>NC_087324.1:6275000-6925416 GCF_037043105.1 Vanessa tameamea
TAGGGTTTTGTGCGAGCCCGTCTGGGTAGGTATCACCCACCACTTAGTATAATTGTGTTGCAGTTCAAAGGGCGAGTGATCCAGTGTAACTATAGGTAAAAGGGACATAACACCTTAGCTCCCAGGGTTGGTGGAACATTAGTGATGTTAGGAATGGTTAATATTTTACAGCGCTAATGTCTATGGGATGTGGTGACTACTTACCATCAGGTGCCCTATTTACCCGTCCACCTACCTATAGCATAACAGAAAATAGGTGATGATTTTCAATAAAGCTTTCACGTCTGTTTTTTAACCATAACATAAGCCTAAATACCAACTTTCATATTTCTAATATTAAAAATGTCGAATTCCGACGATTCATACGAAAATTAACCCCCTTAGGAATGTATTTTGAAAAAAAGTTTCTTAGTACCTACTCACTTACGTTGTATAAAGAATACCTCTTAAAAATTTCAACCGTTTAGAAATACTGGTTGATGACATTCAATCATTTTAAATTTTTATTAAGTAGATTAACCTATTAAACCCAATAATGGGATAAACTACTTAAAAAAAATTGTGATATGTATCCACAAAGTAAATGCTATGTATACTCGTCATATAATACAATAAAATTGTAATACATAACGTTAATTACTGAAATAAATTACACAGGTGGTGATGGATGCGAACCTATTTTGAAATACAACGTTTTACGCCTATAGAAATTATTTAATAAATCTATACATATCTATACATACCAAGATTTAACAAGAACATAATGAGTAAGTAGGAGGAAAGTTAATAACTAGGGATGTTTTGAATGCTAGGTATACCGAGTAACTGATACCGAGTCTTCAATACAAGTTATTCAATAGAGGTTTTGGTAAAAACAATTACAACGTATCTTGTTTCAGATGTCATATTCCGCACTGATTCTGTTACAAAATGTTATTAAAAAGTGACGTTTAAAATGAGAAATACCGTAATCTTAAAGATTTTATCGGCTAGTAAGGTGAAAACCAATGTTCACTTTCTAAGCCATACACTCGAATCACTTCGAGTGTTTTTCTAATATTTTTTATACTTAAAATGGCTTGTATTAAGGTTGAAATTGATGTATTTTTAATTCATTTCAGTACCTGTATTAAAATGTTGCGTCTTTCCTGTAAATTAAAATTTTAATTGAATTATTTTTAATGAACAACAGACTGATCATGTCATGAAAAAACAGACATTATAGACAGAATAGATGTTAGATACATATTTTATGAGTTATTTTTATTGTGTTTTAATGTAAAATATAACAATAAAAATATTTTTAAGAATCAGGTATATTTGTATATAATACCATTTTTTCATTATATTTATCCGCTGCGTGCGGAGTTATTTTGGATCAGGAACCTTCGCAGGCGTACTCAGAACAATTCACTAAAGTTTCATCTCAATCGAATTAATTACTTTGGAACAAATAAAGGACAAACACACATACGTTTCTGTTTATTATTAAAGATTAACAAATAATAAATGTAATGTTTAAATGGCCGTAACTATATATTATGTTTCAGTAACTAAAAATTAATTCCTTGTATTACATTCATATATAAAATCGTACCACGGATTTGTCTATGATTTGGTTTTTGAAATAATTGTGTTTAAAGTGTATATTTTGATGATATTAAAATATGTTGCCAAAAAAAATACGACTAAATAAAATCCAAAATGGTATGTCCTTATATTCAATGTAAATAAAATGCAAACGTATTCGTAAGTTTAACTTGTACATAAAATACGTGGTCACATAAAATTCTATAGAAATTATTGTATTTACACGGAGGTTTGAAGAATTTGAACTTTTACGTGTATGTTGGTAAAGTGAATGGATCTTTATGATGCGGAAAAATAATATTGTTTGTTGACGTTCTAAGGACTAATATCAAACGCTGTAAGGTTTCTTATTATGTTTTTGATTGATTGTAAATAGTGGCGCCTGCGCTACCCTTGGAATGATTATCTTTCCGAGTATGATGAATAAGTAATGTACTATTGCATAATATCTAACGTCACAAAGGTATCTGGAGTAAGTCCTACAAGTTCAACTAGTATAAAAGCTTAACTTACTGAGGCATATGTCACAGTTAGCTTCTGAACTGATAGCAACACAGATCAAAATGTTTAAACTGGTGGTGTTGTCTGTTGTACTGGCTTTGGCCGTAGCTGAGCCCAGCGCCATCGCTTCTTTATGGGGAGGACACTTAGCCGCTCCCTGGGGCGCTGCACTTGCCGCTCCTTGGGGTGCTGCAGTCGCCGCTCCTGTCGCTCTGGGCGCTCCTATCGGTGCGTACAACTACAGAGGCCCACTGTCACTCGCTCCTGGACAGCCTGCTAATATCTTGGCTGCCGACGGCAGGCCACTCGATACCCTGAGTGTTAACGTAGACCGTGCCGCTCATTTGACCGCGAAAGCTCTTGACCATGTTGGTGCTCACCTATTGAAGAAGAGATCAATCGTCGGCGCTCCTTTGGTAGCAGCTCCTTTGGGCTGGCATGGTGTCGCTGCTGCTCGCGTTGTTGCACCTGTTGCCGCTGCACCTATTGCCGCTTTGGGATGGGGACACGGTGTACCCTTGGGACACGCTTGGTGAAAATTGAATTACGCTTGAATCTTCTGAAAAATGACCTATTAAAGAGAGTTACTATTATAACTTGTTTCCATTCCTGACCTTATAAACTTTAATAAATTTTGTTGTTATTTATTTTTGTGTGGAGTATTTCAAAAATAATAATAATGGAGTACTATTAAATTGATTAATGAGACACATAAATGATACATAATAGAATATTAAAATCAACAAGTCTTTCTTTAAATTATGATAACTTTTACAGGAACATTGTAATAACGTTAAAAATATACGAAATAGTATGATATATGTATGAAAGATTGACATAGTAGTGAAGTATATGTTCTAGGCTATATTAATAAATTGATTATCTCTCACAGAATATTAAAAGGTATGATTTATATACAAAATTGCCTTTCAAACTCTACGATTTGAAGAGTTATTTTTCGGTAATTTAATAATTATTTTTGCATTATATAGCTATTTTGTTGATAGTAACATAGAGTTTAATAATTCCTAAATAATTGACATTTTTTAAAGTACAAATCAATATCTTATCTGTCTTCGTGATAGTTAGGAAGTTATTTTGTTTTTTTTTTATCTGCGTGGAAACCTTAGATAGATTATATTATATTTATATACATATATTAAAAAAAACAAAGGTAGGCGAAGGTAATTTTTTATGAAATGTTATCACAAATTGAAATATAGCTTCTGAGTAGAGGAATTCCGAGAAAAAAAATGTATCGGTAAATGTAAAATGGTGTGGAAATTCTGTTATATAGTGGATTACACTGAATTAGGAAGAATTAGATTTGTGAATTCGAAAACTTAGTGTTAAAAAAAAGTAAACTTGTAACTTTATTCTCAATGTTTGACAATTAATCTGTTGAACACTGATTTGAAGTAAAAATATACATTTAAGATAAGTATTTCTATATTTTTTATAACAATCATAACCGTATTTGTAGCGATACTGTTTTTTTATATCATTCATTTATTGTAATCTTGTAAAATACAAATTTTTATATTTTATTTATGAGCTAGTAAGCATTTAAAAATAGTATCAATTATTTTTATATATAAATGGTGACTCGTGTATAAAATTCATATAGCCAAGTTACAAACATGAATAATTTTATGTATGAATAAGTTGTACTATCAGATATTTACCCTCTATTACTTATGTTTTTTTATGATATAGGTTGCTGGACGAATGGGCGACCTGATGGTAAATGGTCACTATCCATAGAAAATAGCGCTGTAAGAAATATTAACCATTCCTGACATCACCAATGCGCAACAAACCTTGGCAACTATGATGTTATGTCCCCTGTGTCTGCAGTTACACTGGCTCACTCTCCCTTCAAATCGGAACACATCAATACTGAGTACTACTGTTTGGCGGTAGAATATCTGATGAGTGAATGCATGGGATCTAACCTAACTAGGCGGGCTTGCACAAAGCCCTACCATCAAGTGTAAAAAATGTATCTTAAGAAATAGGCAATATCTAAAATCATAAAAGGGAGAGTAACTCTGGTATATGTTGAAGACAGCACCCCTAGGTCTGTGCTATTAATTATCAACCTACACAAAATTATCCATGTATCTTGTCTACAGGAATCTTTTACCCCGAACCATTATATTATTATATAAGTTTCAGTACGATAAATAAATATATTCGTATATACAGATTTATGATACTTTTAGATTAATGGATACTTTTTTATTAATAAATTTTAGAAGTTGCAATTTTGACTTATTTTGAAAAAAATTAAAAAAACGTGATAACTCAAAAATGGTTCACTTTTGCACCATGCATATGGGGATTAAAATTATCGCAAATAATCACCCCTATCACCTCCTAACGGGAATACGTCGAATTACCAATAACCCTGTATAAGTTAACTGTTCTTACAATTAGGCTTACCTTTTGTTTAATATATTTTGTGCTATGAAATAAAGTATATATGTATATATAATAAACACGTTAATAATAACTTACGTAATTTATTATAATCTACGAAACCTTTCAAATGTTCGTATAACACTCCAGAGACCGAGATAAAATATAACATTGGCGAATAGAGTTATGGTTTTAAAGATAAGCTGTCTCCCCGTAAACATACCAAACATAACCTTTAAGTAATACAATCAAATACTAACAATAAATGTTGATATTATAATTTATAAACAGGTAAAAGGTAGAAAGCTACTTTAATCCCGAGTGCTACAGTCGCACCTGTACCGTATAAATTGCATCGGTGACGATCCAAGATAATAAAAGAAGATCAAATATGTTTATTAAGGACTGGCAAGCCCCTTGCATGTCCTTAATAAACATTTTCTATCGGTTATTACAATACAGTATTCCTTTGTAAAGGTCTTTTTCTTTGGATGTTATGTCAATTATTTCCTGACAACATTTTTATCAATCACAATAGCTTAAAAGCTATTATTGAATAGAATTTTTTTTTTTAAAAAATGATCGCTTGTTATCTCTATGTTTTCTGTCCGAATAATTTTCAAGGAATTGCATTCAACTATAACTGTAAAAATGTAATTATAAAATAAAAATAACCGATTTCGTATGAATAATAGTTAAAGCATCGTTTATTACGTATGAATCTTATATTTATCTAGCTTTTATTACTTTTGTTATACTTATTTAATTAATATATACAAAAAACAGAAGAACAATTTCATGACGATAATCATAGGATTCACCTTAATAATGTGATGTAAAAACCTTGGATATGTCCACCTTTGTACATTTTTTTAGGTAATTTTACTCCTTGTATCAAATTTGAGTGCAATAAAGAGATTCAAGACAGCTATGTTATAAACTTGAACGATTTCTCCGAAATACACACCAGAAATTATAATGTAGTATTTTTTTACTGACTCGACCCTGGAGCTGAACTCTGGACTAACGAGGAGTAAACTAACTTTATAAAATTATATATATTCCGTAATAATAATTATTAGTTCTTTTGTTCATAATGGTAGGTCCACGCGATACAGACTTGGTACAGACTTCTACTGAATTTTGTTTGTGCAACTTAGCAGCGCAGACAAAAGTCGGTGTATTGGAAAAGTCTGAGCTTTGCATGAAAAAATCGGAGCTATTCATGAAAATTGAAAGTCTGTATGTATGTCTGTGTATTATTTAGAACAAAATAATTAAATAAAATAATTAATTAATTCAGGTTTCCAAGGATACTACTAAGAAAATTGTTTGAAAAACTCTCCATCCTCAACTTAAAGTAGGAGGTAATGAATAGTCCGTACAGATATTTTGTGGATAGACTTTTTTACTCAGACTTGTAAGTCTGTACAAATGTCTGTGCCAAGTTTGTGTCGTGTGGACCTACCATAAATATGACGGAAAAGGTTTAAAAGGTGCACACGAACCATATCACACTTTATAAATGAAATAAATAATTAATGCATAACATATTTATCTTTATTTTGAATATATTGTAATTGTTGTAACAGTCATTATAACATACATATACAACCAACATAATAATATCGGGTTAACATAAATTAAACATTAGTTTTATCTATAAACATATAATAAAATTAGAGTGTCTGTTTGTAATATTAAAATAACCTTTTTACTAAATGCATATGTATGTAAACACGGTACATATACCAAAATAACATTTTTTACAATTTTTCTCTGTCTGTTTGTTCCGGCTAATCTCTGGAACTTAATAAGGAGTAACTTAAGCTATAACAATAACTTTTTTGTTACATTCATCAAGCGCACGAAGTCGCGGGCACAGCTAGTACAAAATAAAAATGGCGCACAAAAACGTAAACATCTTTCATTTCATGTGCAAAGGCCAGGCTTTATTTAGGTATGGTCTATGGGCGAAGGCATTATACTGTTCTTTGGACACAGGGCAGAGCAGGCTGTGCGAGGTATATTTATCAGTAGCGCCCAATCGAGCAAGGTTAAAAGCGTATCCAACTCTTAAGCGATGATCTCGACTTCAGTCCCGGACAAGCACCACTGAATTTTCATGCAATCTTTGTTATAATTTAATACAGTACGATGGTTAAGAATCCTGTATATCTAAGTTAATCAAACCACTCACATGTGTAACCATAACGTAATGCACTAAAGGAGCGTGATGAAAATGGTTTAATAAAAATACCTAAGACAGTTACAAATCAATAATTATATAAATTAAGTTTGACTTTCGTTTTTATATTTTCAAAGATTCAAAGATTCATTCTCATCAAAAATTCAGTTAAAACTTACCCAACGAATAAAATATATTATTTTAATAAATTTATATCAATTTTAATTTGAAATCCTTGTTAATATTACAAGATGATTATTTGTATTGAATATATTTGTTTTAAAGCTGTTGATATAAATCTAGTCAAGATTTTTTTAACAAATTTAGGATAAACAAGATATTTGATAATATTATCAGTAAAGTGAATGGACCTTTATGCAGTCCAAGGTAAACTCGGAAGTGTTATTATATTGTTAGAACAGCTCTGACGCTAATTTATTACGCTATAAGGTTTATTATATGGAATTCAATTACTAAAATGCGCCTGCGCTACCCTTGCAATGATTTTCTTTCCGAGTATGATCACCGGCCAACGCCCTGTTGCATATTATGTGACGTCACAAAGGTATTTCGACTAACGCCTCCAAGTTCAACTAGTATAAAAGGTAAACCTAAAAGGGAATAATCATCAGTTAGTTTTTGAACTCATAACAACACAGACCACAATGTTGAAGCTGGTGGTGTTGTCTATTGTCCTCGCCTCTGTGGCCGCTAGTGGTATTGCACCTTTATGGGGTGGGCACTTAGCTGCTCCATGGGGCGGTCATTTAGCTGCTCCCTGGGGTGCGGCCATTGCTGCTCCTATCGCTGCTCCAATTGCTGCAGCTCCACTTGCTCCAGTCGGCGCATACAACTACAGAGGCCCACTTTCTCTTGCTCCTGGACAACCCGCTAATATCTTGGCTCACGATGGCAGACCACTGGATACTCTTAGTGTTAACGTTGACCGTGCTATTCATTACACTGCTAAGGCACTCGACCATGGCGGAGCTCATCTGCTGAAAAAGAGATCAGTCGTGGCTCCATGGGCAGTTGCTGCTCCAGCTGCTGCCTGGTCACACTCTGCCCGCATCGATGTTCCTGCTGCTCGAGTAATCGCACCTGCTCCCGTTGCCTTGGCTGCCGCTGCACATGTTGCTCCTTGGGGTTTAGGACACGGCGCTCATTTGGGACACCTTTGGTGAAAAGTACAAAGAAAATAGGCTATTCTTTAAAGACATGATAATAAAAGAGAGTTATTCACATTTTTGTGTTTTTGTTCTCACTTTCTGAGAAAGGTCATAACAAATAACTTTTAAATTTTATTATGATCTTTGATATATATACACATTTTTCTGAGTTTCGAAAAGCACCTAAAGCAGTTGGTGATGTATCGTAATCTTTTTCTGGTTACATCTGATTTTCAAATGTGCCATCCAATCGGATTGTTGATATTCTTTGTATGACAATTTTGTTTATTATATGTCGATATAAATATGGTTTACTTTTTTATTGGATATTTTGCATCCGTTGTTGGTAACGTTTCTTATACAATAGTGGATATTTATAGCCAAGAAAATATTTTTTCAATAATCAAGATTTATTATATATACTTATTTATACATAATTATAAGTAGAAACAATAATGACTGTTTCTTTATTATAATAATCAATTGAGAGATTTTTTTTTCTTTCTGTGATGTATCTCTGTCTCAGTTCTTGTGTTATTTTTATTGACAAACAAAAGAATGATATCACATTTGAGTCCAATTAAAATTTGTATAGTAATCAGTAATCCATAAACTTAGATTGTAATGTTGCCTGCGTTGGTTGCCTGGAAATAAAACATGATGGCACTTCAACGCTCACGCAAATTAAAACAATAAAAAAATACAAATACGGACAAAAATGGACTATTTAAAAAATTAAAATTTTTCGATCGTTTTAATATACAACACATTAGATACTTAATTATAGTATATATTAATAATAATTTATTTTTCATATCTTTTTTATTCTATTAATAGTTTCTTATTAATCATATTTATATCATAAAGAGAGACTTTAGTTCATAACTTTATTTTCCATTTCAAAAACTATATATGTATGTAAATTTTTCGATACTATAACGATTGAGTTCTTATTTTTTTTAGTTTAAAGTATCAGGTCCGACCGAGGTTATATACAATAATCATATTGTATATAACTTATTTGTATCGACAACTATTATTTATTGTTCAATGAAACTAAAAACTAAGTATATATTTGTTCAAATAGTTAAAGTCCGAGAGGCAAATGTCCTTCTCGGCGCGTCGAAAGTGAAGAAAGGTTATATTCATGGTATCTAGACACGCTGTAGCGTGTCAAGCCTAGTCCAAGAACTGGCGAGCAGCACCGTGTGTAATATTACACGAACCATTTGGAGCCACTTTTGAGCCCCTCATAACTCAAAAACTATTTCACATAAACGTGTCAAATTTGTCTCATATATTGAGACTCGCAAGATACATATGTGCTTCAAATTTCATTAACACATCTCATATGGTTAATTAACGTCCAAAAATCGTCATTTTTATCACTGAGTGAAAGTTCAAATTTGGCATGAAGTTAGGTAATCAGGTAAATATAAAGGTAAAAATCTGAAACTGGTAATTTTTTATAATTTTCTTATAATTTTTCACTTCATTGAATTAGAAACATTTATATACTTCGTTTCTGTGATAACTGTATAAAAAAAATAATGTAAGAATCAGCAATCAAAACTTATGACAGCCAGTCTTTATGTGGATTTTAATGTCTTCACGTGAATATATAACGAGTTGAATGCCACCTTTAATTTTTATTATCCAAATATTTTCGATTTAGTACTTCTAATTAAGAGTACCTATAGTCGACTTTCGTATTTGTTACATTATTAACTAGGATTTAGTATTAATTATTTCTTCAATACTGAACTCTCCTCGATTCTTCTTAGATGTTCTGGCTTATTATGTTGTTATAAACACACATTATAACTTGTGTTTATGAACATATGAGAAATAACGAAGTCAGACCTTAGGCCATGATATATTCTCCTAAGTTATAAACAGAAACGATATTTTATTTAGTTATAAATAAATTTCAGGACTGACCATTGAACTTAGCACCCATTTAGATCTCACTTCTTTTGTCGTGGAAGTCAACAACCAAGGCCTATATCATAATATTGAACTTGGCTCTCACTTCACATTTATGTTTTGATGGGATAAAAGATACAAAAAACTCTAACGAAACTAATCATTGATTTGTAATTCTATAAACTTGCTACAGAAAAATCTGCCAAATTATATTTGTCTTGTATATGTTTTTTTTATGATACAGGGGTAAAAGAGCAGGAGGCTCAGCTGATGTAAAGTGACTACCACTACCCATGGACATCTGCTGGAACACATTTAAACATACCTTCAACAGGTTTATCCACAAACGGCATATAGTAAGCATACAGGGTGCGTGCGTACATGTTCATAGGCAACGGCCAATCGAGCCGGGTTAAGAGGTGGATCTATGCCATTAGCATATATCCACCTCTTAACAGATCGCGATACGTCACACATCACGTCGCGATATCACGTTTCGTCGCTGGTTTGAAAACTGGTAGTGGCGATACCGTTTCTCTTGCAGTGCTGCTATGCTGTTTACATTCATTCTATCAGTAACCAAAGATAATAACTGTTTAATAGATATGTCTATAATAATAAATAAGAAGACCTCTTTTTGTAAAGCTTAACTGGAAAAATTACTGAATCAATATACATTTCAGAAGATGCAAAACATTTTGGAGAAGGTTTTAGTATATTATATTATTATACATTTATCAGTATGTGTCATATATATTATAAATATTTGCAATTAATTCATTAATAAAAACAAAAGCATAATCATTTTATTTTTAAACATCAAACGCCCAAAACTTGTTTCATTTATATTATGTAAATGACCTTTATCAAGCAACAAACAACAATGTATTAATATACAAAAAAAGATTACATTGTTTTTGCATAACTTTGAACAAAAGAACATTATATTACATTCCAATAATCATAATCAATAAAACTCTTACGTAAATTATTAAAAATCGGTTTTATTTGCTTTATATGTACAATTTAAAAACATGACACATTTTACAAGATGTGAGCGAAAGGGGTTGCGGCATAAGTGATTGGTCTGATGTGTGTGGCGATGGGTGCCGAGTAGGCGTAGGTGGAAGCGATCAGTGGCGTCCTAGCGACGGTTACTGTGCTGTAGGGGGCAATGAAAGCAGCTGAACGTTTCTTTAAGAGATGTACTTCACCGTTCAGAGCCTTCGCTGTGTAATGAGCAGCACGGTCCAAGTTGACGTCCAATGTATCAAGAGGCCTGCCGTCAGAGCCCAAAATGTTAGCGGGTTGTCCTGGGGCTAGCGATAATGGTCCACGGTAGTTGTAAGGCTGGAGAAGAGGCGCGGAGTAAGCCAAAGGAGCGGCGTAAGGAGCGGCGTAAGGAGCGGCGTAAGGCGCGACGTAAGGAGCGATGAAAGCAGCGGAGCGTTTCTTCAAAATATGGAAACCGTTGTCCAGAGCCTTAGCGGTAAAATGAGCAGAGCGGTCCAAGTTCACGTCCAAAGTGTCTAAGGGTCTGCCATCAGAAGCCAGAATGTTGGCAGGTTGACCAGGAGCGAGAGAGTAGGGTCCGCGGTAGTTGTAAGGCTGCAAGAACGGCGATGAGTAGGCCAGAGGCGCTAAGGGCGCCACGTATCCTGCGAAAAGGCCCGATGCGGACGCCGCCGCCAGAACGCAAGACAACACCACCAGCTTAAACATTTTGTAAGTGGTCTGTGTTGTTTTCTGAATTCAGAAACACTGATGCTGTTCAAAAATTACATGACTCTTTTATACTCATACATACGAACGACTTTAGGGGCGTCGCCGGAATAAATTGGCGACCGTGAGAGGACAACTTTTGATAAGATACTAAAGTTCACTTGAAAGGGCATTTTTTCATTAAATAGTGAATACAATTATTGATGCTAGTAAGCGCTATACTTGATTTGTGATTTTGATAAATGAGTTTTGAGCTGTCAGAGTATTTCAGTATAAAGGTAAAGAAACATCTTAAAATTTAATAATTTAAACACTGTAATACAGTTAAATCAATAAAATAAATATTTTTTCTGCTCGTATAACATGATTTTATTATTTAACTAACTACTGATGAAATTATAAATGCGAAAGTGTTTGTTTGATTATGCTCAGCCTATCATCATAAATATTGCATAAATGTTATCCGTACAGAAAGTGTGCCCGTCTCCTACCCTCTGGTCTCGTACGCGGACAAAGACGCGAAGAAAATATCTAATAATCTATACATTCAGTTTATTTTCTATAGCGATATTCGTTGTCAGAAGTTAATATATGTGTACCTGTCAATGGCTTGTTTAAATTCAAACAAAAATTAAAATAATTACCTTCATGAAATATTTATAATTGATTCGAGTTATTATTTAAACGTTTTATGTTTGACCTAATATATTCTATAAATCATATTTTTTCATGAATTATATACACGCAATATTGTGGGCAATTTGTTATAACTTTAATTTTAATAGAAATGAGTTTAAATTTTTTTATATTTTTAGAACATAATATAATGTATGTATTAGCTAAAAGATCATGAAATTCACACTTGTAACGTCAATAGCTTCAATTTAAAACGGGTTTGAAACGTAACTACTTATGTAATAATATACTAAAAAATTGTCCAAAACACTACGCATTTTCTGGTATACGTTTTATGCGTAGTTTATTAGTTTTTTTAGTTAGGAATTTCTAAAGACGTCGTCCCCTTTAGTATCGATTGTAAAATTATATAAGATTATGAAATTAAATATCATAATATATTCTTCAATAATTATACTAAAATAATATTATTCAGATCGATAACAAGAGATTAATGCTTGTTCTATACTAATCTATCTTACTGCACTGATAAGTTAAGTGCACTAATAACTCTACAGTTATTTTGTAAGAAAAAACTCGAAATTCAAAACACGATCGTGAAATGTCATATAGTGGAACGATATGAATTATAATAATCGTAACATTTAAAGAATACACGCATACAAAATAACGTATCACATAAGTCGATTTTCAACATCTCACGAGCGACATACAAAGTAACTACAGAACAGCAACAGTAATGTCGACCACATGTCGAAGTTTAATAAGTGAATTAGCAATCAGTATTGACATTAGTAGTATTGATATAAACCGCTTAATGTCATTTATTTATTATTGATGTGATTAGTATTTATGTTTGCGATATAAATTGAATTAAAAGTATGAAAAAAATATCCCTACTTAATACTATGAAGACGAAGGTTTGTATGTGTGGATGATTTTTACTTTCGCAAATACTGAATGGATTTTAGTGAAACTTTACAGTAATATAGCTTATACATCAGAATAACACAAATGCTATGATTTTTATAAATATATTGTGTGATTTGTCAGAAACATAACGATAATCTCAAGTAAGTATGAAAACATTCTGCCAACTGCGAACTATTTTGGCGTGCGCTGTTAAAACCTTTAGAGTTACCCGTTATTTTAAATAGCCCTAAACGAAAAAAGCCCGCGACAACATATATTTTTATACCATAACATTTTCTTTATGGATTATTCTTTTCGTCAAAATTAAAAAAATGAACACGTGTATAGTGTAAAGGTTTATTCTATTTGTAATATGGATATAATAAAGATAAAGACAAATTAAACGAGTACACCAAGGAGGTACACATACCTACTAAGGAAGTTAAAAAATGGAAATTAATATCAAAGCCGAATACGGCTATAAGGCACTGATATGGTTTTCTTTCAATATTTATCAGGTATTTTTATTTACATTCCTTTGTAAAGTTATTGTACAATCTTTGAAGCATTAAATATAATATTCTACTAGCGATTCGATTATTTTTAGTTACATTATTGGAGACTGGCTTATTTTTATTTGTATACAATACAGTTATGTTATATTTAAAAAAAATAGCTGCTTCGCACTTGTAAAATAGAGGAATGTATTTAATGCGGCGAATAAATTAATATGAATTAGTGTTATAAAATTAAAAAAAAATTGATATCAAAGTAATGAGGACGCAGCTATTAAGAAGCATTGAAATAAGTTAAAAATGTCTACCACATAAATCAGTTTATTTTAAACCAAGATTTAGTTTTAACTTAAAATCGGCTTCGATTTGATACCAAAGTTTATATCAAGCTGAAAGGTTTTGGCGACTAAAAACGTTAAAGAGACAAATGTATATGTATCTGAGGTTCTATTCAAAATAAAATAGATGTTTTTTTTTTGACAAATAATGACAAAAAGGCCACCCAATGGTAAGAGGTCACCACTATCGATATACATTGGCGTTGTAATAAATATTAACCATTCCTTACGTCGCCAATGCGCCACCAACTTTGGGAACAAATATGTTATAGTATGTAGTTACACTGGCTCACTCACCCTTCAAATCGAAACACAACAATACTGAGTACTGCTGTTTGGCGGTAGAATATCTGATGCGTGGATGGTACCAACCCAGATAAGCTTGCAGAAAGCCCTACCACCAAATTAATATGAACGAGATCTTAAAAAATATGTATTTTGCGACATTTTAAATGTTATAGCCCAAACTAATCTATGTATAATAGCTACTAACTATTTTGTTTTATATTCTCGTCATGCCATATCTCTAATAATATTAGTTTCAAAGCAGTTATTCATAGTTCCTCTATGATTATGGCCTATGATTTTATTTGTCATGCTTAGTATATTAGTTACCGTTAATACAGCTGCCATCATTCAATTTATAAATATTCAGTAGGCCAGTTTTGAGGTTTATCCAATACAATTGTCGCCGAAATAATCAATGGCCTACATACATTATTACAAATTAAACAATTACCCTTAAGTTATTGGTCGTCTGGACAAATGAAAGCCTAAACTGAATAATAATGTTTATTAGGTTTAAAAAGGACGGAATCAACGATAAACAGCAAATAATGTAAGTATGTATTTAAAATTTATTTATTTTTATTCAAAATCTTAAAAATAATATTTTTAACATACATCTATTTTCATATAATTAAATATTTATTAATTATTTCTTCAAAGGTTTCTAGAATTGATATCATCTCTATATAACAGAAAACTTATCCAATATAACCGTTCATCATGGTATTCTTAAAAATAAATATTTCATAATGTTTTTTTAAGAATATTTATTTTATAAATACATTTCTATCTTCTAGCGTGTCGAATTGGAAACACAAGTCATAGTAACATAATATCGATCAACAAGCGTTATAAAAAGTCAAGTTTGCCGACCGCTATCACAAGTCAGTATTTACCGCACCACCTTATCACAAAATTGAATATTAACAGCTGTAACTGTTCCACTGCGGGACTGAAGCCTGCTTTCCTTTAGTGGGGAAGATTTGGAGTTTTTTGTATCACGCTACTAAAATGCCTGTTCGGGGATTGAATACAATCAATTAATTTGTTTTTTGTTGGGAATTTTTCATTTATTTCTAGTTTGTTTTTCGTATATTGAAAGTAACGTCATCGCGTTACTTATTTAATTGATTATATGAATATTATAAACAGAATACTAATTATAATATTCGTTACAGTTGGGTCACGAATATTTTGAAATTGATTTCTTGTGTTTTGCCATACATGTAGATAATTTAGCAGTGTTTATAGTATATGTTCTACTAATGATATTATTTTCAAAGATTTGCTTTTCAATGGTGTTAAAACCGGTCTTAAATCAAATATATTTTTGAATAAATAATGGTTTTTGGTGTACTAACTATTATTAGTACCAGCTTACTTCAATTTTCTTAGTTTTGCCTGATTTAGAATAGAATAGGACCCGATAGATAATTTTTAATATTTTACAGGTTTATAAATAATGTAAATACGAACAACTTTTGGATTAATTAATATTAACAAACGCCAATATTCTGAAATAGTCATTTATTTTTTATTTACATCATCGTTGGCAAGCGTTAGAGTTGTTAGAAGATGTGTGTGATGGGGCTGGCGGCGTACGAGATAGGTTTAAGGTATTGGTGGGCGAGTGGTGAAGCATACGCGTAGCTGGAAGCGATCAGTGGCGTCCTAGTAAAGGTGACAGTGTTGATTGGGGCGATCAGACCTGCGGAGCGCTTCTTCAATAGATGTAGGCCATTGTTGTACTGCGCATTGAAATGGGCAGAGCGATCCAAGTTGACTTCCAAGGTGTCTAAAGGCCTGCCGTCAGAGCCCAAAATGTTAGCGGGCTGTCCTGGGGCTAACGATAATGGTCCACGGTAGTTGTAAGGCTGGAGAAGAGGCGCGGAGTAAGCCAAAGGAGCGGCGTAAGGAGCGGCGTAAGGCGCGGCGAAAGGAGCGGTGTAAGGAGCGATGAAAGCAGCGGAGCGTTTCTTCAAAATATGGAAACCGTTGTCCAGAGCCTTAGCGGTAAAATGTGCAGAGCGGTCCAAGTTCACGTCCAAAGTGTCTAAGGGTCTGCCATCAGAAGCCAGAATGTTGGCAGGTTGACCAGGAGCGAGAGAGTAGGGTCCGCGGTAGTTGTAAGGCTGCAAGAACGGCGATGAGTAGGCCAGAGGCGCTAAGGGCGCCACGTATCCTGCGAAAAGGCCCGATGCGGACGCCGCCGCCAGAACGCAAGACAACACCACCAGCTTAAACATTTTGTAAGTGGTCTGTGTTGTTTTCTGAATTCAGAAACACTGATACATTTTTGGATCGTCCAAAGTCTTATATAGGGAAAATATCGCGTCGCGTCGCGTGAATACATAGTTGGCCGTGAGAAGACAAGTTTATTAAAGAAAGTTTTTCTTAAAAGGGCACATTGTTTAAATAGCTTTTGTTCCATTTTCGTATCATTAACGTTTAATATTTAATATATCTAGAATGTCCAAAGTTTCTATAATTGTTAACTTTTTTATAAAAAAAGATATTTTGATAATAATTGTAAGCGTAATTATTATATTAGAATAATTAGAAAGAAGCATTTTTAGGAAGTTTTTTTTTCGTTTTTTGTTTATATTTCATTGTTATTTTTAAACCAAATTGCCATCATGGCCTTTTTGTTATGAAACGAGAATATTCATAGAAGATTGCGTATACTAGCTTGGGCACGTACTACTAAGTTATTATAGAAAAAAAACAACTTTATTTATTATCATAACAGATTCGAACATACGTACTTGGTATTCTTTTACTTTTATAAGAACGATATATTATTTATTAGCTAGATTATTTATTTAGCAAATAATCTTTTTCCTTCCCTTTTTATCTCCGGTCATGGATTAAGTGTTTTATTTTTTCAGACAAGGGATATTTTTTTACTTCTGGTAATGAAAATACAACCGAAAATTTACAATTATATTTAGATAAATAATTTTACTATACATATTATGTATAATCAATGAAATGACAAATAAAAGACTGAGTTAAAAGAAAAAAATGATTTTTTTATCAAAATATAAAGTATATTTTCGAGCTTTTGGATCGCCACTATACAGGATTATACTAAATATAAATTTGCCATCTGAATAATTTGGATCGTTTCTCGTAATGTGTGAGAGCGTTAAATGTTGGCCAACAAAGAATTATTAGCCCTGTGTTGTCGGGTAACTTGTTCCTAATACTAATTGTATGTATGTCGAAAATTTCTACAAATCTTTTATATTTTTACGAAAATCCATCAACAGTATCAAGTATATATTGAGAAGTGACAGTCAATATGTTATTTTTTTTATTTTGTGTCGTTAAGTAACTTTGGGGCCAGTGGCGTAGCATAGGTCACTAGCACCCGGTGCGGATTCCAAATTTGCCGCCCTCAAATTTTTGCAATCCATTATAAAAAAATTGTAAATAAATAATAGTTATTAAGAAAGCTTGTGCTTGCATCACCCATGCATAGAACCTGCATAGGTACCTGGGTATTTGGTAACAACAGAAAAAATGACGAAAAAAACACTGAAAGAAATTAACTTTTTTTTCTCTAACTGCCACCTCCGCAGCGCCGCCCCCGGCAAAGTGCCGCCCGGTGCGGACCGCAATTCTACGCCACTGTTTGTGGCCCAGGTATACATTGCGCGAATAGCAGTCTTCTGAAACACAATACTGTTATACTTTGTGTATTATACGTTAACTAGTACCTACATGAATTGCAGCCCGCATTGATTAAATCCGCCATAATTTGCTATTCGCCACATAAATTAATAGTATTTACATACATAGGTAATGTAGTTACGTTAAAAAAAGGTCTTTTTTTGTTACATTTTTTTTAGCTTTACATAAATCTACAAAAAAAATGAAACACATACATTATGATGGCACAATATGAAATAAATTCTACAAATTTACATCTACCTACATCCATTTATTTTTCGATTGAGACAGAAAAATATACATAAAATAGTAGTTATTTATTTAAAAATTTATTCACTCACGAAGGCTATAAAAACTATATTTTTGGTTGTATTTTTTCCAAATCATCATCAAAATATTCTTTATTCAAGTAGGCTCATAAAAGCACTCAGCATGAATCGTATCATGTTTTTTCTTTATTCTTACATTAGTCATCTCACTCTAACGGCCATTTTCAATGACCATACTATCCCTAGTTTCAGTAACTAAATATAGCTAAATCAATATTTAATCTATTTTCAATGTAGCTAAATCTATTTTCAATAACATGACTTTCCATTTCCTGTCGAAACTAGTCATAGTCAGGAGTAATCAGGAGGACGGATACTACAGATAGAAACGCTCATAAAAATCGTGCTTACCAGCATTTCAATAAAAGTTCCAAGTCACTCTTGGATGGACGAAGCTATCTTTAGTAACGTCATTCGATTATCTGTCAAAATCGGCCGATAACTTTGGCTTTTGAAAACAAAGTCACTGTTATTTCTATTAATCCCTCCAAAAACATTTTCATGTTGCAAAGACCGTATGACTCGCAATGTCAAAAAGTTATCAGATCTCATGTAGAGCCAAGCTTCTACCTCCACACGCCCCAACTATAACTTCACAAACTACACCTTAGTCAAAATATGGGGACATAGTCATTTCGCTATATTCACATGACTGTAAGGTGATAAGTGTATCCACTGTTCATTACTATTCTGTTATACAATAGATCTTGTAGTAAGGAAACGACCAAGCCACATATTCACGTTAATCCAAATAATCGAGGAAAGCGATCTGTTGGTACTGTTAGATGGATTATTAAAAAAGCATTAACATTAAACCATATATTTTACTGAGCATGAGCGTTACTCACGCCGTCACTAAATAATT
The DNA here is from genome assembly GCF_037043105.1 of Vanessa tameamea. Classification (NCBI taxonomy): domain Eukaryota; kingdom Metazoa; phylum Arthropoda; class Insecta; order Lepidoptera; family Nymphalidae; genus Vanessa; species Vanessa tameamea. The sequence continues at coordinate 6,294,076 of NC_087324.1, forward strand.
ACATATTATGTATACTATAATTCAGAGAGAAGGGTGCTCCTTCGCAAATAATATGTATATACCGAAGGATTTTTGTACAATTGAAAGCTTGAGGAATTTAAAATCTATTTCATATCAAGGTACGCTGGAGATATTCAGATATATAAACAAATTACCTGAAATTCTCCTGAAATACACAACAGCGCGAGTCTTAAAGGTAGATAATTTTTTCGACATTTGATATAATTTCATAGATGCATCTACAATATAACAAATTTAAAAAAGAGGTTACTGTATACTGTAGTTTTTTTGCTAAACTAAAAATTAATGTTTTGTTTTGAATTATATAAAGCTATAATTTAATTTTATACTGCAATAGTGAACCGTTTTAATTTTTTTTTTAGCAATGAAATAAATGTCATAATGTTTTAACAGGCATATAATTTGTATAATTATTATATTTACATCTTAGATTATAGCGAAGTTTACAGCACGTGAGCGATAGGTGCGGCAGAATAGGCGATGGTGTGGCTTAAATGTGCAGCTGCTAGGGGTGCTGTATATCCGTAAGTGTGGGCGATCAGTGGCGTTCTGGCAACGGCGACCGTGCTTATTGGAGCCAAGACAACAGAGCGTTTCTTGAGTAGATGTACGCCACCGCTAAGGGCCTTGGCAGTGAAGTGTGCTGAGCGGTCCAAGTTAACATCCAAAGTGTCTAGAGGCCTGCCGTCAGCAGCTAAGATGTTAGCAGGCTGTCCTGGAGCAAGGGATAATGGCCCACGGTAGTTGTAAGGTTGGAGAAGAGGCGCGGAGTATGCCAATGGAGCCACGAAAGGAGCGGCAATAGGTGCAACAATAGCTGCAGATCGTTTCTTCAATACGTGGAATCCATTGTTAAGAACCTTAGCGGTGTAGTGGGCAGAGCGGTCCAAGTTTACGTCCAAGGTGTCAAGAGGTCTGCCATCAGCTGCAATAATGTTAGCGGGTTGACCAGGAGCAAGAGACAGAGGTCCTCGGTAGTTGTGAGGTTGCAAAAAAGGTGCAGCGTAGGCCAGAGGCGCTATGGGCGCCACGTATCCTGCGAAAAGACCCGATGCGGACGTCACCGCCAGGACGCAAGACAACACCACCAGCTTAAACATTTTGTAAGTGGTCTGTGTTGCTTTCTGTGAAGAGAGACACTGATGATATTATGAAGTTGCATGCGTATTTTATACTTGCATATTATGATTGACTTTATGGGCGGCACCGGAAAACATTGTTGGCCATGAAAGGACAACTTCTACAAAGAAACGAAAGCTTGTTTACGTATCAGGACGATTTGTGTTCTCCTTTAAAAGAAACATAATTTGCGAACTTGTTCTGATTTTTTTGCGTGAATACCAAATGATATACTCGAGCCTTTCCCAAGTTTCAATAATACATCAGACTTGTCTTGAAATGTTACACAGCATCTTATTTCAACAAACGGCGAAACGTTCAATATTTACGACTTCACAAAGATTAAAATTAGATTTATATTGTTTAGTAAATTTATCTATAATTATATTTCTATTTCTATCGACTCAGTTTATTTTCACTATATTTCAATCGGATTAAAGAAAGATACTCACTATGTTTCAACAATCCAGATGTAATCTTTAATATCATAGACTTTATTAAGTACAATAATTAAAGCTACCAAACGTAAATAATATATAAAATACATCGGCATAGTGATATCTTTTATTTTATGTCAATATCCCGAATTTAAGTTAAATAGTAATCCACTTTATGAAAATTTAACGTGAGTTCTCCAGGGACAGTAGACGACTCTATATTTTATCGATCTCTCAAAATTTATTAAATGAAGTCGGATTTATTGAATTAAAAAAATAGAATTATTTTTGTACAATAAATGCTTATAACAGAATGAGAATTAGAAGTTTTTTTAGAGCAGTACTCGCGGAGAGCTTTACATTTTTTCTTAAGATATTGATCCTTCTTTGTAGCTAATAATAATTTATTTTATTATATTTAAAAATTGTACAAAATAATTATTTAAAGAGGTCTTATATATTTTTCTTTGACGTATAAAATAATTTACTTGAGAATCGATAAAACATTTATACGATTGTCCTCAAAGTATGCTTTTCATAGATCTTCTTTTGTTTTGTTAAATGATAATGATAACATGCTATGATGATTTAAACTAAGTTAAATTAATAGAGATTTACAAATGTATGTATTAATTAATAAAAAAGGTTCAGTGTTTTTTTTGTTATATATACGAAGCTTACGTTGAGGTTAACTTTAAAAAGATAATTAACACATCGCATATCTAAGTTATATAGAATATTATTATCAAGATTATTTAAATTAAAAAAAAAAACAAATGAGGTTGATTTAGTTAGACGTTCGCCCACATCCTGATAAGTTAAGTATTATTATTCATGATAAACAACATTAGTCCCTTATAAAAAAAAAAACACATTTTCTTTAAAACAATTTCTGTGAATAAAATTTACTGTTCACCTTTTATAATTAAGACTAGTATACTAACACTATTAAATATACTATTTTAGTGATGTTATAAAATCAAGTAATAAATAATAACAGGAATACACGTGTAGCCACTTTTGTAACATGTATTAGTGTTGTATGTATAGGAATATCATTTTGGTGGTTTTATGTCTTATTTATTTTTTATTAAATTACAAATTGCAATGCCGTTTTATGTTTTAATTCCATTCTTACTGAACCGGTGGTAGCTTTACAGTAAATTCAATATGTAACAGTCAGCATAAAAGTTATTTTATGCTATGCTTTTATATATAAGTGTATATACACTTGAATAAATAATATTTCGATTGTGATTTTAGTTATGAATTACTACTATTTAAGATTAAGCTTACTCAAAACGCTATAATAATAATGCACTTTCATTATATTACGCGTTGAACAGCTTGCTTAATTACTAAACGCTAATATATTAATACTTAAAAAAATGGTTAAATAAAGATTTAACCATAGATATTCTATCACTAAACAGCACTCAGCATTATTGTGTTCCGGTTTGAAGTGAGTGAGCTAGTATAACTACAGGTACGGGCACAAGGGACATAACATCTTTCTTTTCCAAGGTTGGTGGCGCATTGGAGATGTAAGAAATGGTTAATATTTCTTACAGCGTCATTGTCTATGATCGGTGGTACACATACATTTACATTTGATTCACAATCTGTCATCGTTATTATAAAATAATATAATTTTTAAATACATACTTCATTACAAATACATTCCATTATTTATGAACTAAGTTATATATATTGCTAGGAGAATATAATAGTACTTCATTTGAGCTTGACACGGCTTCTGATAAACAGCTAATGCATTGCAAAGACTTATTTGAGTTATTCAATCATTTTTAAAGCATTAATGTTATTTTTTATGTTGAATTATTGTATTTTTTTCTTTTTGCTCATAGCTATTGTAATATACAATAGTTATAGTAATATACAACATATATTGTAATATACAATAGCTATGAGCAAAACGTATATACGTCCAGTATGTTGCGTATACATAAAGAAAATATTATTTGTAAATTATTAATAGAACTTTTGTATGAATTAATTTAATAATGCTACTTTGTTCATGTGTATGAAATATGATACGAGTACATACCTTAAACCATATAACATTCTGTTTACACTTTAAATGCTCAAAGTTTTAATTAGGTTCTCACAATTCAAAATATTCAGAGCTAGAAAATAACTTAAAATAAAAACAATGATCGACTCATATAGTTTGACTTCAAAATTATACAAATACTTGTTTCTATCCGTGGATTTGTCCGCATGTGATTATCGATCGGGTCTAGGTATATATATAATTCTTTATATCATCTCTAACATCGTGTATGATTTTATAATGAGCGGTTTACTAGTTAAGGTATGATACAAACGAACAAACAAACTGACATTTATAGTGATAGGAAAATAATATTAGTTAAGATTTTTAATGATTAATTTCTTCATATATGAATTTTATAAGCCGATCTTTTAATTAAATCCCATTAGAAATATTGTACATTTTCTGAATGAAACCTTGTTCGTTAGATACATAATATATTAATACTTAGATTTTGTAACACGTTGAATGGTCTTATTTAAATATATAAATTATTCAGGAACCATACCGTAGTGTGTCGACACTACGTCATTCAGAGTTATGAATCTTGGCTGACCTAAATCTAAGGTAAGATCATGTTACTTGTTCACACCTCTGAAGCGTTCAACGATGACGTTGATACTATTTTTAGAGAAACCCCGCGATCGAGAAATGAAAAGCGTTAAATTTAATTATGATATTCAATGTTTTTAGAACAATATTTTAATAAATATATTATAACTTAATTCATATATTGAAGAGTGTCGCTCTACAAAAAACGGGCCAACATTATTATCTGGGTTTGCGTGACAGTTACGCTTGACACTCGCCAAGCTTCATACTATCATACTAGTGTTCGTGTCCTTAGTGGCCAACCGTTGGCTACAATTTTTCTTGACGCATTCTTTGACAATCTAAATAGATATTTAAATAATCAAAGATTAAAAAGTAAGAGAAAACTGTAGCCCCCATTTTCCATTACCAAGAAGTGTAAGACTTGACATGGTTGAAGTTTGTATGGAGAACGAGTACAGAAAGAGAAAAATTATGTAGTAAATTGTGTGTTACAAACATTTTATGTTAAATAAAATAAACATTCTTCGTCCAGCTGAGCCTCATTTTGGTTATAGGTATATACTACTAAGTGATTATTTTATTTTAAGCTTCTTATAATATATGTATCAACTACTCATATTTGAACTATATGTCTACTACCAGTCTCGACTTCGAAAGGGTTTCAACACTTTTGTACATTAAAAAAAATATGTATAAGCCAAAGTAGGGTAGTGGTTAGATCAAGTGAATCTCAACTGAATTTAACAGGTTCAAGCCCAGGCAGCCACTGCTAAGTATTTTTGTTATTGGGTTTATAATTCATTTCGTGAAGAAAAAGATTGCAAGATTCACAATTTGCGCTGTAGGATGAAATTTTACCACATTTACATCCACGAGCTAGCATTGAAATAATGGTAAAATAAAACCTTAAAGTGGAATATCTACAGTCCGTTAATATTAATATATACACCAGATATAAATCACAAAATGTCATATCATAAGATAGCTACATTGTCAGCTCATCTCTTAAAGATATTATTGTCAGCATGCACAATAAGAAAAAAAAGATATATAAACAAAAAAAGCGGTCAAGTGCGAGTCGGACTCGCCCATGAAGGGACCGTAACAGCAAGTACAACAAGGTTTATGTCTATGAAATTAATTTTTTTATTTTTATATTTGAGTCGATTGAATGAAAGGTAAATTGCGGTTTACGATTTATGACGTATTTAAAAAAAAACTTCTTATTAGACCTCGTTCAAACCAATTTTCGGTGGAAGTTTGCATGGTAATGTACATCATATATGTTTTTTAGTTTTATCATTCTCTTATTTTAGAAGTTTCAGGGGGGGGGACACATTTTACCACTTTGGAAGTGTCTCTCGCGCAAACTATTCAGTTCAGAAAAAATATATATTAGAAGCTCAATATCATTTTTGAAGACCTTCCCATAGATATGGGATAGATAAAAAATATTTTTTTGAGTTTCAGTTCTGTGTATTGGGAACCCCGAAAATTTATTGTTTTTTTTTTCTATTTTTGTGTGAAAATTTGAATGCGGTTCACAGAATGCTAGATGCATGCCGTCTCACCAAGTTTCAACAGTATAGTTCTTATTTTTTCGGAAAAAAGTGGCTGTGACATACGGACGGACGGACAGACAGACAGACATATCGAATCTATAAGGTTCCGTTTTTTGTTATTTGGCTACGAAACCCTAGAAACTCCATAGACAATTTATATTATTATATCGTGTTTTATATCGGATTTTTTTTCGCTATATTCAATATATATTATTGAATACAATATTTTGTTTTAATATTTGACTGAAAGACACCAAAGACTTTTTAATCACTGATTACTTGTCAGACGAAATGTTAAATACTCAGTAAATGTTTTTTTGTTTTGAATATCGGATTGGTAAAGCCAATCTAAATTTTAGTTCAAGAATTTTTAAATCTCATATATGATATAAAATAAGTGTTTCCTCGTGTCATAAATTGTACGTTCATGATAAAATAAAATTATTTTATAAGTTAATTGTATGCACAGCATACAATTTTAATCTTGATCTGCTTGTTTCAAAATAACAAGCTACATATGATTAATTATGGACTGTACAAGACGATAAGAAAGGTTATAATATTGTGTTCTTTTTTTTTTTTAATAAATCTAAAGTAGAATATTTTAAGGCCATAAATGTTACGCCCTAATGTATAATATAGAATATTTTTTTGATTATATAATTGAATAAGTCAGAAAATTGAAGAAGTCTATAATACGATAATAATATTTACAGCTAAATATTATAATAAATTTCTTTATAGATTTTAAAATTTTAGTGACATCTATAAAAAAAACTTATATGCTGACCAATTCTCTAAATTAGTGAGCATGAAAAATCGAATGATGTTTATAAAAATAAATTCGTCAAATTTAAAATTAAAAGTTATATTTTAACAAAAATAGAATTACACATGCCTAATGATAATAATTATATGCATATTTTTTAATACTTATATTTGAAGTATTTTTGTCATAAAATTAATATTATGCAATATTTTATCATAAATTAGGAAAATGTGGAATACCTAATTGAGGTTTTATTTCTTATTAGGCAATATTTGATCTGAAACAAACACAATAACTCTATGGTTATGTTCATAAAAAAATAAATAAGATAAGTTTCAGTTTGAAAATGTCCCAATATTTCTCTCAAGAAATATCTTTCTGAGAAATACTTTCGGTAAAAATTAAATTAATCTTAACACTAGGCAAATTAAAGTTAACAGATAAAATTTGAAGTTCGTTCGAAATACGATATTTTTCAAATAAATAATTACCCTTATCATTTCATTTAAAATACTTACTTAAAATATTACTAAACTGGCTTTTTCAAATCAAAATATACTTTATTCGAAGAGGGTCTTGCGAGCACTTTTGTATCGATCGATCATTTTACAGGATTCATTACACGTTTGTGCTACCATTAGTTTGGAATGTAGATTCTACCGAAACGAACCGACAAGATTTCAATAATTATTAATAATTATGAATTATTACTTATATCGCATGGTAATCAACAAATACTCAATCCACCCCTTATCATCTATTTATCAAATTATACGCCTTGCTGCTAGAACTCAAAGTTATTAATGTACACTCACTTAGAAAATGTTTAAAGGCCACGTGCCACGCTAAACAATGGTTTGTGTTACACAAATAATAGGGAGAAATATGAAATTTTATAGAAAATAGGTGTTATACAAAGAGCTGATTGAAAATGCATTAGCTTCACGAGAACCAGTTTCTACATATACAATCTATTATAATGTAGTTAAACCAGCTAAAGAATGGAAGGGGTTTATTTCAATGTTTTTAATTTGGCTTTTGTCCATACTTAAAACATTGGTACAAGGAGGAAAGAACACATACAAACTTATTACTCATGTTATTCGAATGCATGGAATCAATAAATCGCTTGTGAGCAATGTATGCGGTTTTACAACACTATTCCAAAACGGCAAACCTATATGGTCGATGCTAAATAAAAAAAAATGCAAATGATTGCTTCTCTACAAAAAGCTTTTACAATAAGTAAGTTCGTAGATGATACATATATTTGGATATGAAGCTGCTATCGATGTTTTTAACAAATACAGAATTTTAATTTTAGAATTATAACCATTAACATTTTTTTTCAAAAAAGAACACTTTATCTTCAAAGATCTGATTGGTACTTTTTATTGAAACTATCAATAATGTAATGCTTCCTATAAACATTATATACATTATATAACATTATAAACATTAAATGACTTATTTGTATTAGTTTAGTTTCATTTAGTTAAGCGTACAGCTTGTTTTTGCAAAAGCCATGTGACCATAAAACCCTAAGGGACTACGCTTGGCGACTGATATGTCGTTGACCTATTTTAAATAAATAAATAACAAAATGTACTTTATTTTACATGTTCTTTGGATCTAGTTTGGAAATGTACATTCGATAAGAACCGGCAAGAAGCACTTTTTCTAGTTCACTAATTAAATGATATATAATTTTTCGCCTATAATATAATTAAAAATTCTACTAAACGAAATATAATCACTCTAATATAAATATTATTAATGGTTTTTTAAACAGATTTAAATCAAAGATGAACTTATTTAATTCTGTAGTGTTACTCCAAAGCCGTCGCCGTCACACATACATATGCAATACTATCAGTTAGTTGTTTCACTTTTCTAACAGCATATTGATATGGATAATTTAATTTAATAAAAAAATATATGTTTGATTTGTTACAATATTAAAAAAAAAAATTAATTAAAACAAAGTCGTGATGAAAAATACTTGCAGTATACATTCAATAACTTAAGTTCACTGAATGGAATTTTATTCTTATATAAAAAAGTCGTAAAACTTGTTCAATGTAGTTCGCTTTAATTTCATGTCATTGGACTATCGTGACAGTGATGAACCGAGTAGTGTGAAATTCTGGATGTCCTTGCTCTGTGTAAATATCAGCTTCCTGAATGACCTTCTTACACCGGTTTTCAATACGAGATTGCCCTTAGTATTACTTTCTATAAATACAATGCAAAACAGTTTCAGGCATCAGTTGCTTCTCATCCGATCAACACAGACCAAGATGTTCAAATTGGTGGTGTTGTGTGCTTTCCTCGCCGCGGCGGTGGGAGAACCCAGTGGGCTCTTTTCACCTTTGGCGTACTCTAGAAGCTTTATATTACCGGCTACAACAACTATCACCAACCAGGCCAGCAGTGTAATCCATCCTTCACCAGCATTGTATTCTGCACCTTGGGCTTACAGCACACCTCTAGCCCATTTCATCAAGAAACGATCTGCTGGATTCATCAGCTCTTATCACGCACCAAGCTACATAGCACCTACTCCGTTTTTGGCCTCGTACGCTGCTGCTCCTTTGCCTACCACGTACTCTTACGCTGCGGTCGCTCCTTTGACCACGACTTACTCATCGCCAATCTACAGTACCGCCGCTCATTTGATTAAGAAGCGATCGGCTGGATTGATCTTGCCTACTACATACTTTGCTCCTACATACGCTGCAGCAACTCCTTTGGTGTCGTCAACATATACCGCTCGTGCACCCGTCTTCTCAACGCCGTTTGTGTCTGCTACTCCTATAACTTACTCGCATTTGATAAAGAAACGATCCGTTGCTCTGAACTTCCCAGCATACTCAGCACCTGCCTCCTACTCGCATCAGTCTAGAGTTGACATTAAAAGTTCGCCTGCTATTACTTCATATTCGTACTCAAGCCCAGCTGCATACTCAATCCCTACTCTATACTCAAACCCCGCTCTATACTCAAGCCCTGCTGTGTACTCAAGCCCTGCCTTGTTTTCTCACATTTAAGTCAAAACTTCAAGGATAATCAATAAATGAAAAGAAACCAAAATCATCGAAAATTCAAAAATGATAGCAAACACTGTTTTTTTTCGTTATTGTACAATGTACATATGAACATGTTAGATCACTGTAAAATATAAAATAAATGAAATATCAAAATATAAAGTTTTTTTATTTGTGCCTAAGAAAAAAATAATACATTTATATTCAGTTGAATGAAAAACTGTAAAAAAAAAACTAACAACTTATTGAAAAGTACACTCAATTTATTTTCACCTTTTATTAAATTTGCGAAGTGATTACCACATTCAAATTAAAAACTCATCATTAATATTACATGTCTATAAAATATTTGAGGAACCAAGTTGTCTATAAAACTTTACATACTTTAATTAATCAAATTTAGAAAATATGAACAATTACAGAATTCATTAAATTCGAGGTGGTCAATTTAAAGCGCCAGTTCAATAATTTTGCCATACAAATATCATTTGTATGAATTATAGCAGATTATACATAAGCTATAATAATAAATGCATGCATCTGTGAATTTACAAAAAATATAAAGTACAATTTGTTACCTAAAAATTCATATAACTAAAATAATGCTTAAACATAAAGTAATTGAATTGACCACTTTATGACAAGATAATTACGTAGCATTAATTTTAAAAGTCTTAAACTCTCTTTGATAAATATTTGAATGACAATGTGTGTCATACTTGTGTAGATACGATTATATTATCTGTAGTATCTTCAACAATTGTATCATTTTTCTTCATATTTTCTAATTCATTCTTCGTTATTTCTTCAGAATCTTGATTTTTTCCAATAAAAATCGGATGTTCTAGAGCTCTTGCCAATGGTAGGTTTTGGAAGAAGCTTAACGCTATTGGTGTAAGGACCACATCGTTTGTCACCGGAGTTAACACTAGCTTACTTGTTCTCTCTTCCATCGTTGGATATGTTGCATATACAGCCGGACTATAAACCACAGGTGCAATAATTTCAGATGAATGTTTTACGTCTATTCGAGATTGATATGAAACTGCACTCGGCGCGGCATATATAACAGGTAGTTGATGCAGTTGACAATTGACTTTACATATAAAAAAAATTATTAAAATTTGTCGGTACATTTTGAAGTCGTATTCTGTTATTGGTAGTATAAAATTGTTGATCGCTGTTTTATAGATGCATAACGGTAAATATGCATCGATTGCGCGTGCTTATGAATTCAAGTTCGTGGTTGATGGTCAAACAGGTTGTTGCATCACAGCGGGCGATGGCCGGATTAAGATGCACGATTCGTTTTGATTTATGTGTGTATTTTACATTTGTGAGTCAGTTTACTACTCATGTTGTTTTATAAGCATACGCTGTTAAGAAACATGTCACTCCATCTGATAAAGACATTTTATTTTTATATAAATGCAAGCGATTATTATGATATAATTTTATATAATCGGTTCCAATAAAACTTACTAATCATTTACTAATGATTATTTATTTTAAATCACACGAATCATATTTATATCACAATCTCGCGAGATAGATTATAATCTAACGGTATCTACAATTTTACGGGGACAAATACATTGTATTTTTGCATATCTAGATTTTATTAATTTCTTTAGTTTCATATATTGTTATCAGTTTCAGTTTGTCTTATGCCGATTTCATATATTTGTGTGTAGTTGGTGATTTATTTAAAAAGTAAATGTACTAAATTTAAACTCAATCGAACCTATAGTTTCAAAGATATCGTTCTAAGTGGTATTTCGCTTATGTATATCCTAGCAACACCGGTTTCGCGTTTATTGACGATTAACTAACTGAAAAATTTGCTTTTTTATTAATTCGTTTTTAATGACGTCATAAAATTCTGTAATAGATAAAAGTAGTTATTAATAGTGAAGCTTAAAATATAGACACGTACTATCATGGAATTTTCTGCATGACTTATATAAGACCTGGAATTTTCTAATAAATTGTTTTTGATGTATCTACTGTTTAGCCAGCGTTAGTCTGTCATAGTTCAGACATTTATTACAAAACGCTTTCAAATAAATATACAAACATTTCTCATTTTTAGTTCTTTCTATTAGAAACTTAGTGTTAGTGGACATACAGTCTGAAGCAAAAATCGACTTTTTATACTATTTATAAATATGCAATCCAAATTTGTAGATATAGATCAATTTAATCAATATTTTTTATTTGTGAATGAAAAGTTATAATAAACTGAATTTAAGTCTGAATTTGTTCTGCCCAGTCATAATAATAATAATAGTATTAGGTTAGTTTTCTATCGTCAAAAAGGCAAAATAAAAAGACTAAAGTTGTTTTCATGTCTGTAAAAAATATACAAATCTATAAAATGTAATAAACGATAAATTTAAAATAATATATTTTTAGTGTTTCTAATAATTTGATTGACATCTGAATTAATTAATTATCAGTTATAAACATTAATTATAAATTATCTACATGAAAATAAAAGATTTTGGTTTTAATAATTCATTTATTTCGGCAGTATCGACTTATTTGACATACAATAGCTAAGTTTTTTAAACATTGTTCGTTGTGACTATATTTATTTACCAGGGGTGCACAGAGAGAGCCTTGGGTACTACAGCGGAGTAGCCGTAAGTAGATGCGAAAGGAGCAGTGTAGGTAGTCCCATAAGGTGCTGAGTAGACCGGAGATACAACGTTCTGGAAACCAGGAGCAACCACGGAACTGTAGGTTACTGGCACGAGTGAGCGCTTGGCGAGATGATGCACACCGGCGAGAGCCTTGGCTTGGTAGTGAGCGATACGGCTGGCGACTACTTCAGGTGTATCCAAAGGAACTCCGTTAACAGCATCGAGAACGACAGCGGGAGAGTTAGGTGCTTGCGATAAGGCAGAGACAGGTACGACGCCAGTTACGTATGGCGAGTATGAAGCGCTGTATACAGCAGGTACGACGGGCGATCCGTGAACTACGCTGTTACTGTACTGCGACACTGAGCTGACAGCTGGCACCGCGGTGTACGCTATGGGTACGTACGGACTGGGTTTGGCGACAGCCAAAGCGACCGCGGACAATAAAACCACCAACTTGAACATTGTACAGTGTTGAGATGTTCGATCGATGAAGGAACTCGACTGATGCTCCACACTTTGCTACTAATGCTTATATAGTAAGATTTAAATCTTATGAGCCACAAAAAATGCTACCGAATCACCTTCAAATGATAGTCTTAGATAGCCGTTGTCAACCAACATTGTTTTTTTATGATGTGTTAAATATATACACGACTTTTTTAGACGGAAGTCTTCGGTCTAAATATCAAGGCGTCTAAAATAAAACATTAAAGGATAACGATTTTCATTTAAATCTGTCTAATGGTCTAAAATATGAAAATTAATAGTTTTGCTAGCAAAATATTAGTTTTACACGTTTTAAATGAATACACTGCACCGATACACATAGCAGATACGATTTATTTTAATTGAATAAGAAGTACTTTTTTATTTATTAAATATATATATATATATATTTATTAGCTCTTTTTCCATCCGCATTATTTGACTTCCCGTAATTTATATGCTCATGACGTCATTCAAGTCTCATCCTGTCTATAGCTATCTATGTCAAATTTAATTACGATAGGTTCAGTGTTCATTATTCGTGAAGTAACAGAGAGTGAAGCAACCTTTTTTTATTAGTCTAATATTCCTACCCGAATATTAAAATTAAACTTGAAAAACACACAATGAACATTGCAATAAATAAATTAACTTCAAGGTATATTTAACAACTATATTTAAGTTTAAAGTTATATATTCATTTGCCAAAACATTTTGTTCTACTTATTAACTATAATAATTATACGAATACTAAATTACTTGTATGTTATGATTTGAATGAATATAAATATTTTTAAGCAACAATATAGTTAAACTTCTTTTTTCCTGACAATAATTAGAATATATTTTATATAACTAGTATATATAGATACTACTATAGTAGTGTCTAATTTATTTTCTAAAGGCAAATGTGTTTAGAATAAAAAAGAAACAGGATACCTGTTTGAATAGTTGATATCCACCTTATCTAAATATGGGTTATTTAGCATTATAATTTATTCGGCCAGTTTTTACCAACTGCAAAAAATCCTAATTCTAAATAAAACTTTGTACATACCTTGTATATACTGGTAAAGGATTTAATAATATAATTTTAAAAACGTTTATATGAAACATAGGCCTTGTTGTCGAAAAGGGATGTTTTTTTTTTAAATGTCTTACAATTGTTATAGGTATTGTTGTGGTCTTACTGACAAGTTTATTACACGCGTAAATGATATTACTCAGTGAACTTGTAAAGATTGTTCAATATAAAGTGAATTCATGTAAGCGAAGATGTTTATTTATCGGAGGATTTTCTCGTGTTAGCGTTGAAGTCTGGGTCACACGTGGCCCGCGAAAACAATACCCAAACGGACGCGTGTATCACTGAAAGTAGGTTTCAACATTGCACCGAGAGTTTTTTTATTACCGATAATGGAAAATATAAAGCTTTTGTTTTTATAAAAACCAATCATCTACCAACCAACCTACAACACTCAACAAGAATTTGATTTGTTTTATAATAATAACTCTGGCTGGCATGGCTTTTTTTTTCTTCTTTCGTAACTGGTCAATTATTTTTATTTCGAAATTAAAGGTAATGTACCATATAAAAAAGATGATCACATATAGCCATATTACCCCGCATCGGCAAGGGACCGCTAGACAGACCTAAAATTGGAAAATTAAGTTTTAAGAAAATTATCGTTCATTAAATTGTTCAAGCTAAAAATTTCTCTTATTTGAATAGGATGATGCACAATATCCTCCAGACTAAAGTTATTATAAACAAAATTGCATCGTCGTAGAAAAAATACATTTAAAAAACCTAGAAAAGTGTAATGATGAGAAGTGCACTGCCTAAGGCCCCGACATGATTAATCTGGCCCTGTAAAAACATTATTATTTTGTTGATTTTATAAAGAAAACATTTTTCAGCCTTAAAATTACTACAGCTTAGTTATTTATTGGGAAATTAATAACCTGTACTACCTATAATCCTATACTTATTTAAAAAATTAACTTGATAAAAAATATATATAGTAAGCCTTCTGCATATTTGTAATTAGTTTCAAACATTATCGGTTTCAAGTATTTATCTCTAGTACCTTTACTATATGACTTTTAAATAATAATAGCTTATAATGTGTGTCAAAATAATGTCATTAGTTTTAGTTAGTCTATGCAGATATATATACTATTTCGTATACCAGACACATATAGAAGATACACAGAAGTACTCATTATAAAATTGCGAAAATAAGCCGATGGTTTCTTTAGTCTAGTCTACTTAATATTCGAATATAAATAAATAATAGATATATGTATTGTAAAAAAAATATTAATATATAACTATAAATAAAATGTATAGCCAGTGCTATCTTTAATAATTTTATCAAGGAATTATTATTTATAAAATAAATGTTTCGTTCAAATTTCAAATAGTTAATAGTAAAATTAAAATGATATGAGTACATATAAAAACACCTCGAATGGACACTACGATTTGAAAATAAAGAGCATAGGACACCTGGTGGCCTGAGAAACATTCGAAAATCGTGAATTTATATTGTGTCCTGCTTTAAACATGTTCAGGTAAAACTTTTTTACTTTGTTACACTATCAATAAATATGCCATATATTTACGCAACGCTCTCTCTCCCAACGTCTCCTTAGGAAATTAAAACAAAATAATATGTGTGTATTTATTTATTTTAGATTAAAGTTTAATCAATCTCACACTGAAGTCTTCACAACTGAAGCGAGGATTCTTCTTTTCACTTTAATGGTGACCTTTAGTAAGGATGGATTCCGTAGGCGCTAGTGAGGACTGGTCCTGATACAGCAATAGGTGCTCCTGTACGAGTTATAGTTGCTGGGTACACGAAGTGGCCCGCGTAATTTGGTATGACTGGGGCGGCTGAGTATGAAGTCGCTAGAAATCCAGGAGATCGTTTCTGGATCTTATGCTCCTCGAGAGCCTTAGCTTCAAGGTGAGCTGCGCGAGCAGCGGCAACTTCAGGTGTTTCAGTAGGAGCTACGGGCAAAGCGGCAGCATCAACAGATGGCAAAGACTCGATGTTAACAGCTTTCACAACTGGCACGGCGGGGGCGATAGCAGGAGAGTAGATGGATGAGGCGTACGTAGCAGCTAGCGGGGCGCTGTATGCTAATGGAACGCCGCCAAGCGTGTTGAAAACGGGTGCAGCAGCAAAAGTGTCGATAATTGCTGGAGACGATTTGATGTCCACACGGGACTGGGATGATATAGCAGCGGGGGCGCCGACCAATGGAGCAGCATACGCAGCAGGTGCCGCGAAAGTGGCTGGTGCAGCAAATGCAGCAGGTGAAGCGTATGCAATGGGTGCCGCGAATGCGGGAGCAGCAACAATTGCAGGTTCAGCGATAACGGCACGTGTCAGTGGTTCTGATTGAGTAGCAACTATGGCTGGTGATGATTTGATATCTACGCGGGACTGGTGTGAAACCGCTGCAGGAGCCACTATTACGGCGGGAGCAGCATAGCTCACTATACCAGATTTGAGTCCACTAGGCTTGGCAGAGGCCAGGGCCATCAAAGAAAGTAACACCACCAGCGAATTCATCGTGGTCTGTGTTAGTTCAGAAGGGATCGACTAGGGAATATACACTGATGCTTTCTTTAGGGCGTCGAACGTATTTATACTCGAGATCCAAATGCATCAAAAGTCAAGTTCATGCGGAGGTACGTTTACTCATCGCATGACATTAACGTGTAGCTCCGAAAACACTTATTGATAGCGTTAAGCTTTCAATAAATCATAAAAAATACATACTTATGATTATATACATATTATTACAGATATTAAAAAATATTAATTTATTTAAGATATTTTTGTGTAGATTTCTTTTATATCGTAAATAATTTTAATTGAATAGGTTACATATTTTATTGTTATAAAGTTAAATGAAAAATAGTTGTCAAAGTTAATCCATAATAATACTAAATAGCTTTATGGACTTTAACATAGTTTTGTATATAATGAACGATACAGAGAATATTAGTATAATTAATTTATAAAAATAAGTTAAGTATTATTTTTTAATTTTTTGGATTCACGCCAAAATACAAATCGTATTCGATATGAAATTTTCACATTATGAAACATTTATGTTTCAAAATCGATATCGATTATGTAATATGTTGTGATTTTATTACATTTAACTTATTCTAAAGTAGTGAGAGAGATTTTTTTCAACTCAAGCGCTTTGCACGCCAAAGTCTAATAACACACAACAAACACGATACCTTTGTTTTTGTTTGTAGACCTCTAATCTATCTAATAGATATTAGGTTATATTAAATATTGAAAAAAGGCATTACTCCTTTGACAGACCGAAGGTTGCTCAATGCAAGATTATACTAATGGTAGAAACGCCGGAAAAGAGTAACTACTGGGTTCCTCGCCTGTTCTTCTCGGTGCTAGCATTACATTTAATTCGACACTGTTAACAACGATGACGATTCAAAAGTACTTCTATAAGTCTACTTGAATAAAGAGTATTTGGATTTTTGATTTTGATTAAATTAAACAGGCATGTTAATGAAATATAATAAAATTATTATTTATTCTGTATGAAAATCATTTTTTTAAGTGGTTTAGTTATATGAATAGTTATTGTTATCATTATTAATTATAGAATACCTCGTCTGCCTGCTTAACACGATAAACTCAAAAACTACCGGAGGGTTTTTCACCAATGAACGGAGTGACTTGTGGAAGGCTTAAGTGTATAGTTAATTAAAGTTTAATGTTAATTATCTGAAATATCATGGTGATTGTTGACCATGTCTGAAGAAATCATGCCTACCGGGAGCTTTATTGGCGTAAGCCGCGTACACCAATAGAGGTATTTGTGTTACGAAATATGTGAATTTGTCTATATCTAAATATTACAAAAATATATAATGACGTAACATTTTATTATAGACTATAACAGAAATATAAACTGTTATTTACACACTGACTCGTGCATACCTTAACCTTCGAGTACGAGGTGAATTATAAACAAAAATGAAGCACAGGCTTTGAACCCCTATTTAAGGTCACGTGTTTCAGCCACTAGCTTATCTTGTTACCTATAGTTATTGTTTACCTACTAAAATAAAAAATAAAACTATTCATTCGTGTAATGATAATAAACAAATATGTGGTACGTTCTTTTTTAAATTTACAATCATGTTTAATAATTTAAAATATTTCAATTACTCGTCCTCCGATTTTTAGCATCGAAGAACAATAAATAAAACTTCTTATTAAATCAAGTTTTAAAGACTGTTATAAATATATAGTAAATGTCGAACAAGTCGGGCTAGTACAGTAATTTAAGCCCGTTGACTTGTTTAAAGTATGGTGATTATTTCTTTTTATTATAATCCTATAAAGCGAAATGTTAAGGTTTACTGTGCGGCCTTGAGCGAGCTTTCGTTCCTTGCCACCGGACCAATGGGCGGAGTTTTGCTCTACTATCTGTATAGAGCTGCTGCATTGTTTTTTATATAAATAATTAAAATTATTTTGTTGTTTTGAACATTGCCGTTTTAAAAAGATAAAAAAATTATATTTTTCTTTTATGTTTTTGATAATGTTAAAAATTTTAAATTTAATTGTTATAACATCGAATCGCAGTGTATCGTAACAGAAAAAATACATGCGTCAGAAACGTTGCGCTCAAACGTTACGTTTAGAAATATTGCACCTAAAATTTTACTCTAATATGTAAATCTAATAAGTAGTCTAAAATGTACTGTATCGAAACAGAACATTAATTTAAAAAAAAAAAATTATTGGGCATTTGCATATGTGTTACTGATAATCAATTCTTATCGATAAATCTATATTAAAATTATAAAGGCGAAAGTAACTCATTCTATTTGTCTTTACCCCGAACCGTAAACCGTATTTGATGAACTTTGGAATTCAGTTTAAACTCCAAGGAAGGATATTGGCTTATTTTTTATGCGTAAGACCTCAACAACCAACCCTTAAAACGCGAAGCTGAGAGCGTCAAGTAGTAGAATACAAAATAAATTTTATTAAAATGACAGCTCCTAGTTTATATAGAACAGCCACTGATACTGGGCGCATAAAATGGTATGCGGAATAAGTGCACCATAAATGGGCATAGGTTTATCCACTATTGTTTGCTGTTACATTAATTACTGTATAGCCAGACAGCAAGATGTAGTCGCACATTTAATCTCAAAACAGGTTTTTAATTCATTCAAAAAAAAAAACATTTTGACCTACATAAAAGAAAATTAATTTAAGTCTTGTTACTAAAAATAATGACATAACCTCACTCATAAGGGTGATGATATTTGTGTTAAAATTATATAAATAATGATTAGAATAAAAAAGTAGTTTTAATAAATAAATATTTAATTTATTTTGTATATCCAAACAATTTTTCCAAATGAACTTAACTTATGAATTAAATAAATTTGACTGTTGCGTGTCTTGACTGAAGCCGGTTAATGTGAGGCTTAGTAAGCCAATCGCTTACCAGCCGTGGGCTAAGCCATGACCGAGAGGAGCAGCTAAAACGGGAGCATGAGCGGCAACAATCGGTGCATGTGCAGCTACAGCAACAGCAGGAGTTGCGATCTGTGGGAAAACATTTTACATTTATTTTATTTAAAAAACCAACCACGGACCTCTGTATCTGCGTTATAAATTAGCCACTATACCAACGAATCAGGCAGCACGTGAGAGGCAGTCAGCCTTTATATCATACATTACCTATAAATATATATAATCTGGTCTGTGAAATATATATACAATAAAAACCCACTTTGGTACCTAATAATCAAAATTTAAATCAATTTAAAACGCGGCGCATTGATAGTATTATTATTTCTAATATGAATAGATTTGGCAAAGGAGTTTTTATATACATATATTGAAGAATTCAATTTTGAAATCCGGTCTATATCTGTCCTGTAGTTTTTGCAACAAAACTGGTCACAAGAAAAACTAAATTGACTAAATGTTCTAAATAAGCTATCATTCCTATGATGACTTTAAATAATTTAAATTGTGTTTGATAAATTCATATGAAATAAATATATAATATTTACCCTGACTGTGTTAGCGTATGAGGTGGCTACCGGGACGGCTTGTTTGACGATGGGGGCGCTAATGATGGGTGCACCGACGACAGCGTGACCGCCCACGAGACCATGTCCCCAAGGAGATGCAATGGGCGCAACTAGACCGGGGGAAGCGACTACAACAGCCAGGAGGGCGGCGAAAGCGACCTGGAAGTAAACAAATCTTACACCAAATAATAGTAGAGTTTAGTGACTATTAGTTGACTAATAGTTTATATTTTATATCTTATGTAATATAATTATGTAGATGGCTTATTAATGATATGTGTTTTGTTCAAAAATTTATCTAGAATTTGAATAGATTTATCGATTTTAAGAAATGAGTTTTGCGAAATCAAATAATGATATTAATTTAAAAAAAAACTATTTACAAAATAATAAAAATCATTCACTATGACCCTTCAAAACATATAAAGCAATTTAGTTCGCATATATATGCGAAGTGTATATACACTTCTTAATATTAAAGCATTGATGTTAATTGTATTTCTCGTTGTAACTATTTTAAGTTTATGCATAAGCATAAAAATATCTCCCGGGACACAGGATGTGTATAAACTATTGGCATGTACGACATAAAATAATCTATCGCTAATTATCACTTTTGACAAATGTTGAAATTTCATTTCTATTAAATATTAATTTGTCAATCAAAGGTTTCCATCAGTTAGCCATCAAGACACTTTCGCTCGTCTATCTCGTTAAAAAAGTAAAGAATTCTAACTTAATATTGTAAACAATCAAAGCATTATTGAATCAAAATGTTGTCCAAAGTGCAATTGATTTATATTATTTGTTAGAAATATTATTTTCAAAGTGTTGTTTAAATATAGTAATTACAAAGGTATGTTAATATATAAGGCATCGATCATACTGTGTCCTTTAAAGTGAATGCAACAAAACAATCATTACAAGTTACTAGAACCTGATTATAGTTTTTATGCTGTATTTGTAAGGTATTTTAGTTAGTCATGCGAAAATTAACACGATAAGAATATTATTTAAAGATAATATAGTTTATTGAAATGTTTAATTTATCATTTATATATACTGTACGTATGAGAAGAAATAAAATGAGTTCTGGGTGCGCTTATCCTAATTTATTCTATATATAGTATATAGACTTAGACTTCAAAAGTCCCTTGGTAATATTAATATTAATAAGAAATTCAACTCAACTTTTTTTACAAATTAGTATGAAATATATATGTATATATCATTCAATACGGATAAGATTTTTGTATTTAAATGTCAATGTTATTTAACAAACTTTGAATCAAAGGTAGCGTAGGTTTTTTGATCTAAATATGTGGGTATTAAATCCTTTCTAACAAGGCTGCTTCGGACAATCACGAGTCACGACATAGGCGCATGCACAGTAATGCTTAATCTATACGATATGAGATCGCAACTCTGTTTGCTTGATATTTGTTTTACATATTGGCAATATTTGCGATTACCTGGATAAATATTGTCATCGATATGTTATCAAAATCATTGCATTAATAATAATTATATATACCTTATATGGTTGATATGTTAATTTTATATTATATAAGATGTTACGTATTATTTGTAGCTAATTATACTAGCCCAATGATGCTTCAAATTGAGTCACCAGAACGAGGTATTGATGTCTGACGGTAGAACGACCTTATAACATATAAAATTAGTACCTACCCAGATCCAGACGGGTTTACATAAAGCCCTACAAATATCAGATATATAATATGATTTTGAAATACATATAAACATTTTATCCATTAGTTTGTTATGAAATAGTGAGATATATATAGCATTAAAGCTGTTATTATTTAGCACGTTTCCAAAACAAATAG
This sequence comes from Vanessa tameamea, assembly GCF_037043105.1. Taxonomy (NCBI): domain Eukaryota; kingdom Metazoa; phylum Arthropoda; class Insecta; order Lepidoptera; family Nymphalidae; genus Vanessa; species Vanessa tameamea. The sequence goes on from NC_087324.1 coordinate 6,315,767, forward strand.
ATTTTTCAAATAAGCACCAATTACGATGGAAATTTTTAAATAATTGAAGGTGAATAATATGGTAGTATCTTGTAATTTAAAGAATTAATTACATACCATTATAGTCGGCAAACAGAATAAAGCTCGTTTCAAATGTACAAAACACAAGTTGTTAATATCTTTGCATTATTAATTAAATTATTCTTCAAACAAGAGCCGAAGAGATAAATCTCGTATCAACAAATGCCAAATTAAATATACATTTTTGAAGCAAGGATTTTGGCATTCGTTTCTAATAATAATACCACGAGTTACTAATAAATAATACATTGAAACCTCAGTTACGAGTACAATTAAACTCATTAATATACTAATATCACGCTACACCAAAATTTGTACCAACTTCGACCTTATGGTACTTGAGATCTCCAAGTATCATAAAGTCGAAGGACAGCATATTTTCATTTATATTAAATGAATTTACCAGGATTTTTTTTTTATTTGGTTCATCAACAACATAACCTTTGTATATATCTATTACAGTTTTAAGCTTATAAACTACTAAAAAGAAAATGGTAAGTTAATAATAGATAAACTCCGCATACAACTTATTTATGAAGATAAAAATTAACAATTAAGCACAAGAATAACAACAACAATAAAAAGTATTCCTACGCTAAGCCTAATTATAAGAAAAGTACAAATGAATAATTATTTAAAAATATACATTTAAATGAAAAAAAAAAACAAGAAACTAAATATATTTATGCTTTTACTCTAAACTTTAGTTAAAGTTGCTATTCAAATCAGGTACATCGATCTTGCTATAAAGTTGACTTATTGTTGGGATTGGCGAGTTTGCACCAATAACTGTTGACCGCCTTGGACAATACAGTAGTGATTGATTTAATGGGCTTTCATGGAAATTTTGTCGGAACCCTTAGTCTAAAGTTATTAACAAGAAAGGAACAATCAATTTTGTTATTAAACATTTTAAATAATAATATCATATCTAATTTTTGGCTACGATTTTCTAAGGATTCCATGTTTAGATGCACGTTTAATTACATTGTTAATGAGTGGTATAAAAATAAAATTTCGATCTATATATATTCCCAAATCTCTAACCGAATCAACTTATATTAAAAATATATATTAAAAATTAAATGCTAAAAATGAATGATGACTGATAACGCTTGCGAATAATGTTGATAAAATATTAAATATTATAGACATTTTAATTAGAATAAAAACCATTGAAATTCATGTCATTTTAGAGCAATCGCTATTCCGAATCGGTGACAGAATTATATATTTATTATAATGCAAACGTAAATTTAACTCAAATTAAGTATATTTTATTTAAATTGTATTTTTTTCAGAAAGACAAATTAATTAAAGCAAATTATTTACATTATTCGAAAAAACTACGGGCAAGATATCTAAACCGAAATTTAAAAATATATTAACAGATATATTGGTTTTATTAATCAGCGGTTTCTAAAACTACGGAAAATGACATTAGTCTTAATGGCAGATTTTTCACTACCCTATTATTTAAATTATTACCGTTCAATCTCCATCGTGTCTTATCCATCGCACGTGACATTGGCGAAATAATCTGTGCCCTCTAGACACAAATAGAGCCAAAATAAAAAAAATAAAAAATAATTTAAATGATACAGTTTTAATTTCAGTAGTTCTGTCTCAAAGGTTACCTGGAAATGTTACAATAAATAATAAGGTCGCCTTCGCAAGCTTTTATTACATTGTTTACCCTGTGCAACCATTTGTGTAATTGTATGCAATATATTTTATAAATAAATTATGTTTGGAAATGGAGTTTAATAACATTCACCACAATGATAAACTTATAATCGCACGCAAAGCGAGTCTTGCATTATTATTTAATTTATATGAAGTAGATTAAATAAATAAAACACGGACAAACAATTGTAAATGACGATTGTAAAAATGTGAAATTATAAATAGTTTGCTTGACTTGTCTGTAAATATTGTTTTCAAAAAAAATTTAATACAATATTATAGCTTATTTAATATATTAAAATTAATTTTTATTTTCATTCGTCGTTTGCGTACCGTTCATCTGTATGACGTGGAACTATACAAATGTTGTTGGCATTGCGCGTTATTTTCTGACTTAACGTCAACGAACAATAGATGGCGCTACTGTCTAATTATTTATAGAAAATATATTATCCTTCGCGAGTTTTTATTTTTGAATTGTTTTATCCTAAATATTTATTTAGTCGAATTTAAACTGATGTATTGTAAAAAATAGGACAAAAAGTTGACCCACAAAAAATAAACATGGCCCAAGATCTTATTATATGTATACGCGGAACACGAAACACACTAGCCAAATTCGCCGTTGACGGCCACGTCAAGGAGGACATCATATACGCGGACGAAGTTGAGTGTTGGATGTAGTAAATTTCAAGAGCTTCAATTTTCGGCGTCTATTTACACGTAACGACTAATATTACACTTTTTATACCCTATAAGAAGTTGGCCTCGACAGGTCGTTGCCGTTAACGAGAATGTCAAGTTCAAGTCAATAAAAACACGAAATGATATTGTAAAAACTTGAACACTTTCACGGCCTACCGACATGACGGACGTAAATCTCTGATCTATTTATTGAAACAATGACTATTTTAGTTTAAATTGTTTACAAACACATCTTTGTACGCTGGCGTCGTGTATGTTTCGATTTAAATTGTTTTATAACGATTGTTATTAATATTGTTGAAATATTATAATATTCATCAAAATAATTGAGCAAACAATGGGAACATATTAATTTATAAATGAAACTATGATGGAATATATATCGACATGAAATTGAGGGGTAAATAGTGTTGTTATTATATAATAAGGTTTCACATACGCTATTTAGAAATTTCAAAATCATGACGAACATTCTTCGAAATGTCATCACGTCGACTGACGACGATAACGTGATTCCACTCCATGATGATAACTATAGTATTCCCGAAACATGTTAAGTATTCCGCGATATATAACGTAACCGAAACTGGATTATTAATTAATAATTTATTTTGTAGTAATCAATATAGTATAGGTAGTAATCGATATTTGCGAATATACTATACTCTTACTTACTTTAAAATATAAATACATACTATAGAAAGTTTTATATAACACATAAAAAAAAAAATATTTTTGATGTCAAATTTTGTTGAACTTATTTTTATAATATAATATATATTTCGGCATTATTATATTAATTATTCAGTTATATAAGTTGAAATACATTAGTATATAAAATTGTTTTTTTAAATTCTTACCAGCTTGTACATTTTGATGGGGGTTTGATGAAAGGATTACTTAGAACCGAAGAAGAAGTGAGTAGGTACGAATGTGCAAAGGGCCTAGAACTACCGAGCTTTTATAGTGCTTAGAGACATAACTCGGCCAAATCTGTCTAACCCTACCTCCAGCTGGGCCTAGGTCATCGATATCAATTTTAATCTGATATCTCGGTATAGACAGAAAAACAAATCAATACAAAAATGCTTTAACATCAAATATCTATCATATACTATCATATGCGTAAAATTGTATTTACATTTACGTAAGAGGTAAGTTTGTGTATAGATATATAAGTAAAATTAAAGTATGTTTTTTAACGTTAACAACTTCATATTTTAATAAACCATCGACACGTCACGGAAAAAAAAACGCATTTGCAAGCAAAATTATTGCTTTGCACGTTATTCATTCATAATAATCTATTTTGATATTATTAGCTTCCGAATTGAAATTATGGGAAAATGTAATTAACATTGTTTTCTGAATATTAAATTTTAATCTCGTATTGAATTTATCAAAACATTGTAACAATGCATAATTATTACATCATTGGCATTCGAATGTTCAGTTATTTTGTTTTATAATATAAATTCAAGGTAAAATATTTTGCTTGTTGCTTTGTTTTTATCTTTATAATTCAATTATAATAAACATGGAATAATTAGTGAAGTGATGGTGGTGTGGTAGTGTAATTTTTATTTTAAAAGAAAAAAATCACTAACGAATATATCGATTTAATCTTGTTTGGTATAACGAAATTTCGTATTTCAATTTATTAAAATTAAAAACGAAATTTATATACGTTATTCAAGTAGGCTCTTACGAGAAATATCAATTAGTTAATAAATAACTCTTAAATTCAATGCTAAGTTTAGATCATATACACATGCTTACTTTATATAGAAAATATACTATATATTTACGTTAATTTATATACATATCTTATAAACGTTATTAATTTCTTACAAACCAAATTTTCATACATTTTTTTTATATTAAAAGAGGAAATAATAATCATTAAAAAACTTTAAAATAACCTGATAATATTCTTGCTAACCGTACTTCGACCACTTGGTCGTACTGTTGAACTTATTTTTAATTCCACTCATTCCATGCATACAATATACTTCGATGAAAGAACTTTGATATTTACAATTCGAACAACTAACAAAAGCCACTAAAGAATATTAATCGTATTATAATAAGTATACATTATTATTCCTTAAAATAATTAATGAACTAGAAACTCCAATTATAAAAAAGACAAAACTTTACCATACGCGACAAATTTTCAAATATCGCATGGAGTATTTTATTAAATATTTTAAATAACTAAAGTTTTATATTAATAACTTTATTTTAAATATAAAGTACTTCGTACTTATTTTTAGTATATAATTATATCACAAGATGATCAAAACTATTTAATCCACCTAAGACATACTTTCCTGGGTATGAGTAAAGTAAATAAAATTTATTTATCTTTGCCTTTATGAAAATTGCTTGTTTGTAACACATGACACTTTTAGAGCAATAATTATTATACAGATATACGAGTATTTTGTAGAGTATTTAACTATTAGATCCAGAACCAGTAAAAAGAGTAATTATTATAAATAAATCATATATTAACACTTTAAAAGAGGAATTATTTGTACCTAAAATAACATAATAAAAACAAAACCCCTTTTTTTACAATTACTTAGGCGGACGGCAAATGGTTCACCAGATAGTAAGTGGTCACCACTGTCAATAAATATTGGTACCGTAAGAAATTTTAACCATTCCGCTCATCGCCAATGTGCCCTGGAAATTAAAATGTTATGTCCCTTGTATTTGAACACAATAATAGTAAGTATTGCTGTTTGGCGGCAGAATATGTGATACCTATCTACCTGCCTACCTATACTGGGTTGCACAAACATAAAGTCCAATCACCATGTTTCCTGGCAACATATCTGTCTGTTCGTGATTTAAATGAATCTTTGTGTATCGATAATTTTAGGTTATTACTTATTGTTATCAATTATCTTATTTGATTAACTATGTGGTTCGAGGCTATATGTTCCTGTCGAAGTTACGGATACTAAAATGTAAAAAAGATCATTTTAATTAGATTCTAAATACAAATTTAATACTATAATTTTACGCTTTTATTAATTAATAGATTATAGTTCAATTAACAATTAAATTAAAGCTGATTATAAAATATTTGCTTGAGCATATTTGATTGTTTATCCTATCTTAAAAAAAAAGTTTAATAGATTGTATGAAATAATCTATGGTTCTAGTTTATATCTCGTTACGTTTGCTAAACGAGGACAGGGCGTTTCAATGACACTAATCGGTGGTCAACTTGTTATCATTTCATATCACACGACACAGGCATTCATTATTTTATTTTTAATAAGTAATAGACACACATTTCTTTTTAAACTTTGATCGTGGTTTATTATCCTAATGAGCTCAATAAATAAGCCTAATAACTGTTTATTTATTTAATATATAATATTCAAGTGCAATATGAAAAAAAAAACATCCAATATACATGTCGCAGATTCCATTTATTGTTTTAACTAACAGTTAAAATAATGTCAATATCGTCTTTAATACGCTGGAGTGAAGTAGAGGGAGCGGTGGCGACTAGATGGGCTTCGATCACGGCTTGGCAGCCGTCATTGAAAAATAAAGAAATTGTCAAAAATATAAAAAGATATAAATAAACGAGTTTAAAATAGTAAAATATTATTTGAGTTTGATACGATGTCTCTTAACCGTCCAATTACGAACCTTATCCATATATATTATCTATATACATATATCATGTATATGGTATTAATTATGCATAGGTAAGGTTAAGCACAAATAAAAGGTTGTTTTTTTTATGAAACAATATTATTTATTTATATAATATATACATATACCTACATATATAATAATATAACACAGCTTTTTTGAGCAAGTCACTGGGCAATGATAACACCAAAATTTGCTTATAAGTAGTAGGGGGCGGAGACGTATTTAGCTGCCGCTACGTATGGGTTGGCAATGTAAGGGGAAGCGGCTGCGTAGTAAGGAGAAGCGGCAGCGACGTAAGGGGCAGGGGCAGCAGCAACGTAGGGAGCGGAGGCGACAACTGGGGCAGGGGCAGCAGCAACGTAGGGAGCGGAGGCGACAACTGGGGCAGCAACGGCGTGGTTGACTGAGTGTGCAGAGTATGAACTAGCATAAGGTGCCACAGCGTATGCCGCGGGCGCCACTGCGGGAGCCACAAGCGCGGCAGGTGCAGCAGCGAGCGGCAGCACTCCGGCATTGGCGGCGGCGACGGCGAGGGAGAAGATTACCTTTAAAATATAATAAAATTAAAATATATTGATATAATGTTAGTTTATAAAGTATTAGACAAATTATTAATTTCTTTAATTCAAAATAATATTAAAATATATAATGTACATATAAATACTTACAACAAATTTGGCGATCATTTTGCTTGATTTGGTGACTGCTCACTTGTTAGTTCACTAAAGGATTCGATGGACTGTGTCGTCTCGAAGGTACCATCACATTATATACCAAATGCTCATTTCATTGAGCAATGGTACGTACGACGAATACGTAGGTAACTAATGCGCAGGACATCGCTGTTGGCACCACGATTTTTGACCCAGACTCGGCTGACGGGCAATGCATTCTAATTTAAACTTTGTGTACATCAATTTCTATAGGTTACATAACGGCCGAAAGGGAAAAGTACTTCCTAGATAACTAGCAAATACACCACTAATTAACTAACTAGAATTAAACGATTGTTATCCGTAGCTAGGTTAACATTTACTGTAATCTATAAAAAAATTATCAAGAATAAAGTCCCACATTGGGTTTAACCGTAAATTAAACGATTACTTAATTTCAACCTTCGTTTGTCCATCCATGGTATACGATGATACAATTATTTTATTAAATTACTAATTTATAGGAGTAACTTTTTTGTTTTGTATTGTGTCAGTATAATTATAATTTTTTGTTTGTATAATTTTTGCTTATTTAACTTAATATAATTTATTTCAACATCATATATTATTGAAGTAGTTTATCATATAAATTTTCAACTTCCTTTTGTTTCTAATTAAACAGGAATTACACTTAACAAAAAGTGCATGTGTTGTCAATAGTATATTTGTATGTATGAAACACTTAAGTATGCAGGTCTTTTTGCAACTTGCATCGACAAAAAAATAAACGCAACGAAAAAAGTTTCCCAATGTGATCCATTTCTCCACGCGATCCTTCGCGAATCCAAATCGACCGACCGCAATCCGTCAAATGTTTATTTTGTCGAACGTTATCTGAATCACAATAAACAAAGTATAAAAGGCTTTAACTTTTTGATGTTAGACACACTTCACATCCTCTTTTCAATAAGGAAGGTCCACTTCTAAAAACAAGCAAGATGTTTTCCTTGAAATCTGTAAGCATTGCTTTTTTTATTACTATATTAATTAAGCCTTTATTTTATATTGAAATATACTTAATTTACCTATTTTACAGATCGTACTCATTGCTGCAGTATTCGTGGGGGTTGAATGCAGTGCTGTTGTTCCAGCAGTTCCAGCCGCTCCTTTAATAGCAGCACCAGCTCACGTGGGATATGCTCATGCTGTACCCCAAAACATACCTCCATATGCATCCCAAATCAGTGTGGTCAATAAGGCAGTAAGCCCAATAGTTGCTACTCCATTTGCGTCGCCCTTCGCCACGAGATTTGCGCCAACAGCTGCTGTTGCGGCTCCACTCGCAGCTCCATACGCCGCTGCTCCATATGGTTATCCTACTGCTTACGCTGGTCCTGCTGCGTACGCTGCCCCTGCTGCGTACGCTGCCCCTGCTGCGTACGCTGCCCCTGCAGCGTATGCTGGTCCTGCTGCGTACGCTGCCCCTGTCGCGTATGCTAGTCCTGCTGCATACGCTGCTCCTTACCCATACGGTGCAGCTCCAGCGCCCCTATTACGCGCCCCTTACGGATATGCACCAGCGTTTGTTCGATAGATTTAGAGTAAAACTACTAGACCTTCCTTTCGAAAAAGACTTAGTAAATAGATTAAAATTTTTATTATTTTGTAATAAATTTTTAAGATAAATTAATTTATTTAATTATTATTTCTACAATTCACCTGAAATTACTAATAATTAGAGCCAGAAATCGTACCCACTTTCATTTATTATAAAAATTAACAAAACGGCCAATTTATTAACTTATTTATGGTCATTTATCAACAATCTAATATAGATTCCTTTATATTTGTGGTATTTTTGATACTATAATAGTTAATTGTTATACTAGGTAATTGTTTGATGTATTCACATACTAGATATATGGCTACAAACATTTGGCACAAAAAAGGTAAACAAATACTACTAAAGAAAGAAAAAATTAAAGCGAAGATCGTTTTAATTTTATCTTTCTTTCATTCTTTCTACAGAAATTTCATTAATAACTTTGCTTATATAAACGATATGAAATTAGAGAAAAAGTAAAATATGCTCTACTTTTGCATTTTATAATCTTTTTAAACAAAAAAAAATCATGCCAAACTATAAACCAACATATAATAAGAACATTTAATATGTCAGAAAATATAAGAAAATGGTATCTTAAAATGGGACTTATAAATTTAAGGCTAAGCATTTATAATAAGATTTTTTTTTATCAATTATAAAGCCGACCAAAGAAACAAAAATGCCTTGTATCATTAATTTCAAGTATTCATTTATAGTATTCTTATTGTCTTACTATTATACTCTTTTAATATATTAATATCGAAATAAAAAACACATTTATTTCAACATCTTGTCATTTTAAAAATGATGTAATAACATGATAATTTAATTGCACGTAGAAAAAGAATTATAGGGTTTAGAATTTGGGCGATAAAAGACAGATATAGTTTAGTTTCACATATTTTATTTTGACAAGTACAAAATGACTTAGAATACTAAAACAATAACAACATACTACTACAATTAAAGCGATAACAATATCTTACCACTAAATATCAGACTAGAATCATTTCCATGCAAGATGTTTTTCTAATGGAGCTGGGTGTAAATGAACCGGAAGTGGATGAGCTTTTGTAAAAGCAAAATGTGGTTGTGAGAAAATTGGAGCTGGTGCTTGCAATACTGTTGGAGCTACAGGCCTAACAATAGGTGAGAAAGGTACTGATGGTAGCGCAGGTAAGACTCTGGGAAATACAGGAGCTGCGGGTAAAGCGGGAATAGGAGCAAATCTAGGGTATGCTGGATAAACAGGGGCGGGGGCAATAGCTGGCGCAGGTGCTAATACCGGTGCCGGTAAAGGAGCAGGATATAATGGCGCTCTAAAAATCGGCGTAGGAGCCGGGAATACAGGAGCTGGAGCTCGGAATACAGGAGTTGGTGCCGGGAAAGCATAAGCCGCTGCTGGAAATATTGGTGCTGGAGCTGGAAGTATAGGCGCAGGAGCTGGTAAAACTGGTGCTGGTGCTACGGGAACTGCTGGAGCAAAGGCTCGTACTACTGGAGCAACTGCGTGTATTGAGCGAACTCCATGTGGAAAACTATAAAATGGAGCATAACGCACTACTGGTATCGATTTTATTGCCGGTATGAAGTGTCCAAGCCCGCTAGCTTCACAGCTTGCTATAATTGCAATAGCGGAAATGACCTGAAAAGACAAGGAATTAGAGATTTTCATCAATATATAATGTGGATTTTTTTAAATATATTAAATATAGTTTCATACTTACTAATCTGAGGAAAGACATATTTTTGGATGCGTGACGACTTGATTAGTCGAAGGGATATGTAGAAGTATATTAATGTATGTGTCACAGGTCGTTATATACTTCATACTGTTGCAAGCATTACGTCTATATTCGTCGATATCGGTTTCACTTTTCATCGTCAGGACATTCGCATTCTCAATTAGGTGTCAATGCGGACATTATCGATAACCGAATATATCACTCACTTGACCATCAAAGGTTGGCTTATGTAACTAAACAATATTACATTATTTCGTAATCGTGATACCATAAAAATGCACATTTGTGTTCTTAGGACAAATTTACTTTTGGTGTGTATATTATAATATTTTTAACTTGGCTGATTCAAAAATTCAAATCATTTGTAAAAAATACATGTACAAAAAGCATATTATTCAACACAAGATTATATGAATGATAAAAAAGCGTGGAGTACTTGTAAACTTAATTTCAGGCAGTATATTGTATATTTAACGAAAATAAATATTGAATTGTATTTAACTAACATAACTTTATATTTGAAATGTTGGAAAAGAATAACTACTGAGTTTCTTGTCGTTTTTTCTTGATAGAATCTAAATTTCGAACCGGTGGTAGCTTCACTTATTATAGTTTTTGTATTAAAATGACGATTCAAAAGTGCTTGTGAAAACCTATTTGAATAAAGTATATTGTGATTTAGATTTTTGATAATATTTTACAAATACTTTAGTGCTGTAACTGTATATGTTATACTAGCTGTGTGCTCCGAACCCGTACGGGTAAAATAAGGAATTTATTCGGTGCTATTTTTTAAACATTGAGATAGAAACATTCGACAACCTACCTTTTGTACAGCCGTACTTTGCTAATACATCGTAAAACACCCTCCGCATATTTTCAACGCGTTTGTATAAATATCTCGTAATATTTCTTAAACAGCCATTTCAGTTTAAAATTATGTTATTTTCCATATTCCTGAGGATTTACTAATCCTTTTTCCTTTTTCCATTTATATAAACAACATTAAGGATTTATTAATCCGAAGAATTCTTCGTGATTATTAATTTAAACTAAAATTTCCGTAATTTATTTCCCATTTTTATTAAACATACAAATAATTTCTGTGAGTTATGTACACAAGATGTATGTAGGTATATGTTGACATTGACTTTTTAGACATAAGATAGGTTTGAGTGTATCTTTTGGGCTGACAATTTTCCCTACAACTACATCAACATTATATATTTAAAAAAATACCCAACCTATTTATTAACATACATTAAAGTCGTCCATTTTTTAACGTTATAAGTAACATTATTATTTAATTTTTTTATGACATTTAATTCCTTTAAAATACAAACCATCTTAATCGAATATTAGTTTAACTAGAGTAAACATTTAAACTTAATTATGACACTCTATTTATTGACTAATGTCAATAATTCTTGTTTGCTTGAACATACCCAAATAAGAATTAAAAATAGTTACTGTATAAATCATGACCGCGTGGAACGGTGGCAAGAATGCTAGCACCATTTCCCCGTTGAATCGTAATTTCGATCCTCTGCGCAAAAGATGAATCAAACCTCCCATCACCAGTAAAGGCAACAAAGGAAGGTGTTATACTTTTAATTAAGCTTTTGCGAGACTCTTTTGCATTCTAATAAATGAATATATACCGTTAAAATACATAGATTACAAGGTTAAACCGCTATAGATGTCCTCATTCGTGTATTATGCTGATGTAGACACTATCATACCCGAATATAATATTTAAAGAATTCCGAAATGGCCTACATTTTTTTTTTTTACATTTCTAATATTTAGATCAGGGACGTAAGCCACTAAATATCGAGCAAAGTACACACATGTTCATACAATTGCCATGTTCGTGTTGAATAACTAATGAAGCTCGTTCGTGTTTAGGTTAAACTTAGTATTCATCAATGGTGTTGTTATAAGTCAGTCAAAAAACGCTCTCGGATGGATTTGCTATAAATAAATCATGTTCTTTTAACTAAGAAGTATTTATGCGTAATCATTTTTAATCATATTATAATATAAGATATATACTTTTTTAATTTTTTAATTTTTGTAAATTCATGTGATACAACCTTATTTTTAACAATGCGAAATCGGAATATGTTTTCAATTGTATGTTGGTAATAAAGTTAGTTCTATGGAAATAATACTTTTGACTTTTGTTAATAAATCGATGATATTTAATAGTGTTAATGTATATATATATAAAATATTATGATCCTATATTATTAAAAATGTATTTGTATGACATAGACAGTAAGACGGTCAAATTGGCCACCTGATGGCATTGGCGCTGTAAGAAATATTAACCATTCCTTACATCGCCAATGCCCCACTAATCTTGAGAACTAAGTTGTTATGTCACTTGTGCCTATAGTTACACTGGCTCACTCACCCTTTAAACCGGTAAATGACAAAGCTAAGTTTTGATGTTTAAATATCTTGTGAAAATCTTAAATTTATCTCGGCGGTAAAATATCTTATGAGTATTTATTTATATTCATGTTCAAATGACATTTTCGACAAAAAAATCTTTGATCTATCTTCAGTCTAATAATAGTATTTCGTAAATCAAAATGAATAATTAACGATTACGTGATGATTTTGTTGCCATTTATTTATTGGCACTACTTACGTACTATCTGCCCAGACATATCTTCCAAATTATCAATATTAAATCACTATCGTGCACTATATATAACCTATAGCTGTTAATCATAAAAATGAAATGGAAAGCTCGAAGAAATAAAATAACATCTGTTAAATATGATGACAGACTATCAATATTTTAAGGACCATTATTATAATAGAATTAACCTGATTGTAAATGAAAACTTATGAACGGCGCTTAGAATTTTATGGTGTCGCGAACATATTTAGTCATATCACGTCTTACTAATGAAAACTAAAAGAAACAACGAATAAAAATTGTTTAAGTGTTTTCAAAAATTGTAAATAAAATTTAAAAATAATACTTCAATTGTATAAAGTGATAGCATTATGTGATATGTGTATTTTCGTTGAATTTAAGTTAGTTGAAATAAAAAAAACTTTAAATAGACATCTATTTATATTAATATCGAAGGCATAAATAAACTGAAACACGATCAATTGTTTCTGTTGTTTATTGGTTTCTGTGCGTAAGGAAATATAATGCCGTACCTACTGATATTTACTTTTGTCAAGGACTTTCGGCTTCCTTATTACTCTAAATATGAGATCGTTTTTCTAGACATTTGTATGTAATATCATATACTTTTATTTTAATGTTCAAATGGCTATTTTAATAGTAATTATTATATGTATATTTTTATCAGATTTGTTAATTTTGTAAAGCATTCTCGTTTCATTTTATACATGGTGTTATAAAACATTGTTGTTAACTGACTCTTAATTGGGTATTTAGGTTATCAAAATGTAAATGAACTGTGTGAAAACTAAATAATACAAAATAATGATTTATATTTTTTTATTATAACATCAATTCATCTTTAAGTTGGCAACATTTTTTTCACTTCAGGGCAATCAAAGGGGCAGAAGCTGCGTAGTATGGTGACGCAGCTGCTACATAAGGCGCTGCAGGAGCTACAAATCTGGCTGCGGGTGCATAGTAAGGAGCAGCAAATGCGTATGGGGATGTAACCACAGGTGCGGAGGCGACCAATGGAGCGGCAATTCCATTGTAATTTCTTGAAATATATTGAGAACTAGACGCGGTGACGATAGGAGCAGGTGCAGCAACCAAAGGAGCTGCGGCGGCAACTAATGGCGCTGGTGCCACTAGAGCAGCTGGTGCCAGGCTAGGTTTGGCAATAGCTACAGCAATGGTGGCGAGGAAGATGATCTGAAAAAATAAATACATTTTAATCTCTTTCTGTAAAATATTGAATACATATGATTATTAAACGTAATTTAGGCTATTTGTTTATAAGAAATCGTTTGCTACCTTTCCGAACATGTTGCTTGTTTTTGTTGTTGTTGTGTTGATCGAAAGATCTCGATGTGGTGTATAATGTTCGGTAATAGGACGTACCTTTTATACAAAGAGAGTAAGATTCACCTTGCAGGTTTCGTCATTGGTATTGCACGGGTTTAAATCGTCGCTCAGCAAGCATTCGGGACGCGTGCTCGTCGTATTCGATTACAAAAGCAAGGCTGGACTGACTGATAACGAATAAATGTAGTTACGCGCAGTTTGAATGTCAGGTGCATACGATGCTTCGCTTTTGTAAAGGTATCGTTAACAAGTCATAAAGTATTGTCTACGTGTTACTAATTAACGTATTCATGTTGTTACCCTCGTTACTAAGTTGTTATTATTTTAATACAGCGCATCTGTCACTGCTATAAACTGTTATTTTAGTACCATAATAAAAAAATAAACAAAAAAATCTTCAATTTTGGTTAACTTAACCTAATTTCAATTATATCTCTTATAAAAGTGACTACATGTTTTAACGTATTGCGCAAGACTGATGACGTCATAAATCTTACATACTGTCATAAGTAGATACAAAAAAAATGTTGGGAATATATTAAAACACAAGTAGAAAGTATAAAAGTTAAAGATACAATAAAAATATGACTTTATCGTGCACGTTAAAAAAAAGCAATGAAAGACAAATGAAACCCGAAATATTTATTGATTCTCAATATCGTTTATTCAAATATAACAAGTATTAGGTCTTATATTTATATAGATGTTGAATAAGCTTTCAATATAAGTGCCAGTAAGATACTAGCAGAAAATTTTCATTTTTTTAATCATTCTAGAAGTCAATTAATAAATGCAAATGAGCCCTCAATATTTACACCTCTTAATAAAGTTAAACTTTTATTTATTTTTATTTATAATTGTGATATTAGATTATAGATTTAATTGCATATATTGTAGACGTTGTTAGGGAAGGAATAAATAAATAAACTTAATTTAAATATTTATATTTAACAAATAAGAAAAAAACATGTAAACTGAAAATTATGGAGAGGATTTATAATTAGTAAATTGAGAGAGACGTGAAGATTTATAAGGTGCACGCTACGCTTTCATGAGATTTGAGGTAAATACTAATCTTCACCAATAAACTCTGAATGTTAAAAATGCATTAGTATTGGAAAGTCAACAACAGGTCCTCAAATTACTATTTTTAAAATGTTATTACGTCTTTGGTGGGCTTGTCTATCATATATTTTTTTCACTAAATATTATCAAATTTTATGATACTATTGCTATTAGTAATACTAATATTATTTTTAATATAATATACGAAATATATCATAGTGATTATATCACAGGTGATACGTCTGCACCTTGATGCTACTATTATATACTATACAACGACATTGATCTTTGGGGGCTTTTAATTTTTTAGTTAAGTCTCAGAATTATTAATGCAATCTATTTTAAAAAGTAATATTTTTTTGTTTTGGCATCTTCATTTCTTCAAACCGGCCTATAAACTTATTATATTTATTAACAGCTAATTTTTTTGTTTTTATTTTAAATCAATTATATAAATGCGTAATGTTTCTGTTAAACATGGAAATTGTTGTTTATTAAGAGTACCTATTATTAAAGAATACCCGTATTTTTTTAATTTATTATAGTAAAATATATACTTTTGTGTATTATAGTAATGTATTTATGTATACACCACACAAACAAAATATAGTAGAGAGAATGGCGGCGCAGAAAAGGCATGACAGACATGAAATGTCAAAGGCATAAGCGGGCGTCATGCCGTTTGCCGCCAAGACATAGGTACGGTCTTACCGCCCAATGCGCATAAAAATATATTTCATATTGAAAATACAAAAAAAAACTTTTACGATCAATAAACGTTTTATAGTTCTTCAGAAAGGAAAGAAGTAAATATCATAAAACTGAACAAAAAATAAATTAAGCTTAATATGATTCTATATACTTATATTGAGTTATAGTAATCAGTTATAGGTCAGCTAAATTATTAAAAAAAAAAAACACTAAATAAGAAAAGTTCAATTAAATATCTTTTGAATTTGATAGTCATCAGTCAAATTAGCAATATTAAATATATAAATTTTAAATAATGAAAATAAAACGGAACCTTATAAGACTATATCAGTGTTAATTCATAAATATAACTGGAACTATAAAAAATTGGATTGTCCAGTAATGAGGTAAAATTTTTTGAATAGTGTAATAAATATACTTTCCAATTATTATATTTACGCTATTTTACTTTCGTTGAATAAATTTTATTTATTATAGGCTGAAGGAATAAAACCAAAGAGATAAAAAATATAAATATATTGTATTTACAGTGTCCATTTTAACAAGTGTATATTTTGACTATATTACCTACTAATATAAAAATAAATTGCTAAATATCTATAAATTTATACCCTGGGTGGCTTGGTAAAAGGAAAATTCACTGGCCGGAACGTAGTAGGTTCAGTATCTCGTGATCTAGACTTTATATTTTGTGGGTATCTCTTTACCACCTTCTTAACCATCTTAGGTGGTCCATATTTAGCAAATCCTGCCGGAATTGTAACTGTTCTGACCCGTAAAAGCGAAGTGGCAGGTCTTACTATTATTCTTGTCTTTGGTATGAATGTATGAATATGCGGAACTACTTTAAGCGCTTGATGTTGATGGTGATGATGGTGATGCTGGTGATGATGATGGTGATGTAGATCAAGGGGTGGTGGAGCAATATACGCTAGTGGAACAGGCACCACTTCTACATTAGTTTTGACCTTTTGAGGTCTCGGATTCGGTGCAGGTGCTGGTGCTAAATATTGTTTGAAATTGACATTCTGGTTCGAAGGTAGAGCCTGCGCAAAACTATTGTCAATATTTGATGACACTGGTGTTGTAGCTTCTTGCACTCTTTCGGTTGTTGTTACTTGGGTTGAAGTTGTTCTTCTTGTCGTTGACTCCCTGTTGATTTTAGGATTGTCTGTCGGTTGTGGTGGGGCTTGTGGTGATTGTGGTATAAATCCAAATGAGGGTGGTAATCCAAATGGATATGGCGGCAGAAGTATAGTTGCGACAGGAGCGGCAGCATGAGCTGTTGCAACTGCGATGGCCACATTGGGATCCGAAGGAGCACTTTGTGATGGTAATGCATTTGTTGGATTACCCACAGGTGTGGTCCTAGGTGCATCTACAACCACTGGTCGAGCAGGGGGCAGAGGTAAAACTGGTATAATAGGTTGTGGTGCTGGTGCTACTGGAATTGGTGGCGCTGGTGCTACAGGAATAAATGGCTGTACTGGCGCTGCGATAAGGCGATTAAATGTTCTTTCGAAATACTGTGAACTTGCAGCTGTAACTATCGGCGCTGCACCAGCTGGACCGACCGGATGAAATCCAGAGCTTTTGACTATACCGCATGTTATCGATAATAATATAACCTGAAACAGAAAAATAATCACTATTATTTTTAAACATATTTCATCTTAAAATTGTATTATATGTAACAAACACAATAATTATTATGTGTTAAATAAATATGAATTATGAAATTATACCGTCACAAGCATGGTGGAGCGTCTCCAACGAGACAATTATTCAATTGAAATGCGGGCCATAGGAAATGGGGTGTGGGCTTATATATAGGTGTAACAAATTTTGCATCGTGGTGTGGCAATGTAGCCCGTGTAGCGGAATACCTAATGTTGCAATGGGTAAGGACATGAGCCTTGATGGCTACAAAAATCGTATTGAAATTACGACGTAAGAATAATAATAACTAGATGTGGACAACGCGAAAGTACCAGTTATTGTCACTAATTCATGTACATATTCAATAAATATTGGGTAGTTCTTGTTAGTTCAATATATTTGAATAAAGAAAATCCAAGAGAAATTTTCAAATTGTTACTACATCGAAAAAAAAAGTTTATTGTAAGGACTCAAGAACATAAATCTACAGATTTAAAGAGTTGAATTAATAGACACTCCAGAGATACGAGTATATACTCGTAATTATATCAAAATACCTACATCGTTTTTAAATAAAAGAGAATTATTAATGTAGTTCCTTTAGTAAATACTTCTTTTAACATTTTTTATATTTTGCTTCAATATTCTAAATTAATAAAAAAAAAAAATAATGTATGTATTCCTATCTGCACCTACAGTGTTTCTCCATTGTAAGTTAACGAACAAATGATATCCTCATGATTTCGTCCAATTGTCTTCTCGTTCTAATGTGATAGAACGAGTACTGAATAATAAAAAGGCTAAGATTTACAACAAGATTAGTCCGTCGTCAACTACCTACTATAGAGAAAACATTCAAAAGGAAATTATGAAAAATAATGGCCTTGCAGAAATACTTAGTGCTGTTGTGTATATTGTTGTTTGAAGGGTGCGTTAGCCAGTGTAGCTACAGGCGCAAGGGATATAACATCCTAGTTTCTAAGGTTGATGGACGATGATAGGAATGGCTAAAATTTCCTCATATTATCAGGTAGCGCCCACCAACAGTCTGTCAACCGTTGTTACGAAAAAAAAGACCACCATATTGCTTTATTCATAAAAATATAATAATATAAATTCAATTAAGAGGCACGTGCAATGTGAAGCTTGAAATTTTTAATTAATATTTTTTTTCTAGCAACAGTTTTGCAATTAAAATAGTGTAGGCGCTATTATTGAACATATTTTCAACACGTGGAAGTTTTATAAAGTGCAAATAGTGTTCTGTTATACAATTTTAGGAACAAAATATAATAAAAGATTACTAATAACTTAATTACAGAATTATTGTACAAATTAGAGCCTAAGAAACTTTATAAAAATAAACGATCCAAACTAATATGCGATACATGCGAGCATAGTCGACACTAGTAAGTACATATGTTATAATTTTGAAGATAATGTAATTTAACCATACAATAAAAAAAAAACGATAATTATCTACAGGAACAATCACATTAAAATCCAAAACTAATATTTCTTGTTGTTTCAAAGAAAGGATTGTTAGTTGAAAGTTGAAGTGACATAATATAGTTTGAGTTAATAAATCGGTAGGTCGAAGGTTAGTCTTACTATGCTACTCGTATGAAAGAGCACTACTAGAAGTTTTGTGTTAATACCGGTAAATAACAATTTCTAATAACGTGTTGGTGATCTATAATACAGGCATATTATGCTTAAGCTTGTCTAAATTTATTAAAGTATTCATAACAATGAATGTATAATCGAATGTAATATAAATATAAATCTTTGTTAGTGTAACCTTTCAAACCTCGTTTGAAAATTGAAAAAAGGTTTTAAAAAGTTTCAAGTTCCTCATCTTCAAGTACTTAAAAATAGCAATAGCTAACAATTCCGATATTAGTATGTATTTCATAAGGCGCTATTATAGTAGAAAAAACGTTAACCTGAAAAAAAATTTGAACGAAACAGAAATAAGTTCACATTTCGAATAAAATGTATATATTTTTATTTTTTGTATGCAAAATATTTAAGATTTGGAAATATTAATTGTAATGACAATAACATCCTTTGTTTATTTAAATATGCTTTTTATTAAATTTCACTACAATGGCAAATTTATTAATACTAATGTTTAAAATGATGTATTGGCATAAACAATTACGTAAACGAGTGATAATATATATTTTATAAATATATCATGCAAAAGCGCGCCCCTCCACGTTAAATGAACTATTTTTTAATAAAATTAACGTAACGAATTGTAACTTTTGCTGACCTTTCTTTATGTCATATTAAGCCCACTTAAGACATCTTGTACAAGCGTGAAAATTTCTCACCTATACTAATGCACGAAATATTATAATTTAACATAGAGGGCGCGTCTTCGTCAGTGATCTATAAAGAAGAAGGAACAAAAAATTACAACAAAAGCGCAAGTAAATATACATTTTTGTTTTTTTTTTTATGATACAAATAGGCGGACGAGCAAATAAGCCATGGATGGTCACGACTGCCCATAGCCAATAATGGTGAACAATTTTAATCATTTCTTACATCGCTAATGCGCCACTACCACTTATACCTTGGGAACTAAGATGTTATGTCCCTTGTATTTACAATGGCTCATTCACCCTCAAACCGGAACACAAAAATACTGAGTACTGCTGTTAGGCAGTAGAATATCTGATGAGTGGGTGGTACAGACCCAGATGGACGTACACAAAGCCCTGCCATCTAGTATCATTATACTTTAAAGATATTTAGGTTAATTTATGTGAAATCACAGCAGGTCATCTGGTCTATAGCTATAGATTTTAAAGGATGCTTATGGACTGGTGTGATTGCTGCAGTCAACTGAGTAGTCAACGTCCAGCAGTGGTTTGCGATATCCTGCTCATGATGGTGATGATAAACCGTAATCCTGGTCATGACGACAGTATTTGTTATCTGAGAACTTAGGAGTCTCCGTTCGTGATGTTCTTGGTGAAATAGAAATACTTATGGTAGCATTACGATATATTTACAACATAATGCGTATCTTTTGCATATACAAAAATCGATTTTTTTTTTTAAAGAAAGAGTGCATTTTGTGAACACAAGAAGTAAAGAAAAGCCCCAAGCTTTCGAATACACATAGTTAGTACATCTTTCTTTGGGCAGCGTATGATATTATATAAAGAAATTGTGCAAAGCATTTTACATTTAGCTGTATTTAAAATTAACACTAATGTTTTTTTAAGAAGTTTTATTTATGGTGTACAAGATTATTTAAACGAAAGAAGAGTTCGGAGTTCGTATTCGTTGATGCATAATTGGGCATTATTTATTACATTTTTTAATTGATGTAAAAAAGTAACTACGACTATTTACCGGTTCTTCTCGGTAGAATGTATGTTCATTCCGAAACAGTGGTCGTTCTAAATTAACATAGAATTAACGGTATAAAATGAAGATTCAAAAATGCCAATAAAGTACATTTTGAGAGCCTAATCGAATAAAGTATATTTTGATTTTGAACTTATTAATTATATGTTTATCGAATAGCAGAAATACGGTAATCTATAGTTAAACAAAAGTTAAACTAAGTTTAAGCTACTAATAGTAATGTATTAATATATTTTTTTTATTTTTAGTGTAAGTGTAATAGTAAAAAAGCCAATTCAATGCAGTATATCATTATTTTATTTCATAATATCACAATATCGGGGCCGAATTAGGAAAACATATTTAATAGGCAACGACCGCTGGGGCAGCGACGTAAGGAGAAGCGGCGGCTACGTATGGGGAAGCTACATAAGGAGATGCTACGTAAGGTGCAGCAGGAGCGACGTATGCAGCAGGAGCAGCGTAGTATGCGGCTAAGCCGTTGTTGATGCGGTGGTAGTATTGAGAGCTGGTCGCAGTCACTACAGGTGCAGGAGCGGCGATGAGGGGGGCGCTGACTAGAGATGGCTTGGCGGAAGCAATGGCGACCAGCGCAGAGATGAGGACGATCTATTAAAATAAAAAATAATATTAATAAGTTAACAATTTGTGACTTGAACTTGTGACGTCACTATATATTTAAAAAAAGATAATAATTTTATATACTTACAATTTTCATCATTGTGAATTGGTTTGTGTGTTTTTGATGCTACTGCAAGAGGATAAGTGATGCTCATTGCCGACTTCAGTGGACGTTTTATAGTAGGCAGAGAAGACGTGGCGCAACGCGTTCCAAACTGAGTATCGTCTCTGGCATTGGACCACGCGTGAGCTGAATCAAATTCAACCATCGTTTCGCCACTGAGAGGGATAAATCATTCGATTGCACTTTTTCTTTTACGCTCGTATAAACTTATTTTATTATTTATCGATTTAATTTTCACCATTCACAAAGTTTTCTTATATTAATTCTTTCATAAATGAATAGATATTCATTCTAAGGGTATTTTTCCATTATAAATATTAATTAACATTTTAAATGTATTGTTAAATTTTATATAAAAACCTTATTGACCCATTTGATATTTTTGTGAGATTTTTCTTTAGTCGCTATATTAAGAATAATTTTGTGTTAAGTTTTTGTCAACATTTGCGTGAAGAGCAAACAGCTTTCACTATTATCATTTATTTAAAATAAATTTATAACGATAAATCCAAAAGCAAAGGTCTATTCTCTCAGTTAAAATGAAGGCTTTGAAATAATAAATAAAATACTAATAAAAAAATATATATTGGACAACATCACATACATTACTCTGATCCCAATGTAAGTATCTAAAGCCCTTGTGTTATGGAAAATCAGAAGTAACGTCGGTACCACAAACACCCGGACCCAAAACAACATAGAAAACTAATGTTTTCGAACTTTTTAATTTTAAAAATCGGCCGGGAAACGATCCCGGGACCTCGGAGTGGCGTACCCATGAAAACCGGTGTACACAAGGCTCGGCCACGGAGGTGTATTCTATTACATATATACGCTATATATCACATACGCCAGAAATTCTTCAAACACTACATATTTATGTACTGGCTTGGATGTGAATACGCGATTGTCGGCTATGATTCGTGTATTCTAACCGCAAAGCTATTAAATTTTAACTTAAATAAAAGAAATGGTCATTAAAAGATTCGTTTCCATTTTAAGTTAAATATTAAGGACTTATTTTACCAACATTACTTTCGAATATACTCGTATTCTGCATGCTAAGACATGCATTTATTCATTAAATATTCCGAACATCCAATTCCTTAATACTGTAAATTTAAATATAACTGTAGTGAAAGCAAAATTGTCTTAAATGAACTTAAAAAATAAGAAACTTCTCAAGAACATAAATTGAAAAAAACACTTGATATTTATCTCATAAACTTTAACGTAAAATGTTTATTTGAAGAATATTTTTTTATTTGATTACAAGGTAAGCCTTGACATGAGTACAATAAGGTTCTTCGCAAAACGATTGTACTGAAGGACAAAAATATAACAGGACATGTCTTTTTCGGCCAGAACCTTCGCGGGCGTACGCTGAATAACTCACTAAAGCAAAGTTTCCCCACGATCGGGTGAAGGGTGAAGGGATGAGAACGCGTAGAGCCAAACATACAACAAATCGTTTTTTTTACCTTATTAATATATTAAAAGTAAATATATTTACTTGCCTTACCTTACCTTATACTTATTACTTGACCACAAGACAAGCCTGAAAATTAAAATGCAGAATTTATAAAAAAATAAAGGAATCGATGTTCTGTTCCAAGATAACTTCTATATCAAACATTAGAAGTCAGTTTTACTATACTAGACTTACATACATATTAGCAAGAGTAATATCACTTTAAAGTTGACTGTTGAATCAACATTAAGATTCTGACTCGAGGTAAACAATACAGATTTCCTGAAGCATGCGTTATATTATATGACAGAAATATAGATATATGCTATACATTCGACGAAGATTCCGAAATTTTAACTCAATAATGATTAGTAAATCACCAAAAAATTAAAAATTAAATCATTGATAATACGTTAATTATTATTTAATTATTAATGTTAATTGATAACGAATAAAAAGTGTGGAAGATAAATAAATTCATTGTATTAACACTACTGTAATTTTAATAGATAAAGACGATATAATTTCATATTTAATCCAATACTATTTGAACATTACGATAGGAAATTGATTTTATAAGGCTACTCAAATAATGAATAACTTGATTTGGTTTCATACATAAAACGCATAAAATTAATATCATGAACAGGTGTTTATGTAATAACTGGGGGAGTGTTGTCGACGTCTGTGCTGGACAATGCATTGTCACTCGCGACTATTTAGCTCCGAATTATGTTATGCAATAACAACATACATTACATTATATATATGTTGTTGTATGTTTAATAATAACCCAGCCCGTACTAAGACGAGATTAAAATTCATTATCTAAATTATTATTGGTTGCCAGTTGTTGAATTAGGTGTACAAACATTAAATATGTATATTTTTTTTATTATGTCCGTAGGCGGGCGGGCAAATGGGACACCTAAAGGTACCATCGTCGCTCAAAGACATGTAAATGATTCCTTTGTGCCTGTAGTTGGTGTTGCGTTTACTAATATATCAAAAAAAAAAATTTTATATTACAGTATTAAATATACTACATTAAGTACTGAACTTGAACTTATTGTTTTTGTTCTTTAGGTATTACACATTATTCTATTTTTCATATATATTGCTGTATTTTATATAACGAAATATTATTATATAATTCTTTATGGGATCGTATATCGTGGTGCCGTGGTTGGTACCCGCAAGAGAGGCTTGCCTAGTGCGGGACCACGGGATGTTTTGTGACTATGTTAACTTTTCATGTCAATAAATTTATTTTTATTTTTTCTTTTATGAATAAACACATGGCTCAAACTTTAAACAGAAATATAAAGGTGTTGGGCCGTAGATTAAATTATAAACGATTGGTACCACGACAAGTCTGCAAAGTATTGATGTTAAGCTTTAAATTAATTATGCACGGCTGGTTTTACCATCCCACTAAACTATTAAACAGATACACAAAATCAACAACAACAGCTTAATATTGAATATTTGAAATATATATATATATATATAAGTATGTCTAAACTTGCCTTTAAAGACATAACACGTGATTTGAATTAATTTTGTACCTAATTTAAGATGTGATTCACATTTAAGCGTATCAATATTGTGTGTAGATTTCAAGTTTCACGCGCCTTATAATTTAATTAATATTTTAAGATAGCACTAGGAAAACTATTAGATTAATTATTCTTGTAGCCAATATTAAGTTGTTATAAAAATATTACACTTTTCGCAGAAGATGGCTATATACCCTACGCGTTATTTGTAATCTAAAATTATTTAGGTAATAGTTCTAAATTTTCTAGAAACAATGAATTTAAATAAAAACCGACCAAGTGCGATTCGGGCTCATACACGAAGGGTACTATAGACTAGGTAAACAACAGTAGGTACACAAAATTAATATTGGGTACGGAACCTAAAAATAAACACTTTTGTTGTATGACAGCCCCTTTAATATTTGTTGTATTTTTAGTATTTGTTGCTATAGCAGCAACAGAAACACATAATTTGTAAAAATTTCAACTGTCTAGCTATCGCGGTTCTTAAGATACAGCCTGGTGACAGACAGACGGACAGACGGACGCACACACAGCGAAGTCTTAGTAATAGAGTGCCGTTTCTTGGGTATGTAACCCTAAAAATATATTGTATAGATAACGTTCGCGTACAGTGGTAAAACATAAGTCTTTTTCTATACCTTGTTAACTTAAACTTATACTTAAATTTAAGTTTCTAATTTATATTTGATTTTTATTGTATTATTTTTTCACATTTTATCGTAATTGTTGAATATTTTTGCTTAATAGTGCATGCTGTGGTCTCCAATAATTGAAGGAGCACACAACTTGTAAACCTTACATTGATTAATCTCAAGAATATGTATTTAGTGTGTATATTTTGTTGGAGACTCATAAATTAAATAAATTCTGTGAATATAAGAAACAAACAAAGAAATGTCTTATGCTGGTTTTCTCAAGTTTTCCAAACCGCTTATAATATTTTACAATCAATAGGCGAGTAAAATTAAAGAATTGAATACTAGTATAGTTGGAATTATTTACTTAAAATAGTTCTATTATTTTTTAAATTTGTTTAACATTTAGTCAATATTGAGGCATACATACCATATCCATTAATGTGTATTAATTGATAGTTCTTAAAATTATAACGAATACAAATTACTTTTACTTAATGTAAAATCAATTAAAATTACTTTTATTGTGTCGTTGTTACGTTAGATACATAATACAAGACATCTATATATAATGCAGGTACAATATTTTTATATTCAAATTAACTTAATCTTAAATTTTGCATGTACTACCCAGACTTTACCAACTAAGAATATTATTACGTTTTGACGCAATTTTCTTTGACGAGTACGGCTTCTCTCGAGGAATAAATCCTAAAAAATCTATATAAAATAGGAATTAATAATGTCATTATAAACGCACAACCATACCTACCTAGAAAGCTGAAATTTGGAAAAAATGTTATTTTGTAATTTAAAAGGCGAAAGAAGCTCAGCGGCACCTTTTTATACATATATTTTTACAACAGTTATATATACAATTCTTCATGTATGTATATATATATATATATGTATATATGTAAAAGTCCTATTAGTAAAACTGAATTTCACAACGAAACGATAATAAGCAAAACCTGATTTGAACTGCTAAAATGAAAAATGACTAATCAATTGCAAATCAAGTATTGTTGTTTAAATATTATCGAAATAATAATAATAGTTGTATTTTCTTCTATAGTTTTATGATATCAATATAATATTCTAGAACGATAATCCACCGTAGAAACTTTATTTAGATTTCAATCCTATTGATTACTTATATTTGTATTATGTAATTACACTAAACATAAACTGAACTGTCAAAGTTTATAATCATGTGTTTCCAAGCAGTACAAACAGCCCTGAAAGGAGAAGTTCAACCAGTCCATACATACAAAAAAAACCTTGCTCCTTCTTTCTGTATTTTTTATTCACGCCACCGTTCGGAATTAATCATAATACATCACTGGAAGTGAATTTGATTTTGTCGTTGAATGTCTTCGGAGAGTTTAAGCGAGCTATATTATATTTATACTAATTAAATTAAATAACTTTTTATGATAAACTAATTCAATTCTATTCTATTTTTTTATTTCAAAGAACTTAATATTCATTATGATTGAGATGCGAAACCCTAGATAGATCGTAATGCGTAGTATGTACTTTATAAAATAATAAAAGTATTCGCAATCCGAATTACTGACACGACAGACGTAAAACTCCTGCCATTTGTTTCATGATATACATCCTTATGTAAATTTGTGATTATTATTATTTATCTTTATGATTATTATAATACGCATATAGTAGTAATATTTGAAATCCTTTTATATTTTAAATATTTTTCCGGTAAAATCATATCGCTTTTAAAACATCTTTTTTTATAGACTGGCAACATTAACGTTTTTCCAAATGCTTACTATTCAACAAACATCTAATGATCTTTATTTTTAAAATATTTATTCCTATATTGGTTGTAAAAAAAATATGTTTTTTTTTTAAATTATTAAGTTAATATTTAATATCATTAATATCTTGTCAATGTACAGCCATTATTTACACTGCTAATATTAATTAAAGCGTCTGTTAAAGAAAATGTCGCTGGATTCACGTGACAAATGACACGTGCTGTTTACGACGCGACGACTTGTTATGTCAGGGGTACACAAAATAACGAAATCGAACGAAGAAAATTTTCAAATATAGGAATACGTATTCACGGACATGCGTATAAGGTTGAACTTTCGTCACGCCGTCGAGCGCATTGCAATTCTTGAATAGCAAATTAGGGTTTTGAGAATAACGCAACAATATGTATGTCTTAATTGCAAATAGATTTCTGATATGTTGTTTATATATCTTAACATAAATACGAATGTGCACGATGTTTTCCTTCCTTCCCTTAAACTGAATCTTACTAGTCCAGAGAATTAAATTGTATACTTTAGTTAAAATCTACGTGTTCTGTTACATCTCGTTTACATTTAATTTTAAGAAAAAAATACGCAGTAAGAAGCGGTTTATCGAATACCCTATTCATGTAGATTTTTCCAACCTACTACATTATTGACACAATATAACGCCGACAATGAATGACTTACAAAATCTAGGGCGATGGAGAGTAATATTGACTGGCAACCATGGAGTAGATACTTGATTCTTTTTCTTTGCAAATGTGTGGAGCTATGTGTGTGTGGATGTATTGTGCATACATACATATACACTGACATTTTAGCGCCTTTTTCCACCGTTATTCGGCGATTATAGGCCCTAATTGATAATTGGGCACTTTTTTAATTTCAATATAAATTATTTAGTCTGTTAATGACTAAATTATTCTTAAAAGCAATGGTTAAGTTCTCGAAATTCCTTATAATTAACGTGGACATAAAATTACTTAAATATAGTTATAATATTAATTAACAAAATATCAAGGTATACTATAAATGCGTCATGAATGTTTTAACATTACCAAGTCACATGCGCTCAGGAATCTATAAGAGTCCGTGCGTCATCGGGCTTTCAGCTACAAAAAGTATTTTAAATGATATAACATAGCGCAATAAAACATTTGATTAAATAAAAAATCTATGGAGAGAAATATTATGATTTACACAGTAAGTTAACTATACACAACATTGTAGATCCTCAATATGGCATATTTATGTCCTTTAGAGAGTGCCTTCCTCTATCTCTATCCTCTATCCTTTAGAGTTACGTAACCAACGAACGATCACCATGCTTCTAATGATATCTAAATCCATAGAAAGCTAAAAAATGATTTCTACGAATATTTTTTTCTAGTAATAAAGCATATACAACTTTAATATATTTCTAGAACCAAACTCTTGCGATTCTAATTTTTTATTCGAAGTTAACACCTACTCACATGTTTTAGCATTTTGTATGTTCTATAACAAGCATGTTCTATTATAATGTTAATTAATTCAATGAACACATAATATAGGTAACAGAAGAAGTCTCAAAAGTACGCGCCGAGCTAGAAACGAAAACGTGAAAATATATACAATGAATTTAATATTACAATTATTAAAGCGAAACGAGAAATCAGCGATCACGTTTGAATAAAGAACGAGTTATTTCGTTTTTTTTTTTTCGATTACTATAAATTTCATGTAACAGACGTCTTGTGTTTTTGATTAGTCAACTAATACTTTCAAAAGTACGTGAAAAAATTAAATTCTAGATGGTAGATCTACCATCTACTGTAATACCATCTATTGTAAATCATATGAGGACGTAAGTATATGTTGATGACGATAATGTCACCACCGCGTTATTCTCAACGGCGAATAGCCAACTGTGTCGATATACTAAAATTTTCAAGTGTGTGCATAAACCCAGACACATATACACATATCTCTATTCGCTCATCCCCATAATCCGTTGGGGCAGCAATACGAGATGATCGGAGAAAGTTCAGACGCCAGGACCTAATGTTTTAAGGATATCAACTTTCAAACTACGGTCTGCCATCAAGAATTTCTAGGCCCAAAACGGGGTTAAAATTAGAAATTCTCCGCTTTCGTTAACAGAGAACGAAAACACAATATGTAATATTATGTAATATAACTATTTAATTATTACTTATCATTCGTATAATGTTTTGTATGAACATATTTTGGTCACTTACAAGGTTAATAACAAAAAAGCAAATTATTTAATGGAATAAATATATTTTATTTTAATGTTATGTAAGATACAAATTAAAGCTTTTTAACGTACAAAATAACTGTAGGGGTAGGTGTATGGTGCATAATCATATGCACTTGCGTATCCTGGGTAATAATATGGTGCAGTATAATCCACTGCTACTGGCGTCGAGTAGGAAGCTACCGACGCTATCGGGTACTCATATTCCACAACTAATGGCTTTGTTGAGGCTAAAGCTAAAAGAGCAGCGAAAAACACCTGGAAAGAACAGCTTTCATTAAAAACAGATTATCTTTATACGTATTAATAATATTTAATCTTTGTCGTATCTGTGACAATTTTTATGTCTATAGAAATTGAATATTAATTGTTGTAGATATTATTAACACAAAATTACTATTTTATATATTTTTAATACCCATCGCATCTTATGCGAGTATGGACTCATACTTACTAAACTCTGTAAATGAGAAACGAAATAGCTAAATCTTTTTAAAAAAAAACATTTCGACAAACACACGATATATATAATAACGAAGTCTTGGAATTAGACTCGTTTCCGTGTATTTTCTTTAAAAATAAAATCGACTTAAATAATTCAGGTGTTGTTCGGGATTTCACGTGACTTTGTTATTTACACTAGTAGCACGTTCCGATTTTGTCCGGGTAAAATAAGAATTAACTTAAATATTTACTTCCAAAAGATAAAAAAAATAGAAATATACATAAAAAAAGATTATACAAAATATACATAAACACATGTACTAAGCATATCTACGGCAACGCCCATTTATATTCCCATATTATATATGAAAGTTTTATTGATGTCGTGTGATAAGAAACATAACTTACGTATTTGAACATTGTGATGATGATTTATTGTATCGTTTAATTTAGTAGCAAATATCGTACTATGATACGAATCAATTGTTCTTCTATTTATATAGAAACTTGATGCATCATGAGCGCTGTAAGGCGGATAAATAACTGAACATCCTTATCAATCTAATTTCAAATTATGGTCACGGAAAACCTCGTAGGAATCCGGCAAATGTAACATAAGGTCAAGGAAACACCCGCCTAAATTTGGATTACGAACGAGTTCTTTTATTCTTGCATGAAAGTAAAACGGTCGCAACTTCACTGTGGTTTATCTGTTTCTCGATCTGTCCTAACAAGGCTAGTAAAGACTGTTGTGTACAACCGACGGTAGTTGTAACTGAATGTTAATATTTTTATTACCAAGTCATGATCATATTTCGAGCTATTTTCGAGATATGTACGTGTAGAGATATATGCTTGAATAACAAAAAAATATATTTTATGATGTAAAAACTGAGGTACGTACTTGTGAAAATAATTTAAAAAAATATACGTATACAAAATTATTTGATTTTTAGAAATATGTGGTGTTATGAGAGGAGATCTTAACCTTTTATTATTCAATAGCTTGGCGGACGGGCAAGTGGGCCATCTGATGTGTGTATGTGATCACTACCGCCCATAGACAATTAATAACCATTCTATATATCACCAATGTACCACCAATTTCGGAAGCTAAGATGTTTTGTTCCTTGTGCCTGTAATTTCAATAGCTCACTCACACAATTTTAAGTATTGCGGTTTGGCGGTAAAATATATGCTGAGTAGGTGGTACCTAACCTAACAGGCTTGCATACAGCCCTACCACTAAATAAATCGTAATTAAACTTATTACATTACATCATATTGTTTACTAAGAAGAAGTATTACTTCTTATTATGTAGGGTAGAAGAACAGGCTACTAGCGGTAATATTAAAGTATATACACAAAGGCTTTTACTTCGATATTTGTCTTAGAAAATATATTATTGTGGCGGAAATATGCATAATTTTGTCATTAATTATAATAAAACATATGCATTTAAAACGCATACGATATTATTAAGTACACATAAACCTGAGAAGTGGTTATAGTAAGCATCGCCAAGCTTTCACCTACATAAAATAAAATATAAAAAATGTATATTCTGAAACTACGTAACTGCATGCGTAGATCTATTCACGCACGAAGGCGCGCCCTTCCACGTTAAATTATCGTGCATTCGGATAACTGACACTGCGCTTACAACACGTCTTACTATACGTGAGATAACTGACATAAGACTAAAGACCGCCAAAAATTTGATTAAAATTCGGTAATGCGCGCCTGAACAGATTTATATATACATATATATTATAAAATCACACATACACATTTTTGTAGATTCAACTTCGCTTTTAGTTTAAAAAAAATAGCAATAGACCAAGCATGTAATTCTGTCATTGAGTGTCCTTGCTTATAAATAGCTTTTATTTACCGTGTTTGTTCGGGGTCGGCCTAGTGTGTTCAATTAATTACTTTTTTAAAAGATTTCGGTTAACTTATACGGTCGAAACCGACCCTTTACTGATAGTAAATACTTTTGATAAAGCAACGGTTAAGGGTATTATTCCTATAACTCTAATAAAATTATATGGACGTTAGGCATTATCGAGACTAAAGATGTATACAAGTAGCTACACTAAACATATTTTAATACGGATCAATAAAAAAACTATTGACAGCATAGGTTCATTAAATTACCGTATATAAGGATTTTAATTAATTTACTTAACATTGTATTCTATTCAAACGTATGTAAAAACAGCGCAAAGTTAAAATATGTGGATTTGTTATATTTTAAAAACTTGCACTTACATATGTATATATAAAGATATATGTACAAAAAAACCTGCAGGAATAAGCTGGCTCTCGATTAGAATATATTTTTTAAGTTTTAGAGCTATTCTGTCTCGAAACTCCCCACAGAACACGAGAATGAAATTCAGAATGTGATATGCAACTTCGACTATAATAATTATAAAATTTATAGAATACAAGTATTAAAGTGCTATATTACCGTAAGTTGTTTGTCAACATTTCACGAGTGAGATTCAAAGTGATTTCTAACAGAATCTCACTGCTGATAGTAATTTCAAATTGAAATTGCGTTGTTATGTACCGATTGAGAATTCTTTAAAAAACCTACTTGAAATCAAATAGTAACAAATAGCTGAAAAACTAAATATGAATTTAATGAATATAAATATAAATCTGAAAAGTCATTTTTACTAAACTTGATATTAAATTTTTAAATAAACTTGATATTGTTCAATATGTAATAATATTTTTATTAAAATTCAAAGGTTTTTTTTTATTATTTTTCAATTAACCAGATGAGATATATAAAATTTGACTGTTGATTCTTATTTGTATTCAAAGCGCATCACTCAAGGTTGTTTCTACATAGGAGGCAAAATGAAGACAAGTATAAAACGGTCCGGCGCCAGAGATGTAGTACCACATATCTTTCTTGTGTTCATTTGTTCACTGGACAAATAATTTCAACAATCAAAATGTTCAAACTTGTAAGTATACGAAGCAAAATAACTTTGCAATACTGCAATACATGTTGTAAATATAACATTTAGCTATTGTATATATAAATAAAATTTCAAAAGTGTATTTTATATGTATAGTTTCTATTTTACTAAATTTATTAAAATATAATTATTCATTCACAGTTCATCTTCGCCTGCTTCCTCGCTGTCGCCGCCGCCAAGCCCGGTGTCTTACCGTTGGCATACACCGCTCCCTTCGCTGCAGCGTACACAGCCCCCGTGGCGGCAGCGTACACAGCTCCAGTAGCTGCGGCGTACACCGCTCCAGTGGCCTACTCTGCCTACTCGGCTTACACCGCTCCAGTGGCCGCTTACTCCGCCTACACTTACGCTTCTCCTTACTCCGCCTACTACCTTCGCCGTTGATATTGTGTTATCTAGCAAACTGATGAATAAATAATTTCAAACATTTTTTGCGTATTACTTATATTTTGTTATTATATTTCAAAATGGATAAAATATTTTTAAAAATCCCGCCCTTTGTGAAAATATAGCTATCGTAGCCAAATATAAAATATTTCAAAAAATTATCAAATTGTTAGAAATGTAGTAAATACGGTATTCAAATATTTCTACCCAGTGTATATTGGTTACTTTTTGTTAGAATATTTCTGTATTTTGATTTTTTGTTAAAAATAATTCATCAGACGATTTCATACATTAACAATAATCTTTGTTAGATTCCTTACAATCATGTCATATTTTACACATGAAAATGTAGTCGTTCTTGTCGTGTTATAGCCCGCAATCATCGGTTAAGATGCCATGCACCCGTTCTAACCAATAGGCTTCTCAAATTAATCTTTTAGTGAATACATTTGTATTTACTGTTTTATTACTAGGATACTGATTAAATTTTAGTTTTATAAAATATCTGAGCATACATCTACCTATGTATGTGCCAATTTTATCAAATTAAAGTGTAAAGAAAGGCGATAACTGAGTATATTCAAAAAGTCATAAGCAAAACCAATCGAAAAAAAAAGAAATTGTAAAATTTTCGTTTCGATTTAAAGTATTCTTTTACCGATATCTGGAACTACCATTTTCGTTTACAATGTTTTTGGACAAAATTATACATAAGATTGATATTGTCATAGTCAAAATTAATCTTATTTCATTCCATAATTACTCTTTGCCGAATGGGATTCAGAAAAACATTTTTAACTACGTATTTCCAATGAGGCTATACCCTATCACGTATATAAACATATACAGGGTTATTGGTAATTCGACGTATTCCTGTTAGGAGGTGATAGGGGTGATTATTTGCGATAATTTTAACCCCCATATGCATGATGAAAAAGTGAACCATTTTTGAGTTATCGCGTTTTTTAGATTTTTTCAAAATAAGTCCAAATGCAACTTCAAAAATTTTTTTAAAAAAAAGTATCAATTAAAATCTATTTTTTTCTTCTGATTTATAAAAACGATTAAACACTGCATATTTTTCAATATTTAAATAATAATTATCGGTCCAAATTTAAAAATGCGAGACAGAAAACGATATTATTACAATATATTTTTTATTTTTTTCCCTCAAATATGCCTGAAAAACAAAAAAAAACATTATGAAACTTGTTCTGCAGATTATTTTAAAAACATAATCGTTTACTTAGCTTTCCGAAAATGTATAAAAACTAGGAATTTATTTCAAAGCAACCGAAATAAAATGATGAGAAAGGACGCTGGTGGAAATCAAATCATAAGACATAATTCTGACGGTCCGTCGAAAACTTTAATGGTTTAACAATAACGATATTTAATGAGTTATAAATAATAATATTAATAATGAGATAATATTTATTGAGTTCCTATTTAGAGAAATACAAACACAAGTACAAATTAATTTTAAAACGACTTGTTTGCTTGCTAATAATATAAATAATGTAAATATTGGAAA
This sequence comes from Vanessa tameamea, assembly GCF_037043105.1. Taxonomy (NCBI): domain Eukaryota; kingdom Metazoa; phylum Arthropoda; class Insecta; order Lepidoptera; family Nymphalidae; genus Vanessa; species Vanessa tameamea. The sequence continues at coordinate 6,350,580 of NC_087324.1, forward strand.
ACGAAACAAATATTAGAATATCTAAAAAAAGAAAAATGCTATATTTTCTGCCACATACATCATAATTTCACATTCTAATCTTAAATAATCTACGCAAAGGATACAAATTTTCTATTTGATTTTAAGATAAAACGACACTCGTTTAAACTGATGAATTAAACCATCAAATCTATTTTTTTTTTAAAAAGTATTAGTAGCAACACTCTAAATTAATTAAGTAATTACTAATATTCCTATTTACCCCTCTTCCTTTTAAGCTTATCACTTGTGTAAGGAGTGAGGACGACTATAGCCCAATAGGTCAGGATCGTTCCTGCGACTTTTAACATTCATAGGCGGCCCGTAAACCATTACGCTATTAACGCTTGACATAATTCATTAGTATTTGAGAATGCAATATTTACGCGCAAAACTTAATGACAATTACCGTATATACGTACTTCTTTTAGAGAATATCATACCTATATATTTAATTATATAAATAATTATAATAAGCAATTTAACGACGTCCAAAGTACACGTATATTGCGCGCAAAACGCTATTCTGAATATATCCTTTCTAATATGTGATGCGTCGTGATACAGATGCTATTATTTTATAAATGACCAATAATAGTATGGTCAATTTAATTATACTATTAAAAAAATATAGTTAAGCCTTTGCTATAACGTAAAACCACTTGAGCAGTATGTGTTGAAAGAAATTCTGCGAGATATGTTTTAATCAACCCGCACTGCCGCGTAATAAGTTTTGCCTAGAATTGTGACATTTCCAATGTAGCTCTATATTAATATGCAATAATCCCATTTATGTAAATGTCTCTAGAAATAAAATGTATTAAATAAAAATGTACCAGTTTATTAACAATGTGTTATCAAAACTTATGATAGTGTTCTGAAGTGATATGGTCATCACACTTTTCAAAACTCAATACAATACAAATTCTCTTTATTGTGCACTAATATAAATACTAAATAGAATAAAGTATAAGAAGATGCTAATCGAGGCCTTATTGATAAGATATATATCAAACAAGATTTCGGAAAATATACCAGTAATAAGAAGTATTGGATGATACGAATCAAATTATGAATCACGTTAAGATCAAGAGTCATTTTATTATTATATTGCTCAAATTAGATATAACAATGTCTCCTTCCTAAAAAGTAATATAAAAAATGAAATCTTACAGATATATTTTCCAATTTACTGTTTTATTTTTAATCTCTGCCTAGTTTGAGTAAATATCATAATTAGATTTTAATCTACTAATTTATAAAACACTCATCGATCGATCAATAGATCAAAAAACATATCGATATAAAGTATTGGGTGAGATGAATCAAATGATCACTGCATAAAGCTTTTGATATTCCAAGCGTGTCCCGCAAGGTTGTTTCTTCATAGGAAAACTAAAGACAAGAGTGTATAAAACGGCCCGCTGTCAGACGTTTAGTACCACACACATTTCTTGACTTCATTTGTTCGCTTGTCAAATAATCTCCACAATCAAAATGTTCAAACTTGTAAGTATACGACAACTACATTCAGTTAAACTGACGTTTATAGTGGTATTATTAGCTCTCAGTGTTAATATATTTTATTTAAAAATTTTGCTGTTTATTTAATTATTATTTTAATGTTTTGTATAATTAAGTTTCAATTAAACCCATTGTTTTACAGTTCATCTTCGCCTGCTTCCTCGCTGTCGCCGCCGCCAAGCCCGGTGTCTTACCGTTGGCATACACCGCTCCCTTCGCTGCAGCGTACACAGCCCCCGTGGCGGCAGCGTACACAGCTCCAGTAGCTGCAGCGTACACTGCTCCAGTGGCCTACTCTGCCTACTCGGCTTACACCGCTCCAGTGGCCGCTTACTCCGCCTACACTTACGCGTCTCCTTACTCCGCCTACTACCTTCGCCGTTGATTTTACCAGAATGATAATTATTGTATTAAGTGAACTAATGAATAAATAATTTCAAACAAATTTGCGTATTATATTTGAATATCTTTACATTCAAAATATTTTGTAACATTTTTAAACTTGATTGATTTTAGTGATAATATGTATATTTTTATTTAACAATAATATTTTTATGTTATATTTGGTAATTGCTGGTTACTTTTTAGTAAGTTTGAGCTTTGACTTATAAATAATTAAATATGAAAATTATTGATACAGACACAAAATACCTGAATCTAACCGTACGAACACGGATTCAAATACACACAACCACCACTTGGCTACATTTTAAAACTTTAAAATGTATCTCGTACTCGGGGCTAAAGGGAAACATTGTAAGAAACCTGCACTTGGTGGCTGAAATTCTGCAAATTTCATATCAAACCTTCCATGATAGTATGGGGTAATAGGCTCTAAGCTTTCTATATAAAGAGAAGATCTATTCCAGTTTTAGCATTACTGTTAATTTATATAAATACATTTTCGTTTACACTTTTGGTAACTCTATGTTTCTCATACTTATTGAGCATACACAACAAACGTTAAATGTATAAACGTTACATGGAGATCAAAGGAAAAACTGCATCGAATATTTTGATCAAAAATTTTAATCTATACTAATATTTTAAAGAGGTAAATTTTATTTGTTTCTACGAAGCGGATAATGAATCAATTTAAAAAAAAATCACATGTAGAAAGGTTAGCCAGGCAGGAAAGAATAGCAAGGGGGCCAGGGTTGTCTTTTCATTTTTGAACATTTTAAGAGTACATCAACTTTTGCATGTTTTGTCTGTAGTTGTCTAAGTTATGCAACATTTACATTAATTAGTATACTAAGTCTATATAACAAAAATAATAACAAATATATATATTGTATAAAGACATTTATGTAACAATTTAGCCCTATATATAAATAAATGATGAGATATACTCAATGAGTGTTTTTATTGCCAAACTATCAATTGGATTAAACACAAATAAATATTTAAAATAATAAAATGTTATATATAATGAAATGAATTGAAGTCGTCTCAATTATTAAATAGTTTTTAACAGCATTTTATAAAAGGTGAAATTGTTTGTGCTTTTTTATTTTTACTGGAAAGGCATTCCATAACTTTATGGCCTGTACAATAAACGAGTTGTTTAGGAATTTTGTTTATTACATTAAGATTCTATTTCAAATTCAATGAATATATTAACAATGAACATTTTTCTAATTGTTTTGATAGTATTCTGCAATGGTAAAGTCATTTTACAATAAGAACAAGAACTACTTCGGCTACTGAAATTTATACATGCAATATAGAGATGGCAATATCTCTATGAGAGCGTTCTCTTCCAGGCAACGTAAAGGAAGATGAAAAAAGAAAAAACACATCCACGCATATTTACATGTATTGTAATGTACATATGTAACATTACAATACAATCACAATAAATAAAAATAAATAAATAATTAATAGAAATATACGGAGAATTGAAAAATGACCAATTATCAGATTTAAATCGCTTTTTAAAATAATATTAATAAAGGCATATTGCTCAACACAATATTATAAAAATAAAAAAAAGTGTGGAGTTAGTTTTAGTTTGCTTTTAGGCAGGATATATATAAATAATATTTGATTTTAATTACATTTAATTGACTACACATGGTAACTGTGGAAAAAGTAACTGCAGAGTTTCGTACAAACCGGTGACGGTGGTAGATTCACATTCTATATAATCCTATAAAATTGCTATAAAAGCATCCTTGAATAAAGTATATTTTCATTTTGACGTATTTAAATATTAATAAAGGATACAAAACGAGAGAGTAAGATAGTGTTTTTTTAAACGGAGCGTCTTTGTCCTTCGATTCGAGAGCAAATGAGTTCCACAAACGAATAGTTTATATTGGATTATCCTCAATCGTATGATTAAGACTTAAACCTTTGGCTTCATTTTTATTCGAATTAATTATCCCCAATAGCCGAACGTGAACCGATTTCGATGATTATTTTTCTATTTCATAGATTTGAAATTGACCCATTTCGTATGATTTTTAAAAAGTTAATAATAATATTGACTTTTTAAATATTCACAACTGAACATTCCAAGGTCAAAATAAGTTTTGAAGTTAACACTGACCTGTACCTCGAAAATGACGTGCTTTATCAATGTCAACCGTTTGTATTAGTTTATTAATTGTATTTTTAGGTACTAATTAAAAATAAACAAAACGATACAAAAGATAAGTACAAATCAATACCACTTGATTGGGCTAAATAAAACTTCAGAGAAAAAATTAAAGGTAAAGTTGTTACTTTAAATATTTTTTTACGGGGCGGAGCTTAGTCCAACACGGCACTTAAATTTGAGTTCTATTAGGATTCACGTGTTTCAAATACCGACTTAAATGTAGTGTAAAATTCATTAAAATGTACTATTATGTAAATTGAGTATATCAATAAAAAGCATTGTACGAGATGAATTACATTCTCGTCATATAACGTTATTGATATTCCAAGCGCGTTCCGCATGGCTGTTTCTTCATAGGAAAAGACAAGAGGGTATAAAATGCCCTGGTATCGAACATTTAGTACCACATACATTTCTCGAGTTCATACGCTCACTTGTCAAAAAAACCAACAATCAAAATGTTCAAACTTGTAAGTATATAAACGAGATATTATAGTCATTATCCATATTACACGAATTGTTCTAATAAACTTCGATAAAAACACTCAATCTAGGATTTTATTTATAAATTAAAAGATTAAATATATATATTTATACTTTAATTATAAATAGCCTCGCTGTTCTAGAGGTTTGTTTATAAGGCGGCGGATTCTGAGGTCCCCGTTTTGAATCCTGGGCATCTCAGTAAATTTTATAGAATTTATTTTACAATAAATTCTCATTCGTAACCTGAAGTACGAAAGATTTCAGCTTTATGCTCTCAAGGCTCGAAAAGGACAAAAAGCTTGTTGTACTGCGACTAATCTCTTTCCTAACGGGGGTCACATTATCGGAAAACGATCGATTATATTATTGAGTGTAATTATTTGCATATACATTATAATACCTCTGCCGCATCTGTGTCCTTAATCTGTCAGGAACAGGACAATATTAAATTCTCTTATTTTTACAGTTCATCTTCGCCTGCTTCCTCGCCGTCGCTGCCGCCAAACCCGGCGTGTTGCCTCTAGCATACACCGCTCCCTTCGCTGCAGCGTACACAGCCCCCGTAGCGGCAGCGTACACAGCTCCAGTAGCTGCAGCGTACACCGCTCCAGTGGCCTACTCTGCGTACTCGGCTTACACCGCACCAGTGGCCGCTTACTCCGCCTACACTTACGCGTCTCCTTACTCCGCCTACTACCTTCGCCGTTAATTTTGTAACATTGAATGAATTGATAAATAAATAAAAAAATATTAAAATAAAACTCTTGTCTTTTTTAATGGAACTAACCTCAACAAAAATATAAATAAAATAAAGTAATGGCTGTCTGAAATAAAATAGAATCGTATAAATATATGTAAAATGCAGGTGAGGTCTATGGAAACAGTTTCCAAGAAGCTTATGCTAAAAAAATGAAAAATAATATGAAGCGTATAACACAATATTATATAATAAATGTTTCTATATACAACTATATAGTATTTACAGTTTAAAAACAAAAAATACACTTTAAAACCATTTGATAAATAATATAAAAATAAAATACTCGCAACAATATTTTATCATAAAAATCAATAAATTTATACTAAAAATATTAAGAAGTTATATTTTAACACTGCTGCTATAACAAAACTTATTAACTTAAAATACAGTTAATAAAACTTTACTCTACTTAGTAGGAAAGTTTTCTTTACGGGAATAATTCTTTATTAAACTATTGGCCGTAAATTAATAAATAATATTGGACAACATCACATACATTACTCTGATCCCAATGTAAGTAGCTAAAGCACTTGTGTTATGGAAAATCAGAAGTAACGATGGTACCACAAACACCCAGACCCAAGACAACATAGAAAACTAATGAACTTTTTCTACATCGACTCGGCCGAGAATCGAACCCGGGAACTCGGAGTGGTGTACCCATGAAAACCGGTGTACACAATACTCGACCACGGAGGCCGTATACTTCTTCGTTCTTCATATTTTATATTTAGTATAGAAAACGAATTATTTTTTTAAAAGTGCTTAATAATTATAATTTAATTGTCACACGTAATATACTAAATATATAATGATGATGATGATCGGCCACGGCATCTAATTTTAAGGGAGAGTGAATAAGCATGACATACATGGCATATGTGCGCGTACACAGGTGCACTGTCTGCTACCTCGCTCATAATCGAATGGAAAGGCAAATCTGAAACGACTGGAGATAGTTTAGACGTAGGACTAACAGCTGACATGCTCTCTGATCGTACACTCTTTCAACTTCCAGATTCCAGCCCGACTTACTATTAATAAATTTTCAACACTAAAACCCAATAAAAATAGACCCAACCTGGGGTTTTTGTACCCCAAATTAACATGAACAAAATGTCAAATAAAATCAATTACAAATTAAGCCATTGCTCAAATAATATATTATAAATACCAATAATAAGTTGTATACATACCTAACAAATCTGTAATTAACGAACTAGTACATTAATATGATCAAATAGGATTTCAAAAACAAGTTATTTATACAGTACATATTTTTATGTGTTTAATTTATTTTTAAAAATGATTTAAGAAAACATACATGAAAACATGCGTGAATTATTAACCAAAGTATTAGGGTTTTTTTTTACTTTTTCTAATTCTTAAAGTTTTACAAAATTTTTTACAAAAAAAAAAATGTTGACAAAATATATTATATTTAATTAAATACAAAAAAAAATACGATATTTATTTCTTCTTCCTATACTCCTATATTATGTATATTATAATGTGCTACTTTGTATGTTGTTATAAAATGTTGTTTTTGAAAATCATTATTATAATATAGAAATCTATTAAATTCAATTATAATATTTGGTTCAGAGAAATATATCTTTACATGTATGTTTTGAAAAAAGATAAATATATATGGATGTGTATATTGTGATACGTTTATATAAATCTTCATAAGTAGTTCGGGATTTTTCTTTTCGTTCAATTCAATATGCATCGCTTTATGTTCCTCAAATAACTATTGAGAACTAGGATTTTATAGATTACCGACAAAGTATCTTAAGATTAAAACGTATAATATCTACAACTGTACTCACTTAACTATTAATAAGAAGAAGATTTATAATTAAACTTATGTTAGTAAGAATTTCGTTCGAGGTGCTAACATAAGGGGCGGATTAAAATAATTTTAGTAAATTGATAACGTGTTTATTATTGTAATCTATAATAGCTGTACTATAATTCAGAATTATTTCGAACTTATTTCAAGCTTGAACAACGGCAAAATTTTTCTAAACAAATAATATTAAAAGGTAGTCTGATTAGATTTACTAATTAAGAATTATAGAGTCACGTCCTGCTTAATGAACGCTCAACGAAAATATACCGTCAAAAAGTAACATTTACGCGTAGTTCATCCTTGATGTGAAGGATGAACTACCACTATTTCTCAGCAGACGTCAAAACACATTTTTTTTTCATTTATATGTTGGGAAAATTGGGATTCAATATAACTTTCCTACTGATTGACACTTTTATATTATTTCTTACTTTAAAACTGAACTTTTCTAAATCAGATGTAACAATGATGTCTTTTCGAATATATGTGAAAAAAGAAAAATCTAACGACTTTTTTCTAATTTACTATTTCATCAAAGTCTATTTTCTTATGAAATCGTAGAATTTAATTTTAATCTTCTAATCTACAAAACATTTATCGATCGATCAATAAACATGTCGATTTAAGGTATTGGGTGAGATGAATTAAATTATCACTGCATAAAGTTTTGGATATTCCAAGCGCGTTCCGCAAGGTTGTTTCTTCATAGGAAAACAAGTATAAAACGGCCCGCTGTCAGATGTTTAGTACCACACACATTTCTTAACTTAATTTGTTCGCTTGTCAAATAATCTCCACAACCAAAATGTTCAAACTTGTAAGTGTACGACGACTACATTCAGTTAAACTGACATTTATAGTGGTATTATTAGCTCTCAGTGCTAATATATTTTATTTAAAAATTTTGCTGTTTATTTAATTATTATTTTAATGTTTTGTATAATTAAGTTTCAATTAAACCCATTGTTTTACAGTTCATCTTCGCCTGCTTCCTCGCTGTCGCCGCCGCCAAGCCCGGTGTCTTACCGTTGGCATACACCGCTCCCTTCGCAGCAGCGTACACAGCCCCCGTAGCGGCAGCGTACACAGCTCCAGTAGCTGCAGCGTACACTGCTCCAGTGGCCTACTCTGCGTACTCGGCTTACACCGCTCCAGTGGCCGCTTACTCCGCCTACCCTTACGCGTCTCCTTACTCCGCCTACTACCTTCGTCGTTGATTGTGTGATATTTAGTGAACTGATGAATAAATAATTTCAAACAATTTATATGTTTTGTTCATTGAATTTAAAATAATTGGTTTACGCTTCATGAAATATAAAAAAATATATAACAGTTGTCTGCACGATATTATAGGTATAAAGTCATAATAATTATAGTATAGTACCAAAACCAGTGATCGAGTTACAGAGGATCTTATTTAATTCAGAATTACAGATTAATTAGGACTAGTTTTATTATTATTGAAATACTTTTTGCAATTTTTTTTAGAATTATCTACAACTTTTACCATAACGTTAATATTGTTCTTTACCAATCACCTATAAACACGTTTGCACTTCCAACAACAATATATCGTTTTTGCTAGTACGGAAAATAAATTAATGATATTTTGCGCCACCTGGATCTGCAGACGAATACAAAACAATATGATTATAAATATTATAAAAGCAATATTTTGTAAATTGCTTTCATAGACTATTGAGGCGCTCAGATTAAAGTTCGTCAAAGGACAACCAAACTGTTCATATTTAAACACAAGGAAAAACCACGGGAACAATTTGCATATATTTTTATAATTATATATAGTAATTCTTCGTACTCAAGGTCAGTCTCTGAACTACCTACTTCAAAACGCCTGGATCTGGATTTTGGTGGTTTTTTTGTTGTTTGGTTTTGAATGGGTCGCTGGATCCTGGAAAAAAAATATATATTCCGTAATGAGTCGGGAAAGGCAGCTTCATGTATATAGTTCAAGGGCGTTTTAAACTATATAATAAATTTTATCATATGACAAATTAATTTACCGCTTCCAAAAATTTTGTATGTGTTTTCATGAATTACATTTATTTATTTAATTCACGAGTCTCTAACAAAATATACACACTAAATACATATTCTATATCTATATCTATAAGGGTTACAAGTTTTGTGCTCTTTCATTTATACCAAACAGCATGCATTAAGCTTAAGCAAAAAAAATATATTTAAATACAATTAAGATAAAAAGTGAAAAAAATATACATAGCTATAATAAAATAAATATAAATTAGTAAATAAAAATTAAGAATAGCTTATTAATTAAACATTTTTTTTGTGTTAGGTTTACCGTTTAGTTAGACACACTCTGAATTTGGACAAACTGTAACGATGAATCTCGTAATTTCGATAGATTATTATTATTCCTAGAAAGTGTGTTATATTGTCTACAGAGCCTTGGAACAGCTGCGTTATGGCCTAAGTTTGATTGAAATTTAGGAATATTAAATAAGTTATATGCTTTTATACGGGGTATACGAGAAGGAGCATTAACTTGAATCTTTTGCCACAGATTACTACAATTTATAACTCCATGTATTATTTTGTGTAGAAATATAAGATCTGTGCTGTCTACGATTTATAAAAGAGGTCATGTGATAATATTTAAATCTGTCGTTATAACTCGTGATGTTTTTAACCTATAAATCACAGTAAGAGAGATGGTAAAAACATGAATACTTTATGAGGTTTCATTTCATTATAATTTGTATTTCAAACTGGAATTAGGTTGTTGACTGATATTATATCGTCTCATACTGAATTTAATATCTTTAATAAAATAAACTATAATATTTGTAAAAACGAAAATTCGAACGTGATATTTGAATTATTATTATTAATGTTGAACCAATTTATTATATAACTAGATGCAGTTTTTCTATATCTTTATCTATATATCTACTTGTATATACTTTAGGTAGTATATAATACACTTTTTTTAACAAAATAATTCGCAGTAAAGTTAGACTAAAAAATGTCTGATATTATAATTAATTATTACAAACATTAATATACTATTGTAATATTATTTTTAAATTATACAAAACTAAAATATATATATTAAGTATATGTTATTATGACATATAGAAAACTCACTACACCGAACTCAATCTTTTCATCCAGTACTAAAATTACTTGTAAGAATAAAAATATATATAAAATATAATATGTGTATCTTAGAACATGCGTTTCAAAAGAATAAAGTATGAATAAACTTACGTATATAATAACGAGATCTATTTTAATATTTTATTGTACTTTTTTTTTGTGACTATTAAAAATAGATTTTCAGATGAGACTTATTTTCAGTAAGACCAAACGATCGACAAACAACAAACGCTCTCGCATTTCCATGAATTTTGGTATTTTCATTTATAGTAATTTTCTAACGAAATCATTAATCGCTTAAATTAGAAATAGACATAGGATACTTATTTCGTTTATAGCATAAACAATTCTTATTTGTGTAAGGTTCTTCTAAAACATGACATTTGTTTTCATACTCGTATTACATTTAGACTGTATGTAATTTCCTTCCCTATTTCCGAGGCTAATCGTAATTCAAAGTACATGTTGACACTCAAGAGAATCATTGCGCATTCCGGCCTTCGTTTCTTTAGTATAAAATTCACTACCGACTACAATTTGACATCATTAGCTCAGAAGAAGCAATTGACAATCAACCAAAATGTTCAAACTGGTAAGTGTCTATGCGTCCTAAAATAAGTTTGTTGTGTGATAACGAACTAATGGTTTCAAAAAATAAGGAAGTTTCTTATAAAAATATTCTCAGTTTGTTTAATATATATAACGTATCGCTATCAATACAATTTTACGCGTTAGATACATGTGTTTTTAACCAATTTTAATTATTTTTAGTTCATATTCGCCTGCTTCCTGGCTCTAGCTGCTGCCAAACCTCTGGTCTCAGTGGCATACACGGCACCGCTAGCAGCTGCTTACACCGCTCCAGTGGCAGCTGCATACACCGCACCCGTAGCTTACTCGGCATATGCCCCATATGCTGCTTACTCAGCTTACCCGTATGCTGCCCCGTACTCTGCATACTATTTGCGCTGAACATGATATCCGAAAAAGAGTACCTTCGCATTCAATGGGAAAATAGAAAATAGTATATATATATTATATGAAAATAAATTTTGTTGAAGTTATAATATAATTTTAATTCACCCTTATACATTTTTAAATTATTAATTTAAAAAATATATAACAATTAAATAAAATATCATTATTACACACACAATATAATAAGAAAAATATAAAAACAAACATCCCCGTTAATTTAAAATGTATTTTTTTTATTTGACTTTTTCTGGTGTAGAAATATTTAATCAAATATCTAGATAAAAAAATTAATAATGAACAGTTTTACAACTATTTTTGCCACGCCGACGACATAGAGAGATAACGTTAAAGAATGCTCGTAGCAGAGAGTCAATTTTAAACAAAATAGTATGTATGTTCAGCAATAAAGAGTTCTTCTTACTTATTTTATTAAATTTTATTTTAAAATTATACATTGAAAAAGTAGATATTATTTAATATACATATATAGATCAAAAATGCCCACTCTAACACACTTTAAGCTTAATTGGAGGGGTAAATATAAATTAGTAATTCCTTATAATGGAGCATTGCATAAAAAAAAAAACACAAAATAAAAATAATAATGTTGTCCCGCCCAAGGATTTTATTGATCCTAGAGTTAACCCCCACCCACATTAGGATTATGTCAGCAGCTGCTTATTTATATATTTCTTTGGATCTGATTAATACGCGGTGGCCTTTCAACCCACTCAACAATTTTTAGTAAAACTGATATAAAAACATGGTGAAAAAATGTTGTTAATTCGATTCATCGTTTATGTCGACAACAGAAATTTAATTTTTTTTTTTTTTGGAAATCATCAAGCTCTATTCATTATTCACTCATTTTTGTTTGCAAAATATTTATTTGAATTCTGCAAAGGAATTAATAGCAATATGTATAAATTAAAAACATATATCTTTCTTAGTACATGATTTTTTTACCAGGCATATACTCGTCCAACTGTGCGTTTCTGTTAGAATTCACATTATAAAATCATACGCTCATGTTCTGCAGTGAGTTTCGAGTTCTTTCTTAAATACCTCTATATACATACATATCTGTCCACTTGTACCGTGCTTATATAAGACACTCCACGGTTATTATCAAGCGTGATTTATTTTTCTTCTTTAATGTAAGTATATATTTTAAAACAAACGGTCAAAATGCGAATTAACACCAATCCCTATTTATGAACAAATATTAATATGTCTATTTTAATACACATTAACGCCGAGTGAAAAATTTAACTGAATTGACTGAATTGCAATTTAATTCGTCAAAAAGCAAACAATTAAAATAAAAACTCTCCAAAACTTTCCTACTTAAGATTGTTTTATAAATTATCTTTATAGATGTAATACCTATTAACTGAATGAGTATATTTTTTCATATTAAGTCACAAAATTTGAACAATTTGGATACTATGATTAGTGTCCGTCAGTGTGATACCGTCGAAGTGCCTTACTACTTCATAGTGTAATAGTATTACTACTACTTCTACTACTAAAGTTACATACTAAATTTAGCATAGCCATAGCCATAGACATGAATATAGTTCACCTTTTGTAACTTATATGAGAAAATATACACATCCATTAAATAGGTATTATATCTATATTTTATTAGTATAGATCTATTCACTAGCAAAGTCGCGCTCCTAAAATTAAATTATTATAATCGGCGTGCATTAGTAATGAGTGAATTGCGCTTGTGCTTACAGGATATCTTAGTGTGCGTGAGATGACTTATTGTAAACACACCAAAAAATGCAAATTAGGTGTTATTTGTTAAGTTTATTTTACTAAAAAAAATAGTTCTATAGATGTTCTCTAGTGAAATCTCTATAGATACAGCTTAAGTACGACTAAAATGGCGCCAAAATGATGAAATATTATTTAAATGAAATTTTTATTGTCAAATAGTATACATTAGTTTAGTTAGAATTGGAGTTTGTCGATAAAAATTACTTTAATTTTGTTTACGTTTTTCATATTTTTTTTTATACAGCCGTAGTAGCGCCCTCTAACCAGCCAGTAACTTCTTTCCGCTCTCTAAAATTAATTCTTTGTTGAATTGTGACAATATAATAAATTGCCATGAATAATTATCTTTATTTTTCTGCACATCTACGACTGGAGCTATTCAAAATGAGATCATAACCGAATTTTTATGTGCAGCTGTCGTCCCATAACCACTGGGACAAAAATCTGCTTACGCTGTTAATGTACCTATATGATCTGGAGAAGAAGTGTAGAAGGCTAATATTTTTATAAAATATGCATTAGAAATTCATTAAAATAATTAAAAAAACATTACACACATTACTTTTAAAACACACACGTTTATGTGCACAATATTTAATATGATAAATTCATAGTTAATAGAATTACGGTCGAATTTCGACCAATGGGCGAAGACTAGTTTTGTATCAACGATTGATTCAAATGACAGCGAATAGCGACACAGTTTACGAATAAGAAATATGAATACAAAGAAGACGGTATTAGAAAAAAACAGGGCCTTCTTTTAAAGCCGTTTTCGGCGGGAACATTTTAAAATCCAATGTATTTGAGTTTTGGTATATGACAAGTTTTTAATGCGAAACTTTTTAGCAAAGAATACGAGTTTGTCATTATTATCAAAATCATCGTTCATATCATATCGACTTTAAGAATTTTTATATTTAGTTTATTTAGACTTTAAAAATTAATATTTGCTTATATTTAGTGTAAAATATTTATATTGATAAGTACCTGTTTAAATAAATAAATAAATTATAAGTAGAGCATTGAAGTCAATAACAAGACAATTTTATAGGATAAATACTTTATTTAATTATTTTTATCGTTTCCAGTTTTTCCAGTTGTATGTTTCAACGTAAGTAGTAAGCGGCGTAAGGGGAGGCATAGCTGTATGCGGAGTAGGCAGCAACAGGAGCGGTGTAGGCAGAGTACGCTACAGGTGCCGTGTACGCAGCAGCAAAGGGTGATGTGTACGCCGCGGCTACGGGCGCCGTGTAAGCAAGCGGAACGAAAGGCTTGGCAGCGGCCAAAGCCAAGAAACAAATAAACATCAACTGCAAGAAAAAAAAAAATCAATTATATGTCGTAATCTAACCAACAAATCAAATTAAATACAGAAAATAACCCATTCATTTCTATTTGTTTCTTGTTGATGAGTCCTTTACTTGTCCACTGAAGAACAAATAGGACCCGCTCGACAATAAAAGAAAATATCATAAAGATGCATGAGTTAAATATAATTCGTTTAAAATGTGTATCCTTCCACCAAGCAATTGGAGCAGCATAGTAGAATATACAGGAGAGGTGGTCTTTACTCATCAGGTTGCGAAAGATATATATTTCTACTCAGTACATTAAATATTTGTCAAAATACACTTTTAATTTAATATGTTTATAATCTACTAACCACTTTGAACATCTTGCTTATTATCAATTAGCTGGTAACTGAATGATATCGTGTAGCTGTTGGTTGCTAGTTTTATACTGAGGTTGCGAAGGTCTATATCGCTTGGAAAGTAATAATTTAATATGCGTCTTCCTATTGTAGAGATTCTATGTTAATAAGGCATACTATACAGATTTCCCCTAAAGGTAAACTTGGCAACTAAGCTGAAACATTTATTGAACATTTATTGTAAACATTAAAGATTTCAAAAATTGACTTGATCAATATTTTTTTATTTTTTATTTTACGCGAAGCTAATTATATATACGATTTATTTTTAATGAAAATGCGATGAAATCAAAGATAAGATTCTCAGAAGCACAGACAACCTGTCTGTGAAGATACAATTAATGTTTTTGCAATAGTGTTAGTACCTGGTAAGTTTTGCCAACGCTCTTGATATCATCTCAATTGATTTACATTGTCTTACTTTGGTGAACTATACTCTGAATTACGTTAAATAACACAACAATTGACTCAAGATTAAACTTTCGAAGTTATGAGGTCAAGTAAGCCACAATAGTGTTTTCGTATATTCATTTTCTTTATTGTATATTTAGAAAACTTAACCTGTTCCATTATTCAAAATAAACCACTTTTTAAAGCCTTAAAAACTATTTGCTGTGATTAAATTTAAAGAACATTTTTAATAACAGATAATAAGAATAAGGACCTGACAATAACCTTAAATGTGTGTCCTTACGAAGGGCAGACGACATTTGTGTAATATAATACAGCTAAATATAGAGTAAAGACTGAAATTGTTATTTTACACATTATATTAGAATAATAAAAAATGGTACGCATATAAGTATTAAATTTTCCGTTGTTTTTGGATGAAAATAATATTTAACGGATAAAATATAGACAATGTAATGAGGATGCTATATCAGTAATGATAATTAATTTCACAAAAATAAAATTAAGTGTTGACTAAGCTATAGCAACAATTGTAAAATGTTTTAAAAAACTGGTTGAGTAGTAGATCTAGTTTTATTTGATAAAAAAGTAGAATAAGACAATACTACCAAAAAAAAACAAGAACTTTAAAAAAGTCTTAATATTGTTTATGATGACATATATTTTTTTAGGTTATCTAAATTTATATAAATAATTTGTAACTGACAGTATAACTTTTACTTCGATTTCCTAATATAATTATCATTTATCAACATACAAATCAGAACGAAAAATGGCTATCAAATAGTAAGATCAGGAAAAAACCATGAATGACCCGTATAGATCCACATTAAATAGGCACATTGACCTCCAACAGTTGTTGCAACTACAATAGTACAGACACGCGCGCACTGACCTCTGACGCAACGTGCAAACGAGCATCGCATTCTGAAACGGATAATACATACAAGAGTGTCACCAATATTTTTTTTATTTTTATTTAAGTTTGAATACCTTTTAAATGAATATGTTTTAAAAACTTTTGTGTTTGAATTCTTGTTAATATTACATACCTAATGTATATTTACATTAGGTATGTAATATTTTAGATATTTAAACGTAAGTATTAGTCTCATAGGTATAAATCTATATATGGCGTGGTGATGGGTTTAAGTACCGGCTAAAAAGTTAGCATAAAGCGTTAAGCGCTATTTGGCGATAGAATATCTCATGAGTAAGTGGTACCAACCCAGACGGGCTTGGACAAAGCCATATTGTCACCAATTAACACATTATGTTAGTAACATTTTAACAAGTAATGTGCCAATTACATAAACATGTTCAGTCAGTCAGTATTTTTAAATTCCATTTCAAATTCAAATTCAAATTCTAAAAAACTTTTTAATATTATTATATTTGTAGTAGGGAAAATCGAAGGCAAAAGAATACGCGGTCGATTAGCTACACGCTGGCCCGAACAGATTCAAAATATAACGGGACTCAATTCTCGACTACCCTGAGACTAGTCGAGGACAGAGTGGTGTGGAGGAAGAGAGTCGACACATCGGTGAAAGCATTTCAGCACAAGCACGACCTTCAGTAATAAAACACACGAAGAAGAAGAACCAGATTTTAATTAAAATTTTCTTATCCTAAAAAACTGTAAATTTAAACTTTTAACCTTTTATAATTAATTTAACCTGTTAATTTAAATTAATTTGTTTTTGTGTTCTATTGGTACAAGCTGTCGAAAATTTTAACTATTTTATATTTCAAATAATAACAACGAATAATTAATCATTTTCATATTAATAAATTTTACAACGAATCATAAAATAATAAATTACGTGGCAAAAATATTGGGTCTTTTTCGCTTAACAACCTTCAAGATGTTTGTCATGAATTCGGAGCAGGGTAGTCGCTCGACGTTAGCAAACCATCCAAATCATGTCGAGAATAATATCTTCCCCCTAAAGTATTTAAACTGGAGAGATTGCTTTTCCAACATCATTCACATCTCTTTCCTTGCCGAGAACAAACCAAAACAAAAACTTTAAAAATGTTCAAACAGGTAATGTGTACAACAATTACATATAATGAATAAACAAAATATATAAAGAGTCAATCTCAGCTTATAAAGTACGGCAAAAATGTGTAATTGAATTTCTTTTATCTACAGGTGATCTTCGCTGCTCTCCTTGCCGTCGTGGCTGCTAAGCCCGGCATCCATTCTGTAGCCTACCCTGCACCATATGTCGCCGCTGCTTACACCGCTCCTGTGGCTGCAGCTTACACTGCCCCTGTGGCTGCAGCTTACACCGCTCCTGTGGCTGCAGCTTACACTGCTCCGGTTGCCGCAGCGTACGCACCCTATGCCGCAGCATACACCGCTCCCGTCGCAGCAGCGTACACAGCTCCAGTAGCGTACTCTTCACCTCTTGTGGCTGCAGCGTACAAAGCTCCCGTCTTCTTCAAATAAAATGAATAATTGATGCAATTTTGTTAAAGTATATAAATAAACGATTGTGATATGTATAATAACTGTTGATGTTTTAATAATTTAACTAACAAATCAAAATGATTAGTCATAAATAATTAGTCAGTAACATAATGACACATTTATTAAAGGTGACTTATATTGGAAAAACTATATTTTTAAAAACTCCTCGTTACGCTGAGGTGACTCACACAAATTTGCATATATGTCATGTTTCACATGTTAAATTCTATTTATAACATCTATGCTTGTCAGTAAAAGACATAATTATGAAATTCCATATATTTTACATATATTGTATAAAGTAAATACGAATAACATTTAATTCAAATTTTCAATGAATATTAACTTTTTACAAACGTATCCGTCAAGCATCAGTTCCGACTGTCAATTTAATAATAAGTAATGAGACAATATCTTTTTAAAGGAGGTTTCGTATCTATTAGTAATAAAAGACTATTGGTATAATGAAACCCGAATTGATCATTAAAACATCAAAACGTATAAAGTCAATATACATAATTTAAATATTTCCCTCGTTTAAAAAACTTTTTCTTTTTGTTATAAATGACCTGTTTTATTCAAAATATGATATTGTTTTCCAAAAAAAATAAGACTAAATAATAATTTTGTTATTAATTTTATGTTTAATCTTTTCCCGGTAATTATTCTTTATAATTCTCTCTAGAAGTGTTTGCTTTCTAGTCATGAATTAAGTTGTGGTGGCAGTTACTATAACATAAAAAGACAGTTTTTATGTTTTGTACATCAAAATGAAAAACGGCCAGTAACTCCTAGTAAAGGAAAATAGTTGTTTTAGATTTTATTTTTAAAAATAAGTCAATTCTCATAGCGTTATAGAATTAATCTTTCCTCGATCCATTTTCGTTTTTTTTTTTACGTGAAACTAATTTTTGAAGGTATTTGGAAGGTATAAATTACCCAAAAACAATAAAAATTTAGTTAATAATTTTCCTTACTTTGTTGTCGACGATAGTAAATCCCATTGGACATATCTAGTCTAAATAAGAGCTATTATTATTTGGTTATATTGTCACAAATATGGCATTATAACATTACAATTTATATTGCAAATACAATTTATAAATTCTAATATCATCAAACTGATGGATACACATGTTCTTGACATTAAATGAAGGCAGTGTCGTATGTATAATGTTATAATGTAATCACAGTATTAATAGTATTTGGCAGGTGCTATTTTAAGCAACTGACAATAGGACAATATGAGAGACCTATATGACATCATACGACGTTATGTGTATAGGAAACTGTCGGGCGAAGGTATGAACGTGATGTCATCCGCCCTTTGCTTGCTTTCTTATTAGTACTTAAAGAAAAAATCATAAGAATATTTTTTTGAATATAGTAATTTTAAAAAAAATTAGTTATATGGCCAGTCTTACTAAAATATTTTGCACCTGTGCTACTTAAAGGGACTCTGTTTATATTTTATTCTATATGCAGTATTATAATGACAATTTGATTCAAGCGTTTTTTTCCTTATGACTATATCAAATATTTTTTTTTTTCAAATTTTTATTCAAGTAAACTTCATAATGAAGCGTTTTTGAATCGTCGATATTTAAATACTACCATCTTTTCGGAAAGCAGCTTCCAGCGAGAAGAAACGGCAAGAAACTCTCATAGTTGCTCTATGTGTCTCCATTATATTAAAAGAGGGATTAGTGAACCAATTTTACTTTTCATATTTAAAAATAAATAACCAAATTACATTCGTGTATTGATTTAGTGTTTAAAATTAAAAGTTAAAAAGTAGTAATTATAAGTGTCACCTTGTTTCCGCGAAATGAATTGCCCTATAAAAGTAGTCGTATCCACTTATAACAAAATTAGACAAAAATAAAAGGAACGTCAAAAAATATTTTCATATTTTTCTGTCCAATTATTTTGGGGTCCACTTTGGCATATTTTTAAGACATACCTCCTACCTTACGCCAGCTCTGAATTGACTTTTGATGGTGGTCTGATTTTACTCGTGTGCCCTATTCGATAGATATGTTAAGCTAATTAAATCGTGACTATTATAAAATCTTAGTCAGTTCTTACAACAAGCAAGGGAATAGACGATCTACTCTGCTTAAACTACATTTAGGTTTAGAATAATATAATATTATGTTTATGCATTACATAAGATCTTCTTGCTTGTAATAATAACATTCGCGAAACCTTGATATTCAAGTTCAAGGTTGCTCAGGTGTCCTTTCCCGTCCCCCGCTGATTAAGGATGTTCAAATGATTCAAATGCGACAAGTACATTTACGTCGAATGTTCTACAAGTATTAGATCTTTATACAATTCGATTGTATTGCGCTATACAGGCTGATGTAGTTTCTTATCAACAACGATCATGTAATTTTAACGAATACAAATTATTGGCTTGGTTTAATTTATAGTTAAATATTAGTACAATCTTTTCTTTTTTAATTTTCATCGGGAGTGTAGTATCTATATTTTTATATATCTTATACCCTGTTGTAGATTTCGAGATCCTGGGTTCAAATCTCGGGGCAAAAAAGTTTAATTGGCAAGAAATCATCAGTAGTATCCCACCAGAGTTAGTAAATTAACAGTGTTACACTACACCTGAAATATTCGTCGTCTTATTAAGTAATAAAATCTACAGATATTAAAATTTATAATTGACTGTGTATCAAATTTTTTTCAGTCTAGTATATTGTTTCCAGTCGAATAAATTTGTCAATATTGAGTATTACAAATATATTCCATATTTTGTAAAACAAGTACAAAAATCGAAGTTACTAAGTGTTTGTAAAAATTTTAAGTTAAATTAATTAAAGTTTCATTTTGGACTTTAAGCTCCTGATAAGACATTTAAATAAAAATAATATGATTTTAATTTAAATAGATTTTGGTCATTTAAATCAGTAAATAAATTTACAGTATACATTAATTAATTGAATCCTTACAAAATATTTTAAATATATAAGTAATGTAATACTCATAATCCTGTTATTTTGTAACAATTATTGTAGTTTGTTAATATAACATGCTGTATAAGCTAATGTGCAATGTAAGTGAATTCAAGTCGCGTGCTTGTCCTGATGGCTCATGTCCTTGCGAGGTGCGCAGGCGCCGAAACGATGCCAACATGGGGTCACCAGTGTCCCTTATATATTAGCGGGATAAACTACAGCAGTCAGTGTTCAACGGACAACCAAAAGAATCAAAATGTTCAAATTTGTAAGTACTTTTATTATTTTTTAGAAATAATTAATACATTTTATATTTAATACATCTTTTAGTTTTTGGTTATCATTTATTTATGTACCAGTTATTAGTAACAGCCTGTAGCATACAAATTACCATTTGATTTAATATTTTAATAAAAAAAGATATTATTATTTTCCCTCGTGACAAAAATTCATTTCAACTTCTCTTAACTATTATTAATAATTATAATTGTAATATTATATACTCTACATGTTATTGCGTTGTATACAATTATTGGGTAAATAGGACAGTGGTATATTTATACTAGTACTCTCTTTCTCTTTCTTATGTGTGAGGTAAATAAGGATAGCAAGTCTGAATCGTTATTCCAACACCATTTTATGTATTCAGATATTTTTACATTTTAAAAACAGATTCTAAAAGCAAATTCAAAATAGTATACAGATCTTAAAATAAGATTGATTGCAACTTTCTTTGTATAGAATTTTATTAATTTATTGTGATATGAATTATATTTTCTATTTGTTGGCACTTATAATGGAATACAATAATATAATGGTAATATAGAAGAAATATTATTAATATTAATTAATAAATTTGTTTACTTGTTGCGATACAATAAAAATTTCTTTGAAATTTTCCAAATCAAGCTATATAATATGATATTTTTTTATAAATGAATTATTTTAATGAGTTTTATAATGTGTTTATTACGGTAATACGTATTAATAAAATCTCCATACAGGTGTAGTCAAAGTTATTATTATAGACTCGTTCGCATAAATTATCCATATTGAAATGTCTTTAAAAGAAACGTTTGCGTCATTTTGTTACAATTACAAATTAAACTAAAACAACTTAATTTCCAAGATTGTGGTGGTGACCATCCATCCACACCATCAGGCTACGCGTAATATTATTTTCGTTTCGGATACCGATTATTTGCAATTCTAGTTTGAATAACGTTATAAAAATGTTCTTTCCGTTTTGTTATCAAGGCTGACTTTAACTTTTTAAATAAGATAATATGTCACTTTACATTATTTATATAAAACTATTTTGTAATTTATGTTTTAAATTAACAATGCAGTGGAGTTTTGCATATTTAAAATGTTTAATATTAACAGGTGATCTTCTTCGCTCTCCTGGCTTTCGCCTGTGCCAAGCCTCTTGTGTACACTGCACCGTTTGCTGCGGCGTACACTGCACCTGTTGCAGCAGCGTACACGGCTCCAGTAGCGTACTCAGCGTACAACGCCTATTCGCCGGTCGCATACTCCGCCTACACCTACGCTTCACCTTATTCATACTATCTTTAAAAAAATATTTTGATTACAAACGACGACTGTTATCAATTTTTTAAAAATGTGTTCACAATGGCGACCGATTTATTTATTATTTCAAATTTCAGTACAATAAATCAACTATATAACTGAATAACTATTTTTATTATTCTAAGACATTTTTTTTTTATTTAAAAATACGACATGTATTGTGCTGAATGAGGAATACCTTCCTATTTTACAGAATAATTACCAAACATTCGCCTTTTTATTTTTAAAAACAGAATATTATTACTTAAATCAGTTAATGGTTTAAGTTCGTTACGATAATTAAGAAATAATTATAACAATACAATATGGCCGGGTTGACGTCAAAGTCAAGTCAAAGTCAAAAATCTTTATTCAATACAGAAGTGTTACACTTGCTTATTGATAGTCAAAAATCTACCACCGGTTCGGATATGTACAACTCGGACCAGAGAAGAACGGGCGAAAGAAACTCAGCTGGTTTTTTTGTTAATGTCATATTATACAATTATTATTGTTTTCATACAATAACAATAAATATATTTTCGTTATTTCGTTACAGAAACCGGACAGTCATTGTACTGTCTATGTATATGTCGAAACCAACTTATTTAATTAGCATTTCAATAACCAGCCAAGCTATTTTACGAAACGAACATAATTATTTGGTCAAACCTTTTTTTTCTAAATTATACTCTCACATGTTACAATGTAAAAAATTGTAAATTTATTTTTTGTTAGACCGATGATCAAACGGTGCGGCTTTTCAGTTAAAATGACAGACTGTTAATTGAATGGCTAATTTAGTCGCCTGTTACTTATATAACAGTTATTATGACAATCGATAAAAGACTGTATATAAGTTAATTTATTGCATCTTGATGTTGATTTACAGTGAGTTACAACAAAATCGATAGTATAAAAACCGCATTTATTAAGAAATACAACGTGGGAACTTTCATGTGTGTGTGTGTGTGTGGAGTCAATTAATCTAAAACATACTCGTATACACCAACATTAATTAACAAACTTATTCACTTAAGCAAAGTTGCTTGCAAGGCATAGCTTACGCATTTATAATATTCCCTTATCTTACACGTGTATACGACATTAAAGATCACAATATTAAAAGCAATAAATTGCTTCTAATACATAATTCATAACAAAAATTATGCAATTGGTAACAAATGCAAGGGAAATTTGCTCAGAAAATGCTTTGATTAACCGGTTGTAAAATGTAGACGTCCTTTATATCAAAGTGTTCGTATTACCTGCAATTGGTCTATCTTTGGAGTTAAATGACAATTATCATAAATTTATGCAACAATGTATAAACTGCTACTTACTCAAGGAATTCATAATAATTACACACCTATAAGTACGTTATTAATATTTATAGGAAATATTTAATGGAATGTTCTTTATTAAAAGTAACATATGTACATATTTCAGTAAATGGCAAATGAAATAAGTATAATATTCTTCACCAGAAAACATTTTACACTGTTACACTAGTTACACTAGCTCTGGAATCCCTTCCAATGGAATAAAAAAGGTAGACAAAGCTTGCAACTCTATATCACCAAGTAATACATTATTCGCCATTTCTACCTCGTTTTCTATAACTTATTAATACATCTTATTTTTATTTTAATGACAATAAAGTTTAGTTATGTAGCATTGCAATGTAGCATTATACAGCATTTTATGTTAGAAATAAATCGATCAAAATTCATTGTAAATTTTAAAAGAGATTACTATGTCATATTAAAACATATTAACATAACAGGTTATTGTATTATATATGTTGAGTTTTGTCGAATTTTATGTAAGCATTTTTTAGGTTTACAGTTGGGAGTTGAACCAGATGGGTTACAAGTAGCAGCTAGGGCTTAAATGTTCGGTAATGTGAGTACTTGGGAAGGTACATGAGACTTGACAATGACATGAGACTTACATAGACGTACATGAGACTTGACAAAGACATGAGTCTTGCGGTCCGATCCCGTCGTATTGGATTGCCTTAAGAGATCTCGTTTGTCATAATGATGATGTCCTATCTAGCTTTTACTATTCATCACAGTCTCAACTTAATTCTGGACTATTACAGACAGAACTCCTTGACAGAAAACTCAATAAGTATTTTATTCCCTGACAAAGAAATGTAACATGTGTCCTCGAGCCCTACATTCTTATAGTACATTACACTAACGAGGCACTTAAAATGTTTGTTAAGCTTAGCTGAACAATACAAGACTATGGATGAAACTAAGAAAATTCGAACAAAAAAAGGAATGTTCGCATTACTTTTGACGTTTGAACGAATATATAATGATGTTAATGCACGTCACTCTAGAATCATGTATACATCTATGTATTATGTATGTATATATATATATATCTAGAGTTCCGGGACATTGTCTGTAATATAGCTCAAGAATTATCTTTTGTTTTTCAAGGATGTAAAGCAGTGACAAGGCCGTATTAGAAAAATATATACATATATATGTTACAACTTCAATCTACATTCTTTTAAATATTATACATTCTTTTGTTTCGGGAGAAACCATTCAAAATAGCCTTGGCAAGTTTTAAAGCGGCGATTTTGTCACACGTACATAAATCTGTTGGTCATTTGTTACCTATTTTGTGAACTTCAAATAAATACGCTTGGACATTTCAGTATTATTCAGTCATACATCAATTCGGCAATAGAAAACAAGTGTACATCTACATTTGGCAATATGCATTTATTGTTGGTAAGATTTGGAATAACATTTTTTTTTTATTTAATCATAGCATACGCAAACAACTAAGGAACCTTTAATTCATTTGCACCGATATTAATACAATTGATAATTCTTTATCTTCCCGATACGCTGCTTGCAATAATTGTAATCGTTCACGTGTTATTGTTATTGGCAATTCTCATATTAATAAATAAAATAAATATTAAAATCGGCTGAAAAATAAAATTATATCCGGTAAATACTAGACTGAGGCCACCTATTCTTTTCAAGAAGAATGTTTCGATGGATCATGTTTTTGATTTAATTAGGAAAATTAACTCGAGTTTGCAATTTATGAAAACTTTAACAATTTTATAGTCCTGTCTAGAGAGACAGGAATTCCCCAAAAAACAGAGGTTTTTTTGGGGAAATATTCAAAACTATTTTTTATAATCATCAAAATCTTGAAGTTGACTCTTTCAAAAGTTATAATAACGTAAGGCTTACGTATAATATAATATAAATTTAATAGGTTTAAAACTGCAGGGCACAACCTTGTTAATTAAAATCACATAATGACTATGTATTAGTAATAATTTCTCTAAATATTATAAACTAAATGTAAGTTTTTTTTCATTTGCAGTTAACTGTGTTGGCCCTGTTTGCCATTGCATCGGGTGACCCAGCAATTATACTAAGTGGAGGTTTAATATCTTCACCTTTCACATCAGCAGCTCTTGTCGCACAACCAGCTGCACCAGTAGTAGCCCCAGCAACTCAGATTGCATCCTTTTCCCCACTGACTTATTCTGCCGTTGCCCCGGCAGCTCAGGTTGCCCCAGTGGCCTTTTCAGATTACAAATATGCTTATGGTTCTACTTACAGTTACCAAGACTACCCTGTTGTCAACTCAGCTTTTTCTCTACCTTACAGCCTACCTTACGCTTATGCCGCAGACTGGTATTATCGTAAATAATTATGGTATAAATAATGTGGATACAATGAACAAGCCTTTTCTCGTTTGATTTGTATATCCTTTTTGAAAAAAAAAAGATAATTATCATTGTGGCAACACTGTATTAGTAAAATTATTATTATATTTTTTTATCATTTTATATAATATGTTTGTTACTTTATATTACATTTGTTTGTTGCATTATATTAAATATTTTATTTGAGTGTTACTAAATTGTTTAAATAATACCTATATGTTTTATTTATTGTACCCAATATTAATTCTCGTTTATACCTTTTTACTATTTTGAGAGTAAAAAGACCTTCTATTTGTAGAAGAAAAATATGTTAAATAATTCATTATTTATTTAAAGTAGAATGATGTTTTCGAAGACAATTAATTAGAATTTATATTTATTAAATAATATATCTCCACGCTAAAAAAATATTCTTTTTTCAAACTTCTACACGTCACAACCAATAGTTATACGTTAGTTTTGCCATTGAATAAATAAAATATGTTTCCGAAATTTGCTAATGCACATAAATTTTATATATTCAAAAACAGGACTTATAGATAATTATTTAGGAATAAAACAAAATAAATATGCATAAAAATTTATTTAAACGTTAGGCATTTCAAATTCATTGATCTAGCGAGAAGTCGGCTAAGGTCACCATAGCGTGAGCATATAAAATTTCTTAAAACAAAGGAATTACAATTATTTTAGGAAATCTTAAAATGCCTGGCGATCTGGTGGCCTCATAGTTTAGTCTTAGCGAAGAAAGTATCCGTTGTAAGCGTAGGGTAGTGCGTTGTAAGGAGCAGCAGCGGCGTAGATACCAGATGAATAGTAAGGGTAGGAAGGTAAGAGTCCAGCACCGTAGGATAAAACTTGAGGCTCGGGCTTAGGGTTGGCGAAAGCCACCGCCACGAGGGCAAATAAAGCGAACTGAAACAGATAAAACAAAATATTAGTGACATTTAAATTAACACCGTAAACACAAATAGATTCCTCGAAAAAAAGTCGCTAAGTCAATACAAATGAAGATTTAAACTACTACGTACGAATGAACAAAAGTCGATTTATTAAAATATTATTCTCAAATCACTATATGTAAAAAATCATGTTAGTTTGTTGGTTTCAAAACTTCTATTTTAAATAATAGACTGCAATGCCGCTAGACCGATCAACATAACAATGGGTATACATTTAGAAACAAAGAATATTTTATTTTAGTGTAAGTCATATCGGATAATGGCTTACAAATAAATTTGAGACATTGTAACAATACCGGGCAGTACCTAGTAGGAAAAGAAAAACTACGTACATTTTTTGTTGTTGATATAATATAACTATACAACTATTGTATAAGCAAAATGGTTACGATTTAAATAAATAAAATATTAAGTATCGGCTTTACTCTTATAAAATGTTTAGCAGTTATTTGTTCGTTAAAAACCATTTATCTCATCGCTAATTTTATATTCAAAAGAAAAAGAACTGTTGTTACATTATACACAACATTTATAGATGATCCGTATTTTTACAAAAAGCTTAGCGGACAATGGACCAAAACACCAATTGTATAGACTAAAATTATAAATGGCTGTTTCTAATTCACAAAGGGTTAACGACCGCACATACTTATATTGAAATGTATATCACTTAGAATACCATGAAACCTTACATCATAACATCATATAATACATCAAACATCTATACGAAATGATTACTGAGTTGTATTTTCAAACGTTACCCAAACAGTTAAATTTTTCGAGAGCCGAGATGACCCAATGGTTAGAACGCGTGCATCTTAACCGATGATTTCGGGTTCAAACCCAGACAGCCACCGCTGAATTTTCATGTGCTTAATTTGTATTTATAATTCATCTCATGCTCGGCGGTGAAGGAAAACATCGTGAGAAAACCTGCATGTGTCTAATTTCAACGAAATTCTGCCACATGTGCATTCCACCAACCCGCATTGGAGCAGCGAGGTGGAATATGCTCCAAACCTTCTCCTCAAAGGGAGAGGAGGCCTTAGTCCAGCAGTGGGAAATTTACAGGCTGGTAATGTAAATTTTTCACTATTGAGTATGTATAACTTTAATGTGTTTGTAGAATAAGTATGCCATTAATTATTTTTTTGGGACATACTTAAATATAATTAATTTATATATGAAGATTTATTATTTATCATAACAATAAAACTAAAACTATTAACATTTATCTAAAAAAAAATATACGAACGAGAAAAAAGTCAACAGATTTCGCTGTCAGCTTATTTGTGTTTCATCTTATTTATAAAAGTGATATGTGGTGATTATTATAGAAATCACATTTAACTCACCAGTTTGAAGAACATTGTTATGGAGTTGCTTGGAAGAGTTTTCACAAGTGATATCTGTTGAGCAAATGCTCTGATTTATATACAATATCTCCGACCACGCCTCGATTAGTTGTCTTACTATGTCTTGATAAAAACCGTCCTTGATCTTCAAAGTAATGTATTCAATGTACTTACTATAACTTGCCTATCAGTATGTGAATAATTGACATCCGTGTTAGGTACTCGTAACTAACATCTGTCTGCCTCTTAGGATTGCGCTGTAAAACTGTGAAATCCATATTTTCAATTGAACTGTCAACAAAAAATGTAACAACCTACCATTTCTTTTTTCGCTGGAAAACGTATTGCTCGTTTCCCCCGCGTGAAATGGGAGGGGTACGTGGGACTCACTGGGGGCCAGAACGACTAGTATAGCGGAATACTACTAAAAAACCAGGGGTACCCTCTCTGTCTCTTCGGCGGGCGCCACGGGATCGCTTTCGTATGCTATCGTCACATTACCTCACCTACCTTACTTAGCTATGAACAATTTAATAATTATTATAAAATATTAAGACACGGAACAAAATTGCTATGTACATATCTGTCACCGGATAATTGTTAGCATCGTTAGCCTATAATTGCTGTAGTGAGATTGAAAAGCTAGTAGTGAGAAAGACTTTTAACCTAGTTTTTAGCCTTTAGCCTATGTTTATAATTTAACTGAATTTGGTAAGTTGTAATTGAATGATCTACTCTCAATATTCAGTAAAATCAAAATAAAAATATTCTTTATTCAAGGAGGCTCATAAAAGCAGTTTAGAAGCGTCGAACTTTGTCATAGATAATTATTTTGATTATTATAACATTCCTATGCACTATGGACATGTAGAGGCTACCTTAGTTACTACCGAAGCTTTTTGGTTAAACATATACAAACATGTTCAAGTGAACGTCGCCTACGTTCACTCAAATATAATAAATGAAATTATTTTCTAACCACATACATACATCTCAACAATAAAACATAAACTTCGGCTTAATATCATAGTTAGTATATTAATAATTTATTTTATTTAATTACTTGCTGCTCATCCTGACTAAACTAAACTGACTACTAAACTGGGTTAAGTAAAGATTTTATGCCGAATAGTTTACTAATTAATGAGATATAAATAACGCCAACCTTTACTATGCAAATCGTCGATGAGCCGAGATGGTCCAGAATTAGAACGCGTTGTTCTTTACCGATTATATACTATTATTATTATTACCACTAAATTTTCACATGTATATATCATGAAGAGAGATACATGTGTCTAATTTAACTGAAATTCTGCCACGTGTGTGTCGACCAACCTGCATTGAAGCAGCATGGTCTAATAAACAAACCTTCGACATTCGAAGGGAGAGAAGGCCTAAGCCACACATTTAAGTATTTTATGCAAAAGCGTCGAACAACAGGCACCGCGTTTTTTTCATTACGTTTCTTTAAAAACCTCGTTGTATTTCTTAAAACTGCTGATTCAAATTGCAAAGAATTAAAGGCAACTTTTAGCTATATAAAACGTTTAAAATTAAATTTTTCTTTTTTTCTTAAGGATCAACATTTTATGGTAATTCGACTAAACTTTAGTTGTCGATATTGCATTTTAAGTAGACAAATGTTTTGTGTGATTATCAATATGATTAGGAAATTATATAAGATAAAAAAAACTTAACTTACCTTTTTATACTATTAGGATGATTTTAAGTTTAAGTATAAAGTAAATTTAAATATCGAGCGCGAAACTGAAAGCCCTTATATTATATCTATTATCCAAAATATATAATCCAATTAGTCCTCTGACTGCATTTCCAAATTTATTAATGACTGGACTACAAGACGTAAATAAGCTAAAAGGATATTTATCCTCAAACAATTTTTTTAAATAATATATCAGATGAAAAATATTTTTAAGTTGACAGAAATTCATTGGTTATCTACGATTCTGTGCTCTGTAAGTCATACAAGTACGTTAAAATCAAGTATCAAATTGCGCGCACCATTAATATTGTTATAATTTTATATCGTTTACTTTATGTATTATATAATAAAGTAACGATGTCATATTAGTTATTATCTTCGTCGATGTTTTACCATAATTATTACTTTGTTGTATTGGAAACTAGCTTCAATTAACATACATACATTATTTAAATAATAACTCCTATCAGCGAATATGGATATACAAAGAATAATTAGAAAAGGTAATTACAACAACAGCATATTTCTGAAGGTTATATCGGTAAATATAAAAATATTTATGTTCTAATAATATAACAATTAATCTCTATACGCAAGAATTTATGTAACAAATTACTGTTTTCAAATAATTATTTTCTAGTTTCCTTTTATTTTAATTTTTCGGTGTGCAATAAAGCATATTTTATTTGTATTGTATTAATAAAAAAAAAAAAAAAAATTTTTGACGTTATCGGTAAATGTAAAACGGTACAAATAATTTTATTATAGATGCAATTAATCATAAAGCTTCATCGCTAGGCGGCCCGTGCACCGTTGAGCTATTGAGACTTTAACTATCGATTCATTTAAAAAAATTACATTCTTGTTGATAGGGCTTTGTCCGAGTCCATCTAGAGTATTAGGTAGGTACCGCCCACTCGTCACATAGTCTATCGCCAAGCAGCAATCAAATTACTTTTGTTTTGTGAATTTGAAGGCACAAGGGCACACAGCATCTCAAGCATCAGCATCACAAGTCCCCAAAGTTGGTGACGCATTGGAAATGTATGGAATAGTTAATATTTCTTACAGTATCGATGTCCGTGGGTAGCGACTGCATACCATCAGATGGCCCATAAATAAATGAAACTTTATTGTTAGCAAATTTGAGAACCTTTTATCATTATTTGGAAAGCACGTGATTCTCAAGTGACGTCTACTGATCCTACTATGATGTCGTATACTTTTTTTGTTATATCAACGTCATCATGTAATAGTAACTTCTGATATTGCAAGTTAAATTTCTTATTAATCGACTTGCTCGGGCGGTATTGCAAGGTTTCTTATAAAGTATTGCATAATTATGACCTGCAAGTTAGTTGTTGGAGTTCGTCATAGGAGCATGTTCAACCAATCATAATGATTTAGCAAAATATTTTATTACTTATACTTTGAATATAATCTCACTATTTAAATCAAATTTTAACTTGAGGTTATGGAACTGGAGTAATATTTCTTTCTCCCTCTCTCTTATGCTTCTTACTGACGGGGTTGCTATTTCATTTTAGATGTAATTAAAATTATCTAAAGTTATAGCATGTAATTGCCCCATAGTTGAGTAAAGCCCTTCTTTTAGACAAATATTTGGAGTTTATTCCTACATCATGCTCCAATGCGGGTTAAAAGATACACATGTGCCATATTTTCAAACAAAACATCCTAGTTTCCTAACAATTACATATCTCTTTCACCACTGAGCAAGCGATGAACTTTGAACATAAATTAATAACATGAAAAGTTTCAACTGGTAATCTTCTATTGGGTTTCACATGATTTAACCACTGGTCCATCTCGTCTTACAGGAAATTATTAAAAAAAAAAAACAAACGAAAATATTTAATTTCAAAAATACCTAAGACCGGCTAAAGAAACACAAATTTCCAATGTGTTTATGACATAGATAAGCGATAGTTTTATAATAGAATTTAGTTAACAATAATATAATAAACAATTTTTAATGAATTTATATTTTTTTATAATGTTCTATTTAATTTATGTTGTTTTGCTGGGATCCCCTTATAATAAGCGTATATATTGTCCCACGAGTTACGAACCCTGTAAACGGAATGCGAAGGTAACAAGCTTAAGCTAGTTCTATAAGTTAATAGTTAGTAAAATAGTTTTACATTATATTTAACAATATTAAACATTCAACAGTGATCACCGATCGACCGACCGAATCAAGTCAATGACAACGCTCTCCAGACTACTGAGAAGCTATAGAAACTATAATAATGGATCAAACTCATTGCTTTTACATATAACATTTATTCAACTTCGACTTTATTCATATGAACTAGATATAAAGGTAAAGTTTTTTCATTTTGTTTTGCAGGTAATTTGTCTAGATATTAACTCATATTTTTATAATAGGGATTTATTATTGTTTGATACCTATTTATTATAAAAATGCTAATAACACACTGTTATAACGTTCTTGATGCATTTAATAATAAGATGATTTAATATAAAATACAAATGAAATGTTGTCTATATAATAATATTTGAACACATATATAAAAATTATTAAAACATTTTTTTACATAAATTAAAACTATATATAATATTTTTTCAAATTATAAACCAATATAGAATAACAAATACATAATCAATTAATCATCTAAGATCCATATAATTACTACTAGTAGCTTCCAAAGGATAAATGAACAGCGGATTTCGATAGTTATTTGTTTTGAAAGATATATATATACAGTCCAACACAATATGTTTAATAAAACAGCACAAAATCATTAAATACATATTTATTTTATTCTTAAAATGAAAATAAATGAAATCAAAAAGGAAATGTCAATATTTAACATAAAGGTAACATTGGTAAAAAA
Source organism: Vanessa tameamea (assembly GCF_037043105.1). Classification (NCBI taxonomy): domain Eukaryota; kingdom Metazoa; phylum Arthropoda; class Insecta; order Lepidoptera; family Nymphalidae; genus Vanessa; species Vanessa tameamea. The sequence continues at coordinate 6,383,532 of NC_087324.1, forward strand.
GTAATTTTATGTTTTCAATCAGTAATACCCATAGCCGTAATTGTAAGGGTAGCCCGAATATCCTCCGTATCCTCCAGAGTAAGCTACCGGATTGGAATAGCCGGAATAACCAGCATATCCTGGATAGCTAGCCGGGTAATTATTATAGCCGTACCCGGAGTATAGCTGCGGCCGAGCCATAGCTAGGGCAACAATAGTGAAGAGGATAATCTGAAACAAATAATAATACTATAATTGATTATATTATGAACAGTATAATACATAAATTATACATACATTAAAGCTTAAATACGATTTTTTAGTTTTAAAATGTATACATATGATGACACATAATGGATCATATATATGTACGTATGATGTGTCGCATCAAACAATAAACCTTTAATTGAAAAATATACATACATACAAATTACTTATTCATAATTCGGTATAAATACCGCTTTTTTGTATTTGTACTAAAGTTTCTCAACGCGATTTCATAAAATACATTTTTTTACGATTATTTTATAAAAGTAAATATATTACTACAGTGCTAAAAAAAATCATATCTTTCGAGGGTAAAGTTTGAAGCTGGTTCTACACCTATGGCAGACATATGACAGATTTCATAAAAATCATGAAACAGTGAACAAGGTATTATGTCATTAGCGCTGGAAATTATTATAACACTGGGTATTTATATTTCATGACAAATAACAGCAATAAATCAGGATCAGTATAAGCCGACAGTACCAATTCAAATGATACACTATGCACTACTACTAGTGAATACAATATACAAAATACACTTAAAACCGGTTGAAAGTATAAATTAACGATAATTAAAATGATTGACTTGAAACATTCACCCTTACTCGTAAGTTAAAAAATACTCACCAACTTAGCAAACATTTTAGGTTAATAACAGTTGTGGTAATGTAGAGTATTGAAGGTGGAGATGCTTCTACCTCCCTTAGATTGAGCAATCGCACTGATACAGTTTTTTTATTTCGTTAATATTTATACATTTAGTTTGTCCTTGAGGTCTTGGAACATGGCGGAAAACAACACAAAGAATAACTTGGAGCTATGTAAATTAGAATACAGAAAAACATATTGCAGACGAGCAGTACATCAACAATTAGGTCCTCTTTGTGTTACTCAAACGTCGACGAGAACATGAGTCGCATATGGTTAAAGTATTATTTATTTTTATTGCAATAACACAGTCGTAGCTCGTAGGTAGGTAGTTTGACAAAAACCAATGCCTTATTCTACAATCTATACAATGTTTTTCACAAAGAAAATCGTTTAAATTATTCCTAAAACTGAAACTATAACTATTCTGAAAGGTATGAATATGTACGTATATCCAAAACTGTGACACAATATAATAGGCTCTGCTAGTACTTTTCGTTTGTAAATCGATGTTTGAGAATGTACATATATTTATATTACGTGATTTCTGCTGTATCATATTTCTTTGAATATTTTTCTTTGATGTATTCGAAGAACACTTATCTTCATATTTTTAATACACATTACGTTACGGTGACATAAGCTTATTCCTGTTTTGTTTGAGGATGACAACGTAAATAGCTTCCAAAGAAGGTCTTTGAACTGTGAGTGAGGTGCGTCTTTCATCAACAATAAACAAGTAACATGGCTGATTAAAATAACATTCCGTTCTATAGTACTTAAATCCCTAAGCACTTATTACGTTATAGAGTTTTTATTAAAATTCATATCCATACGATGATTTATGTTTGTTACGTAGGAAATGATCATAATATCTTGGTAGTAATAATAAATTGGTTCCGTTGCAAATGTTTCAGATAATTGTTTAAAATATTCTCATTTTATAACGTGATATTATATAATGGCCCAGGAATTATGTGACGTTGGTAAAAACTACGTCTGCCGGGCCACCTTAATGTTTTCCTAGAGTCACGTGCCAGGACCCTTTAACTTGTAAAAAATTAATCCCCCGCTCCGTTCTATGCACCGATTTGGCCCGACTTGGATTACGCTTTTCTTTTCTTTTTAACTGCCAACTTCATCTTTTATCACGTGACCAACACACCGTTCTCAACTCTCGTGTTATTGATGTGACGTCTGCGATTTCTATTACTTGATATATTTTCCCTTGTTGTGTACATTATTATCTAACTCTATTTATCCTTTTAAACGTTTTAATAATAATATATGTAACTTGTTACTCTATTATTACTGTTACTATATTATAAGATTACTTGCAGAAAATTAAATCAAATGGACATACACACGAAATAATTCGTGAGAGACATAAAATATCTCTAATTTTACTAGAATGTTGTCTTTTGTTGAACAATATTTTTACGTTAATGATTAAGTAACAGCCTGATGTCCCACTGCTGACTAATGACTCTTCTCTCCTTTTCCGGAGAAGATTTGGAGCTTATTCCGCCACGATGATTCAATGCGGGTTAATACCAGAATCATCCGACACATGCAGTTTAATCACGATGTTTCCTTCACATCTGAGTACGAGTTGAGAATATAAATACATGAAGAATTATAAACACAAATAGAGCACATAAAAATATTTTCACGCGCTAGTCCTAGTGTTCTAGATAAGTAAATCAGATTTAAAAAATAAGTATACGTTATTACATATTTTTATTGCGAAGATTCTAATTTTAAAATGATGGTTGAATGTATGAGGTTTGAAGCTTATTCAACCACGCTGCATGAATTACAAACTAATTAACTTAGCTGTCCTGCTGAGTTCTATTTCAGGGAAGGTTTTTGGGGTGACGGATATGATTCCGATTTTTCAGTGTATTATGGTGTTACATTAAAAATTATTTTTATAATTTTAGCCTTTTTTAAAATTATATAAAACGTCACAAAAGTGTCAATTCGCTAAAATCACTTCCCATATATCGGTATTGCTAGCCCAATACATCATTTTGTCATTTTCTTTGAATTTAAATAATAAAATAAATTACATTTATTTTATCAATGCAGTGAAATAATTAGTACAATTGGATTTTATTATCTAATTCGTTTGTTATATTTGTCTAGAAGTCATTTCGCATCGTTTCAGATTAATTTATTAGCCGTCATCCAATAAAGGGTTGGTATTTGTATGGAAATGTCGGAAATATATTATGACAGATTTATTTTGCCTTATAATTGGCTTTTATTAAATAAAATAATTATTCCATAATTATTTCTTTGATTTTAATATGGATATAATTCCTATTTAATTTTGGTGGTTATACTGGCCACACTCCCGCACGTTTCAAAGTTTCAAGAACATTCGATTCGGTCTTTTTGCATTTTATATCATCGGTTAAACACCGAATTCAAACTTCAAATTCGTTATTCTGAATATACCGGTGAGTTACCTTAATAGTTCAGTTTCTTTATTTGTGATTGATTATTACTTCAGTGCTTTAACAGCATATATCTTTTCAGAATATATTTATAATGGAGTTTTGAAGTTTGATAAAAACTTTATACAACATATTTCTACCGACCTTAAAAAATTGTAAGTCTTTAATTCTTGTTTTTGCTTGAATGCGTTGGTTTGCAATTTAGAAAGTCATAGTCATGTTTAATTTGTGATTTACAGTGATTTTTGACCCATTGGAATGATTCTCCGGAATTGAAATCGTCATTTAAAGTAAGCAGGACTTTGAACCTCCAAAAGGTAAATTACTGCTTACATCCCTCGTTAAAGGTATTTATCTCTTGGTTATTTACTTGATTATTGAACCTGTATATTTCGTATTGCAGGTTTTTTTTTACCCACCACATGGATTTGAAATATTAAGTGTGGACAGCTGCAGTTTCCTGGTTGAGTGTGTCCAGATAGCTGCTGGTGCAACTCAAAAGATAGCATGCCTGTTCCCTTAGATATAAACAATATCCACATGTAGCTGGAAATTTGGTGATGTACCCACTATAATTTTTTATACAAACTTAGTTACACCGGCCTGGCGAACGGTGTACTAAATAAATAATTATCTTCGAATCGTCAGTGGGGGCCTAGATTTTAATATTTAATAAGATAAATTATAATGCATTGAATTTTCAAACATTCCTTTTATCCCAAGTGACCCACGCTGAGTCTAGCTGGCATATTTTTTTAAATTATCTATAGTATAAAAGCTGTAACTAAATTAAGTAATGAAAGCTGTAACTAAACTTATTGTAAGATTAATACATTTTGGTTTCTACAATTAAATAGTTATATAACAAAACAGTTTTCTTCAAATCCATACCCACAGTAAAAAGGTAACAACGGTATTCCTAACTTATTAAAATGTCTACTTCAGCGGATAGAAAAATAGTTTATCCATTGTATTTTGATAATGGGTAATATCTAAAAAATATATTTTATCTCGATTATTTTACTCCAAACTTTTACTTCTATAAAATCTTTGAAGTTACTCTACGTTGAATCTCATTTGAAATACAATAGTGAAATTTATAATAAAGTCTATATTGAAACAGATTTTAAATACAAATATCAAAAAACAACTGAAACATATAAAGTAAGAAATTAGTCTCTTAGATAGGATTCTCATAATTTCCAGTCTGATAAGCATTTGTATTAGAAAATTAGAATATATCTTAATAACTTAAGCAAATTTATACAAACAATTTTGATACAAACTCATGTCAAACATGTTTCATATAAGTAATTAAGAATTAGCCTTGTAACCCATTTGTTTCTGCTCCGATGACAGTATTTATTCATTATATAATTTAAGAGGTGAAGGCAAGAAAAAAGGTAACTGTTACTTAAGAAACAATTTTTTTTGCCTTACCTATAAATGTGAATAGCAGAGCGATTCTGTAAGAACTTTGTGAGAAACAAATGTTGACAAACTTGTGAAATGTTGACAACGGAATTACGGTGATAGATGTATCCCATAAATTCTATAATTATTAATAAAATTGACATTTCACGCTCATGTTTGTTGGTGAGTTTCGAATTTCTTTATACAAATTGTTCTACAAATTTTAAGTCAAATACTAACTCCTTCCTGTAAACTTCGATTTTAATTTGAAAGAATGAGACAGCATTGTTTAACTAATCACGTCATAAACCACATTTACAGCCTATATATAATTACTGACTTTGGTTTATTTCTGAGTAATCATTTTATCTATGAGTAACAATAGCTAATTACTTTTGAGTTATTACAACAAACTAGTCTTGAGATTGTTGTAATTATCTAGTGTTGAGATAGTGTCGGAATAAAAAATAAAGTGTATTTAAAAACATTTGATATAATATGAATAACAGAACAGCGACGTTCGATTACATTTTTAAAAATCTTGTGAAATAAAACATTTCATTTATAACATAATTATTTATTTATCCAAAAAGAATAGCCGAGCGTTGATTTGATTAAGCATTAAACGGAATTGAAGTAGATGAATGAGCATCGAAATTATTTAACAAATACAGTGTTTGCTGCGTATGGATAAGCTGAGTAAGTTAGAGGGGCGAGAGGAGCTGAGTACGGAGACACGAAGGACGGCACGCCGGCGGACGCTGGGTACAAATAGTCCGACGTATAAGTCAGAAACTGCTGGGGTGCTGGATTTGGTCGCGGTGCTGCGAAAGCCACGGCCAGGGCAGCAAACAGAGCAAACTGTAAAAAAAACATTAGTATTCGTTAGTATTTAAATAAACGGATTTCGGTTCAAGAACCGGATACAAGTAGACAACCAGAATTAAAGCGCGTGCACGCAGTACACGTGACAGTAACAAGGAAACTTATTTTTACGTCAGAAAAAATTCACTCAATCATAACATGCTTACGTTGGACTTAAATTCGACGTTGAATTATTTTTCGCACGCGTAAAGAAGTACATAAATAAATATCTACTAATTTGTTTAAATTTTGTGTAAAAATCACATTGGATTTTAAATAATTCCGGCTGATTTGTATTTTACAGTTCAGATTTGAATAGTCTGCCATCAGTCACACAAAGTTTTTTTTAATTCCAGGCAAACGCGGTCTTATTGTGATAAAATAGTCACCTTCGCTCATTCACAAACACTGCATGAAATTTTAACCATTTCTTACAGCGCCACTGGCTCATTCGCCCTTCAAATTGGAACACAACAATGCTAAGTATTGCTGCTTGTCAGTGAAATATATGATGTGTGTGTGGTACCCAGAATGGCTTACACAAAGCCCTTCTACCGAGTAACACCTGTATACTCCCGTTTGGTAAACATACATGTACAATGCACCACAACCGACCGGTGAGACGTAAACGTGTTTTCTAATTTATACATATTTTTAATTGTAGAAAATAAAGTTGTATACAACATTTAAAAATAGATTTAAGTAACTCACAAATTATTATTAACAAACCTTAACTTGATTTTAAGAAACTTTTTCGAAGAAAAAATAATTCGACTTTAATTTTAGACTAAGAGAAAGTACGCGAACGTTCACGTTTTGTGAAAATGTTTCGCAAGTTTTAAATAATTAAGTTATTAAAATAAATCTTACCAGTTTGTAGAACATGGTTGGTGTTTGTTTCTTGTACGAGAACATTGACGAATTGCTTTAGGCCACTAATTTATATACCAAAAATATATCCTTGAACTTCAAAAACAACGAGGCTCATATATGAGTTAAGGATCGCCATAACATTCATACAGGTCCTAACTTAGCGTGGAAGCTGAGTTTTATAAAGGCTAGAACATACTGTGTATGGCTAATTTTAATTTAAAAGAGTGTAACCACCTATAATTTCAACCGATATTCGAATTTATCTTTTTACATTTTTTGCTATTTTAATTTTCGAATGTAGGGTACATCTGGACCGTATTCTAGTCGTTCCCCAAAGCCACTAGCACTCTGAAAATATAAATCACTTCTAACATGGAAATGCACCAACCAAGGGATGTATGAGAACTTCTTGCTTCTAGCTCGTAATATCATCGGATTACCGTTTAAAGCGGACCATTTTAAAAATCAGTGTTTATGAACCCGATATATTTATCACTGAGTCATTTTAGTTCAAATAATGACTAGACTAGAAGTAAAAAGCCAAAGTAAATAAAAAAAAAAAATCATATTTTTTTTAATATTATTGAGTAAAATTGTAGGATTACATAATGTAATACATAATATCTATGTAATAATATTATTTAACTTACTCAAATATTTATAAACAGTATGCGTAGGCTCTTTCATAATATGTTCTAAGTTTAAATATTGATCATTACATGTCGCTATCCTAATATGGCGTTGCTCTACACAACATCCTGCTCTAATTATCATTGTTATGTTTATCGTATTGTATTGTAACTGTTTTTTATACACCTACACTGGAAAAAGAAGCTTCCTTGATTTGTTATCTTAGACACATTTGACAAACATATCACTCACGCATACATACATACATACATATGTACGTATGGATTGTCGATAGAATATGAAAGATAACATATTTTGTACAAAAAAATTTAAAACTTATTCTTTACTAGCCCCTAATAGAAAATGAAGTAAAAACTAATAAATTGGAAGTAATTATACATACAAACTGTTTTTGTTTTTATTATTTGAGAATCAAGGTCCTCATAATTCTAAAAGTATATTGAGGGCCGATATTAATATATTTTTATATTCTTAAGAAATATAACTAGAAACAAGTGAAATGACATAATTTGTTTCAAGTAGTTACGTTTTAATAGAAATTTTACTTAGTGGCCACTATTTAAGAAAAATACTTGTATAAACTGTTGCATGAAGAAATGACTTCAATTGAAATAATAATTAAGGCTGTGTAAAGTCACAGCGTAATGATTGTATAATGTAAAGTTCCTTATATAAATATAATAATAGATAAAATTTAGCAACATTAATCTATATGCTCGAAACTGACCAGTTTTTAGGCCAAGTATTGCAAACAATGCGTGCAGACGCAGTCCCGTAGCGCTGTTCGGAATAATGATGCGACCACCACAATTCCGTCATGAGATTGTATTGGTTTACAATAAATGATCTTTATCTTTATTAAACAATTTTTGAATGATAATAAGATGGTTCAGTGGTTTGAATACTCAGTTCATAATCGAAGAACATGGGTTCAATGCTATTGAAATTTTATTTGCTTAATTTTTGTTAATAATTGATAGTAGAAAATAAAAGCCTCGTGACGAAATTTTGTCACATACTCAGTGTATTCGCAGAATAAGCTCAAATCCTTATACTTAAGAGGAGAGGAGTCTTTTACCGCCTATGGGATATTTACCAACTGATTTTTAAACTGCCACAAGATTAACATCAATTTTAAATGAATACTTATTAATATGGATGAAAAAAAAAGAAAGAGGACGATGGAAGAAAAGCACGTGCTGCGTCGTCCCAAAATAGTTTGGGACAACGATAAGGAGAAAAGAATAGAAAACTACTTATTTATGTTTTGCTGGTGTACAAGCTAATACGAATATTATAAAATATTAGACTTTTTTGATAAAGGTACTAGCATAAATTTTATTTAATAATTTAACATTTTTAATTAAATCAAACTTATATTAGCCTAATTGATTCAGCTATTCTAGCCAGCCTATTTTAAATACAGGTTGGCGAATATACAAATATTTATTGTAATTGGTTATGCAATCGTTGTTTGAAACAAAATTTACCTATGTTTAAATAACGTACATATTCTCAATCAGCGCAACACAATAATAACAAAAGATTCAAGTCGCATCCATAATATAGGTTATTCTTTAAACCCTTCATATGTAACTGCATCACAAGGTGCCACGATTCGATTGGTTTTGCAATTTAAAAATTTTCAAGTAATTTAGTTTCTATTATAATTAGTATTGAACAGAAGTAGAATATTTTAATGTTGGTATTCAACAAAAAAAACAAAAGCGACCACATCTAACAAATCCATAAAAAATATTGAAATGATCAAAAACCGTCGATAAGTTTGTAAACACTGTTCGTGGCGTAAGATAACAGCATATCGGGCACACATAAAGCATAAAACTATTGTGTATTGTATTACGTAACGATGCGAGCTGGGCATTATCTCGAATGCTTATTAATTGAATCATTTGACAGCAATGCAGTCATTTTGGACAAGTATATTATTCTAAGGATTGTATATTAAACATGTCAGTTTCATATTCATTGTCGATACTGTTAGTGCCCACTCGTACGTAAATATGAATTTTGTATACAGTATTGAACAGTATTTTCATGGTGTTTTTGTTTTGTTTACCGGATAGTTGTCACTGTCGTGTAATTATTAATTATGCAACATCTATTTATGTCTAGTTCGTTACAGATAATTTATCGGATACAATTCTTAATTGAGTCGAGATGGCCCAGTGGTTAGAACGCGTGCATCTTAACCGATGATTTCGGGTTCAAACCCAGGCAGGCACCACTGAATTTTCATGTGCATAATTTGTGTTTATAATTCATCTCGTGCTCGGCGGTTAAAGAAAACATCGTGAGGAAACCTGCATGTGTCTAATTTCAACGAAATTCTGCCACTGTGTATTCCACCAACCCGCATTAGAGCAGCGTGGTGGAATATGCTCCAAACCTTCTCCTCAAAGGGAGAGGAGGCCTTTAGCCTAGCAGTGAGAAATTTACAGGCTCCTAATGAACGATGATGATGAAATGATGAATTCTTAATCTACCTTCTACTGGTATCTCTTGTTTTCTAAATCACTGAACCGTCTCTTAGTCTACAAATGAAACTTTCCCTGCGTTGTTTTCGTTTATCTCCGAATGCAGTATGCATTTTATTATTTTGTGTCTCTATGCATTATTTGCTTTACAAATATATGCCGTGACCTTCGTTAAGATTCATGCGTTCCATTATCTGAACCATTTAGAATTTAAGAAACAATTTTTTCTCAAGTTTTGCAGCACGCGATCAATTTAAATTTTCCAAAGAAAACAATCATCATTGAATCGCAAATGTCTTCACGTGGCGTTGCGACGTTCGAATCTAATTTTGTATAAAAAGTTTGTCACGTGGCCCGACTCGAGCGATCACCAGCTTCTACATTTCGATCGTAAGAAATATCCGAATTGAAATGCGCACAGATTGATACATACGAACGAATGATTGTAATAATAATTTTGAAAAAAATTACGTATTATATTAATTAATGGTTAGATTTGTTAATAAAAAAATCACCCGTCATTTAAAGCATAATAGGTTAATAAAAATATGTATAAATTAAGCTTATTATTTTATACAAGATTATGTGCATGTTTAAATGCCGTAGTATTTTCCGTGCAGTATATGTACATTAAATTGTATTATAACCACTGAGTTCCTATCTGTTCTTCTTGATATACTTAATTTAAATATATCCGAGATTTTCAGTTAATTTATCCGTAAAAATGATTATTTACAGTATTTAAAAGGTCTAATACCTAAAGTATATTATGTTTTTATAAATTCAATTTCCGAGATCCTTTGACTTAGAGAATTGATAAAATTTAGTTAAAACAATATTAGTATTATAGATATATTTATCATACCATTCAATTAAATAAATAAATATTTCAAATTTTTTATACCATTGAAGAATATATTTTATTATTTATGTGAAATTATTTGACCTACCTCTGCTTTAATAGGAAAGTAAAAATCCGAGTTCAGTAACTGAATCTATCACTTAATTAAAATAAACTCATGTGTTTACATAAATTTAATTATAAATAGACGTATTATACTACAGGTTCAATAAACTTTAGAGTAAATTTATGAATATATTGAGTTAACGCCAAAAGCGCCTATAGCATTAAGTCTTTTATATGTGTTAAATCTATTTGTCCTTAATATAACCGGCAGGCGTCAATAGATGAAACAATAACATCGACAAACTTAACTTACCTCACATGTCTCTTACATTACACGAAATAATCAAAGGATTAAAGATTACTTATATGTATATTTTGTATTAGGTATATATAGGTCGTTAACTTCTTGCCTCTTCAGATCAATCAAAATATTGGTATTTACTTCATATGTAATAGTTTGGTTATACCTAGAATTATTTTAACAAAACATATTCAAAATAAAACTATCTCGATAAGCAGAAAATATTTGCAATCTGCAGTGTTTATATCAAACATCTCATGTACAAAATCAAAAGGACTCTAAGATATAGGATAAAGAAATTCTATGAAAATATATTTTTTAATGCAAGAACTTTGCTTTATTTTATTAATGTAGAAACCTGATAATGACAGCCTTCCGAGTACGTGAAAAGTTGCATGGCCAGCCAAACTGAGCGATACGCATGCGCCAAATTGCCTTTATAAAGACAGCATCATCCCTATAAGCGGCAGTTTGCAACTCGCTCTCAGGAACTTTAGATATTAATCCGAGTCAGTTGCTTACGAACGATCACGTAAAAGTTTTAATAAATTACATCTTTTAGATAATATTTTATTATATTATCAAAAGGAATAACAGCATATTTTTGGGACAAAAAGTGTATATTTGTCGAACCTATGAAAAATAAGCTGGGAAGCGACATTGTGGCGAGTGAGAGGTTCGTCGGTGATTTGCCGGTGAATCTGGCGAGGCAGCAATCACCGAAGACAACACGCAAGGAATCAATGGCTCCAAAAATTGTGGTGTGTCCACCTGTGGAAGAAGTGAGTGAACCAACTACAACAGCTCGTGGTTCGCGATTGCTGAAAGCGCTCAGTAAGCGACTTACACGACGCTCGGCAGACGGTGATTCATTGGGTAGTTCTAGTAGCAACGATAGCATGTCTGGGGAGACAAGCCGGACTGAGGACCGTTCCTGCTCAGCTAGTGACTCCAGCAGCGACAGTTCAGAACGTCATCGACGTCACCGCTCAACAGTTTCGTTACGACGTGTTTTTAAAAATTTAAGTCTTACAAGCCGGTCACAATCTTGTTCGCCGACGGAACGTCAGCGACAGCCTAAGAAACAAACGCAGCCAAAGCGCATTCTTCGGCCACCTGTAACCTACACATATGTTCGAGGCCTGTCTGGTTTACCGACACAGAGAGTGCCGCGACACACAGTTTGTTGTGCTTCTTTAGGTCTCAATCGGTAAAAACTTTAGAAACAAGAATATTTCAAAAGATTGTGAAAGGAGATAAAGACTGGTTAAAAAGTATCGGACGGTATTAAATTCTAGAGAAATGTTTCATCATATCAGTAGTTTCAAAATCTTCTGGGCCAGTTAAGCAAATTAACGTTGTCTTCATTTAGGACCAAAGCAAAAGCGAATGTAGTCAAATTTTTCAAGGAATGAGTCCAGATGTTACCCTGTAAGCTTTAAGGAAATTGTGAAAGACTGTGCCAATTTAATCATAATTGTTAAGTAATCATTGGCTTCGTTGCTGATATGAATACATGAAACATCGATGTAAATCATATGTTCTTAACACTTTCACATTATGAATGTGTTCTATAAATCGATATGTATAAATTAATATTAAGTATGAAATCATATTTCCTCTAAGAAGAATAGTGCCTTTATCAAAGTAATTTAGTTTTAGTCTATAATATAATATATAAGCATAAACACTTGTATTTTTAATTAAATTAGATTCATGATTTGACCTGTAAATTAATCTTTTAAAGATTAAGTTCATTTCTGTAAACACAAACACCAATCGAATACTATAAGTAAACTATATCACTGAATTCTAAGAATTTCCTATAACGTTTTAAAATCAGTATTATTAGTAAAAACTGATAGAATAATCACAAATAGTGAATCACTCACAGTATTATATTTAGATAGAGTAAGTAATTAATATTAGTTGTAAGTCATTTTTATTGTAATTTTTGGTATTAAATAAAAAAAATTGAAAATTATTTATCTCTTTCTTTTTAATTAAATATATTTGATTTCTTACCTACTAACCTACTTCAAACAATACAAACGAAATAAAAAGATGAAACAATTTAAATCAATTAGTTGTTACTATACTGATTGCCTCATTATTCTAACGGAGTGCCACCTTTCGCCGCCCTATTCCCTCCGCCCACACTGAGCCATCGTCACAGGCTGAATCTATAGAGCCTGTGACTCAAACACGTGACAACGGAAAGTTTAATATTTTCTTTTGACATTAGGAAAATTGTTTTGAATCAAAGAGACAAATTGATGTTTTAATTGGCATTTTTTTTTCTATTTGCGACAATAGATAAGAATTTTAATTTTGAATTATAAGAAATTTTGAATAGGTGTATTCTAATTTTAATTGTATTCTCTTCATTTTCATATTCAGTCATGTTCACTCATGTTCAATTTCTCTATCATTTTAAATAAAGGATTATTGAAATATTAATCTGGATGAAAAAGTTCTTGTAGATCGATTAAAAACTACAGTTAATATGAGATTTACTGCAGTTTTACAAAATTTCGATCGAGAGCCGATTGTAAAATACAGACGACTCGAAAGATAAATGCTGTTTTTTAATAAACTCTGATCTAGGATTTCTAGTCTATATATATATATATATATTGTATTGTGTTTAAATATATCATATTAATAAATCTATATTTGGAATATTTACATAATAATTATATAAATTTTGTTACAAAACAATATACAGACAAATGCAACACAATAATCTAATAATAACTATTTAAAGCCAACAAAATTATAATACTAGGCTTTTAATTATTTTATTAAAATTAATAAAAATAATGTAAAAACTTAATTTATCAGCACAAATAAATATTCGTCGTCATATCGTTATTTCTTATTTATAAAATAATATCTTACAAAATCAAAATATATTTTATTCCAGTAGAGTTTTACAAACACTTTGGAATCATTTTACAGGATTATTATAACATTAGAAGAATTATAATTAATATTAGATTAATATTAGAAGAATTAGAAATAGTTACTTACTACTTTCTTTCAATTATAAAGTTTTGTCAAACAAATACAATGCTATTTATATATCCTGTCCGAGAAGCAACCCCAAGATTTTTATCATCTATATAGCTATAACCTTTTGTTGAGTAATTTTGCAATGATATTTTTTTTATTAAAGAAACAAATACTTTAGAGATTTTATTGCCTTTGCAGAGTCGGAAACATGACTATATAAAGTTACCCTTACTTATCTTGTTTAACAGTGATTATCACTCGCAGATATTCTCTTCTTTGGCATATATTTAATAAAGAATTATTTTTCAACGATGATATCAACTGATTTATGTATACATAATGTTTTAATTATTGTATTCTTAAATAAAATTAACAGCCACAGGCCAAATGGGCTACATGAAAACATTGTGATAAATTGGATTCGTAAATCCTGAGATTAGTACGATTAAATAAACAAAACACACACAAACAACTAACAAACAAGCTTTGTATAATGTTTAAATTTATGTAAGTCAAAGAAATTTGGCAGATAAATACAAGATTATCAATAGTAGTAGAATCTATTACATAATGAAGTTTGAAAACAAATAAAGTAGTGTAATTGTATGTAAGTCTTAACAGCTGTTTATGTAAGATATTAGTAATTTATATTCGATATTTTCAACTTATTCGATTTATTAATTATTATAAAAATAATTGCAAAAGAACATTAACAATGTAATTAGCTTTGATATCAATACGTTATCACGTGAAGATGCCAAAGTAACCCTGTCTGTCTGTCTGTTGCTCTTCCAAACTCGGCTAAACCGCTGAATCGAATTTGATGAGATATGAAGCAAGCTTGAACTCCAAGTAAGAGCATAGGTTACTTTTTTTGTATGATATAACGACCCTAAAATCTGTCTCTAAAATAACTACCTATGTCTCTGTTCTACATCATCATTAATCAATCATTATATATTCTACGAAACAGCAATACTTAGGCTTGTACTGCAGTCTTTTAAATAAATTATGTTTTCATAAACAAAACCATTATCATAGTAAGACACTTGATATTATCTCGTTTTAAATATAAGCGTAATTTTTTTGAGAAAAATCAACTCTAAGATTTGTTAGGATAGGTAACCATACAAATGTTAAGTGTAAGAAAATATAACATTTTACATTATATTCTGAATATTATATGTGTAATTTGAAATACACAAATTATATTATATATTAATTATATATCGTTATATTTTATATACTTTATTGCACAACATAACATAAAAGTAATAATAATAAAAACAATCAACAATTAATACGGTTTTATGTTTGTAAGAGAACACAAAGTATTAAATATGAGAGAAGAGATAATACCTATTACATAAGAACATATATATAACACATATCCCTACATCCCAGTAATTCACACATAATTATATATAACATATAATTATGGACTATCAAATTACATATAATACACATTATGAACTACATACTATTTCATACAAACTCAAACTCAAAATTCCATTATTCAACATAGAAGCATCACACTTACTTATTGATGGTCAAATTAAACACTACCATCGGTTCGGAAAAAGGAACACCATGATCTGAGAAGAACCGGCGTAAGAAACTCAGCGGGTCTTTTTTTTTTGTCAAATTAAGTAGATACATAATTGTATATGAATAGAAACAGCCAGGAGGCGATCATTTCATCCCCAAGGTGTGCTATCAAACATAAACTCACTAATTGTATAGTAACCTTTCGCACACAAGCGTTCTTTAACATTTTTTTTTTAATTTGGCAACTGAAGCATTTTGAACGCTTTCTGGGATCCTGTTGTAGAAGCGTATACATTGCCCCATAAAAGATTTACTGACTCTATGCAGTCCAGTAACAGGAGTAACAAGATTTTGTTTGTTCCTTGTACCAATGTTGTGAGAATCACATTTTCTCATAAAAACAGTAATATTTTTCCGTACATACAAAACATTACAGAATATATATTGAGAAGCAACAGTCAATATCTTAATTTCTTTAAATTTATACCTTAATGATTCCTTGGCTCCTAGGTTATAGATTGCGCGAATAGCCCTCTTCTGCAGCACAAATATAGTATGGATAGCGGCTGCGTTACCCCAAAGTATAATACCGTAGGACATTATACTGTGAAAGTAACTGAAATAAACTAGGCGAGCCGTATCAACATCGGTAAATAATCTAATTTTTTTGACCGCAAATACCGTAGAACTCAGTCTACCCGCCAATCCGTTTATATGGGGGAGCCACTGTAACTTGGCATCAAAAGTAAGGCCAAGAAATTCAGTTGTTTCAACTGGATCCATCGAACTGGATACATCGGGTTTTACATTTTGCACGTTTGATGTGCTAAATTTTACAATTTTAGTTTTTTTATTATTTACGCTAAACCAGTGTACTATATCAGACATAGCATTGTTTACATCGTCATACTGTACCAGTTTCCTATTAATTTTAAAAACCAAAGAGGTATCATCAGCAAACAATACTATATCATGTTTGTTCCCAACAAGAAAGGGCAAGTCATTTATGTATATGAGGAATAGAAAAGGTCCAAGAATTGATCCTTGTGGGACCCCCATACCAACTGAGACCCCAGTAGACCTTGTCCCTTTAACGTCAACCCTCTGAATTCTATTGTTAAGATAAGATGTCAGAAAGTCGAGTGCACAATCTTTAATTCCATAGTGATATAGTTTCCTGACCAGAGTTTCATGTTGAACACAATCAAAGGCTTTGGATAAGTCGCAGAAAATCCCTAAGGCATCCTGCGACTTCTCCCAGGCTTCATAGATATTTCTTATAAGTTCGATACCTGCGTCGGTAGTCGAGCGACCCCTCGTAAATCCAAATTGTTCTCTATGAAGCAGATTGTATCTATTGAAATATGCTAATAATTGATTTAGAATATTTTTTTCAAATATTTTGCTGAGGGTTGGTAGTAAAAAATTGTTCAAAAACTGAAGCAACTTCCCGTTCACTATTTATGACTTTATTATTATTATTTAAGTTCAATTCGGAGCTGCGACTGCCACCTCTACCAGTTTCACAATTAATCATTTTCCAAGTCATTTTTATTTTGTCATGTGCATTCTTAATTCTATTTTTATAGTTAAAGACTTTGCCAAAAAGCACACTTTTCTAAATAATTTTGAATAGTTACTTACATAGTTGGAAAAAGTGGCACTGTGATTGTACGTCCTTTCATTAAAAAGCTCGTACATTCGTTGCCTACTTTTATGAATTCCAATAGTAGCCCAATCATTGAATTTTAAAAAGTTTTTTGTATTAACTGTTTTAGAAGTGAATATTGCATTAAACTTGTTTCTAATTAATTTAAATAGATTATTATACAAAAAATTGGGATTATCACTAAAAGATAGGTGTGGGAGATTGGCCATAATATTACTTCTAAACTTCTCAATACGACTTGTGGTCAAAGGAACAAACATTATTTTTTCGGAATTGCTTATTTTTTTAAGATGGAAATTAAATAAAGCTTGTTGTCCACAATGATCTGAATTTAGTTTATTAATAATAATTTTATTTTGTGGAATATGGGTAGCAAATATATTATCTATGCAAGTTGCTGTGGAATCTGTTATTCTAGTTGGTTGTAAGAACAGATTTACTAGATTATAAGAACTTAACAATGATCTGAATCTAATACTTGTGGTTGTATTATGCAGTAAATTTATATTAAAATCTTCACAAACAATAATTTCTTTATTAGATTCAGATAATTTCGATAAACATTTTCCAATTAATTTTCAAACAATTCATATAATCCACTAGGGGGCCTGTATACGCATACAACAATAACACGCTCAAGCTCTGCGCAGGCTACATTACATGCAAATACATTATTTCAAAAAGGACAGATAAATAGCTTTTCAAATGATATTTAAAATTGCTCAATAACTCAACCTCATAAATCCCTTAAGTCAGTATTCCAAGTACGCCAACTCGCTTTAACTGTTGTTTATAATATGAAAGTGCTCTTGCTTAAAAATAGTCCTTCTTAGAAATACGCTTTTAGTGGATCACAATTTTAATGCACAAAAGGGAAATTTCTTATGAAAATATATATTTTATTTTGTTTTACAAGAAATGCTTTTGTAAAATTAGTTAGTTAATTAATTAGTCTTGTAAACTTACTGTTAGTAAAATTGAAAACAAAGCCGATATACATTTTATTTTCATACTAATATAATATACAGCTTATAACAAACAGTGAAAAAAGAAATCAATGTAATTCCAATGATGCCATTTCACATATACATAAATCCAAATTGTCGAAAAGGTGAACCCAATATAAAAGCATATTCTCTAAAATGTATGATGTAGGTATACAGGTTTTGTTTCATGTTTATTTATCAATAAATGATTTGTATTGTATTGTAAACGTACGGGCAACAAAACAACAGAAAACAGTAAATACTAAGATCTTATAAGAAAAAGTATTCAAATCCTTATATTACGGCATAATTAGCATTTTTCGAAAATAAAAAATATTTAAACAATAATTAAACCTTCCACAGGAAATTGATCCTTTATAATAAATATTTTAAAATGATAAAAACTACTAATTTATTGTCAGCAAGTCGTCAATCGTTAAATTGTCAGTATATCATTCGATCAACAATTGATCCACGCTTAATTGTCCGAATGCATTAGTATGAATATTGCTCTCTACAAAATCTCTAAGTGTGTATGAGATGACTAATGTCAGGCAGCAAAAAAAATAAAATTCGATAATTTACAATGGAGGAAGAATCAATCTGCACGAGTAAATGTATATGATATTTTTATTGTATACTCAGTATGTAATATATAATAGGTTCTTGAATTCCAGTAAATCAATCAAACGTATCTTGTCGTCAATGGAACTAAACCGCATATAACGATCGTAAAAATACTCATACTAGTCATTCTAACTCTCATCATCTCAATACGTGACAAACAAATACGACAATTAAAAATAACTAAAAAAACAAACCAGTGACGTCATACTCTTTTAATATGGATTAAATTATGTTAAACCTTTACTCACAAGAACCAGAAGGCAGTGTTAAATTTTAGAATCTAATAGTCAAGGTCACATAATATTTCCCATATCTTGTAGAAATTATACTTTTTAATAAGTGATAGAAAACCTTGAATGACTGATATATATATATAAATACACAACACATACAGCTGTAGCTACAAACTTCACCGTAGGAATATCCATTGAAAACTCAAAACTCACTACACCCAAAGTTTTGCCTTCGTGTCCTCGTAACACAAGGCTGAAGAGGAAGAGCTGTCCGTGAGGTTGTACATCTGCCTACGTCACTGTATGCCGTTTTGGGTTAGTAGGTCAGAAGAGGGGAATGCAGCGGGGTTATGATTTTTAAACCTCAGTGACGTCATCCTGTAAGCCTTGGACCCCTTCCCGCTGTGCATGATGAATGAAAAGGTCGATAGATGCTAACTAACGTTAAGTGGGTCACACTGCAATATTAACAAGGAAATTGCAACACAGGCCTAACGATCTTCATAATAATACTATCTTATTATCTATTTGATATTTAAATGTTTACTTTTTAAAAGCCTTTTATTTTGATATTTTGGTTGTGATTTGTATAAAAGTTTGAATAATAATGTTTTAACTCGTATAATATATTAAACTGATAGTAACAATTACCGAAATGAATATATCATTTCGGTAATAGTTACTAACCTAACGCTTAGAACTTTTTTACAGGTTTGTATTCAACTTGCCAAGTTTTTTTGTTGAGTTGACCTAAGGATTTTGCAAGCTGAATTAGGACCTCTTCCTGTTATATTACGGAGTTGAATTTTACATATAGGTTAAGTTTCGAAAACAATGTGTTTTTATCGTGACCTTGACCTACTAATACACCCAGCTTTGGTTTTATACAATGGAATTTCTTAACAATAAACATCATACCTGAAATGTTGTACATAAAACTTGTTTTTAAAAAAAGTGTTTCTAAATTCGTTTATGGTATAAACTACTTATTGCGAGGTTTTTTTTTTGAGATTGTGTATATAAAAGGGTAAATGTATAATTGAAATTTATTTTTATAACTCATTATTTTTTTAAATAATGAGTTATAAAAATATATTATAATACAATCAATAATTGTTGATCGATCAAACTACTGTGAAGTCATTTTTTTTTCTGCGCTACCTTACCGCGGGCACATTCTTTTTTTGTTTCATGCATTTGTTTAAATATGAAGTGATAACTTCGGTGGTAATCATTAGAATTCAAATTGTAAATAGTAAGCGTTTTCTGTCCGTTTACTTTGTCATATTACAAAATTAAAGTGATCTGCAATTATCTCGCTGCTGGGCTATGGTCTCACTCTGATTAAGTAGGCGGTTCGAAGCTAATTCCACCGCGCTAATCCAATTATATCTCTGAAAATATGCACCAGACACTGAATTTAATTACATCAAATAGCTGGCAACATTTTCATGTCATACACCTCTTTTCACAGAATTGTAATAAATTGTACATATCAAGGGGAACTTATATACGGTTGACATTCTGACACAAAGTAGTATTTTCTTTTTATTAATATAGACAAACTATTTATTATTAAAATTACGACTGGAGTTTATATTGTCATTGTCTCACCTGTGTATCTGAAGCCTTAGTACTGTTTATTATGTTTCACAAACTTTTTTCTTAACTGACAGGCGTGTAAACTTCTACACGCCACACACAGTCTAAATATAATGGCACTGTAAACAAAATTAGTTCTGATACTGTTAAATACATATTGATGTATTTATTCTTTTTACCTTTAGTGCACAACAAACCTTAAAGGCTTAGGCTTAAGATTATGTATCCCTTGTGCTTATCATCAAATTGGGGCACTCTTCCTCGAAATTAAAACAGAAATTCACAGTATTGTTGATTAGTGGTAAGATAACTTTCGGTAAAACTTCCTTTAAAGTTTTAATAAATTTTCAATAAACTTTTATCATAAAATATTGTAACAAACAAATTAATTACTTCTGCATTGCGTCAATTGTATCGCGTTACTTACGACTACACTACTACGATTTTCAATTTGAAAAAATGTAATCTACGAAAATTGGTCATATTTGTAAAACACGTTTTTTTTTCTTTTTATATCAATAAATTAATAGTTTCTAATGAAAGTACATTAAATAAAATTTTAATGAAGTATTTATTAAATATAAATTGAACAAGTATAAGCATTGAATCACCATTCGTAAATTCTCTCGAAGGTACTTCCAAAGTGCACCAAACCCCTGTCCTCCGTCAACTTCGTTTGGTCATCGGTCTACATCTACAGGGACACTGCAATTGCGTTTGCCGATCTACTCAAGGATTAATCTGCTTTGACAACCATTGGTTCTTCGAAATACTTAGTTAGCCTTACTTGCATAGCATAATTTAGTGCCGCATTTAGTTATCTCACAGATGGAATATAAAATATATATGTTAAAATAAATAAATAAATAAATATATATATATTTATTTGTTCTCTATTTTGACATACTAATTTTAAAACTTCTAGAATATTAATATTATAAGAATTAATAATTTGTAATTTCTAAAGAGTGGTCTAGTTCATAAAAAAAAATCGTAAATAAAATATTACAATTTAATTTTATTATTTAACATTTTACGTATTTTTTTTATCGCAAATTGGACTTATTTTTTTTTTATTTACTTATTTTATTTTATTTAATTATCATTTTATTTAAGTATGATAAATGATGTCAGTAAGTTGACTACTTCCAAAGATCCTTCAGTAGCTTTCTTTCCATGACTTTTCCGTAGGTCTCGCCAATAATTTACTAATGCAATAATAGTTATATAGAAGCGACTGTTAAGAAAACTTATAATAAAATCCGACAGCCCTTAATCGCATAATGTCAACGGCCATTTGACGTCACTGTGACGTGAAATAATGCGACCTCTGAACTTTTCATGCAAAACATATAACGGGCGTGATGTCGTGTTGCGCAGGCCGCCAAACCCATAAGTCCCCATCGTTCGTCGGCAATATTCTCGATTCTGTGCCAAAAATAAATAACCTGAAATATTTCCTGTTTTCTATTTTTTTATAATCTAATCTAGAAGATATATTAACGGTTTTATCAGCACTATCCATGACTTTAAAAAAAGCAAGAATAAACTGCACGTGGTGGAATTTCCTCACGTAAATGTAAAAAAGAGATACTTATATTGCTGATATTCTTGCTTCGAGTTCATTAAAATTTACTTTAAAAATGAACTTGAGATATAAATAATATAGTATTTGCGTAACACAAAGAAATTGCGTAACAAAAAGAATTGGTAATATGAAGTGAGTCGACAAGAAAGGCATTTTGAGTATTCGATCAAGTAGTAATATCAACTGCTCCTGACTCGATGTTCCTAGACAATAATTTCATTAATAACACATTTTCTCGTTTAATTACTTTTTTTTCTTAATATTAATAACCTTCCCACTATTTTACGATTGTACCCCGTCCCTTCCATCATATGTGTTATATGCGATACGAGAAGCAACTTCCCGTATAATCACCGATTTTGAAAAATGACTTTACCTTGTGTTTTTATATATCCCATAGAATCCTGGGCGACCGCAGCTATATATACAGATTTAACATATTATTATATATATTATACATATATTATACAAGTTATATAAGTTTAAAAAATATAATCCAATGTTGTCTTTCTATGTCTTAGGTCAGGGCCGCCTTGGCCCATGCCAGGGCTCTACGGCACACGAGAATATAGGGTCCTGTTAAAAAGTTAAAAAAAATAAGATACAATTTATAATATATCCAATTTGTAGTTTATTTTATTTTATTTTATTTTCATTAGGACAACCAACAGTAGATACAATATCACATCCAAAATAAAAAATAAAAAATTACATTTCAAAATTATCAAGGCAAAAGTTCTACTACTTACAGGTAGTCTCATCATGCATTATCATATTACACAATGTAATTATTGAAAATATGAATTAAACATAAGCATAATAATTAAAAATAAGGAATACAATACATTTTTTAAACTATTATATAATAAATAATAATTAATAAGATAAACCAAATGATTAGAATTGAGCACAAATAAAATTCTTTATTTTTCGATTGAATTGAGGGCGACTATCGTGACATATGTCTAAATCTTTTACTTTAATACTGATGGTAATGTATAACAATGATAATCTCGATATGATGGAATTCCTACCTAGTTGCGTTTTATATAATTTTATAAAAAAATCTTAAAATTGTTTGTTTTTTCAATAATATGTTGCCTCAAACACCACAAAAAAAATCGTTTCAAAGGATTCATTAAGTATTAGCGAATATATCAGCGTTTCGGGGTAGTGGAAATGGTAGTCATAACGGCTTTCTTGATACGGGTAGCATATTACGCATAAAATACTGAGTATAAATTTACGTCTAGCGCTGCCGCAGGGAATGTGTAAACAAAGTCCTTATAACTGCTCATATCATCCTCGTTACGCATGTTATGATATTACATAACTTTTGCCGTTAAGTTAGCATTTTTTATGATCCAAATTAATTACTATATTTTTTAGTAAAAAATTGTAAAATTAATATAATTGCTAAAATTAAACGATATCTATGTAACTAATATTATCTTAACTACTATATAATTAGAATGAATTTCAATGTAATCTGAATTATATTGACTCGTATAATACAACCTTAATTTTGTTTATTTGTCTACTTTCAATCGTATAGATTATCAAAAGACAACTTTGTGGTATTCTACGCTCAAATATAATATGATACACGCCCCGCTGTGTTCGCGACCTACACAACATCAAGGTGATTGGAGCACAAATTTTGTCTAAACTAGACTGATACCATGTATATGCCCTATTTAAACATTTACACTATAATATAAAACACTAACACATTCACATATAACTAAAAAATATTAATATTAAAAGTGAATAGTCTAAAAATAATAATACATAAATACCACCTCAGTATTTACTTATAAATTGTATAAAGCTTTAAGTTATACATATTACTAGCAGAACTACGTCTTTATCCGCGCAAAATTTAAAAAACTTTACCCTTAGCACACAAACCCACCCGCATTTACACCTTCGAAGGGTGAATTAAAAAAAAATGAGCCTATATCCTTTTCCGGAGTTCCATCTATCTACATACCAAATTTCATCTAAATCGGTAACAGACAGAGCAACTTTCGTATTTTTATAATATTAGTATTACCCTACCTAAGGGTAATGCGGTCTCCGTGGTTTTTTAGGAGGAATATGTCTCTATCATAAATTAGTCATCACAAGTAACACATAATTACTTTGTTTTATTTTCACAAATAAGGCAAAGAAACCAAATGGCATTCTATTCCAATTAAGTTAACCAAATTTCAAGTACTTTGAATGATATTGTCTATTTTACACCGCGTCTAAATTTCAAATTCCATCCACATGACTCCTACCAGACTTGATGTCCGGAAATCCTCAATAGTTGAATTTGAAGGCATTTCTGCCTCAAACAACCACTTTGTGAAACCAACTTTCACCGTGAATTTCTCCAATCTGGTATGTCTTGAAAACCTTCAATTAAAGAACCTACAACTTCCTTTCATCTCCAGCTCTACGGTGTTGCAGATATAGTTTAGCGTTGGCAGTCTTTGTGTCAGTTAAGTCTAGCCTGTTTGCCATGTATTACATAAAAAAAATACAATTTTAATCTTAAAAACATGCTTAAGCCTTAAATCAAATCATCTTATTTGCCATTTTGTTTATCCCACCTAAAATACTTAAACTTTTCTGGACGAAAACCAATATGGGGCCTCGTCGAACAGTAAATCGAACCTACACCGTGAATACTAAAAAAAACCTTACGTTTATATAAAATGTATACAACGTTCAATAATCCCTTAATTGTTATTATAATTCTGTTTATGTTCGCTTGTATAAATAAAATCAAATATTCCAATAACCCCTGTGACTGACTAATATCTGAATATTTTGATTAATTTATTTATTAAATAGCAATTACATTTTGAATATACAAAAGATCTTGATAGTTATATATGTCCTATTTTCAGAATAAAAAATCATGAAAAAAAATTGATGTCATCAAATTTAACAAGTTTGTAATATTGTGTAGAATAATTTGCCTTAATTATTACATTTTTTTATATTTCATGTTCCTCTGACTCAAACGTCCTGACCGATTTCGGTCACGACGGTGAATCAAGGGTGACCAGTCGACTACGCAGAACATTTTACAGTGCACAAAAATGTGCGCAAATCCCAGGTGTCCAGGCTATCTATTCCGTCACTCTCATAATCCAAAGATCTGACACGCTATCCGAGGCACGGCAGTGTACACACTTCTAACTTCCAGACTTCGGGCTGTTATTAAGATTTTTTCAACAGAAACATAGGTTTGAACCCAGAACCTCTGGATCCCATTAGACCAGTGATTCCCAAAGTGGTCCAGGTGGATCCCCAGGGGTCCACGGGAGACTTGCTGGGAGTTTACGCAGGCGTGAATAAAAAATGGTGGTCCATAAGATGTTAATGTGGGTCCACGAAAATTTATCTGCTTTTGATAGTAAAGAGCAAAAATGTAAGCATAGTTTTTATAAGGGCCTACATTGTTTTAAGTACCTAACTAAGCAGATAATATTTTAATAGGGCAAGCGACTGTTACTTGTCCAAACTTGCGTATTCGATATTACGTACAATTTCGTGTACAGACTTTCAAAGCGCTATCCGTTCGACAATGCTTGTTCAGACATGAACTTGATCACCACTATAAATACTTGATGTCAAAGGCAAAGTCATTTATTTGTTTCCGGAATTTCGAATAAAAGGTGTGAGAAAATTTATATCAGTGTTTGCTAGTGCCGGAGAAAAGTAAGTACCTACCTTTTTTTTGTTATAGTATCTAAGTATTTTGTTTACGTGTACTAGTCGGTTGATCACAACTGCTTGTATAGATAGGTAACTTAGTAACTTACAGATATTTTAATTGTCCTCTTTCGATTTGAAGACAAACACAGCACGTTATATTCAATTGTTTTTTCACGAGAGAAGCACTACCTCTCTAAAAAGGCCGAATAAGCAATATTGCAGAACAATTAATTTTGTAATTTTTCTTGCAAATAACTACTAATTATATAAAACAGTAATTTCACAATCATTTAAATTGATTTTGAAGTAAATATTTTATCAAAACTATTCCTTTTCCGAAAGAGCATGCGGTGCGCGGGCGACGGGAAAAGGGCGGGGCTTGAGCTTCGTCTATGCCAGATATGCCGGCTATGCCAGTTTGTCACGTTTTAACAATGAAGCCGCAGACAAAAAATACGCAAATACACGGAGCGCGTGAACTCATTGATTTGATGAAATGTTAGTTATCGGTTTTATGGACAATTTTGGGATTTCGACTTTTATTTTTTCCTACACAAATATGATCAGTATTCCATACTGAGTACACCAATTTTTATTTCTACTATTAAAAATTAGTGGTAAATTAGGTACTTTAAAATTATTACCGTTTTGTGAAACCGTCTGTATTTGTCTGAGCGGTTTATTGGTTGGTCCCTTTACAAGCTGTGATTCTATTTCCGCGTGCTGACAAAGGAGGCGGTCTAAATTCAGAAAAAAACTTGGTTACTAAATCATTTTTTTTACAGGTAAGGTAACTGACACAAAACATGGCTACAGCAAAGAAAAAATGTCGACAATATAGTGTCGATGATTTGAAATAAGGTTTTGTTCCATCAGAGGCAGACAAACAATTGCCCATGTGCCTATTATGCAACAAAGTTTTGAGCAATGACTCTATGAAACCATCAAAGCTCGAAGATCATCTAAAAAGGTGTCATACTGATAAAAAAGGTAAAGATTAAAAATATTTTCAAATTAAAGGAAAAATATGAAAAGAGACCCACCATGGACAGTATGTTCGCTTCAACATCTCAAAGTAACGATAATGGCTTGCGGGCATCTTACAATATCTCATTACTTATAGCAAAATCTGGAAAATCGCACACTATCGGAGAACAATTAATTTTACCCGCTGTTGAAGAGGTTTTAAAAACTGTTTTGCACAAATCTCCATTTGACGTACTAAATTTCATTGAGTAACAATACTGTACAAAGACGCATTGATGAAATGAGCTCTGATATCGAAAGTTTTTTGTGCAATCATCTGCAAAAAACTCATTTTTCTATACAACTGGACGAGTCAACGTTCCCCGGTAATGAAGCATTACTATTGGCATATGTCCGATTTATTATGGAGGAAGAAATTCACGAAGAATTGCTATTTGCCAGAACTTTGGAGACTGACACTAAAAGCGAATCAATATTTAATGTCCTGAGTAATTTTTTTACGGAAAAATCGATTTCATTTACAAACATTATTTCAGTGCCAACAGACGGAGCTCCTGCAATGGTCGGGCGATATCGTGGGTTTATAAGACATCTCAAAAGAATTGTACCAGGACATACAGATATTCATTGCGTAATCCACCAACAACATCTTGTGGCAAAACATTTAAGTGACAGGTTGAACCTATCTCTTCATTTTGTGATAAAAGCTGTCAACAAAATCAGAAGCAATGCATTGAATACGCGTTTATTTGCTCAATTGTGCGACGAAAATGATGAAGACTTCCAACGGCTGCTCTTACATACTGAAGTACGCTGGTTGTCGAAAGGTGCATGCTTAATGAGATTTTACTCTGTTTTCGATTCCGTATTAGAGTTCCTAGAAAGTAGAGATACAAATTTAAAAGAAAACTTGATCAAATTCAAAGCAGACATTGCGTATTTGACAGATTTGTTTAAAAAATTTAATGATATTAACTTGCAGTTACAAGGTGACAGCCTGAATGT
Organism: Vanessa tameamea; assembly: GCF_037043105.1. Lineage (NCBI taxonomy): Eukaryota > Metazoa > Arthropoda > Insecta > Lepidoptera > Nymphalidae > Vanessa > Vanessa tameamea. The sequence goes on from NC_087324.1 coordinate 6,411,372, forward strand.
AATAAAAACAAAGGGGATAATTGCGGCTTTTCTTGGGAAATTGAAATCTATGAAGCAAAACATTAGTCGGCGCGAATTCTCTCAATTTCCAAACTTGTCGCAGGTAGAATATATTGATGAGGATATAATATATATATATATACCTACAGTTAAAATTTAAGTGCCCTGCATGATGACTTCAAAACCAGGTTTAAAGATATGCTGACGATGGATATACCACCATGGATCATAAATCCATTCGATGAAACGGAAGTGGCCAATGTTGTATTACAAGAGGAGCTGCTCGAGCTAAGCACCAATGAGGAGCTGAAGGTGAAATTTAGAAAAGGCTACCAAACATTTTGGCTGCAAGCAGAAATACCAGAAAAATATCCTGGACTGTGGGAAATCGCAAGGAAATTTTTAATAGCTTTTCCCTCGTCATACCTTCTCGAAAGGAGTTTTAGTGCCGTTACACACCTCTTAACAAAAAAAGGAGCAAATTAAACATCACAGAGCGGGGGGATTTGCGGTTATTGCTCACAAAAATAAAGCCAAACATTGATCGTTTGCTGACACTCCATCAAATACATCCTTCCCATTAATTAAAATTATGACCTGAACCTATATTACCATATTAATTTTTTCTTGTAATTCTGTTCTTTTAATAAATAAAGTGTTATAAAATGTATCATTTTTCTTTTTTATTTTACCTATCGGAATATAGGGACAGAATTCAGAAGCGACACAATTTTTATTTTTTGGCGACTTTAAGAATGTGATAGAAATGTAGCAGCAGGGGGTCCACCGAAACCAGTAAAATTTTGAAAGTGGTCCACTAGAAAAATAAGTTTGGGAACTACTGCATTAGACCAACGAGGCAGCCGAGGCAGATGGAATAAAATATAAAGAATATTCAAATAAACAAATTATCTCTATGCCTTTTATTGATTGTTAACAATGTCCTGTTCATTCTCCATGGTGCTTAGCCAATTGCTTAGAACATAAAATTATACACCTTTGTCCACATACCGGCACTGTTAAATATGTAAACCGCTTCTTAATTAATGTTCCGCCAACCACGGAATCCAATATTATACGTCGCTACGCTTACGCTTCTTCCGCGTGTTATAAAAATGTCCCCTTAAAACCAAAATTCTGTAATATTAAGTATTGTTCTTTCTCGGTAGAATAGCTGGCTGGTACCCACGCAGGTCTTCACGAAGTCTTACCACAAATTAAAACCGTCCATGTAAATGATGTACAATATTTAAAATAAAAAAATAAAAAAATTTAAGCTACTTCGAATAGGCTTGGCTGGTGTTTTTATATGGTATTTATTGTTTGTGATATTTCGAATTGAATAACTTTATCTCCCGAATCAAATGTGTATAGAAACTTAGAATATAAATCACTATAGCAAATTTCAATGTGATTCCTGTAATTGTCATTGTAAACCTAGGCTTATACAATGGTTGCGCTAGAGTAATCGTTAAATAAATAGAAATACATACAAAAGTTTGACCTTGATCTAAAAAATATAAAGTATAATAGGTGTTAGAAATAATTTCATCAATTGTATCATTACATTATATATAATTTATAATAATTGCTCCTTTATTACGCAACATCTCAAATTAATTCTTCATTAGTAATGAGCGCGTCAAAAGATCAAAGTTACAAATTATGCAAAGCAATTTTATACAAAATTAAACAGTGTTATTTGTCGCCGCAAATCTTCCTTAATAAGTTTGTTTACATCTGCGTAGCAGGACTACGCCGTAGTTGGTATCTGCGTAGTAGATGTAGGCGAGATCTTAAATTACGTTAGGCGTAGAGGTTCATTGAAAGATTACAGTAACTATATTATGCCATAAACATTATACATAACAAAATTGTTACTAACTAAGCTTGTAAACTAATAACATCTAATACGAAAACAGATCGTGGCATAGAACCCCACACTGTTAATAATACTATTAATACTATTACTTTATTCATAAATAAAGTAATTGTTTTAAACCATCACATCATTTATATATTTTATCAAAAATCTTAATTTTACAATCATTACCTTCATTATTATATTATTACATTATTTTTAGACTTATATAATAATATATCTTAGTGTTTTTCTACGCGACAACGTGATTACCACTTTCAGTTTAATTTACCCTGTTATTCTACCAAAATAAATGGAATAATATCTTGGTTGTCGCTACAATGGCTTATGAACAAATTATATCTTATTAAGCTATTTTATCTTATTAAGTACTACAAAACCCTTTGATACGATACGTCGCTAAACGAACCTAATTCATATAAATGTTTACTATAATAATGCGAATAATTTTTTTTTTTAATGTATGAATTTCGTAAGTTAATTTATAAGATTCTTTTTTAATGAAATAAATTTAAAGGAAGAAACCTTTTTAAAAACAAGCTTTTATTTAAATACGCTAAAAAGAATAAAAGTTTTCTCAGTAAGTCAAAGGACTTACATTTGATACCCATATTAGAGACAAGCACGAAAAGCATTATCCCCATCTTGGGTGTTCCGCCATGCAGGATTTAGAATGACGTCACACAGTTAACCATGCATTGACATTCAAACTGAACGTGTATACAAAATTTTTGGCTCCAGCGGTTAAAGATATCTGCATTAAAATTGATTTTCAAGCTTTAGAAGTCCGTCATATTTGGTTAAGAGTGACGTCACATTATTTTCCGAGTTATTCTTAGCAAGCCCTTTTATTTGATACCCATATTGTAGGAATGCATTAAAAATAATTGGTCCGCCATCTTGTGTATGCCGCTGTGCATGATTTAAAATGACAGTTAACTATGTATTGTCATCCAAACTAAAGGTATATACAAAATTTCAGCTCAATCGGATAAAGATATATTCTTCAAAATTGATTTGCAATATTTTCCCCGTAAATACTTACATTGCAAGTTAAATAAAAACTTGTAAAATAATTTTAATTTTGATTGATTCAAATTCATATATTCAATGATTTTTGTACATTTTCGTTTTAAAGAATATTAATTAGTCTTATGTATACAAATACTATAAATGCGAAACTAACTTTGTCTGGCTATCTGTTACGCTTTCACGGGTAAGCTCTCCTTTGAACTGAATTTGATGAAATTTGATACGATGCCCCTAACAAGCGGACCAAGCCGCAAGTGAAATCTTGTTCTTCGATAAACAAATATAATTTTAACTGCATGAATGTGAAACTTGTGTAAAATTCCTATTTTACAATTTAAAAGGCAACATCTGCTAGGCATGTTTTTAGTATTTTCGTATATCATTTCGAAACGTGCACTATAAATATTTTCAATCAATCTGAGAGATTGCATGTTCAGTGAAGCGGGGAGGAGAACACGCGCTTATTTATAACAATGAGCCACGAGAGACTCAACGTGACATTAACATCCTTGCAGATACTGGTGTCTTTCCTCGTGCATATTTTATAATGATATCAATTTTAAAATAAAAAAAATTAGACAATGGAACAATTTTCTATTAAAACAATATTTTAAAATTAATTCGAATTATTATATTGTATTCTGAAATTTTATTAAAATTATTTACACTTGTATAGCTTGAAATATTTTTGACCAGAAACCTTCAAATTTTTTCTAAGACCTTTTTCTTTTTCAGTTTTTCACAAATGCCGCAATGGCCAAAAAGATACTACGTATGTTTTTTTTAAATAATTATAATTGAAAAAACTGTGTGTATAATATATACATAAACACTTCAGAATTATAAAATATTTAAATTATTTAATTTGACAGTGAGAACATGCGTGGCCAACAAAATATTAATATCAAAAAGAAAAATATTTATATTTATATAATAAAAAATATTGGACATTTTCAACTGATATTATTGTTCTCTATTTGAATTCCTTATTTAAACAATTATATAAGTTGACCACGACAACCGAGGACGCATCTTAAGCGCTAGCTTACATATTCCTGAAGGTTTCACTAGTTTTGCATAACTAAGTAATTGCTTGAAAATAATATTAATATAACATTTCTAATTATCTGTTTTATAAAAATTCTCGATTCGTTTAATTACTAATTTTCGTATTCGTATTTATTTACAATTTCTTAACTTTCAACTTATAAAATAAATATTCAACTAATAAGGATTCATTCATATCTATAAATTTTTCAAACAATATACCTAATTAACAAGATAAAAACAAAACAATGAAAATATTAGCTGGAACACATAAATTATTATTTATTTTACATAGTAACATTTTAGATTAGACATACACGAATGTACGTAGATATATATTTTATTGTGATATATTTTGTATCCGATGATTATAACGCTACAATAAGTATATTGCAGAAATAGTCACTTCATGTCACCTCCAAAACAACTAGAACTAGGTCATGTCATAGCCTTACATGCATTTAAATTAAATTATCAGACATTGAAGTCCATATGACCTTAGAACATATTTCACGATTCATATAGACATCAGTTTGACTATACGTGGAATAATTATAATATCATAGTCTAATAAAGACGAAAGATAAGGAATAAAATGTATCATAAACTCGTTGAAAAGGGGATAATTATTTTAGTAGATACCATTTCTCAAAATGATAATACGTTAAAATACCCAAAGGTTCAGATTACGCACATGAAACACGAGAGGAGCATCACAGATGTAAAAACAAACATTATATTTTTTAAATATACATCGCTTACATACATGCAAAATCTTAAAATGGCCTCAGTCTCATCAGATATCCTCAGATATATTACTCACCGTAAGAAATGTTGATTATATTTTACGTCAACCTGTGGAACTAAGACATTATGTCCCTTGTCCCTTAAGGTACCCTGGCTAACTCACCCATCAAACCAGAACACAACAATACTAAGTGTTGCTATTTGGTGGTACAATATCTGCGTGGGTGGTACCTACCCACACGGACACAAAGCCCTACCATCAAATAAACATCTTTAAGATATAATATAATATAAGAATGATTAAAATTAATTACATCATTCTTATTACGTATTAAATTAACATATTACGTCATAAAAATAATATATTATATGAATACAGAACCGTTTTATTTCGATATACACTTTTAATGTCATGCAAATGTCATGCATGCTTCAAAGATAGATACAATTAAAACATAATATACTTGGTGGGAGGAAGTTATTCAATTTATTTACCTAATACAAGATTTTTCTCCATTAAGAGGGTTCTATTTATGATGCCAGTTAGTATATTTCTAATTTTTTATCAGTTTAACGTAAATATTGTTCGAATGACTATAACGATACTTCATTTAATTACTTAATGCAATTAATTATTAAATAAACTAATTATATATATTATAAATTAAAACGGTTAAAGTATCAATACTAAAAAGAATATATTTTAAAACATCTAATAATAATTCATATTATTAACTGAAGACAATGCGTAGACATAAAAAAGGGTTTTAACTTTTTATATTATCTAATATTATGTAAATTAAAAAAAAATGTAAATTCAAATAATTATATAAGTTTTTGGTAATAAAAGCCTCTTTAATATAATTATAGTCGTTAAAAGAGTAATTTTGTGTCCATTAGGCTTGTAATACTTTTTAAAATGTTCTTTGTATAGAACCGTTAACACTCCAGCCTCACATCACACTAAAGGTCATAACCCCGGCACTGTATTTGTGTCAAGGATGGACCTTAAATAGAAAGGAGAATACCCATTCTTGGTATTGGTTTTTGTCGCGCTTGTAAATACAAATAATACCATAGTTATTTTATAATTTTTTTAACACGTCTGGCTATCGGATATTGTGTATTTCGCAGGATTTTATATTTGAGAAAAAATAATCGTAATATTGAAAAAATGAATGTCTGGAACAATTACAATACGTCACATTAAGTGTTGCAATTAGTTACAAATTAGACAGACATTATAATATTCAATATAATGTACACAACATTCACAATGAAATTATTTCATCCTCCAGTTATACTACATCATCCGAAAATTATTTTTGCCGTATTGTCGTTTAATACTTTAACGATTGTTTGACTTTATGGTGTGGTTGAAACATTGGAAATTAAATTATTAATTAAAGTAACGAAAACTCGGATAAGTACTTGAAATTAATTAGCACTATTCTCATCTATTTTGAGATTCAATTACTTTTCGTTTATTAATTAAAATGCTATAAAATTTAACTTAAACTTGAAAACACAATAAATATAATAGTAGATGGCGTTATAGATTTTTAAAGTATACGTTTATTTGTCGAATTTTAACAGTATTTTACTTCTATGGTAAAAGTAAATTCTTATTAGTAATACTAAGTACATATATTAGTTATAAATATTCAAAGGAATACTAATAAATATCATTGTTTCAAAGCAATTAATTCAAATAAAATATAATCAATATTTATAAATTATATAATAAAATGAAAATAATATAATAAAATAGTTTAAATTAATTTATTTTAATAAACTATTAAAATAAAATAAATAATCTTATCTATATTAATCGATCTACCTACCTGGAAATTTATATGCTTCAATAACATAATAAAAATTTATTAAGTTTAGAAAACGTTTGTAAAATGACGGAAATCTATTGATATTTTGACTAAAATATTTAAAATGTTAATTTTCCTGTGACCTTTCGCAGTATAAATAGAGAAACGACCTCAAAAGTATATTTATGTTTCTGCGACCTCGTGAAGTTACAGGTAAGGTATATGAGGGGTTGGTCCAGTTTTGAATGGAGAAGAGGAGGCTCGGCGTGACGTCATGGGGGCGTAGCTGTGACGTCAACGCTGAAAACTAGGTCGCACGGTCAACGATCCCTGCTGCGCTACAGAAGCGCATCTTTGTGTCCTTGAGCAACCAGTAAAATAGAACAAAAAATATTATATTAGTAAATTAAATTCTAGGATTTTACGTTTTTGATATGTTACAATTTCATACTGAGAAGAAAGTAATAATTTTAGATAGATTTTATATTAATATTTTTTTCTATTTAAAATATGAAATGAGTAGATATTTACGAATTTCAAAAAAAAAATCAAATAAAAAATATTGAAAATTTCATGAAACTACGGTTACCTAGGTTTGACTACGGATAAGACTACCTTATTTCATTGAACATGAGAATTGGGTCAAAGCTTGGTGCAGAGGGTCCCCCGATCAATGAAGCCGCGTCAATGGGTACCAACTGTGCCTTTCCCAGTAGCGAGATATAGCCTGATTATAAATAGATGGCCTATCGCTTTTGTATTCAAGCTTAAAATTAAAATATACTTTATTCAAGTAGGTTTTTACAAGCACTTTTGAATCGCCATTTTACAAAATAATAATATGTGAATTTACCACCGGTTCCAGATGTAGATTCTACCGACAAGATATATGTTTACTTTTGTACATTACTTATAAAACTTACTTATATACTTTTTATTTTGAGTTAAATCACCGTTCACAATATTTAGCCAGTTTATAATCTTGCGAGATAGATTACAAACTAACGGTATTTACAATTCTACGGTGATACATGACATAGTATAAAACAAATAAGTCGCTTACCGCAGTCTGTCCCAAGTGTATACTTAGATCTTTAAAATTACACAACGGATTTGATGCGGTTTTTTTAATAGATAGATTGATTCAAGAGGAAGGTTTATATGTATAATACACCTACAATAAAGTAGATAAACACTGATCATTTTAGAGGGTTATATCGTAAATACACATTTTTTTGTGCTTACATTGCAAACGCTGGCTGAACTCTACGAGATAGATCAAAATAATATACTACAAATATTTTACAACTTACTAAGTACTTCAAAAAAGTCCGCGATGGTATATGTCTATCTAGTAGGGATAGCCCACATGAACCATTTTTTATCCTTTCAATACAGGATTGATCCTTAAACCTTAAATATATACATTGCGCATTTAATATAGATCAATATAGCTCTTTACATATATTAAATTAAATAATAGATAGTCAACCAGTATTAGCTCCTCGATTCTTTATCATCTATATAATCTTGGGTTGAATTGTAGTATTAAAATCATAAAAAAGTTTTTAACAAAAAAAATATAATCAACAATATTATGTTTCAGGTTTAACAATACAAATAGATGTTCTCTTAAACAAATAAATGATCTTTATCAAGAAAAGGTAGAAGTATAATTATTAGATGTTATAAACATATGTATATAGTAACTACTGTATGTAAGGCATATAATTTAATACTTTTTTAGCTAAACTGAGATGAATTGGTAGAGGTTTGGCTCCTCATAATGATAATACACAATTGTAATGGATCTGTTTTAAATTAATAGACATCGACACCGTTTGAACCATTACAATGAAAGACGTAGATATGTATTTTTCCATGGAAAAGACTTTTACACAATCTATAGTATAGTTATATATAGATAAAGATTATCTGACTGACTGACAATCAAGATTAAAAAATCAACACTAACAACACTAAAAAATAATTCAGCTTAGTTATGATTTTACCCCTCTACAGCTTTGTCTTTGAAAGCATTTGCAACTAAAACCACATTGCAGATTCGTGAAATAAGCTCCAATATAATGAGGTATATTAATAATTCCTTATTATAGTAGAGAACGATTTCAAGGACAGAGGAAGAAGATATTATTTTTTTTATTTCACACAAAAAACATCTATAAAACTATTACATGATTGCACTATGAGTAAAGACTTAATGTGTAATATAATATGGTCATCAAAAGAAAAACAGGTCAAGTACTGGCTATCCTAGCTAGGCTAAGTTAAATAGCCTGTGTTAAGGATAATCAGTCCTCTCCCCGAAAGTAGAAATAATTAAAATACATTAGAGATCTATCGCCTGGGTATTACAGAACGTATCTTATGTAAAATGTTTATAGGTAAATAATTAATTAGATTAAAATAGGTAATAATTAAGAGGTATGATTTTTTTTTTTGTGGGTGCGGGAGTGTTCCTTCGTTTACTGTATATGTGTGTGCGTGCGTGTGTGTGCCAGCGTGTGCGTGCGTGTAAGTGTGTATGGGTCAGTTGAAATTAGGTAATAGAAGTAATATATTTTTCTGTTTCATCGTACGTCTTGTTAAGCAGGAACGCGAATACCATTTTTTTACACTGAGCTAGTGGCAATTTATATATAAACAGTTCTGCATTCAGCTTATTATACAAGTAAGGACCAAGATAATAACCGAATCGTTTAGTGAAAACAAATTTTGGAGTGTGTAAACAACAAATGTTATTTTTGCATCGTTTGTCAATAGCAGTGTACGGAATCCTCTTATGTTGGTATATAATTAAATTTAATACGAATAATTTTCTTACGCTAAGAACCCCACAATTTGAGTATAACAGATTGGTTGGATAGAGAGGTGGCCGAAAAGTTGCCACCTTTAAAATGGCACGTTGAGCAATTTCTTTCATAGTAGTTTTTGGTGCACCACCCCAACATGAGATGCAGTACACAATGAGAGATTGGCATAATGCATAATAAATTTTTTTAATCACTGAAAAATTTGCAACATGTCTTAGTGTTTTAAAAATATAAATTAATTTGCGCACTCTGCCTGTTAGTAACTCTATATGATCTTTAAAATTTAAATGCTTGTCAAGAACAATGCCAAGATATTTAATTTTTTCAGAAGAGGTTTTAGATGGACATTGACAGCTTAGGTTGTTTTTATTGGAACAAGAGTGAAGTTTGAGGAATACTGGAGTTTTTGGTTGAGAGTTTGACCGAAAGGAGAAAGTTACGAAATTAGTTTTTGTAGCGTTGATCGTAAGGTGCAAAGAGTGGATGCAATGCAGGATGGAGTTCAGTTCATTCTGGGCTATAGTTTGGAGTTCAGGCCAAGATTTACCGATGAAGGTAATAGCGTCAGCAAAGGAGACAATTTGTCCATTGGGTATATGCATTCCACAAAGGTCATTTATATAAATAAGAAATAGAATTGGCCCCAAAATACTACCCTGTGGAACGCCGTAAGAAATCGACAGCTCATCACTAACATGGTTGCTGATTTTGGTAATTTGAGAACGATTAGTAAGATAGCTGCGAAAAAAATTGTTTTGAGTATTCCTAACACCTATTCTCTCAAGTTTCGATAGGAGTGTGGGAATAGAAATGGTGTCAAATGCTTTGGTAAGGTCTAGTAATACTGTCAAAGCTTTGTGTCCGTTATTGAGATGTTCGACTACATAATGTAAGCTCATGGACGGCATCTGTTGTAGTTTTGTTTTTCCTAAAACCAAAACTGTTAGAAAGAAATTAGATCATATTGTTCGATATAGCAAACAAGTCTTTAATAAACTAAACGTTCAAGAACTTTCGATAAGTCTGTTAAAATTGCAATAGGACGGTAATTATTTATGGATTTCACATCTCCACCTTTAATTATAGGAATTACTATAGTCTTCTTGAATGATCTTGGAAAGATGCCCATGTGGAAGCATTGATTAAAAATATGACATAGGATAGGTGCCAGAGTTTGTGAGTACCTTTTAAGTATGACTGATGAAATGCCATCCCAACCAGTAGTGGAATTTGATCGTAAGCCTTTTATAATAGTAACAATTTCATCAGAATCTGTTTGTTCCATAACAAAAGAGGATAGGTTATTTGCTGAGGGTGCAAGTGTAGATAAAATTATATCATCAATATTATGATTAATTTTGTCAGCTAGATTAGAACCGACATTGACAAAAAACTCATTTATATTGTTGCATGCTTGTAGCGGAGTAGAATCATTCAGTAATAATTGTGAACTATGCTGTTTAATTTTAGAAGTAAAGCATATTTTATTAAGAATTTCCCATAGTTTCTTAATGTTATTGCCTGCTTTATTAATTTCTTGAGTGTCATATAATCTTTTTGCCTTTTTTAGAATCTTTGAACACAAATTTCTGTATCATTTGTATGTTATGTTGAGAATTTAATTATCAGGAAATTTATGAGATTCTTTGTGCATCACATCACGATTTCGCATACACTTCAATAAACCCCGAGTGATCCATGGTTTTAATGTTCTCTTTCTTCTTGGGACCTTTAAGACTGTTGTACATTCAGCGATTGCTAAAGATAGGGACTTAACAAGTTTATCAGTTGAAGAATGGTCAGTGATGGATGAATTAAATATGAGTGTTTTGGCCGGAAACTCTGAGCGTAATATGACATGATCTAAACAATTGTTGCCTCTTGTTGGGAAAGTGTGAGCGGGAAGGAGGCCATGGTAAGCAAGGGTGTTAAGCTAATCCTGGGAACGTGAATCTAAAGAAGAAGGTTTTATATGTTATGTTATCTATGTTAATATCGCCTGTAATTATAACTGATTTGTATTTATCAAGACAGGGAAGAATAATATTGAGGCAAGAAATAAAAGAGTCAATATTGCCATGAGATGGTGATCGATATATGCAAAAAATAGCAGTGTTGGAGTTAAGAATAATTATAAAGCCAGAGGCTGAATTTTGAAAATCAGGTTCATGGTATATAAAGGAAAGATCGGATTTTACGTAGACAACAACACCGTCACTTTAATTTAAATGTTTAACTGTCTGAAGTGAAGTGTAGTTTTGGATATTAGGAATATATGTATTATTTTTACATGGTAGCCAAGAGGAAAGATTTATATTTCTTTATTTTTCGGTTGTTTCCTTCACCTCCAAATAAAAAATGAATGATATACACAAATAATAATTAATAACATGAAATTCAGTAAAGAACCCACAATCTTCGGTTAAGAGTAAAGATTTTTATTCTCTAGGCCATATTTTCACCTCCATAATGTGTTTTTTTTTTATAAGTATTGGACAACATCACATGCATTACTCTGATCCCAATGTAAGTAGCTAAAGCACTTGTGTTATCGAAAATCAGAAGTAACGACGGTACCATAAACACTCAGACCCAAGACAACATAGAAAACTAATCAATTTTCTACATCGACTCGGCCGGGAATTGAACCCGGGACCTCGGAGTGGCGTACCCATGAAAACCGGTGTACACACTTCTCGACCACGGAGGTCATCAATTTTGGTGTACTTGCGGAACGAGGAGAGAACGAAAACACCTTTATAAATTAGAGAGCGGTTCAATGAACTTTATCTTGAAAAAAAAAACTTTCTATATTAAAGACTCATACTTTAGTCTTAAAATATTTTTATTCTTTAGAAATCCTTTCCTCAAATGTCAATGACCGAAATATTCGATATCGAAAATAATGAAGAAACAAAATTGCCCATCAATAGAATTTCCGATAATACAACGTTATGTGTGCCCCGCTCACGATCACGCTTACGATTAATGAATTCACAACTCACAAAAGATTAAAGTACGTGTATACATTATTTAAGTAACATAAAATAAAAATCACACGTAAAAAATCCTTATTTTGATCCCGATAATACTATTTTTCTTTTATTTGGTGTATACTAATTTATTTTATAATATTCGCATATTTTTATTTGTAAAATTAAATAATCTTGAAAATGTAAAGAATATACTAAATATTGAAACATTTTTTTTAAGGTATCATAATTTATATATTTTTTCTTTAAATAGTTAATTTCTTATTCTTTAATTATTATCTATGGACACAGATAAACTTAACGACTAAATAAATAGTCATAAATATTGATACATAATATATAAGTAAATTATGATTGATATCATCGATTTACGTATGCATCGACTGGACTAATTGGAATCATTTCCTATTTCCATTATATACTTCATGTATTAAATTATGTACATAATTCTTATATCTACCAATAACCCATAGACGACGATTTATAGCATTTTAAGATGATGTAACATATTTAAAAAGATAAAGTTCGTATTTACAGCGTTTATAAAGATGAATTCCTTAATAGGGTAAATTTTAAGATAAAATACATTTAATAGGTAAGTCATTTCTGGCGTTGGAAACATGGAAATCGGTATTTATAAAAACATACATTTTTGTTTAAAATAAAATATGTTTATTAAAGCATTTTGAGAAAAAAATCCTATACGTTTTACCATAACCTTAATTATATGGCTTGAGTTTGAGTTTAGGCATCACTCACTTGCTTTAAAACGTCATACACTAAGCTTAATTGTAACATATAAATAACGTTCGAATAACAAAGCGAAACAACGCAAATGATCGTAAAATGCCACGGACGCAAATCTGTGGAGATAGATGAAAAAAAATAAAAAGAGCATTGGCTGGAAGAAAAATAATAATACGTACTATGTAAATATGAACTCAATCTGTGAAGTCGTTCAGAAGTTACACGCTCGATAATAGACGTATCAGTTATATATGTGATCTCATGTGATCGTTAAAAATAATGTCAATAATATTTAAATTTCAAATGTTATAACTTGACTACTTTGTAATTAAATGTTTTCGATATGTGTATCGATAAGACTAAGGTAGATATATTTTAAATACAATAATCAAAAACCCCTATGCTCAACGCACATAGGGGCAAGTTATGCGAACCATATAATAATTTTATGGAGAATTGAAAGTATACAAAACAGAACCAGCAAAACCATATCAATTATATACAAAAAAATGACATTTTAAATTTTTTCTATTTAATATAAAAATTACAAGGGAGGGGAACGAAGATGATCAATGCTTATCATTTTTTGTTGTGTCTAATTTAGATTTAATTATGTCATAAAAATCTAGACACCATAATGTCATTTTTATAGTTTCTTAAAGCAACTGCATTAAAAAAATCTCTTACTGCACTTTATTTTTGCCGATACACGTAAATACAAGTACTATGTAAACTAAACAAATAACATAAAACTTAGTTTATTTTTTTTAGTTGAAGTTATATTTGTAGAAGTATTTATCATTAGAGCGCTTTTAAGTTAAATTAATGATGGTACAAGAACTTTTTAGCTTTGAATGTAAAGCAACTCCTTTTAACATCGACTAATAATCTTTGAGAACAAAACACCGAGTTCGATAACCTTATCTTAACAAAAATGCTTATCATTTGCCTTATCACCAATTACTTTACATGAACAATCGATACGATCTTATTACGCAAAGTAAAATGATATGCGTCACAGATATAATTTAATCTAAGTAATAGAAGATAGGCCTTAAATTTAAAAGTGGGTCTACTATTACTAGTTTGCCCTTTACTTTTTTAACCAACATCAAATTACGAATCAGATTTTTGTATTATTTTAACTGAATTTGATTTATTCTGATTATTTATATATATTTATACAATACAATGTATGTATAATAAATGTAGAGTGCTGGTATCTTGTATTACAATTGTGTTTCGATGGAATGCCACACGCCACACCGTTTTGGTGCCATGCGCACCAGGCAGCGTAGATATTTTATATGAGAAAAAAATTTACGATCGACCCTTGACCTGATCGGGTAAAATTTTAAAATGACTTACCTACGATAATATTCTGCTATATACTTCATGTATTAGATTATGTACATTACATACGTATGGTAAAAGGTAGGCGGATGAACTGCTTGATGATGATCTTGGACTACTTGAGATGGTCACGATCGCCCATAGACATCGGCGCTGTAAGAAATACATCATTCTTTACATCGCCAATATGCCACCATTCTTCAGAAATAAGATGTTTTGTCCCCTGTCGGTGTTGGTGGTATTATCTGATCGATAGGTTTTACCTACCCAGTACTGGGTAGCCAAATACAAAAAGTAACCAAATCTGGACAATATTACTTTGCGTAAAGTATTTATATCTACGGATAATTATCAGAGATAAATACAAAAATAATATCATCAGGAAAATCAATGAAGAGCATTCATTATATTAAATTTTTAAATTACTGATATAAGTCATATAATTGATAAGACACTTTCCAATTAACTGCCTACATGTTTCGGTTCTACAATAAGGAAAATATTGGACAAATAATATTACCAAAATCAATAAACTTCGTGAAATAAATCAGATTAAAATCATTTCATTTCATTCAATTTCACATTTCATTTCACAAAGTTCGTAACCTAGCTGTAAACGTAAAACAGGATATAAACTTTTTAAATTAAGAAATATAATAGAGATGTCGACTAGAATCAGTAATCATTTCGATAATCTTCAGAATACTAGACAACTTGACAAAGTTCAGTGAAAACACATCAATGATACCGGAAATTAACATTTACCGATAAAGGAGAAAGGGAATGTCATTGACCTTTAAAAAATATTCGACTGAAACATCAAAACAATAAAATTGTTCAATCGTATCATTGAATGTGAAGGTTTAATTATGCGCTAGATCCTTAGATCATTTATTAAAAATAATAATTCGTAAAGAGGTTCTGGTTTCATTCGACTTCGTTTATTTAAAAGTATAAATATTTTTTTTTTATAAAAACAGCGTAACCATAAGTACATCCATATGTACCTTCGTACTCGCGTTAAGTAATGTCATTTCTTAAAATATGTGTGTCTATTTGCATATTGCCATAGCTTTATTTTTGTATTTGCTACTTGATTACGACTACTAGACTTCTCTTGTCTCGAACTCCCGGGACTTTCGCGTCGAGACTCGAGACGAGACAAGATTGTCGAAATTGTTGTCGAAATCGACATCTGTAGAAAACAAGAGAGTGTTCCCTTGTCCGGTGGCTTTATATCAAAAATCAGAAACAGATTGTCGGACAAGTTGTTGACGCTCTACTTTTTTTAAAAGCCTATTCTATTAAATCATCAAAGAAGTCTATCGTGTTAGTTGATTTTATTTAAAAGTCTGATTTATAAGTCTGTTTTAGTATTATATTTAGATTATTTAATTATGAATTCAATCTGTAATTATGACAATTAACAATGTTATGATTATGACCAATGTTTAGATACTAGAATTACTAGATAATGGTAAAGCTATTAAAAATCAGTATGATTTTTAAAGTGTATAAATCAATTATACACTTTAAAAACCTGCATGTTGATTAGAAAAATAATAACAAATAAAACACATTCACAATTACACTTTCATAAAAAAACACATACATACCACACTAGAAAACGTAATAAACTAGAACTTCCAAAAACCAGAACCAACTATGGAAAGAAAAACATTTTATTTGAAGGAGTTCAAATTTATAATAAATTATCAGACTTAATCATCAATAGCAAGAGTTTTCCTATATTCAAAATTCGTGTAATGGAATATGTGCAAAATAATTTATAAGTTAATGTAACCCCTACCTAAACATGTTTGTGTAACATAACTACCCGCAACATTTTATTTTACTGTATATAATTCATAAGGCAGACTTTTAAATGTACCCTTGAGGGTAGCTAAATTATTGTAATTTCTTATTATAAGTGAACTTTTGTGTTCTTTATGAGAAATAAATGTCTTTAAACCGAAACCGAAATGTTAATCTGTGTGTAATTAAAAAAAATAATCACAGCAATAACTGAAATTAACGTTAAAGTTATAAAGAATTAATTTTCTGTTTGATAAATGTTGATTCTTACAAAAAAACATGGTTTTCAATAAGTTTCACCAGAAATTAACTCAATTAAAATTCTACGAAACCCATGAGTGTTGCATAGCAAAACTTCTATTAATTATAAATTACTCACCACGTGAAGCAACTGCATTAACCCTTGTTACCGGAATAGAAACCGGTATTATCCACCACTGCCGCATAATTCAGGGCCCACGCTTATCTCGTATCGTTATAATTAAAGTTGTCCTTGGGAAACAAGAAGTCTTTGTCTGCTTTGTTCACTGCACAGTATATTCAAGTGTTCTACGTACAGCTATAACTTTTTGACTTTTGACGCAATGAAAACATATTATTTAATATTTGGCCTTTTAGACCTTCATTTATATGCCTATTTGCTACGAAAGTATAGATGACGTAAACGATTAGACATTACTATATCCAAATAAAAGCACGTGTTTTTTAATATTACTCTAAGAACAATTGTCGATTATTTCCAACCACATGTTGTATTAATGAGGACAATGGACAAAACGCGTGTTTTATAACGTCTATGCTTTGGATTTGTAACGCATATCTTCTGACCATTTCTGCCGATGACAGGGGATTTGCACGTTTTTCTCGCACAATATTTTTTTCAGATTTAACGAAAACGATGCTTATATTTATTTATTGATAAAAACTAACAAGAAGATAAATAAGTGCTTGCCGCTTACAGCTTCATGGCCCAGATGACATCGTTCCTCCGACTGACTACAATATTACCCAATAATTCCGTACAACTAGCACTAGCTGTATCTAAGGAAGATGTATGATCTAGCAAAATGTATTTAGTAAACGCGTCTATAATTACAGAACAATATTCCTTCTCTCTTTCCACATAGTTTCCTAGTAAAGTCTATATGAATTGTATGCTACTGTACTGACAACTTTGGGATGGAATTTAAATGTAGTTATTGTGCCCTTGTACCGGTTAATAAATTGGTTAAATGTTGTAACTAATTGTGAAAGTGATTAATCAATGTCCAAATTAAGGAACGAGGAACAACTGGTAGCCATGAAACTATCTCATTTCTTACCATCTTCCTATAAAGAATGCTGTTTCTTACATCATATGTTAGACCTCCTGCAAGAAAATCTTTATTATTGTACTTGATAATTAGATTAAATTACTGCAGCTCGCTTCTATTCTACAAATTAGCTTATATTGTTCTACATAGCTTTGGTGCAGTTCAACAAAGTTTATCGCCCTGGCGTAGAGGAAGCTCGGGATGAAGAATCTGAATTATGGCACAAATCTGGAGCTTGGCAAGGGATTTCTAGAAAAGTAATCTGCGTGTTCCATACCACATCTTTCGCGATATATGAAATCGAAGGCTTGTAAAAACGCCTACCAGTGATGAATGCGTGGGTTAAGATCAATATTTGATTTTGATGGTTGTGTATTGCCGATGTAAGAAATGATTATATATTTTTTACTACGCCAGTGTCTATACGTGTGGTGACGATTTACCAGAAGGCTACCCATTTCCGCGGGCTCACAACATAATACAATTTATAACGTCGTATGATTCCGAATTCAATCCCAGGCAAGCAGGATTATCATGTGCTTAGTTTATGTTTATAAATCATCTCGTGCACGACGTGCTCGTGTTAAAGGAAAATATCGTGAGGAAATCTGCAAGTTTCTAATTTCAAATTTTGAAATTTTACCACGTGTTTATCCACAATCTCCAAAATTTCTCCTCAAATGGAGAGGAGGCCTATTGACGTCAAAAAGACGTCTGGTTTCGCTCTACCAGGAATTTGTAATCGCTTTTGTTTGCACTGTAATGTACCGTGGACTTTTTTCATAGAACTTACTGGAGGCTCAATAAAGTGCAAAATATTAAAAAACCTCATTGAATTGATAAAACAAACTAGGGTCATAAATCTATGAACTTGTAATCTCTCATGTGTATACAACAGGTACACAAACACGGGATCAATGCCCGCATCTCATACTTAATTATAGGAGTTTGCTTTACAATATACTATTAAACTTTTCCCATCATCAAACAGTCCTTTAGTGTAAATTGCTATCTAAACGATATATGGTCCCCAATGGAATTATCATCAGACGTGTTTCCGTATTCAATCTTTTAACGCTTATATGTTTAATATAAACGTCAGATTCCATACGAAGCGATGTTTTGTTGTGAAATATCTATTGGCGCCCCTTAGCGGTAAGACTAACTCATATGCCGTGACGCTAAATAACATGACGCCTCTATATCTCCCTTATACGCTCTCCGCCAATCGATAAATAAAACGGCCAATAAAAACATGAGAATTGGTGTGCGAGAGAGGAGACAAAAACCTTCTCTATAGGAATTTGGGACATTATTGTTCCATGCAATAGACAAGAAGCAATTTTAGTAAATTTTTCATTTAAAAATAGAACATGAAGATAAACAAGTTTTCGAGGGAAGTAAGAACTTTTTTAAAAAAACGCTCACTTTTTTTTTTAAATCAAAATATAGAATATGAAAATGGCCAAACAGAATTACTAATCTACTATTACGATTGGTCATTTGATCCTAAAGCATGTAACATCTTTATGCTATGAGCTAACATAAGTATATAAATAAAAAAATATATATATTAGAAGTTATTGTGTTTACATTGATTGTTTATCCATATGCTAACTCAAACACAACTACGGGTTGTATAAGTTTTAAACATAAACTATCAATAAGTTTAAATACCTCAACTCGACAAAGCTAGATCATGCAATTCAGCCGCGGGCTATTGACTTAGAAATTCGTAATAATAATCATAAATATGAGTGCTCAGTGGCTTGGAAATGTTGTACTTACTGAAGTTACTAAATTATATTACAATAAAAAATATTCCGAGATATAACCTTACTTGAACTCTTGTCCTATATATCGAAAGATCGATACATGTATATCGGTTTTAATTAACCGTGCTATGCATTACAATTTAAGAAATTTTTAATAGAAGTGACTTTCATAATCTGCAAATTGATTCTAATTAGAAAAGGCTACAAATTGATGTTATAGTCTAAGATCCCGCTGCAGAATCAGAGTACCCATCGTGTGTTTGCTAAAAACCAAATTTTTACACATATTTATGATTAGGAGAATTGATATCTACCAGGTTGCCTATCAAAATGTGACCGCTAGTATTTTTAATTAAATTATTAATAATTCTTATTCCGTCAAAAATTTCATTGACATGTTTTTTTCAATAAAATGTCGTCCACTTTACGGCAACACCTATAAAGACTCTGAAAAATCATGGTTGCCGTTGCGCATCTGGCCGCACCTCTTCGCAGCCAGGTTTACACAGGTATGATTTTGTTACGTTTATACACTCACAACGTACATTCATAATTTATATATCAAATTAATGCTATTTTTTCTGTTTATTATGATATACGGTTGCCTAATTGAATCTGACTGCAAATAAGGGTTGCTGGCTGTTAAAGATAGTAAATATTAAAAGTAGAAATATTAAAAATTTATGAAAAGAATTAAAGTTTTCGACTCAACGCACATTCTACCGTGCTGGAAATCTTTAAAACAAAAATTGTTGCGGACAATCTTTATATATCGCATCGATTTATTGTCTTTTATTTACTGCAAGTGAACGTTGAAGACAAAATCAGATAAACTTATTTGACCACACTGAACGCTCGTTAGATGGCTAACATTTATTGAAAAATAACATTGCGTCTGAATTACTTATTTCACCTCATAAACAATTTTGCCAATATTATGTTCTCTTTTCATTAAGAGTATAAATATTTCTATGAATGTGATAAGAATACTTACTATCGTTAAAAGGGGGAAATCGTCATGTGCTGTATACACGTTGTAAGACATTACGATAGTAAAATAAACTTTTTCATTTATTTTCAGTTTGTCATTATGCTGATAGAAACAACTATAAGCTTTTTTTATGATATCGGTGGGCGGACAAGCAAATGGGCCACCTGATGGTTAGTAGTCACCACTGCCCATAGACAATGGCTTTGTAAGAAATATTAACCATTCTTTACCAATGCGCCATCAACCTTGGAAACTAAGATGTTATGTCCCTTGTGCCCGAAGTTAAACTACCTTACTCACCCTTCAAACCGGGACACAACAATACTGAGTACTGCAGTTTGGCGGGAGAATATCTGATGGGTGTGTGGTGCCTACCCAGACGGGCTTGCACAAAGCCCTACCATCAAGAAAATTATCATTTTTTTTTTTTTTTTTATATTAGAGTTGGCAAACGAGCAGGAGGCTCACCTGATGGAAAGTGACTACCACCGCCCATGGACATCTGCAACACCGGGGGGCTTGCAGGTGCGTTGCCGGCCTTTCAGGAAAGAGTACGCTCTTTTCTTGAACGTTCCTAAGTCGTATCGGTTCGGAAAAACCGCCGGCGAAAGCTGGTTCCACAGAGTGGTTGTGCGAGGCAGAAAGTGTCTTAAAAATTATTTATCATATGCAATTTTGGTATTGTATGCAATTGAGCATTTTTTACATTGTATCTATCGTAACACAATTTTGTTTCTAAAAATGATTTTAATAAAATGATTTATTTTCATAAATAAAATTGTGCAATGGGAAAATGTTAACAGTATAATCGCCTCACTGCTGAAGACTTTAATCCTTGATCGAGATTTTCGCTGCTTGTAAATTAATTTAATAGTTATATTTTTGTAGAATAAATTGACTTGACTTTTGACTTTGACTTTGACTCAAATCACTCTGATAGACGACGAATGAAACTAACAATTGATCCAAGAAACTCAATTTTTATTTTGAATGACGATATACGTACTCAAAATAATAACTCTAGACAATTATAGCGCGATTTGAATAACCAAGGCCATGTATTAACAACAAAATAAAGTAACTATTTTATTAAGATAGAATATAAACATGCCACCGGCTATTTCAGTTGATAAATTAGTCATACTACGTTGAAAAATATTTTTAATTCTTTCTAAGCATATTTATTAAAATATGCCAACTTTTTTCTATCACCTGCTAAGGTTGATGTTAAATTTGTATGTCGTATTTGGAATTTTTACCAATGATCTGACAACATTCCTCGCCTAGTTTCTAAAAAAGCATTTGTTGTTATGCGATCCTTCGTAGTTTTTTAAAAGTTAACTTACAATCTTTCAATTTGTGTAGAAATATCTATTTGTGTTCTTTGTAATGATTCCATTTTATTTAAAGTGATATTTACTAAGCAACTAATCAGTTTACACGAAAAATAATGTTCACAATATATGAAGTATTTTTAATACAATGTCAATTTGACGTAGCAGTTAAAAGTCAATAAATAAATATTGGACAACATCACATACATTACTCTGATCCCAATGTAAGTAGCTAAAACACTTGTGTTATGGAAAATCAGAAGTAACGACGGTACCACATACACCCAGACCCAAGACAATATAGAAAATTAATGAACTTTTTCTACATCGACTCGGCCGGGAATCGAACCCGTGACCTCGGAGTGGTGTACCCATGAAAACCGGTGTACACCCTACTCAACTACGGAGGTCATCAATATGTATTTTAAATTTTACAAGTCCAAATATTACTAAAGTGTATATATTACGTTTCTCACATATTGTCTTGCTTATTCTACTATACCCTGTTCAAGTTAGCTTGATCTTTTTGACAGGCGGGCTAGTGATGAGAAACAGAATTATAACATATATAACAGTCGATGGAACGATGGAATGCGTAATTCAAATTAGAATTCAATTTTATTTAACTTATTTTTCTAAAAAAAATTATACCAGCTAAATAGACCCCAACCACTAGCCAAAGACACCCCAACCAAAAGGACCACCGTTCGTAGCAATAACTTAACAATGATCTTTAATAAGGATTTTTGTAATCGATATTTGTAGCAGTTACTGCCTGTTATTCGCGTCCCTATCGTCCGACCGATGTTACATTGTACAAGCGTCTATTATTTTCAGTGTTTCTATTTAAACTTTACTTTGAAGCAATAATATATAATAAAAAATGTCTTAAATTTTTCGGATAACGCTTGAATCTTTAGGAACTTTTGTATTATATGTATTTTTTTTAATATTTTTACAATTTTTGAAATCATTCAATTAAGAAAATAATATGTTCGTCACTGCAAAGTTACGTCGATCAGAAAAAATTACATCTGTCAAAAAGGTCAAGCTATCTTGTACAGTGTATACTAACGATTACCACCAGTTCGTTAGTAAATTATTTGTCAAATTTGTTTTGTTTTATTGTGGCAAATGGTGGCATTTTCCACAGTAAAACCACTATTTACACTTCACTACAGAACAGTCACTAGTCACTTTAACTCAATACCATATACATACTCTACAGATAATGGTACTTTAACAGTACCGTTATCGAAAACCCTGCGCGTCATTTGTCATGACACTATTACTATTATCAAACTTGCGACCCGACTCGAGTTTACACTATTATATTATCCGGCTCGAAGGGCCAATATTAGACGACGAATGAAACGAACTATTGATCCAGGAAAGTCCATTTTTATTTTGATTGACGGTAATGACGGACTTAAAATAATAACTTTAGAACGTGTAACGCAATCTATTAACAACATAAGAAAGTAATTATTTTATTAACATAAATATAAACACACACTCATTCGCAACAGTAAAAGTATTTCAAATAAAATATCATTTTATTTCATAATATTATATTCTAAACTATTAACTATATGGAAGTCACATTTTTTAAACTTTATTAAACTTTACTTTTTTTGCATACACGCAATTGATTATAATATATTTTTATATTAATTTTTATATGAAACTGTTCCTTTGGGTTCGAAGAAATAGCATTGATGGTACGCACTTCCGAGGTCACCCGTAAAACGTGGTTCGTAATTGTAAATTAAGTAACGATTTTCTTCGGCGGCGCTGGCGAAAGAATGTTGACTTTTTCTACATTCCTGGACGAAGAAGTCCATAAAGTAACGGTTGGCTTTCACAGCCTCGTACGAATGCGGATATTTCTTCGAGAGTTTCCATTCAAACGCACTCTTCTCTGGGTGGAACTGCACCCCGTAAAATGGATATCTATACGAAAGAAATATTGTTTAATTATATGTTTGTTTATTTCCATGTATTAGCCGTGATATGATTCACAGTCGCCAATAGACAATAGCACTGTAAAGCCTTGTTTAGATTAGGCTAGTATTTTAGTCGAGTGACGAGAGAGTGAGCGAGTAATTTAGTACCTAAACGAGTCTGTACATTTTGTCGAGTCGATCCATTTCGTCCATCGGCAAAACATGTGTGAACATGAAAGGATCAGATAATGTATAACAAAGAAAATCCATGAGACAAATTTTCTTATTTTTCGTGTTGCGTTCATTCGATTCGTTATGACTTCAGAAAAGTTAATAGGAAATTGAGAGTCATTTTACACGTCGATTTGGGCTACACATTTTTAGAAAAATGACTTGGAAAATTTATAGGTCAAATCACTCCTATCGATTGCTTACCTAACGATAATTATTTCCATTGATAATACTTAGACGTTGATTTTATTACGATGCTAGCGCTAGTATCTCGGAAACAAAATCGTTGCCTCATAAATTCTCTTCATTTTTATAAGTATTGTAAAAAACCCTCCAAAAAAAAGTCATATGCAAATTAAATAGCATACTTTTTTAGCATATTTTTTTTATCAACGCAGACTGACTAGATTTTTCTTTTGCTTTTTAAAACGTCAACAATCGAACAATCTCATTGTGCCAGAAATGTACATCGTATATATTGTAATAAATCATTAAAAAACTAAAAAAAGGGCTTTGTGCAAGATTGTCTGAGCAGGTACTACCCACTCACCAAAGGGTGTTGTGTTATAGTTGGCGGTAGAATAAAGATTCCACCGTCAACTGCAACATAACAATATTTTGTAAACTTCTTATATCACGGACTATAATTATACCTCCTGTGTTCGACGCTCGCGATGAATTCGACGTTGTAGTCGTCATTGCTGTGAGCAGTCACCCGCCAATCGTTGGTAAGGTTGTGAGATTTTAAGTTCTAAGGAAGAAAATATCACAAATCAATAACGTTACTACTTCATAATTTGTACAAATAAATATTTAAAAAATTTGCTAACCGCTACACTCGAATTCATATAGACATGAAGTTTTCAATCAATTTGTCTTTTGTACTAAATTTACAAAAAAATATATTAAAATTAATAGTATTGACGAATAATATCGCTGTTATGTAAATTGCTATAACCCTCGAAACCCACGCAAATTCAATCGTCAGCCGTACGAAATCGAGCAATAGTATGATTACATGATAAAAAAATTGTAACATTTTCTAAACTCACTTCGTCGACTATGCAAAACTGATGAGCATTCACGGTGACATCTTTGGTTTTCAATATATTAATAATATCAAGTGGAGTTTCCTTGAACATTTTGCTACTACGGTAGTCTGAAAAAAAAACATATTTTATAAATTTAAGGTATAGATATTTATAAATAAACAAATAAAAACTAATATGTTTTTTTGCAACGGCCGTAGTGACAATGTATTAAATATTACAGGACCAAATGTGAGTAAAATTAAATCCACAGCAACTTGCACCTACTTTTTTATGTAATAGGCAGCCGGACGGACAAAAATACATAGGTAACTTGATAGTAAGTGCTCACCACCGCCCATTGGCACAAGAAATATGAACTATTTGTTACATAACTGTTTAATTATCAATTTAAAGTTCCTAATCTTGTTTGGTACTATTTATATAGTATAAATAATACTGATTATTACCAAAGAGTCCGTTGGCATAGAATCTACTCTAACATAGCCTTCTGGCGTACGGTCAGATGTCTAATCAAAGACAATGTGATTTAGACATAGACTATTTATACTGCTCTTTACTTATATGTAATATTCCTAACAGCAACCTTGGACGCTAAGATGTTATGTACCCTTTGCCTGGAGTTACGTATTACGATGACGTCACAATGGCAAGAATGCAAAAAAACTTCACGCATGTACCAATTATTATCATAGAAAGTTTAGACTCGATCAGATGAACAATGGTTGCGCATAGAATGTGCAAAAAAAGGGATTTTATGCATAGCGTCATCAACCGAGTAAATAAGAATCTCTATATAGAACGTCTATATCGAAGGACAAACATATATAAAACATTTATTTAATAACTTTTGTGGGCTTGAAACCTTCTAGTGCAAACGCAAAACAGGTTTGCCAGTTACAATATAATCGGATGACGTTTTAATTTAGGAACGCATAGAAAAAACTTAAACATTATTTGTTTATTTATAGATATATGATCTGATGATAAAGGTACATTAAAACATTCGAGTAGATAATAATAAAATCTGATTACGTATCTCTGAGTTTTAATAAGTAGGTACATTATTTCCAGCTAATAATGATGACGGTTGGACTAAGTAATGAGTAAATACATGGTAGTCGGAATAGAACTCATCGCTTTAATTTATTCTCATAATTTATACAACAGACAGTTAAAAAAAATACTTACCCTGAGTAAAATTAAGTGGAAGATTACTATGAGAATAACATCTTATTCTATTTTCGATTTCACCTCGTCCTGAAGCTATAATAATAAGCAACTCGAAGCCCAAACATGTTCCGAATATCGGAAAATAATCTCCATTGTCGTTCAATTTCTTTGCGATTTCGTAAATATGCTGACCAGCGTCAGCGAAGCCGTTTGATTGATTGAAGAATGTTGCTCCACCTGGCAAGAATACCCTAAAAATAATTATTAAAATCAGCATTTACATTTTTTTAAGATCCCAATATATATTTTTACTATACATTTTACGATTTTTACTACAATAGGTAAGCCACCTAAGATGGTGACATAAATTATTCATGTATGCCACCATGTATGACAGAAATTGGAGAAATATTTAGTTTCAATAATCTCATTAACAATACATTTTAAAACCTGAACAAATAAATATTTGGCCTGGTTAGGGGCCTCTATCCCATGCGGCAGTTGCCTACACTGCCTGATAAGCCCCAATTATAACACCTAATTAGAACTTTAATAGCAATATACTTATGGAATATGCAAACACATAAAAATATGACGTTGGGAAGTGCAGGAGTAAACGTTTCATTTGATACACACAATTTAGATATATTTGATAAAGAGATAGGACAAGGGGAAACAGAAAATGTGCAGTTAGCCGCTATAAAAGAACGCTTAATATTTCTGACTTTTCATTTAACTTGTATTTTATTATTTGCGAAGTCGACTATCTATGTCATAAAAAAATAAGCTATTGGTAATTATTTTCATTCTTCAATCCCGTCCCATTTATCTAAGTTGGACGCATTTTCGCAATTTCTACAAACGAATTAGTCTGTTTTCAAGTAGATAGATAAGTTATTTCAATAATCATTTATCATTATTATAGATCAAACTGGATAAATAAATCGTACCTTATCAAGATTTGCACGATTAGGTTTGAAGGACGGACAAATGGGCTACCTAATGGGAAGTGGTGACCAACGCCCGGAGAGATTTATTAACTTATTTATTGAAATAGTTACACGATCTTATATCTTCTCAACCTATCACTGAACACTTAAAATTAACAGCAGATACAGGTAATATTCTAAGTGATTACAGCAACAGATTTCCAGGTCATAAGCAAATAGTAGCAGTAGATAAACACATAATGTATACCCCAAGATGCCCCAAGATTTGATCAACAATTTTAGAAGGACCTTGATTCATATATTATGAAACGAAAACTTTAATTGATTACTATATAAATATCGAATAAATACAATACAATGACGCAGTAAACTATTTATCTTACAATTGTTTAGAATATGTCGTCCTTTTGTAGGCACCCTAGCGCTAAACAAAAATAGATTTTCAATTATTCAATCATAGAGGAAGATCGACTCGTACGCTGTAACGGCAAACAGCAATACGCTGTAATATTAATGGTCAAACGAACTTACCTGTAAGTGAAGTTCGACTACAATTATGTGAGCAGCTTCATTCGAAGCGATTTACAATCAAATAATGAGTCCCAGAGAGATTAGACCAATCATCAAGCAAAAAAAAAAACAAAAGTACCCTCTAAAAATTCGTGCAAGGCGATACGTGGGAACGCATCTTCAATATGGTAAAAGTAAATCGAATGCGAAACATAATTGTATACTTTGTTGCTATATTTTATACTAATAATAATAAATATATTTAACGAAATTATGTTTTTATTAATATCGGTTTACTAGCATATATTGATTCAAAAGCCCTAAATTTAGATGTCATCATATGCGCCGCGTGTCCCGCGACGATCATTTTTTTTTCATTCTTTTGAATATACTATTTAATACTCTTCACGTGCACTCTCTTTAAATATATATTTATATGTTAGACACGATAATTCATAATAGAATCAGCAACTCATAAATAAAAGTTTATGACAGTTGTCGGTAATACATCAAACATAATACTATACTCCCTACTTTTTAATTAAAGTTAAATTATTTCAAACATATAATTAACTATCTCCAGCGGCTACATTCCTGTCATTTTTTATCTCGAAAATTCCATCAATAATTATTATTACGACCACTTCAGTATTTTCAGTAGTGTTAGCTCACCACAAACAAACAGAAAGCGTTGAAAGTAACACGTTTTTAATATATTAGCGACCCACCCCGGCACGGGTGCAATCCTGATACTAAATAATCTACAGCGTTTCTTACAAAGTTCACAGTTTTTCAGTCATTAGACAATCCAAACCACTATGTCCCTGCGTTTTAAATCTGTAATATCTTCGGAAACATTCATTTAAATTTTATACTGTAAAGGACCATATTCCATAATGTATTTAAGGTACTTAATTGGATAAGGATTAATGCTGTATTACTTTAAATCGCTTCGAAAATTAGCCATTATTTCTCGTAAAAGAAAAAAATATGGTTGTTTTGAGCTATCCCTAAGAGATAGACATATCCCGTTGAGGACTTTTTTGAAGGCCCTTTTAAGGTGTAAAATACTGTAGTACATTATTTTGATCTATCTCGTAGGGTTCAGCCAGCGTTTACAATGTAAGCGCAAAAAAATGTGTTTATTTACGACATCACTTAAGAAACCTCTGAAATTATCAGTGTTTTTCTACTATATTGTGCATGTATTATACATATAAACATTCCTCTTGAATCAGTCTATCTATTAAAAACAGACAACGGTAAGCGAGTTTGTTTTATACTATGTAGTGATACATATATATTATAAAACAGACGAGCAAAAGTAATTCAAATAGAGTTCAAAATTATACCCATTAATCTTCTTCATAAGTTCTTCATAGTAGCCACGATCTTTACCAATCCTGAAATTACAAACGAAAAATATAAAAAAACAATTGCTTTTTAATAAAAACAATCAGTATTCATTTTGATAGGTAACATTACAACATACGCATACATTGTATCCTGTCCTGTTACAATTATCTATTCACATTTGCTAAGAACAGATTTTTGATTTATATTGTAATCATTGTAGTATATGAAGCAATCACAGATATAAGAAGAAAAAACAATAAACTGCAGTCTCGCTAATCCAGACCTCGTTTGTCCGGACAATCCGGACATGCATGCTTGTTAATCAGAGAAGAATTAATTAACCAAGCAAATATCAATATTCAGTTTCTTAATATCTGTATTTTGTTTATATAAGACTTTCTCAGTTCGTGGGTCAAAAAATTATATCAATTTTTATTAGATTCAAACAAACAATACTTAAGAAAAATATACTTCATAGTTTATATTAAACGTATTTAAAAAAATAACATATGTAAGCGGACGTGCATACGGACAACTTGATGGTAAGTGGGCACCACTGCCTGAGACTACCGTAAGAAATGTTAACCACTTAAGTGGAAAATAAAAATGTTATGTCTCTTGTCGCATTTGGCTGCAGTTACACTGGCTCACTCGTCCTTCACGGTTTGAATATACCAATATTAAGTATTGATATTTGGAGGCCTATTTAAATAAAGTGTAGATATTTTTATTTATATAGATTTATTATTAATTAATATTTTAGCTTAATGACTTGATTTTTATACTAAATTATAAGATTATATTAAGGATTGATTCGATTTAACTAGATTAGGTTCTGTACATAATATATAAACATATAAATAATATTCACTTACAAGATTGGCACAACTCTAGCACCCGCTGATTCAATATCCTTAACATAAGAAGATGCTATGTAGCTCGTATAATTTTCGTCGGGATATTTCGAGTGCAAATAAAACGATTGTTCTTGGGACAATACACCAATAATCGGTCGATCGTTGAGCACATTGCTTTTCACATTAAAGGTGACGGTGGCACCTTTGCAATAATACAAGAAATACGCTGCGAGAATGATTATTACCCCTTTCATGGTTATCAATTGATACCAAATATTCAATGAAAAACAGCAATCTACGAAATTTATACAAATTATTATCTTAACTTATCAGCTCTACATCTACGAGTTATCGAAAGACGTTATAGTCACAACTTTTTTTTTAAACCTACTTACACTTTTCTTTTCAGTTCGATTTACATATTTTAAAATGATTTTAATGTTTTAACATCAAAATTATAAAACACTAACCATAACAACTCATTTACATAATAGTCTATTTAGTGTTGCTCGTGTTGTTCAGCATTCAGCTACTTCAGTGGCTAAAAATAAAATTATTGTGAAGTTGATTAGTCGAATGTTGCATAATTTGATGAATATTTATGCCTCAAAGTATACTCAATAGATGAAATACTGTTTAATTGATTGATATTTATTCTAAATAAGAGTAATAACATTCAAATATATATTCAGATTAGGTATAATAAAATCTTTTGCACTAATCCGAGGTCCTACAACTACTATTCTTGAAAAAAAATTTGACATACCTTTAATGCTTTGCTTTATTCTTAAAATTGAATTATTAACACTGCAATGTTTTCACAAATTTTCTATGTTTTATGTAAAATAGGCTTTAAATTACTAGTATAATGATAAAAAACATATATTATGTTTAATTCTGAGCTGCACAAATGCCACATTTCAATAATATATTTCAATAATATTGAATAGTATGAAGTGCGCATGCGTATTTATTTTTGAACAAACGAAGCATAATATCAAAATTGTATGTTTATTTTTATATATCATTATTATTAATGAGTTATCAAAAAAGCAGAAACGGTAAAAGTAGTCCTCCCCTATTCATTTATTTTAAATAAAGTTTAAGAATTCATTATTCGATTTATTTAAACAGGCAACATTTTACCGCACTATATTAAATAAATTTCTCATTTAAAGATTATCATAATAGTAGATATACCGTTTTCACTAATAGCAACGCAAATTTTATTTTGAATGATATGTATATATAATTTTTTCCGTTTGTCATAATATATATGTATTAGTAAAAAAAATAATGATTAGTACATAAATAAGCAATTTAAAATTGATGACAACGCTTATTACAAATTACATTTGAAGATTTTAATATCTATGTACTTTTTAAATTATTGAAATATTTAGATTATCTAAATATTTGACAAATTTACAGAGGGTAACCCTATAGATTTCTCGTCAAAAAAGAAAAATGCCGCTGCAAAAAAGAAACGTAATGATAAAGGTATTTTGATAATAATTGTTCTCGTTACATCTGTTTCTACAGATGTTTGAATAAAGTGCCAATCATTAAAATAATCAATCTACATTGTGTAAAAACCAAGGAAGTTAAAAAATACCTTCGTGTTCTAGGTTGGTTTCCTGCGTTGACAAGGGAATTCGCGTATTTTATATTTTAGTTCAAGTTTATACTAATAAAATGTTCGAAATGGTAAGTCAACCGTATTTTCTTATATATACGTTAATTACCAGCTAATGGTGTTGATAAAGTCGTATAATATTGTACTTTGATTACTTTGTTCTTTCAGAATACGGCGGAACCGATGCAAGTGGATGTTCCACTTGAAGATAATGAAAACAATGAGACAGAATGTTATGTGGTTGAAAATCCTACTTTAGATTTGGAGACATATGCTGCGTCATACACAGGTTTTGCTAAGTTGTACAGATTGATGTTTGTAGCAGACCACTGTCCATCTCTAAGATTAGAAGCCCTTAAAATGGCTATAGCATATGTCATGACCACCTATAATGTAAGTCTTTATCAAACACTCCACAAGAAACTTGCTGAAGCTATAGCAACTGCAGGCTTACCGGATGTAGCTGTTCAGATGGGTTCACAGGATATCCCTGTTCTTGACTCAATGTGGGTGGAATCAAAAACTAAAAAAGCTGCTATAAAGTTGGAAAAATTAGATACAGATCTTAAAAATTACAAAACTAATTCTATAAAAGAAAGCATAAGAAGAGGTCATGATGACTTAGGTGATCACTACCTTGACTGCGGTGACCTAACTAGTGCTCTAAAGTGTTATTCTAGAGCTAGAGATTACTGCACAAGTGGCAAACATATAATAATGATGTGCCTCAATGTAGTAAAGGTTTCAGTGTATTTGCAGAACTGGGCACATGTTTTAAATTATGTTTCTAAAGCAGAAGGAACACCAGATTTTAATGAAGTTCCTGGAAAAGATTCCAATCAAGCTATACTTACTCGCTTAAAGTGTGCTGCAGGCTTAGCTGAGTTAGCAACTAAGAAATACAAGTCTGCTGCAAAACATTTTCTAGCTGCCAGTATTGATCACTGTGATTATCCAGAACTTCTTAGTAGCAATAATGTAGCCGTTTATGGAGGACTTTGTGCATTGGCTACTTTTGATCGATCTGAGCTTCAAAAACAAGTGATAGTTAGCAGTTCTTTTAAATTATTTTTAGAACTAGAACCTCAGTTACGAGACATAATTTTTAAATTTTATGAATCTAAATATGCATCCTGCTTAAGGTTACTTGATGAGATACGTGACAATCTTCTTCTAGATATGTATTTAGCACCACACTTAAATTCTTTATACATGCAGATACGCAACAGAGCCTTAATTCAGTACTTTAGTCCCTATTTGTCAGCTGACATGCGACTAATGGCTGCTGCTTTTAATCGTACAGTAAATGCTCTAGAAGATGAATTAATGCAATTAATACTTGATGGACAAATTCAAGCACGCATTGATTCACATAACAAAATACTCTATGCTAAAGATGTGGACCAGAGGAGCACTACTTTTGAAAGAAGTCTTGCAATGGGGAAAGAATATCAGCGACGGACATCCATGTTAATTCTACGTGCTGCCATGCTCAAAAATCAAATACATGTTAAGGTATATATGTTTATTTTATTTTATAAATCTAAATAAACTTAATGTAAAAAAAGTTTTTGCGTGAAATATTATTATTTGACTGGGGCTTCATTAATATCTCATAAAGTAATTTTTCACTCTGTACTGAAGTACAGAAAATGAGTATTGCATAATCTTGGAAATTTAAATTGCTTTATGATAACAAATCTGTACTAATATTATAAATATATTTGTAACTCTATCTGTTACACTAGCATACATAAACCACTGAACCTATTTTGATGCAATTTGAAATGAAGTTATCTGGAGCCCAAGAATAAATTACTTTTTTGTATTACCTCTTTCGGGGTAAAAAATTGATGATGGTAAAAATATAAATGATTTTAGAACTTGTAGCCAGACTATATATATTATGTAAAATTAATAACTTTTTCATTTACCAATAATTCTAGATTAATGTTCTTTCACTCCAACTAATGATAATGCTTTATTTATTTTTTATTTTAACTTTAATTTGCTCTTAATAAAATCATTTACTGTAAAGAAAAATATATTCTCTTCAGAAAATTAAACATACAGTAACTTTATCAAGAACAACAATTTGCTTCTAAAATTGTCAAACTTTAATTAGCATAAATAATCAAATAGCTTGTAACTATCTATCTATTACATTCATAAAGTATTAATTTTTATATTGTAAACAACATTTTATATAGAATGTTGAAAAATGTGATAATACTTATGGAACAGTGATTTTGTACTCTTACAGAATGTTGGCCGAGAAACTGGTCCACAATGTGGTGAGGCTCCTGGCTCCAGTACCAGTCACACACCGCGCACCTTTGAGACCGTGCCCTTGTGATAAAGTATCTCACAAAATAGTCAACATCTAACACTTTTACATGGCAATTTAAATAATTTGTACATCAGACACAAATTGTATCATGCAATTTAATTTTTTAGGCGAAGCCTTTAATTAAGAAATACATTTTAGTTTGTCATGTGAAATCTTCTCTTTTTCATTTTGAGTAAACACTTTAAGTACCATTAAATACCCACTTTGGTTTTTTATTGAAAAAATACAGAAGTAGGTCTGTGTGGTTTCAGCAATATTGCCTTTGCAAATGCTGGTGTTGATTTTAAGTGTAATGTTTTGTCAGCTCTCACGAACTTTGAACTGCTGATGCAAGCATTATTTGCAACATTGTTTATACAGAATTATTCTATGTAACCACAAAATATTATGTCTACGTAATTTTTAATAATATTAAAAAAGTAAAAATATATTGACTTTTAATTTCAACAAAATATGTCCATATCTGAAAAGTTTAGCAAATTATCCTGCATCAAATATCTTTTTCCTAATATTTATAAAGGTTGTGCTATTTTTAAGTTTGGAAAAAATAACTCACACACTGAAATAGTTTAAACCTTTATTAAAGAAATATAAATAGGACACAATAGTATATGCTATAAAACGTAAGCTAGTTGTCTTTTTCGCTGCATGTTATAGATTGAAGACATGTTGGACAACTGCCATTTGCAACACCAAATGCAGGCAGGCGACCTCTCTCACAAGCAACAAGCCACTGAAACAAAAACAATTTTTTTTTTTCATATTTGCTTTTGAACCATTTAAGTGATAAAAACTTGTGGTAAAAAGATTCAATAATGATATAATTCGATTTTTTTTTTATTATGTACTGCAAAATACCCTTACATCTTTATGAAATAAACAAGTCTTTAAAATTAGATACTAATAATTGTAAAGAAAAATGCTAAAATAATAATTGATCATTATTTGTATATCTGAGTAAGCCTGAACTAGGGTTGCAGTACCATTCTATTTTTACATAGACCAATTTAAATACATAATTTAAAGACCTAATCAAATATTGAACATTTTTAACTTTAACTTGATCTATTCTAAAGGTAGACTATTATAAAGCAATCTCAGAAGATTTGAATTTTCACAAAAAGACCTGCAATAATTTGGATATGTCAATATAGACAATTATTACCTGAAATAAACAACTTTTATGGAAGTAAACACCACAATTAGGATTCTGACACACTGGTTGTGGTACTCCTGGGTTGTCTGGTAACTCAACACAGAAGCATATGGCACATGAGGGAAAGTCAACTTTGTTATCATTTGTTGCTTCTACTTTGTCTAATTGCTTGACAAAAGATGAAGATTTCATCAAATCTACAAATAGAAAAAGCAAGTTTTATTTTATAAATGAAATACTATGACTATGACTAGTGCTTTTTGTTCATCCAATAATCTTTTTTATGCTATGTTTTCCTCAAAAAAATTTTTAAAATGTTTTTTGAACGCAGTTCTTTGACATAGTTTACAGTAGAGTGAACTGAAATCTCTAAGGAAAGAAGAAGCTTTATGCCCCTTCCAAAGACAACCTTTTCCTTTCTTTGTAAATGGATTTATATTAAATAATTATTTTATTCTTTGTTATTGGTTTAATTTACACCATATTTTTGATAATAATTTTGTTTAATTAATGTGTCTATTATTTAGTAAACAGTATATATAGCAAAACAACTTCGTTTCCACAATGCACATCTTTTTTTTTAAATATGCATATGGTAAATGTTAGTATTTACCAAATATGTCTGTAATGTTGCTCACTATGTCTTTGTCATGATCCCAAGCTAATAGACCAGCTTGTAATTTGTCATGCCAATGTTCTGACTGACCAACAAGATGAATATTCATTGCTGAACCATTACTGGTCACTTCAACGTGCAACCATGTTCTTTCATCTGCA
The DNA here is from genome assembly GCF_037043105.1 of Vanessa tameamea. Lineage (NCBI taxonomy): Eukaryota > Metazoa > Arthropoda > Insecta > Lepidoptera > Nymphalidae > Vanessa > Vanessa tameamea. Next base: position 6,447,049 of record NC_087324.1, read on the forward strand.
AGTCATATAAATTTATATTATTGAATACAAAAATAATTTAACAACAAAAATGTAATGAACAGCAAACCAAGTAATATTCTCCTGTAATCATCTTTAAAGGTAGGTTTGACTGGTTCCATCACAGTAAAAGATGTGTCTATACTTTCTAGTTCTTGAAAATATAAGCTTAAGCTGTTAATGTATTGACGAAAAGCGAGTACAACCTCTTCAATTGAGGAATATTCACATTCTTGCAATTGCGAGTGAGGAAGATTAACTCTAGAAATAGTCAGTTTATGAAGACCATTATATTTCAAAAATATTTCATGTACTCTTTGACTTTCATAATCTTGTACAGTACATTTAAATTCTCGAAGACTTCTGCCAAAAGACAGGGATATATCCTCGGGCAAATTTCTAATTTCTTCAATAAACTCTTTATCGATTATGTCTAAACTGACTGTGTCAATAAATTTTATATCATTTTCTAAGAAAAGGCCAAGCAAGTTATCTATTTTAGGTCCATACATGTTATTATAATGTTCTTCAGCAATCTTCTAAAACAAACCTAGCATTATATTAAATCAAATGTTTTACAACTACATAAAATTAATAACCATTTTTAATGGACATTGTATGCTGTAGATATCAACAATTTATTATATAAAAATGTATTGTTTATTAAAGTTTAAAATGATAATCTCATATCGTATATAGTTGTTATTAATTTCAATTCAATTCTTAGTTTAGTGGTTATTTTATTTTGATTACAATATGTATTGTCATCTGTCAAATTAATAATTATCATAGAGCATTCACTATTATTGAAAACCTATTCTAAAGCCTCCACCACACTTTGAACCAGTGTATTTGGGCGATGATTTCTTTGATTATAAAGAAAACGATTGAGGGTAAACTTCACCCTCAATCGTTGGGCCCGAGAGACATTCCCTGGTGGCAAAAGTCGGCGGAGATCTCTCGTTGCCTAGCGTGATAACCGCCATGCCATGCAGTAAGAGGTGCTGGAACGAGATGGTCTTTTTCTGCGAAAGTGTATTGTTGCAGAAAGAGTGCCGCTGCGGACTCGCTCCGCCGAAGATGACCGTGGAGAAGGCGTCGGCGCTATGCGTTCCTTCTCCCCCTGTTGTAAGCTTCGCCGAGAGTAGGGGGGGTTCTCTGTGACTCCTCTAGCTTGGAGGCCCACAACGGTGGGCCAACCGTCGGGGCGTCACGGTAGCATGCGCAAGCGATCCAGTGATGGCCGCCTGACAAGACGGAGTGGGTACCACTGGTTTTTTGTAACATGTAGCAGTACCTCGTTACACCGTTAGCAACAACAAGTACATGCCACAATATGTTACATCAGCATCTGAAATAATGAATAGTTTTGACAAAAATTGGATGTTTATTTCATATTATTTCCTTATATCGACAATGGTTATTTATTATTTATTTTTTTGTATAAATACTCGTTTGTCAATAAATCATTGCAAGAAGAAAATTTTTTTTACACTGCCACTACAAAATACATACTGCTATTACTACTTACGCTGCCAGCCAATTTAAGAAAACTCCTTTAAGTCACCCGACGCACCCCCAACATAGAAATTCACTCTCATAATTTTTTCATAAAGCGCCAAAAGAATTATAACTTTAAAAATAACGCATTGTTCTAGGTCTCTAGAACTAGAACAATGCGCACTCGAAACTGGCGATAGTTAATACTAATATTTTTTATTGGTAGGTAAATTAAAGTGATGATATAATTATATATAAAGGAATACCCAATAAATTTGCAAAGTAATAAAAAAAATTAGGTATCATTTGTATTATGCATATCATCTCATGTTTTTTATTTTAATGTAATGCTGCATAGTTATACATAATATGATTCTCAAGCGCTAGTGGTGCCACCTCCAATATTGCTATTAATTATACCATTAATATTACCACGTAATGAGCACGTGAATCTCTACAGTAAAAAAGCGAAGAAAAAGCTTGTAAATGTCTCACTGTTGAGTAGAGGACCTCATTCCATGGCGATACTCATGTTAACCGCTGTACAAATTATGCACATAAAAAATTATTAGAGCTTGCCCGAATTTCCACCTGCAACTTACAAGTTACCACTGCTTACAAAAACACCATAATTGAAACACTTATTTGAAACCTATTAAGGACGTAGGTAAACCGCTGTATGCTTGGCCCTCCTGACAGTCTGCGGCGCTTAATTATTTATCGGTTCTTGCTTAAGAATTTTTATTCAGTTTATTTTACATGTATCAAGAAAATAAATATATTTTTGTAGCGTAAGCGTGAAGTAAATAACACGTTTAATACATATTAATATATTAATTTCTGGTACAATTGTCTGATATTTAATTGAACAAAATAAAATAACAATGGTCTTTATTAATTTTAGTTATTAATTGCGTACAAATTGAAAATAGATAAATATTTTTTCATTTATCGAAACTTTCTTCATCATCACTTAAAATAATTTCATTTTTAAATTCCGAGGACGATCTGATTATCTGGCGATAATCCAATAGAAACCGGAATATACATATCGTAGGCGTATACTTATGTATCTATTCGATTATTTTTTTGTATATATTTTCATCTTTTATAATAATCACATTCGGCCCATTGAACTTGCATATAATTAAAAAATATTATCAAATTGTTCCCACTTTCGTTGTTCACGTTGTTGGGTAACGATCTCGTATCATCAACAACACGATCTTTCTTCCTGAGTCGGATTGACTAAGTCTCATACTCGGCTCGCGAGAAGATTTTGTGACCAGAGAAAACATATTATCGTCTCTAATCCTGGTGCTTCGAAAATTACAATTTTATCGTTCATCGCCATACTCCTCTTGTAAATGTTTTTTCATTTATCTACGATCCGGAGAAAAGCTTTCGCCGATTTTTTTTTATTTCGAACTCTTTCTAAATAATTTGTTACTTATTATATTAATTGATAATAATTAGCCACATTTTATCCCTTAATTTAAAAAAAATATTATTATATCAACTAAAGTTGCCCCTTTTTAAATCAAGATGGCAATCAATTAATTCTACTGGTGGCAGTAGAATTTGGTAGATATTTAGATTTTTAGGCTACCAGTGACACCCTTCGCAAGTTTACAGCGGTTTACCTATAATTAATGATCTAATAGGAAGGTTGGGTTTAACACTAAATAAATTTTAAAATTAAAAAAAAACTAATTTGTTAAATGCATACACTTAATCTAATGTCTATATTATAACAATTAATTGTACTACACATTTCCTAAGTATTCATTCCCATAAAATGCTGAGAGGTAGTAAGAAAATAGTAATTTTGAATAAATTACTGATTCTACTCTTAAATATAAGTAATAGCTAAAAATTATACAATCATTTTATAAAAAATATAAACTACCAGATTATATACTATATTATTTCATATTAATTTTATTTTTAAATTTTAATACTGCTTGACAATAGTTTTTATAAAAATTTAATTTTTATCATCATAAAAGCTATACTATGCAAATATTTATAATCCTTTTTGCAATTAAATTAAGCTTTCATATCATCCAATTAAAGTTTCAAGTTAAAAATGAGACATTCGTATAAATAATTTACATATAGGATATGTATTTAAATTTTTTTCCAAAGATATACTCGAAACAAATTATTAAAAATGTATACAATATTTGATTAAAATATGCAATGTAATTTTAGCATAAACAAGTTAAAAACTATGCATATATATCATTCTACAAAAATTTGTATTTTTAAATTCATTTATATTATGTGGTATTAGGCAAGAATTATTGCTGTTTTCGTTAAAATTTACATCATACTACTATTTTTTTTAATCTAGATATATTTTTAAGCTTTTTACTATTTGTAAAATTTGCACAAAAATGCATCATTGTAAATTGAAAAACAATTAATATCCCAAAATACCTACAGATAAATGTCATAAGATGTAAAAGTATCAAAATAGTTGTCAGAATAAATAAACAAGAAATACCTCAAACAAAATTACAACAGGGTCGAATGAATAAACATTTAAAAAAAATTATAACATGCATAGTTTGTCAACCTATTGGATATTATAAATCTCATTCATATACTACACATTATTTTATTAGAATAAATTCATTAATTTTTTTTAATCAGCTTTAGTTTATTTTTACAAATAATTGTCGTCATAATTGTATTTGTGCGCAATAAAGTGCAAGTACCTAAGAATTAGTACAAAAATAATAAATTTAAAAATTTACAACCTGAAATGTGTAATGAAATTTGTCAAATAATTAAAATAATACAAATTAATAAAAAAATCTTGTAAAATTATACAATATGTAGAATTAATTAAAATAAATTATTTCGGCCTTACAAGCTTTGTCTCTACTTTCACCATATCATCACCTTTGTGCATTTCTACTTGTAGTATTGAGAAAACTTCAATAACCTGTATTATTGTTGGCAAATCTTCAATGGCATTCCATGTTAGTTCCATTTTCGACAATTTTATACCTGCATCGTTTTTTATACACTTATAATCCCCAGGAAAATCCTGAAAAGAAATTAAGGTAATCTTAAGACCAGATAATCTTAATTGGTCAAAAAACATTAAGTAATAAATAAAATTATAGCTTACATTGTTGAAAAATATTCTTCTATTTAAACCCATTGCCACTATTATTACATCTATGTATTTTTCTTTTACTTCTACAACAACAGCTTCAGTAACAAGAGGCGAGTTCAATTCGATGTACTTCAGAGTGTATAGTTCTGTTGATAATTCCCCTGCCTTTTTAGCATTATACTTTTGCTTATTGCACTGTGCAGTAATCATGCTAACTTTGTCCACATCCCATTTAGGTACATCTCTATAATTTAAGCTAGCAGCTAATAATCTGAAAAAGTGTTTTGTTTAATGTAATCTATAAAAGTAGGTAATTTTTAATGACAGAATAAGATATATTTATTGAATAAATTTACCTGTGAACCATTATATCGGCATAACGCCTTATTGGACTAGTGAAATGAGTATATAGAGGTACATTTAAGGCATAATGGTGGAAATCTTCTTCGCTTTGTCCACCTGCACAAAAATATTTTGCTCTCGTCATTGGCTTAGCACACAGCATGTTCAAGACCATACCTTTTCCCCTATCTTCAGAATCAGGTCCAGCATAGGACAAAAGTGATCTTTGTAAATCACCAGCAGATGAAATTTCTAGATCAATACCCATTGGTTTCAATGACTTAGCAAGCTGTCTTAGCATAAAAATACTAGGTGTAGGATGGCATCTCAAGACAGCTAATTGTGGATGGTCATCATATATTCTCTTAGCTACAGTCATGTTAGCAAGAAGCATGAACTCTTCAATCAGCTGGTGACTTTCTTTACTTTGATAAATGCAAAAAGAATCTGGCAATCCATTTACAGGGCTTAAATGGAATGACACCTTAGGCTGATCGATTCGCAATGCACCACCCTCGAATCTATTTTTTCTAAATATTGCAGACAGCTTACCTAATATTTTAATTGTTTGGTACACATCTTGATAGTTAAACCCATTATATATTTCGGGAAAATTGTCTTCAGCATTTTCTTTGAATTCAAGTACTGCTTGAGCATGTTCATAGGCTAATTGACAGCATGAGTGTATAATTGTCTTTGCAAACCTATGACTTATGACTATACCACTCTCTGTAACTTCCCAGAATATAGAGAATGCAAGTTTATCTACTCCAGGAAATAAAGAACACAGCATGCACATATCATCTGGCAGCATGTGGTATGCTTTCTCAACCAAATATATAGTTGTAGCTTTTTCTGCTACTTTTTCATCCAAAATTGTATTCTCAGTCAAGAAATGAGCAACATCTGAAATATGGACTCCAATTTCATAGTTGTCATTATCAAGTTTTTTACATGAAACAGCATCATCTATATCACGACAATTAGCTGGATCTATACTAAAAATACATAACTTTCTACAATCTTCCCTTATATTCTTTTCTTCTTCAGGAATTGTATAATCTAAACGAGGATATAAATGCCTTACCTCTGGGCCAAATGGTGTTATGTCCAAGTCAGTTTGAGCCAGAATTGCTTTAGTTTCTGTTTGCATATCACCTGATTCTCCTATATTACAGTCTAATTTACCCAAAGCAAACCGTACATCAAACCAGTCAATGATTTTAGCTGAAAACAAAGTGTTTTCATAACTTTTTGAATCCTGATAGAAATTATCTGGCCAATTTGTAAATGGTATGTTTAACCTTGGTATTCTGTGATCCCTGGGTACAAATAATGCTCTTTGTCTATTCTTATCAGGCATCAGTTTTAATTTTCCAATGCATAATCTAGTGTGAACCTTTTCTTTTATAAACACTACTTTGCCTCTTTTCTGCTTATTATCTTCATTAGAATCATTATTTTCTTCACTCTCGCTGTCAATATATTGAACAATAACAACATCACCTTCCAGGGCACGATTTCTATTCTTAATACCATCTATAAGAACATCTTGCTCACTTCTATCAGTACTTGAAACATATGAATGCTGAAATTGTTTAGGATTTATTCTTAATACTCCTTCTAGTAATGTATTATTTTGTAAACCTAATTCTACCTCTTCTAAAGAGATGTAAGCATTAAACTTTTTGTCATCATTGTCTTTATTGTCTTGTTTCTTCTGATTTCTTTGTCTTCTTGGAGAATTATTGGTCTTAGTCTCTTGGGAATTAGAAAAACTATTACTTTTTGTCATTTGGTGAAAACTAGAAGATTGATGCATATTACAATGATTAGCATTTACAAAAGTTTTACTAAGTAAAGGATGCTGCATTGCATTTTGAAAATATTTTGGTTGATATGCAAATGCTGAATTCACAAAGTTGTGAGAATTGGAACCATGGGCTTGTTGCATTAAAGGAGTATTTGGTGCACTTGATGCAAACTGATAATGTAGAAACATTTCCCTTAATTGCATACTTTGCATTAAATGTAGTTGTGGATGATGTGCGAGATTTTCTAAATAACTTGAACTAGTATTAGCATACAATGGAGCAACTTGTTTTAGGAAAAAATTTTGCAATGGATTTATACCATTTTGCGTTGGAACTGGAGGCGCAGTTTGAATAGCTTCAGGCTTAATGTCCTGGTTGCTCTCGTTTGGTGAATGTATCTGCAATTTTTTCAATCGTTCTTTTTTTCTGGCATTCCTTTTTTTCGATCCACTCAAAGAATTATTTTGTATGGAATTTTCTTCACTATTGATATTTATATTTTGATTGCCCTCCGACCTATCGCTAAAGCTGAGTGTATGTATATCGGAAGATATCTTCTCGATTTGCTCCTCTTGTGAATGAGATGCAGAAGATGACGACGCTGACATTTCTTTCAAATCCGTTCCAATATCATTAATAATATTATGAGAACTCCCTGACGGTACTGTTTGCAAGTTTGTTGATTGTGACGTGGATGGGTTAGTCTTCTCCTGTTTTTTTGCCAAGTGATTTTCTAGTAAATCAGACATCACTAACGAGAATTTTTTAACCTTTTCTTTAAAAATATAATTTTAAGCAAGGGGCGTAATATTGAGTAAATAATTAGTTGTTAACATGTTATCTGCATTCTGCATAATTAATATTGCTATTTGCTAAATGATGATATTGACCTAAATATAGTGTTGCCAAGCTAAGATTTTGAGTGTCAGACTTCTATAATTGTTTTCCTTTTCCATATTCTTTTAAATTTGAAATATTAAAGAATTTTATCTGATCCGAAATCCCACGAAAAATATATCGATTTAAATTGTGCGTTTGTATCTAGACTTTGTTATTAGGAATGGCATAAGACCATATTTATGGAACTAACGAATAAGATTGGAACTTAAAATTTACGGTACAAAATATAGTTTCTCACCAAGAAATTAAACAAGTATAATACATACCTCTCAATAATGTAGTTATTATTATAAATACGCTGTAATTGCAAATAATAGCATGTCACACTGAAACAATATGTCAACTAAAACAGTAAATGTTAAATGTCAAATTAAAGAAAAAAAAACCTACAAAATTGTAAGGCGGTATAAATAAACATTAAAAATAAAAAATCGCTACATGTAATTTAGTGAAGACATTACTTTTTTAATCATAAGTGGCATAATTAATTATACACATTATGAAGCTTATTACTCACAACATGCTCACATCAAAATGCTTAAAAGGAGTTCTTACAGGTTATCCACTTGCCATTAAAGCTACGAATATTAAAGTGAATGAAGTTGATTTTAATCCCGACTTCATTTCTAGAATTATCCCTAAATTAGATTGGGAAGTATTGTGGAAAGCAGCAGACAGTATAGGTCATAGTGAAGGCTTACCACAAACTATTGAACGAAACTATGATGAAGACAAGGAATTCTTGAAAAAAGCACACCGAGTTCTATTAGAGGTAGAAGTGGAAGAGGGTTATTTGACTTGTCCTGAATCGGGTCGACAATTTCCTATAACCAAAGGCATCCCTAATATGTTATTAACAGAAGCAGAAGTGCAATAAATGAAGTATATAAATAAATGTTACATTAATATTACCTGAATCAAAAAACAGCGTTACAAATTTGCAACACTAAAATTAGTTACATTTTCAAGTATGGCATTTAAACTCATAATTAATGGATTAAATAGTCAAAACAATATTACATAATTACTTGTTTAAGTTACTTTTGTAATGTGATTTCAAATAATTAATTTAGATTATGATTTTTTTTTTACTATAGTTATTTAGGGGAGTTGCTGCCAATTAGATCTAAATATTAGAACTAATGTTTAGTATAACTCTGTATTCATTTTGTAATTATTAACATTCCTGTGAAATCTTTGAATGCCTTCTAGATAAAATTGTTGCTTTTTTTTTATTATTAATTTTCTTAAATAGGAATAAGATAATAAAGGTACAACAATATCTAAAATTTTCCTTTGCAATATTTAATTGTGAATTACATTGAGGTTTTATGTACAGCTTTATATTTGTAAAAACTTTTAATTAGTAGCTTTATATTAAATTTATATGTATGTTAGAAATTTATAATTTAATATCCCTTCAAATGTTATTTTCTAAAATTGCATACAAATATGTTTTGCCTCTGGGATATAATTAAATTGTGAAATAATATTTCATTATTGTTTTGCATTCCAACATTTTTTTTGCAAATTGTACTGCAATGAATATTAGAAGTTTAAAGAAAGAGCTGGTCAAAAAATAAATATATATCTTCAAATAGTAGTTTTATTGATTAAATATATAAGTTGTATTGCTTTGGTCGTGTAAGACTTTATATTTTTAAATTAAATTAAAATCTATTCCAGGAGGTATGTATTAGTTTTATGTAACCAACCATACTAATATTATTTTATTAACTTGACCAATTATGAGATAAGTAATAAAAATACTGAGATGCAGTTTAACAAGAAAATAAAATTCTTGATTAGGTGGATTTTTGTTATCAAATGATATTAAAAAAAGCTTATTGTGTTTTATAGGACTTTCAGCCCTCTGAAAAGAATTTGAATTAAACTTGCTAACCATATTATATTTTAAACACATGTTAGTACCAATCAAAATAAAATATAATAATAATGGATCGACATTTCGCTTTTCTGTAACTCTGCTTATATTTCCATTGTGTATATCAAGATTCAAGATATACATGAATTGTTTAATAGCCCTAAGCAGAAAAAACTCCTACCCATCGATTTTTCAATTGCAAGTTATTTCAAAGTATAGTTTATATACTTAACGTAAATTATATTTACATTAAGTATATAAACTTTTCAACATTTCTTTTTGCTTTTTCCTATTTTAACTTTGAGATATAGAAGTTCAAAATCTATGTAATTTACAGTGAATGTACTTTGAGACTTGTATGTTAAATCATTATGCTTTTGTATTTTTTATATACTGAATATATATAATTCTTGTACCATAAAGATGGTAAATTTTTGTAAGATTTTCTATGCAAATAGATGATAGCAGTTAATAATCCCTTTTAAATGTACTCTAATCTACCACTATTTACTTAGGTATGCAAAGAGTACGGAATGAGTAACTACTCACATTCTAGTGGATTCTAGATAAAATCATACATTCTGAGCTTTATATTTAACTCGATACTTAACATAATGATTCAAAAGCGCTTTTATATGCTTACTAGAAAAATATTATAATTATAATTAAAGCGGAATGGTGGTTAGTTAGAAAAAATAAGCCATTGAAATAAACAGCTTGTTTATTTAATACAACAATAAATTATATTAAACAATGATCTATATTAAATTGGTATTTTTTTGCTTGTGGTTGTTAATAGTCATTTGGTTACTTTTGACTTTCTACTAATATTGACTATAACAGGCTTTATAGCTCATCAACATATGGGACGAGGGTTAGATTTCCAGCTGCACCCATGGAAATCTTGTTCTTTGCTGCATTTGAAAGAGCCTGAAATAATATTTTCAGATTTTATTCAAAGGTGCAATAACACCTAACAATAAAAATAATTCATTCCTCACATCCATCCTTGTCACAAGTAAATCATAATTTTATCTGAATGAACTTTGAAATCTACAAGGTAGGGATTTTGTAGATTTCAAAGTTTGACATTTATATTTAATAATAGTTATAAATAAATTTGTCTAATAAACATAACATTTCTAAGTTATCATTTCAATGTAAATTATTTCTAAGGCTACCTGAGAAATATCACTGTTTGATAGTTGATCAATAGCTGCCGCAATCTCAGCTGGTGATTTCACAACACCAGTGTATAAGCCTTGAGAGGCAATAGACTCGGCGAGTGTGGTTCCTTCTTCTGCTTCAGTCAATACTTGCAATTTTAGTTGGTTTTTACCAGCCTTAACAGCATCAGCACTCAAGTTCGGGTTCTTTAAGAGTTTACCAGCTGCTTTCACGGCCTTAAAATTATACGACAATAAAAATGAAGTTAATATAACATTTTTTTTTATTATTATTAATAGTGATATTTCCTACTTTCATTCTCAAATTTCTTTAATTATTTTCTAATAATATTATACTTACAGTAGTAGCTTCATCCTTAGGGACAGAGAGCACCAATCCAAACAGACCATTGTCAGAGTATGAAACATTAAAACCAGCAGCAGCAAACGGTCCAATATTCCCAATAGCCTTAGCAAGAGGTGTGTTGTCAGCTCCCCATTTGGTGATAGGACCATTGCCGAGTGCTTTAAAAATTACAATCTTAATAAAGAACACAAATTTCTTATATAACCCAAAAATGTGACCAATGATGTGTTGTTGATGTGCTTTTTATGTATCATTGTAATGTACATGTAATGATTCATAACTTTATATACCTTTAGCAGCAACTGCAAGTGCAAGGCTCTGTGGGGAACCTGCAGGAGCACCTTGTACAGCCAAAGCTACATGAGCTAAATCACCACCCATTTCTTTTCTGTAAAAACGCAACATTTAAAAAGTCATAACATATTTTTAATATTTGTACATTGACCCTAATCAGCATGTCATGTTTCAAATTATTATTTAATTGTATGGATAATACCTTAATTCTCCACCATGATATGTAGAGGGATTGCTCTGTGCCTCACTGGCAGTTGGCAACTGAAGTGCTTGAGCAACCAAAGTAGCATTTTCCTATAAATAAAAATAATAATAGTCATAGAATGAGAATTTTTACTACAAATTATGTAATTTTGCATAACTTTAACAGACATATTCAAGCAATTAATATGATATAGCTAAATTGAAAATTTATTATGATGAATAATTTTCTGATTAAGTGTATTTTTTATTTTGCATGCAGTGTGATGTTAACATATAATTATTAATGAAAAATCACTTAAACATTATAGAGATTCTAAAGCTTCTGATGAACTTTGTTTTAACTATTGTGTATTCATATAAAACACACGCATACAAATTGATAACATGATAAAAAAATTGTAGCTTATTTTTAATTGGGGAGCTACAATATCCTAAAATCAATGTTTTAGGCAGTAGTTGTTTAGGAACTAAGCAAATATAGACACAGTTTTTAAACTAATTTAGTAGCATCTAAATAATAACAATGTTCACCTGGCTATTTCCAATAATGGTGACTGCACAACGACCCGGTGTTAAAGTGCTTGCTGCAAAATGCTGCAGAGACTCAGAGCTGATGTTTCCAATCTTTTTTGGAGCAATGAAGAGAGAATTACCAAGCCCACGGCGATATGCAGCTTTGTGAAGCAAATCAACGGCACGAACCTATCAATAGGAAAATTGTTTTACAGTATTATATACACAGAGTAAATAATTGCTCCATGAGGCTTCACTAATGTTAAATGTTACTGCTCTGCCTTTGTGGGTCATAGCATGATATTTTATAGTCTATCTTAAACTTCTCACTTTAATGGTTAGGTAGATCTCGAAGTAACTTTATTTGAACTCTAATAACTTAACATGTATTAAAAGTCCCTTGAGGTAAACAACTAAAACAATCATAGTAGTTTATTTAAAAATTTTCCTTCCTTGTTATAAAATGCTTATGATTTTCAGTTTTTTTTAAATTAGTACTGATATTATTGTCTACCTACACTATAACAAATTTTCATTTTATAAGCATTTCTGACGCCTACCTGAGGAGGTAATGCCGCAAGGTCATACTGAAGACGGGGAATGTTGTCACTTAGTTCCCATGGTCTGAATTCTTGGTTTGATACAATATTGTTCAGATATTCCAAAGCCTGCTGCAGGTTGTTTTGAGTAGCCTGTTAAAAAATTATAATTTAATTATAAACAAGAATAAACTATATTATCCATTATCAATATTAGTAAATATTTAGATAACATGTCACTAAAATGGTATTCATATTATTTACATAGAATTGTTGAATACAAGAAAAAATTATGGTTTCATCACTTAATATAATGGATTGAAATATTTCATATGTGTACTTACTTCAACTGTGTAGTAAATGAACTCACGATCTCCGGATGCACTGAATGATGCACCAATTTGGGCTAGTTTTCGGGAAATTATGAAAGCAGATGCATTTTTAGTGGTGAGACCAGCTGCAGAACGGAGTAAGTGGGCTACACCCAACTCTGATTGTGGCTCATAACGAGAACCAGCTCTGGAGAATAAAAAGTAATAGATTAGCATTTTTTTTTTTTTTTTCTATAGTTACTAAGTGCAAATAATTATTTTTAAAAAGGATAGACAAAACATGGCATAATTCTGTTCTTAGTTTTAAAAAAATAATTCACCTACCTAAATAAGCACATATTATATTTTTAGTTAAAAATGTTGATAACTTATATCTTACTTACTTGAAAGCTATAGTAACCCGAGCTACAGGAGAACCATTATCTAAAGCGGCGACAAATGTTTTATTGGGCAAAACACTGGACTGGATTCTTGCATCTCTCTTAAGGGCTGGAGCCGCTTGGGCGTAACCCCTTGTCTAGAATTTAAGAATATTTACTATATTTTAAATTCAATTAAAAGAAAAAATCATTTGTTTAAAGCAGTCCTATCATATGGTTTTACATAACAGGGTTTTGACATATCATTCATTTATTTTGATTAAGCTGCTTTAAATCAAAAATAGTAGTATAATTACCGTAACATGACGAATAAGAGGTGTCGCAAGTGTTTTTGACGACATTTTAAAGGTATTTTTTATAAATTATATATATTCTCCACTAAATCCAGCAGTCTATTAGGACTTCACCTACTTGTCGCAAAATCGAATTCGTTTATTAAAGCAGGCAACACTAAGATATGAGTAACAGATTACAAATCCAAATATAATATATATACTATTATAATAAAATATTAATCAGAAATTTATTAATTATTATAATTTTTGGAATAAAAATTTATAGTTATATTTAAAAATATGAGCATGTAAATTATTTATTGAATTAATAAATGTAATTTGTAAGTAGCAGGTATTTGATTTTTAATTTGTTGCAAAGAAATATGTATCAATACTTTTATAACAACTTTAGCTAGACTACTTTTATTTATTCTATATAAACTTTTATTATGCTTCAATAATACATAAAAAAAATACTTCAGTACTTTTAATAACAAACACGCTTGTAGAAACGATCTTATCGCTCAAGAGCTATTTTCAAAACAAACAGAATCTTGTATTAAGAATAATGGATACTAGCAGTATATATCCTTTGAATATTTTAAATTTAAAAATAATGTGAGCACACATATATCATTATATTAAATATTATTATAATGAAATAGTATACTATTCACCTGTACAAGATAAAATAATATAAAGGAAGTTCAGTTTGCAACATACGATTCCTAGTACATTGCTTAATTAGTAAAACGGAATAAAACGTCGTGATTGCGGAAACCCTTTTGCTTAAAAACATTAAAATATCAAAGCTTTTGACTTACAACCTTTGCAATACATATTCAAATAATAAAGAAAAACTTATAAATGTCAACTTACAACTTCGTTATTTGACATAAGAATAATATGTCATAAATATCGCTAGGCGCCAATTTTGCATACATTGTGTTTAATATTGTTTTATAGATTTTTATGACTTTGGTGATTTTTGGCGTCATGTCCATGATTTCGTCTCTTTAAGGCGTTTGAATAAATACATTTATGTATAGTTCATATACATACAACTGACTGCTTGGTCTTAATTTAGAAGTATGCAGGGTTTGTACACATGTAATGAAATCTATTATATATATATATTATTTAATACTATATGTTATAAAAACTTTTATCTATATATTGCAGGATAGTAATGTCTGATTTGTTGGAGGTAGTATCTTTTGCTGATGACTTAAAGAACACTACACGATCTCCTAATCTTCAGATCCATAACAACCATAAGCGTATTTTGAGATCAAAAGAAAACTTATTTAAACCAAAATGCAATAAGGAGTTGAAAAAGAAATTAAGAAAATATAAATTAAGGCGAGATGGCGAAGAAGATCAAGATGTATTAGATGTTTCCCAAATTTTAGTAAATTCATTAAGAATCAAGTCTCCTAATAATTCAGACAAAATATATAATAAGAATAATAAAGTAGAAGAACCAAAACCGAATAACTATCTATTCAAAATGGTCAGAAAAAGAAAAACTTGTATACAAAAGGAAACTAACAATGTAAATATTTTACAAAATGTTGATGTATCTCCTATTTGTTTTGATGAAGAGTCACAAACTAGTAAACAAATGGATGCGTTTAAATTGTTAATGGATTCAAGGAATAAAAGTATTGGCAGTAATTCCCCAGGTAAAGAAAAAAGCACAGAAGAAAATAATGCACTTGAAATTGAAGATAAAAAAGCTATGAAGGCTAAAAGAGTTTTGTCACTTCAAAAAATGGCTGAAAATAAGGGAGTTTTAAAGAAAAAGGAAATTGAAGAGTACAGAGAAAATTGTATAAAAAATAAAATGTTGAAAAGAGCGGAATTATTCAAGGATATGCTAACCAAAAATGACAAAAAAGAACAGTCTACACAGTCTAATATCTTAGACAAATCCAAAAAAGAACCCTTAAAAAATTTTCCTATTACACCAAACAATAAGACACTTAAATTATGTGATATATTTAGTGACACAAATACTATAATTGATGAAAGTAAACCACTTGAGACAGTATCAGATGAAGACAATGAATTCTTAAAAAAATTGTCACCATCCATTAGAAAAAAGGAAAACATGCTTTGTTATTTTAAAAAAGTTTCTAAGGAAACAGAAGTAACTTCTGAGAAATCTGAAGTAAATTGTTCTGATGAAAATACTCAATCTATCATTAAAGTAAAATTTACACCTAAACGAAAGAAGAAAATAAAAACATCCAAGTCTGTTAATAATGATTTGTGCAGTATTACTGACAGTCTGAGTGCTCAAACAGAACAATTACCAATCAGGGATTCAAATAACTTGGATAATAGTGAACTAATAGAAAATAATGAAAGAAGGAAACGAAAACGAAATAAAAAAAATGAAGTCAATACTCATATAATCACAGAAAACATAAAGAATAATGACAGTAGACCAAAAAGAAATACTAAAAAGCCTGTAAAATATACAGAAGATGTACATTGTTTCAGCTCTGATGAAGAACTACACATTTTTACACCGAAGAAAAAAAGGAATAGTGAAAATTGTTCAAAAACCAAAGTAATAAAATATGTTCAAGATATTGATACAAAAATTGCAAAGGTTGAACTGCCTGCGAGTGATAAAGAAAAAAAATTAACTTTAAAGTTATCTAATAAATCAAAAGAATTAAGTAATCATATCAAAAATCCAAGTAATAAAGTACAATCTGAAGTGAAGAGAGAATTAAAATCTACAAAAAATATTAATGGAAGTAAGAATTTAAGAAATGTTAAGGTGAAAAATGACAAAAAGACATCAAAGTTGGCTCCAATATTCGTTACAAAACCGCAACTTTCACAAGCAGCCCTTGAGGCCAAACAGAGGTTTCTGAAAAGTGGTGTTCCAGAAAAGTTAAAAAAAAGTACTGTACAACAAATAAACAATACCACATTTTTGGAATACTTTCAGTCTGTTTCACACATTCAACAGAATGATTGTCATTTTAATAATTTTCAAGGAAAAGATTGGTTCAAACTTACTAGTAACAATATTGAGAAAATAAATATAACACACAATTATTCATTCAAATCACTTATAACAATAGACTCAGCTGAAAATCCTAATGTTCCTATTTTAAAACATAAGCCAGAGAAAGTTTTGAAATATATAAAGAGTGCATATCCTAAATTTCCTGTTTATCGTACATATCATAAGCTCAGAAGTAAGTGTAAAGGGGATTTTAAAGATTTTAATTATATGGATATAGATAATAGTATAGAAATCATTGAAAATTGTGCAGAGATTAATAATGACAATCCAGATAAACTTAATTGGTGTGACAAATATAAACCCACATCATCCAAGCAAATAATTGGTAATTTTGAGAGTGTCAAAGAATTAAAGAGATGGCTAGAGACATGGAGTGAAAAGTTGATAAAAGATAAAACTAATGCTAGTGATGTTTCTGATATGTCTGATTTCTACTGTTCTGACATAGATAGTAGAGATGCAATGAGGTCTACAAATAACATAATTATAGTAACAGGACAAACCGGATCTGGAAAAACTAGTAGTATTTATGCTGTTGCTTCAGAACTAGCTATAAAAGTCATAGAAGTAAATGCTAGTAGTAAGAGAAATGGTAAAATAATGTTACAAGATCTCCAGGAAGCTACACAGTCTCACAAGGTGAATAGAGCTAAGAGTGGTATAGAAAACTCTCAAAAATTATCACAAGAAGTACCAACCATATTGAATACCAAAAAACGTGGTAGGCCTAAACGAGCAATAGATGTTAATGCAAAAAATAATAGTTCAACACCAACATGTGAAACCATAACACAAATACCTTCAAGTCAGGAATGTGTCAGAACAGCTATGTCACTTATTTTAATAGATGATGCTGACATAATTTTTGATCAAGATGATGGATTTTGTTCAGCTATTTCTCAATTAATTCAATCTTCTAAAAGACCTGTTATTTTGGTGACATCATCTCCATCGTGTCCACATTTACAGAAATTCTTACAAAATGGAAAAATTATTCATATGCGTCCATTATTGCCCAGAATGCTAGGGACATGGTTGGATATTATGTGCTTAGCTGATGTAGGAAAGTGTTTTATGGGACTTGGAGAAAAAGTGTTAGATTATTTTAAGGGTGATATAAGAAAAACGATAAATTGCTTACAGTTTTACATGAACTCATTTAAAAATAATAGTCATGTTGATGAAGGAACTAATTCACAAATTATATGTAATATTGATGATGAAAGCTCAAGTATGTCTTGGGCTGATACAGAGAGCTTGGAAAGTACACCCTCTAATGAATTTCAATCAATGTGTAATATTGACAAACAATCACAATTATTTTCATATAGCTCGCCAAATGTTTTTGATGTTTGGTGGAATTTAACCAGTCATTTGAGTCTTATTAAAAATGAAGACAATATGGAAGTACATTCTAAAAATTTAGAAAAAAGAAGTGAAATACATAGAGTTGTAGACATTTTAGACACATTATGTACAGTAGATTACATTGATAGTATTAGGCCTGATACTAGATCCAACATAACTTCAACACCATGGCATTGTAACGAAACCGCTAGTCTATTGGAAAGTGAGGACTTCAATGGTTATAATGAAAGTATTTGTATTGGTGAAGAAATTTCAAACATACTCATGACGAGAACAATTTCAAAAGCTCAAAAAGTATTTAAGACTGAAAGAAGTAATAATTACCAAGCTCCCCCTACTATGAGCTTTTACAGGTAAGAATAGTATTTTTGTACATGGTATTTTAATTGGTATACATTACTTCGAACATATATACATTTTTGATATTTTTGTAAATGTCCAGTAAGACAAATGGGTGGCACATTTTTTCTTAATGGACAAATATCATAAAAACATTTGCTGTTTTGCATAAAATATTCATAAATTGTGTTTCTTACATAAGCTTTCTACTGAAACAGAATGAAAATTTCCACAGTGATTTCTGAGATTAGTTTAAACAATTTATAGTTTACATATTTAATAAATTAATTTAATTTATTAAATAATAATTTTAATTTAATTTATAGTATATATATTTAAGCACTTAATGTTATCAATTCTTATGTTAATAAGTTTAGTTATATATTTAGTTTAGTTACTTCATAAAAAAGAGAGATAAATATATTATTTAAATCATAATACAGTTAAAACCGTTTATGACGACATCGTTTAGAACAACATATCGGTTATATTGACCAAAATCAAAGGTCCCGGCTGAATGCTATATATCTGTCTTATTAAAAATATTGCTTTGTACGACATTGCTTGCTACGAAATACCGCATTAAACGACCACATTTGGCTAATGTTTTGGAGAATTATATCTGTAGAACAACCAGCTGAGCCGTATGGTAAACAATTACTACTGAAGCAGACGAGTGCATTGATGTAGACAGGTCGATTGCGATTTGTGCTCCGGCTACGGAAGATGATATTGTACGAGAAGTTCAAGAAGAAAATGACGAACTGATGAACAATTTACAGTGGCAACTTTGAATTATGGTCTCAATGCTGTTAGTGTATTACGCAAGATTGTTCTTTTTAATGAACAGTTTCACATGCAGGGAAATTATAACGATACGCTGATCAAACTCCAAAGTGAATTACAAAATGTGTATACAAGACAGGAGTGTTCCAAACAAACCAAAATTACAGATTTTATGCATACAGGAAAATTACATTGTTCTTTCTTAATATGCATACGTTTTGATTGAAATAAACGAAATATAATTTAATTTCATACATTAATATATTTTGCCTATTAATATCTATGACCTACACATTCAATAATAACACTTCATAAAAAAAATAAGAATCACCGGTTGTTAGGACTATCGGTTTTTACGACTAAATATGAGTAGTCCCTTCAATGTAGTTAGCAGATTTTGAATGTATATATATATATACTTGTAACTGTAAATATTTGTTATATTGAGAGCATCACTGTTATATTTTATAACAAGCTAAATCATCAACAGACGCTATCTGGAATTTATTTTAAACCAATTGTAAAATAATATTTTTTTGTTCCAGGGAGAGAGACAGGATAGTGTCTCGACACATTACCTTATCTAGTTATTTAAATCCTTCTGCAATATTAGATCGAAGAGCGACCGCCTTGGATTACTGGCCGTCTTGTAGAACGATATGTAAATTAGAAAAGAGCAAAACTGATTATAACATGAAAAGAAACAATCGATTTTGTCATTATCTTAAATCACTAAATATTCTCTGTAAAAATGATTTCTTTGATAACCTTGCTGATAGTCTAACCTAACCAATTTTATTTTTAACTTACAATTAATTATATATATGTAGTATATACATTTCGTTTATAACTTAAGCACCTAATGGATTTTGTGAAGTTTAAGACAAAAAAAAATCTTATATATAGGTAATGTATGTAAAGTAGAAATCAGTTTTAGTTATTTATTTGTAATAGTAAATTGATTATATTTTTATCAAGACTTTTCGTTAGCTTAATTATTTAATGTACTATACTATGATTTCATCAGGTATTTGTTATTTATTTGTAATATTGTTGAACTAATAAATGCTTATGTCCGTTGTTTATTAAATAATATTTGAAAGTAAAAATAACATGCTACTTCGCGAAAGCATACTTAGTACATTTAAAATAACTTTATAATATTCGTACTAGTTGTAAATTGACATAAGGTTCGGTAATGGTTATTATTACTTATATTTATTTAATCATTATTACATTTATACTTAAAAAAATATGTTTTTAGTAATAAAATAATATAATTTTAATGAATTGTTTTTATTAAAATCTTTAGGGATTTTACATGTAATTTTTGTCGAAAGCATAAAGGTCCGCAATGAAAAAAAAAATATTATAGGGTTCGAATTATAACTATATTATTAACAAAATAATATGTACCCAGTTTATAGAAAGAAAAACTAACTCTTTTAAAGCATAAAGAAACAAGTGTTTATTTTATTATTATTTTTTAAGGAAAAAGTTTAATAATTTTTTTCCCATTCATTGGCAAGTTTTAGATAGATATCCATGCATGCCTTTGCATCTTCCACGGAGTCATGGTAAGCGGTTGGTTGTATATCTCTTCCTAAATAATTTTTGGAAAGAGTCTTGAGAGCCACAGGCTGGCCATTTCGCTGAAAATTAAAATCACATTAAAACAAAACTACATTTGCTATTTCCCAGTAAATAACGCTTTCAGCGGCATCGTATTTTTTGGACAAACTAACGACGTCCGTTATTCTTTAATTAATGAATTAATTAATGAGTTTTGCACTTCACATGAACGATTCTATTCTTTAAGAAAATCAGCCTGAATAATCTAGCGAGCAACGTCGGGTATAAATGAAGATTTAATAAATAATTAAACGTAAAAAATAGAATTTTGCATATTCAGCACATCATTACAAAAAAATTAAGTTACTCGACTAGTCGACTTAAGTAAGAGATCTCTCGAAGTGCGACCAATTACAAAAAAAAAAACTGTATTTAAAATAACTTATCTGGTACATCAGTAGCTAATTAATAAAACGATTGCTAAGCTTTAATGAAAATTGCAAATGAATGTAAATACAATATGAATGATAAATTGATCATGTGTGCAGAGCAAGAGGAACAGTTTGTTTTATAAAATTAATCTAAACAGAATAACGCTGAAACCACTATAACGGGTCTCGTCATTGGCAGCCATATGATTTCAAGAACTCGTTGTTTATAAATTATTTATAAATTAGTGGGAGTTGCTCGATAACGCCAATGTAACTCTCGATTAACAACTATTTCTTTATAGAACTATTTTACTTATTTAAATAACAAATAATGAATAAAAGTTTTAAAACTAGAAAATTTACGTAAATCAAATATGTAATATCAACAAGTATAAAGATTTATTAGCTAAAGTTACATTCTAGACATAATTATAAAATGACTACTGAATCTTAAGAATTTATTTTAAATTGTCGAAATTTATTTAGCTATGTAAACAATAAGAGATTATTTTAAATTGTTGAAATTTATTTACCTATGTAAACAATAAGAGATTATTTTAAAATAAACAGATTTGGACGTCAAAGCATCACCACTGATTCAATACTGTATTACCGTACTACTGTTCAGTAGGGCTTTGTGCCAACTCGTCCGAGTAGATACTAGATACCAACCCAGTAATCATATATTCTACCGCCATACAGCTACATATAATTTTTATTGTGTTTATATTTAATTTCACTAGAGACATTACAACTTGGTTCCCAAGGTCGGTGACACATTGGACACGTAAGGAATAATTAGAACTTCTTACGGCGTCAATATCAATTGTGGTGACCACTTACCATCAGGTGGTTCATTTGTCTACACAAACGAACTTGTTGTCCATGGAAAAGTTTTTTCTAGAAGGTCATATGGTGTTTATTTTAAGAAGCAAATAAATTAAATAATTGTTACTGTTCTTACCTGGAGACGGTTGTATTTCGCCAAATCTCTGCGCTTGCTCTCAGGATGAGACAATTGCAAGACTTCAAGGTCGAAATGTATTGAATGCCCTACTAAAATACGTGCCTGTATAAGATTGGCCACTTGGTTTTTGACAAGGGAGAAGTCTCTGCCATTTTCTAATTTCCACTTCTTGTCTACAAAAGCCCTATAATCAGTAACTGTTGATGTAGGTTTAACATATTCGTCAAAAATAGTACTTCCATGCTGATTCACAATGGATACACGCGCTAACAAGTTTTTATTATAACTTCCAACCATTTCACAATCAATGGCAAGTACGTTTGTAACCGACATTTTGTAATTACGATTATGATGTTAAAAGAGCTATTCAAGGGGGTGAGCAACAGAACTGGCTGAGTACTTGTGTAAAGTGGAGAATAATATGGAAGTGGAACGACTGTTAATATTTATATAACTAAGCTGCGATAATAATAATATGCTAACGGTAAAGATATTTCGGGGATTCCTTTACCAGAGGCAATATCACAGTGTTACCAACTCCAAACATCCAAATTTGCATTGGAAGATAAAATTTCCAAAGTTAGTGGTTTTTACTTTAGAAGGATACTTTGAAATTAGATAATTCAGAATAAGTATGTGTTAATCACGCAATATTTTTCGGTTTTAAAAAATATTTCATCTTATTTTATGAACTAAAAAAAAGTCATCGTAATATTTAAAAAAGAAGTCGAAAAAAATCTATAATTAAAAAAAATATTATAATTGTGTTTGTGTTTATAATTCATCTCGTGCCCGGCGGTGAAGGAAAACATCGTGAGGAAACCTACATGTGTCTAATTTCAACGAAATTCTGCCACATGTGTATTCCACCAACCCGCATTGGAGCAGCGTGGTGGAATATGCTCCATACCTTCTCCTCAACGGGAGAGGAGGCCTTAGCCCAGCAGTGGGAAATTTACAGGCTGATTATGTTTTTTTATGTTTTTATTATAATTTTATTAATCTATCATATTATACTTTATATCATCTATCATATTATACTTTAATATAATTATGCTTTACAAATTGAAGTAAATAAATTCACGCGAACTCGAAAAATGACAATTTATTTAATTCAATTTAAATAAGTTTATTACTTAGAGTTCAATTTAACTTTCGAATCATCCATTGTTTAATTAACGTAGTCATTAATAAAATTACAAATATAATGAATCACTTAGTGAGATCACAGTTACGTTTACGCTGGTAGCTTCCCATAAAAAGTAAATAAAATTTCAGCACAAAGGATGTACAGTAATGTCATCAACGACACCTCTACATAATGTAAAACAAACTCGCGCTTCTCGTCGTCTTTACGCTTAGATCTTTTAAACTATGCAACGAATTTTAATGTAGTTTTCATTAAAAAAGACTATAATGTCAACTTACCCAGCAGGAAAAAGAAAAAAACTTTATTTTTTTTCTTTAATCTAAAAATTGTAAATAGCTCCACACGGCTACAATAAGGGTTTATTGTAGTCGTGTGGAGCTGGGATGAGTAGCTAGTTCAATATAATTTACCCTAATAGGATATAAAATACTTAAAAAAAGTGAAGGCGTTATTATTATTTTTAAAGAAATAAAATAATACAAACTCAGGAACTTAAAATGAAGTAGTTTTTTTTATACGGTAGTTGATTTGTTCAAGACACTAAAAGTTGATCTCTACTACTACTACTATATAAATAGAGCTGGGAACACAGAACACTGTCGTATCACCGATATTGACTGAAGTTTTATTTCAAAGATAATTAAATTTTATCCAACATGAAATGCTATTTTTTTTTTTTTATTTACTTTACAACATCCACGGGCTCACAGTTGCCCGTGCCTTTTTTTACATTTTATTTTTATAAATTGTGGCGTTATTTTATATTTTTACTGAACATCAGCAGATCTTCGCTGGACTTCGACCTTGTCGTCTTCTTGGAAGACGTGGCCCACACTGACATTTTTTTTTTTTTTGTTTTTTTTCAATTTAACATAATATATAATGCTAATTTAAATAATAAAAAAAAGTAAAATATATACAAATTATATTTGTTGTATCTGCATATGTAATTTTCTTAAATAACTTCTGTAGGCTTAATCATTTTAAATGTCATTTATATATATTCCATAATAGTGTATCAAACTAACGCCACATTCTCAACAGTTTGGTTTTACTAAAGGTCGCTCGACTACTGATGCGGGTATAGCATTTGTTGAGCACATTTATGATGCGTGGGAGAAGTCACAAAATGCTATTGGAGTTTTTTGTGACTTATCAAAAACTTTTGATTGCGTTAGGCGTGATATTCTTCTAGAAAAATTTAAATATTATGGAATCAAGGGACCTACATTGAAATTCATTTCCTCCTACCTTAATGAAAGAGTTTTGAAGGTTGTTGTTAACGGTGCAAAATCAAATGGCGCTCTGGAGCAAATGGGTGTACCACAGTGTTCAATTTTAGGACCTCTCCTGTTATTAATATATTGTTAGCGAGTAGCCCTAGCCCCCATTATGGTGTTATGTCATTGCATTATATCATTAATTATATCAAATTATTATTATTATTAATAATAAATAATTTGGTACTAAATGCCAAAAAGACTAAATGTATTTTGTTTTCTCTGCCAAATGTCAAATCAAATTCTTCTGCTGTCATTTTGAATAATGAAAGGCTTGAGTTTGTTGAGTCGACGGCCTTTCTAGGAATAACCCTCGACTCCAAACTTCAGTGGGGCACTCATATGTATGCCCTAGCAGGGAAACTAAGTAGTGCCATTTATGCAATAAAAACAATAAGAAAAAAAGTGAGTAAAATAAACTATTATTTTAGTAATTTTCACAGTCTTATGTCATATGGAATGTTGTCATGGGGTAATGCAGCAGATATTGAAATAGTATTTATTCTGCAGAAAAGAGCTATCCGAACTATTTACAATATTAGCTCTAGGACATCATTACGCGAAAAATTTAAAGAAACAGGTGTATTAAAGGCTGTTTCACGATATATTTATGATAATATAATGTTTATATAGAAGAATATACAAAAGTATTCCATAAAAGCTGATATATATACTATTAATACAAGAAATAAGAATAAACTTGTAACCCCTACTTTCCGTTTCCATACGGTACAGAGAACGTTTTTGGGCAATGGTATACGCATATATAATAAGATACAGGGAAATGTAACCAATTTACCATTTACAAAATTTAAGAGGTTTATTAAGACTAAATTAATAAATAGGTCTTATTATTCATTAAAAGAGTACTTTTTAGAAAAAAAACGCCTGGATTTAGGTTCGGGTTCCATCACAGGACACTAATTATTGTAAAAAAAACAGCATTGTAAATCTGTTTATTTGAAAAGAGCAACTATGCGAGTTTATTGCCGTTTCTTCTCGCTGGAGGCTGCTTTTCGAAACGGTGGTAGTATTTTAATATCGACGATTCAAAAACGCTTCGTTGTGAAGTTTAAGTTTAAAACCGCATTTAAATTCGTTGCATAGTCGTTGCGTAGTAGAGGCGTCGTTAATGACTAGAATTTTATTTACTTTTTATGGATAGCAAACAGCGCAAAATTATTATTAAACAGTGATCTCACTAAGTGATTCATTATATTTGTAATTTTATTAATGACTATTTTAATTGAACAATGGATGATTCGAAAATTAAATTAAATTAAATTTTGTTACAAACATAATAACTATTAATGGCTTATAATAATAAAATAATAATATATAATTATTTTTAATCTTAATTAAAAATCGAAATATATTGTTGTAGGAATTGCATTCAACATTATTGTTCATACATGCGTCGACGTCCAGAGACGCGCTCCGACTAAATTAAAAACCAAATTCGGGAGCTATTTATACTACGCGAAAATCGGCAAGCGCATACGGCGCTCACCCAGCGCGCTCTATCGGATTTTCGTGTCAACACACGAAATGAACATACGAAATTGCGACGTCGTCATTGGTCGAAAAATCGAACATTTAATTCGTAGTTTAATTTCCAAAATATTTTCAATTCTAATGTATAACTTTTAATTGGCTGAATCATAATTTTTATCATTGTAAATTGTGTAACTTTCTATTGGTAGAAAAGTAAGCGTTTTCTTTGGACGAAAGAATTTGTAAATATGCACTGTAATTATTTCATTGGATAATATTATTCCTAGTTTTTGTATATATATCGACACATTTTTAAAATAAAATCATTCCGATCCGACCAGCAAGAAAGTGTTCTTTTATTCAAGAAATATCTACGAATAGTAACAACAAGTAAGCTAGGGACCAGTACCCCTACATTGTAATTAGCTTAATTATTTATCACTATCTATATTAAAAATATACCGGATAAATCAAATTTACACATTTCTTGACAAAAAGAAATCATATTTATATTTCAAAATTATTAAAAATTTTATGACAAAAATTGATCATATTTATATTTCTAAATTATTTAAACAGTATTAGTTAATAATTGCCATAGCCAAAACTTCTGTTAAATCTTAATTTATTTAATTAGTTACTTATTATAATAAATCTGTCCGGAAATCATAGGCTTAACGCCATAGGTACAAAACAAATGTGAATGACTTGCTTGATACATTCTACATTCCAAAATAAGAAATATAACTTAGTATTATCTAAGATTGATTCTAAAATATGAATTACAATTTATTATTCTACATTTTACTTATTTTATTGCTAAAAGTAGATAATAATATTTCCTGTATTATTAAATCCCAAATTAGCTGATAGATGTCATTTTACAGATTATAAGTTTTATTTGATTTGTTACATATATTGACAACAGATGGCAACACGGCGAACGCCCATGGATTTAGTTTAGTTTTAATTTGTTACATACATTGAAACCAGATGGCAGCACGGCCGAGCGCCCATATACAAGTACTTATGTACTTTTGTATTTCTTTTATGTGTGGATTATATTATAAATATTATATATATCGCTTTCTTCTACAGAATCTAGAATTAGAGCAAAATTGTTAGTTGCATTTGACACATATACCTAAGTATATATAGTTTCGTAGTTCGGTTAAAATGAACATTAACTAATAATTGAACATTTTTTTTAAATTTGATAATCTATTTATTATATGTGTATCTGAAACACACAGCTTTGCTTGAAGACCTCTTTGATGTCTCCTGGTGTAAGAATACAAACGCTATGTGTAATCAATTGAAACAAACAAAATGTTTAATATATTCTATATATTGAACTTACTTCACTGAACCCTATAATTGAATATATTTATCACATCACTAGAAATAATATTTAAACATAAAATGTATATCCATCTATAACTATAACTATAACTATAACTGAAATAAAAAAAATAACAAAAAGTATCTCAGGAATACAAATCAAATAGAAACGAAGTTAATAATAAATAATTATTCATTTTACCCCTAGGTGAATTAAGTAACTTTATCAATTGAGATCAATACTTATCAGGAAAAATATACTAAGTTTATATATTATACTTTCAATTTACTCTTAAACATTAAATCAAAATAATAATAGCATTTAATTATTTTTTTTTTTTTTTTTAATATTATGATAACATAATAAACATCCATTTACAGCGGTTTCTGCTACAGAATCTAGAGTTGGAGCAAAATTGAACAGAACAGATATATTGTATTTGTAACATCTACATTTAAAATATTCTCCTCATTTTAAACATTTAAAAATGGCATTATGCAAAAATAATTCTGTTATTACTATTTGTCATCCGCGGCTTCGTGGTGATGTCCGAAGTGTTAGACAAAAAAAAGTAGCCATGTCCTCAGTTCATGTTTGCTTCATACTAAATTTATATAAAAGGTACGTTCAATTATTTATCTATTAATCCTATTTATTTATTTATCCAAAGCGCCACTTTGTGTTTTGGTGAAATGAATATCAAAACATTTAAAACAAAGTTCATCGCGCCACAATGTCAAGCCACCTATTCCAAGTTCAAACCAAGTAAAGGTTAATAACTAAAAATTGAATTAACATAAACACATGAAAATTTGTTTATTTATTGTTTGTTTATTTATTATTAATCTGCATGCGTTTAATGGAATTCCTAATTTCGTAAATACGGTTAACGGTTACGGTATACGGCTAACGGTTAAAAAAGGCATTTTTTACGATTTGTAATATTTTCTATGTTTCGAAATTAAAATACTAACTCAAACTTTTTTTACACTTAATGAAACGAAGCCAACCAATAATTACAACAGAAACAGCATATGGTAGAATTAGGTTCCAACTGAAAGTGACACTAAATACATAATTATTCTGTTTAAAAATTCATACTAACCACATTTATTACGTATTCAATTGTTATGTACATAATATAATATAACCCACTTCTTATCCCGCCTCAAGGGATAGACCCTTGATCCCACATTTCACACGGTTAAAACTTGTAACATCAGGCCTTAAACGGAGGCCTTTAAATGATAATTATTAAATATAGTTTAGTTAATTTAATTAAATATCGGTTAACTTAAATATAGTCTGCTCAATATTTCTAATTAAAATAATATAAGCTCTGTATTTCTTTAAGCATAATTCTTACGAAATCATTCATAAAATTGCATAATAATATAATATCAAATGTCTATAAATATCTTTATCTTTTAGTAAAAAAAGTATAGTTTCTTGCTTTGACTACAAAAATCTTTCGCTCAATTTAATATCGTAGTAGGTATTTACTGCGGCTTGGAGACATAAAAATAACATAGGAACAACAATTCTATTTTTACACTAATCAGTATTTTTTGTATTATTATATATTTAACAATCTTAGTTGTCGTCATTGAATTCCGCATGGAAACTGCCATTTTTTATTCCTTAATAAACTTTGTTCCGGTTTATATATATAGAATTCACATGGATAGCCACCTAACCGATTACTATTGTCTTCCGACATGTTGATTTTACTAATTCAGTGAGTACGCACGTCTGGCGCTGGCTCTGTCCCAAGACCAAGAGACCAAGTGCCTCACTCAACATAGGAACACACACTGTCAGATACACTATTAATTCTTTATATTTCCACCTTAGGGCTGTGTAATAAACTTGCCCGTCTTATATTTCTTACAATTATAAAAAATATTTCATACTTTTCGTCCTATTTTGTCAAGCTCTATACTAATTCGTCTTCAAAACTTTAATAATAACAACTTATATTTTTTATATTTTGAATTTTTTGCCACGTTCATGTTAAAAATAAAATGTTTTAGTTATTAACCTTTACTTGGTTTGAACTTGGAATAGGTGGCTTGACATTGTGGCGCGATGAACTTTGTTTCAAATGTTTTGATATTCATCGCAGTATCCGAATGTTCTCTGATATTAATTTTATCAATAGGCTCTGGGAAAGTTGCTATTATTAATAAGCAAGTAGCGATAAATAAACTACGGTATCAATATTTCTATTTTTTTAATAATTAGTAATATTTCACCAAAACACACAGTGGCGCATTGGATAAATAAATAAATAAGATTAATAGATAAATAATTGAACGTACCTTTTATATAAATTTAGTATGAAGCAAACATGAACTGAGGACATGGCTACTTTTTTTTTGTCTAACACTTCGGACATCACCACGAAGCCGCGGATGACAAATAGTAATAACAGAATTATTTTTGCATAATGCCATTTTTAAATGTTTAAAATGAGGAGAATATTTTAAATGTAGATGTTACAAATACAATATATCTGTTCTGTTCAATTTTGCTCCAACTCTAGATTCTGTAGCAGAAACCGCTGTAAATGCATGTTTATTATGTTATCATAAAATTAAAAAATATATATATATTTAATTAAATGCTATTATTATTTTGATTTAATGTTTAAGAGTAAATTGAAAGTATAATATATAAACTTAGTATATTTTTCCTGATAAGTATTGATCTCAATTGATAAAGTTACTTAATTCACCTAGGGGTAAAATTAATAATTATTTATTATTAACTTTGTTTCTATTTGATTTGTATTCCTGAGATACTTTTTGTTACTTTTTTATTTCAGTTATAATAAGATGGATATAAATTTTATGTTTAAATATTATTTCTAGTGACGTGATAAATATTGGAAACAGAGAAGTCCTCTATAAATCTCATCATCATCAGTTTCAAAGCTTTAGTTTTAGGTAAAGTGGATAAGCCTTTGTGTTCTTACTCCAGAAACTAGTTTTGCTATCTTTCTTCTAGAAGATCTAAATCTCCTATTCTCCCTTTTAAAAGAAGTATCATTTAGGCCTAATGTCAAGCACGCCTTTTTTACTTTGTCATAGGGCTTTGCGTAAGCCCATACCGACTATTTATCACATATGTATTTTACTGCCAAACAGCAATACATACAATTGTTATGTTGTGGTTGAAAGTAGCTACGGGTACAGTCTGTACCCGTAGTTACTTTCCGTACGTCCTTTACCGTAAAGGATATAACTTCTTAGTTCTTAAGGTTGGTAGAATACTGGCAATGCAAGAAATAGTGTTTTACGGCGCTAATGTCTATGGGCGTGATCACTTACCATCAACTGGTCTACTTGTTCGTCCGTCTACTTATGGTATAAAACAACCGTAACATTTGTTTTCTGGATTTTTTTTTATCTACTACGTTTGAATATAATCAGAATGAATGAAATAGAGTTATTATTATTATTTTCATTTTATTTTATTCATACTATGTACATACAAGTATGTTAATAGACCCTCCATCTTCCTAGTGATTTTAACTGACTGTTTTATTGATTACGGTACAGGGTAAAGTGAGTCGTTGGGCATGTGCTCACGATCCATTGCAAGTTATTGTCTCGATACTTGAGCTCATTAAATGCTTTCATTAATTAATATAGTGTAGAGATTATATAACACTTACATAGTATTTTTAATATAAAATAACAGCCTGTCAATTTCCTACATCTGGGCCTCTTTTCTTTTGAAAATAAGGTTGTAGCCGGCTTTATCAGTATTACTTATATCATCATTTTGTGTGAGGTGAATATAAATATATATGTTTATTACCTGAATATATTAAAAAATATGAAAAATTATAGATACGTAGTTACATTTAAAAATGAAAAATAGCACGCACAGTTCTTATAAAGTTTAAAACATGTTCACAACAGTGATGTTCGATTTGTAAACCGTGACGAAGCCGTGACATTTTAAATAAAGTTAAATGACCGCTTATCATCATTGGAAAAATAATCTATCTGGATTTTAAGTAACTGGGCGTGTTATGAGTACAACAAAATTCTTTCAGACCCTTTTTTCTTTAATTCTTAGACTAGTTGTTGTCGCTCGTTTTAGGCGTTGGTCGTCAGGTGATAGGCATAAAAAAGTAGCCTATGTACTTCTTTGGGGTTCAAGTTTGCTTCAAACCAAATTTCACCAAATTCTGCTTAGTGGACAGACAGGCAGATAAACAGAGTTACTTTCGCAATTATATTATTGGTATAGATTTTGTACGCATGCCAATTGTCAATCGGTTAAGGCATTTAAGAGAACAACAAACTAATCTACTTTTAATATATTGTAACTAATAACATTAAGAGTTACAGATTTTACCTTAATATTAAATATACTCGATTGACTTGAAAATCTAAAATAACGTTGTTAACCTGTGAATCAATAATCGTATATAAATATCATCTTACGTATAGTTATTCATACAATGATCAATTAAATATTATTGACAACACCGATTTCAACCTTCTTAAAAACATTACTAAATTCTATTATTATTGTAACATGCTGCGTGCAAATTATTTTATCTACTACAGGATAAATATCAGAATACTAACATAATATCAGCCCAGCATCCCGTAGTTGTATTACTAAGCTGACGACTGCAAAAGTGACCAGAAATATCTAGGAGACTTGGACAAGCATAGATTAAGCGATACCGCATGTTTATGAAAACAGAGCGTTCATTTTTTGATGAATGCTCTGAACATTGTATGCTTACGATGACGTCACGCCAGCCATACTTAAACATCGTTAATAGAAGATTTTAAAATTAATTACATCTATTTGAGCAACAAAATTACTTACCAAAGGTAGGTAATACCCCCATAAACTCAATTTACTTAACCTAAAAGTTTTTTACATTTTCAAATGGCATAATTACAAACACAACCTAAAGTGGTCGCTTGTCGAGTTTGTGCATAGCAGAAACTTCGGGCACACTTGCTCCGACGGCTTCTATCTATCTAACCTTCTCTAAATCTGCGAGTACGACTTTTTATACATATTATGTATACCATACATATTATTTACTTATATTAAAAGGTTCGGCTGCTTGTGTTTCTCTTTCACACATCCTCTTATTAAATAATTATCAACTGAGACAACAATTGGCAAATCGTCTTGAACTTTATTTATTTTTTTTATTTTATTATTGATTTCAATAGTGTAAGTAATACTCGGTCTTAAATAAAAATTCAAGCTATGGCATATTACGCTCTCCGTAGCTTGAAATTTTATTAATTAATTATTTTACAAATACCCCTAAAGCTATTTTTTAAAATCATCAATACTTAATTAATTAGCTTTAATGATCAGTTATTTTAATAATTTGTAAATATTATAATCTGCAGGTATTGATATAAAATGTTAATAATAACAGAATTACAACACATTGTTTGATCTCGCGTGTGTGAATCACTAGTGATATACTTGTAATATTATATTTTATTTTGGGAATTGAATGATAAAATCTGTCATGTCAAAAGTGTCAATAGCTAAGTTAAGGACAAACATCTGGCAGGGTTTTATAAATAGCATTGACTTGTTTGTGCCTTGTCGACCGATTGATAACAACATCTTCTGAATTGTACCAGAACGTACTCTTTCCAGAATTGTCTGCGGGATTTTCTACTTATGTGTAATATAATAATAAATATAAAATACCTCATAGCTATCTAAACATATACCGTTAAGGCATTTTTAACATTGTTAATTAGGAACCCAATGAAAGGAAAAGTAAGCTAGTAAGTACATAAGCCTATACTTCTAGTTAACGAGCCAATATGGCCCAGTGGTTAGAACGCGTGCATCTTAACCGATGATTGTGGGTTCAAGTCCATACAAGCATCACTGAACTTTCACGTGCTTATTCAATGTTTATAATTCATCTCGTGCTCGGCGGTGATGGAACACATCGCGAGGAAACCTGCATGTGTGTAATTTCAACGAAATTCTTCTACATATGTATCCACCACACCGCATTGGAGCAGCGTGGTGGAATATGCTCCTATATGAAACCTTCTCCTCAAAGGGAGAGGAGGCCTTAGCCCCCAGTGGGAAATTAAAAGGCTGTTAATGTAAAAAAATATATATATGTTTATAATTCTCATGCATAGCGATTACAGAAAATGTCCTGAGGACATTTTAACAAGCCGAATGAAAGTATTGTGGTGAATAAGAACAAAATCTTCTTCTCAAAAGGACATCTGCCGTAGTCCAGAAGTGGACATCATACAGGCATAACTAGGTTAATCAATAGTTTATGTATTTGTAAACTCTAACTTTTCTAAAATAAAATATATTTGAAACCAAGAAAGCGATATTAATTTTACTTTGTTAATTAAAAAGTCATTTGTTAAAAATTTGTATTCCGGTACAGTCGGTGAGTCCGATTAATTTGAGACAAAACGCGTCAATGCATTTTTCAAGCGAAAAAAGGATATACTATGTATTAGTTGCAGTTGAATTATATAACTTTGTTTTTAAATTGTTGGAATAGAGTATCTATCAGAGGAATCTCGCTTGTTATTCTCGATATAATCTACCTTCCAAAACACGGGTGCAGCTTTTACATTTATATTAATTCTGTAAAATTATGATTCAAAAGTGCGTATGAAAGCCAATTTGAATAAATTCATTTTGAGTGGATTTGACATTTAAAAATGTTCGACATAATTCGAATTTCATATATTAATATTAATTGACGAAAACGGATAAAATATGTTGAAAGAATATATGAGCTTAATTAACCTTGACACGTTATGACCGCATGCGACCGGAATTAGCTTGTGTAAGATGCATCAACACTGACAGCGATATATTAAGTAAACAGTTAAAAAAAATAGAGAACACATCAATTGATGTACTCGTAAATAAATCCAAGCGGATATTAAAGAATATCTACATACGTTCAATAACTTCAATCTTTGTAATTTATTATCGGATTTCGACAACTGAGTGAACATTTTCTTATACATACTGTATAAGAAAATAGTTAATTAGGTACCTATTATTTGATATTAATGAAGTATCAAAATTAATGAGCTGAGTAATAATAAAATAAATGGATATCGTGAGTGTTTATGTTTTAATTGAGTACATCAAAATAAAAATAAAAAATCTCGAAGGTGTGTGACGAACTAATATTAATTTATTTGCATTTGTATTGTTAATATTTTATACAAGAAACATTTTATTTGGTCGGTTAATTTCGTTGGCCCAATAAAATATATATTTTTGCTTCATTAAAACTAATAAAACTCAAATATTTTTGCGTAATTGATCGTAGTTATCATTAATATAAACTCATAAAATATAATACTATACATACGTACTAATCGATTAAATATTGTATAGTTATTTAACTATAAATAAAGCTGTATTCGCTATATAATGCCTGCCCGCGCTGCCTATCCAAATACGCCGTAAAATAACTTACATATATTATATTATATACCTAACAAAAGTACGTAGATTTATTATTTGCCTTTGTGCGTATAAAATTGATTAATGTTGTAAGACTAAAACGCAATAAGGATTTTATAATCATGAATTAATTCCGCAAAAAGTATGCATTGTAATTTTATATCTACGTGGGAATATGCACATGTTATGCATTTACTCAATGTATTTGCATCGTATAATGAGGTTGACTATCTGGTAATTACTAGTAAGGATCTAGAACAGTATTGACGTTATCGGGAATAAAATACAGAAGCTGACATCTGCTACTTAGACAAGTGAAACTAAACTTGTTCGTTTTGAAAGGCATCCATAGATAATATTTACTATGCTTCGAAAAATCAATGACCAATAATTACCAGCCCTAGTATATAATAACAAAGTAAATTACTTTAAATAATTAATATATTGTTTCATTTAAAATTTCATATAATATTTAAAGATTACAGTGTCACATAAATTATATTTATAAAGAAGTAAATGATTATTATTAACAATTAAATATTCTATTAAATATAACCTATTGCTCTTAAAGATTTATTACAGTGCTTAATAAGGCGATAAAAATAATAATACGTAAGTAGGTGAGTATCCAGAAAGCAGCATACAATTTTTCTAAGGCCATAGCTAAGCGGTCGCTTACACTGGCGCCGGGCCGGGGTTATCGGCGGGCGCGTGCGGTACGCCTGTCGGCGTCGCGACGCGCATAAATATAACGTAGGGAAAAGACACATTCTAGTCTATTAAGTGCGTTAAAGCTCAGCAGTCAAAATGGTGAGAAGTGTACTACGTGGCGATATTTGCGGGTACTGCAATGCCTGTGTTCGTATAAGATTGTGCGCAGCGAGAGGTCGCAGTCCAGAGCCATTGGAATGCGCTTACAAGCATATTTTAGAGTCGTATGCCGGCACCGGTAGTGGAACTGAAAAATTACTAGATACGCCAAAACCAGCCTGTGCTTCGTGTCGTTGGACATCGGACGCCCAATTTCCGGAAACACCTCCGTCTTCAAGCGATCTTAGTTTAGAATGGAGTTCTCAATCATCACATAGACCTCGTACGAGACGACGCAAGAGGTAGAATTATCGATTGATGGCGAAAAAGTCTGGAAACAACTCATCGGAGTTGAAAGTGAAAGCAGATGGCGTCGTCTCTTGATGAACGATAGAGCCTTATCCTTTGCTAGTCAATACGCTGTATATTGTTTATAATTTACAGAGATGATGATATTGTAATTATTATATTTAATAAATTATTTCGATTTAAAATTTATGTTTTTTTTATTGTACATTTTTATTAGCCAATTTCACATTGACATAAAAATATAGTATTTAAGTTATTAAAACACTTAAGAGTTTTGTCAATTATTAATTGTCTTTTAATATTGAGTTATAACTCAGATATTGTATTTATTACATAAATATATATTCAGAACTAAAATTAAATTTAAAACTTAAACAATATTTATAGTTATACACATATATATCTATATATTTCATTTAGTTTTTACATTTATATGTAAAAAACAGTCAAAAAACATGTATTTTCTAGTAAGCTTAACACATTACACCTAAAATTGAAGGAAATCAAATACAAATACACACACACCACTATATTAAAAAACTTTGAAATATTAATAATAAAATATAATAAAAAGACTTCATGTATGGTGTGATAATAATAGATGATTTACACGAAACAATTTATTAATTATAATTGCATATTGCTATCTATATATAAATAGTCAAAGACTAAACAGTTCTGTATCTTTTTTTTCTGTTTATCAACAGATTTTCGCTGTTTTTTTTGTTTGGTAATTAATATAAATTCATTTAACTATGTATTAAAATGACAGATTTAAAAAAAAAAATTGAATTTGATAGTTTTAACTTACTAGTCTTTTCCACTGCTCAATGTGACCAGTGAATAAGACTAGAAAAACCAAGTAACACAAAGTACTTATACAAAATTAATAGTAAAAACTATGTAATTTGTATTATCATTTTCATCATCATCATCATTTGTATACATTGTGTGAGGTATAGCAATAAACGCCATTTTATTTAAATTTTAAAATTGAACTTGAATTGAATTGTACTGGTCATGGAGTCTTAGTCCTCCTGTACTAAGTATATATATATACTTGTGTATGTGTTGTTAGCTTAATTGGTAGAGCAACACAAGCATGTTTATTACATGACTGTAATCACTATATGTATTGTACTATATGACTAGTACTATATGACTGGCTTAAAAAGGACAGTGAACAGGGGCCAAGTATATAGCCTATAAATTTGAGACATACGACATCCTCCCTCCTGACTTTAGGAGGCCCTCGCCCTCGCCCTATAAATGTTGAATGTTTGTTGACGTTTTTGTTTAGTCAATTTTGTTCATTATTATGTAAATATATCAAATGTAATAAAATTAAATTGTTAATAAGTTTAGAATACTAACAACTATTATTAATTTACCCTATTATTAACTCTTAATGTTTGGTGTTGTTATAGGTTAAGGGTTAACAAGGAAATTACTACTACTATACTTAGCTTACCGATCAATCTCATCCGTGTCCTCTCCATCCTTCGTGACATTGGCGAAATAATCTGTACCCTGTCGGCATAACTAAAAGCTAAAAAGCTTAAACTAAGAATTGAATTGAATTGAATTTGAGGCAGCTCGGCCTTAGAATGAAGTCCGGCCTGAGGGTTCTCTCATGTAGTGTAAAAGTAACTTTAGCGCTACATATAAAAGATAATATGCTCACGTTAATAGATGGCACACCATAATAAGGAATAACTTGTAATTTTAATAAAGTTATGTATGTTATTTTCTTGTCAACTTGATATTAACCCTATACAGTCAAATCGTGACCGCAAAATGATAATATTATAAAAATATAAGGTAAGAAGTATGTTTACGACTGTCACAATTATAGGCATAGTACCTTTACTATATATATACGTCATAATTATGTGACGTATGTGTTCGTAGACCGTATTCTTTAAAAGATAATTATAAATTAGGTATCCGTTGTTTGTACGAATCAGATAGGAACTAAGCAACATGAATTGATCTCGTGTTTACAATTAACTTCATATTGTTGAAAGTAATGTCTTATCTTAGGGTCACCTATTAATTTTATTTACAACAACTACAAAAAAGATCATTGTGTTATAAAATTCTATTACAAAGAAATTCTTTAATATATCAAAATATTGCTAAGATTTAAACTTCAAATCCATCCTATTGATAAAAATAATGTCCTCAATTGTTTTATGTGATAGTTCCAGGTTCGATGCCTGACCCCTTGAGTTATCAAATCCTCTTCTTCTATAGGTTTCTTTCTAATCAAAATGATTAGAAAAACGATAACATTTTCTTTTGTTCGTCTTTTTCAAGACAAGTCGAGTAATTTGCTTTTAAATTCTTTAGTATAGTATTTCAATTATTATATTTAGTTATTAAATTTATATTTTATATATGTTAGTTTGGTTTATATATTTGAAGATCAATATTATTAGCTTTAAAGGCGTATCACTTAATTTTAAGTGTTGAGTGATATGTTGATGGTGTAACTATTTCAGCTATAATACTATTACGGATTAATTATCTTCTGATATGAACAGGTTTCCTTTCTTCATAAATTATTACTTATATACTAATAAAGTATAAAATAAGCGTAATAAGTATTCAATTCTGTAATATGAATGAATAACGCTTATTTAGTTTTGTAATTATTATTCACTTGTTTGACTCCTATCTACATTAGTCGCTCTTAACAGTCTGCATGTCTAGCGTTTCCGGTTAAGTTACTGCTAAAATGTCTTTGATAACAATGTAATGTAGCCTCATTACAAGAAAAATAATATTCATAAATATAATATATCTCATGTACAAATACCGATAATATATTTACTTTAACGAAATTTCTTTTGTCAGATATATTATGCCTCAAACCGCTGAACATTGGTAACTATATTGGTAACATATTGTCTCCCTTTTTGAAGAACAGAACGACCATACTCCTACTCCACGCCTCCAGAGTTCTTCCTTCGAAGAGGACAGAGTTATAAAGCTTCTGGAGCTCCCTAAGTACGGGTTTACCTCCTGCTTTCAATAGCTCTGTTGTAACGCCGTCCTCTCCAGGGGCTCTTCCATTGTTTTTTTCATTTTTTTTTTGACCTAATTATAATTTTGACCTATTAAGACATTGATATAAGACACGAATATTTGAATCGTTTTTTTTTTGCTTCAGCTTATTCCGCAGCGGCTCCGGCTTTTAACATTGTTTCTCGGATATGAGACGGGGTCAGCTTGTCAGCGCATATAGCGTCCCACACAAGGGCCCGTCCTCGTGCCCAGGGAACCAATGTCAGTCCATCAGGTATTTTACCATCATCACGACTAATTCCAAGAGTCTCAGTAAGACCAGGAACTTTGATGGTGGCAAGAGCCCTTTTTATTGTGTCATTAAATGAACCGTGGCAGAAAAGTTTACCTGAACTCCGTGGACAAGAGAGATCATATAAACCCGAAAGAGTCCACCGCCTTTCCAAACGGACATCTGTGCTCAAAGCACAGCGGTGTTCCCAGGTGGACTACAATTGAAATGTGGAAACATTCATTATCTAAATGTGTACCAAGATTTTTAGAGGGTAATGAATTCAACCAGTGACCTGACTACTAAACTATTTCTTGAATAGTATATATTAAATGGTAGTGTTAATTCAAGGTCAAATTAGTTTATTTATGTATACTCTAACCCTTGGAATATGCTATACATAATATCAAGGTGAAATATAAAATGCGTCGAAATCAAGTAAAAACCGTAAGGAAATAACTAGAAATTTATGTTATAGTCTTATCAATTGAATGATGCAATTTAATATTCCATTAATCAAACGTTCGTTCTCGTGTTATATATAGTTCTATGAGAAACGTTTGGAAGCGCATGTCTCTGAACAATGTAAATGAAACACGTGTGAACTTAGGTCAGTCGATGAGCACTAGCAATTGCGTTTTAACAAGTCATATCAATTTATTATACAACATAATCAAGCTGACATTTTACTTTCTCTCATATATTTGATTTTGTTTTCCTATAGTAAAAATAAAGTACAACTAAATTGTAAAGATAAATATGAATAGTAATGAGACATAAAATAGGTATATATAAGTATAAATAGCGACTGGAATTCTGTTTTTGACGAAAACCCTTTAAGAACTTATAAATAAATATATACAACCCAACAATGCTATTTTTAAGGCATTTTCTGCCTCACACAACCAATCCGTGAAAACAACTTTCGCCGACGTGTTTCCGAACTGACACGACTGGGGAACCAAAGGCCTTGCAAGCACTCCGGTGTTGCAGATGTCCATGCATCTAAAAAGCATATTGATGAACTAATTAAAATTCTATATATCTACCTACTCCGTAAAATATACATACAAGGCCGTTACCGAAAGAAACATCTATAACTCTTGTGGTTTTATTATATCTAATAATAACTTATGTTGTTTATGAATGACAATATAGTTGCTTGGCGTAAACGAGGTAACGATATCTCTATTCTGTGTTATATTAATAGTCACGTAATAAATACATTTGTATAATGACTATAAATATTTCTAAATGACATTTAGAGTAAAGATAATATTATTCTGATACAATTAAGATCGTAAATGTAATAAAATTACTCAGGCCATACGGTTCACAAAGTACCAGTAGTGTAATTTGAAAACACTTCATTCAAATGCGATGTATTAATATTTACTGTTTAAACATAATTAAGTTTTATTAACAGACAATATTTTTCGTCTATGAATGGCAAAATACCATACTTCTAGTGTGTCTGCACACATTCTATACACAATAACGCTACATACCTACACACTTTAATATTACCTAAATTTCGATTTTTAAATTTATTTTAAAAAAAATTGGGAAGATTTGTAACGTTGTCCTCATCTTTCTTCTTTTGTTTTATTGATTTAAATGTTGTTTCTATTTTGAGTCACAGTCAAATAAAAAAAAAATTAAACACACTGAACTTGTCAAATTTTTCAAAACATTTAATTATCTTTTAATACAAGATAGTGAAATTGAGCAATTAGTATGTTTTGCAAAGAGTTTGTATTGATAATAGTGTTACCAAAATGTTACGTTATCAGCGCAATTATAAATCCGATGGCATATTTGTGTTTTTCTTTCCTTATATAATGAATATTTAAAACTTATTGATACATAACTACAATAATTGTATTTAAAATTGTGTACTTTTAAGCTACTATTTGAAAAAAGTTTTAAATCATATTAATTAATACTTATTTTGTCCTTTTAGTAATTTGCAGGAAATAATCTCCGATTTATCGAGTATGTGCCTAAGAGATACACCTACTTGGTACGATTTAAGTTTTGCTATAGAGATCAATCTGACAGTGTTATTGGTACTCTATCTCGACGAAGTAGAACTTCGATGTAGATAAGATTAGAAATGAATATCATTTTAATTAATATGAATTTAATGTATTATTTTTTTGTGTCTACTTGGTGGTAGGGCTTTGTGCAAGTCCATCTAGGTAGGTATCACACACTCGTCAGATATTCTACCGCCGAACAGCAGTACTCAGTATATAGTGTTACGGTTTGAAGGTTGAGTGAGTCAGTGTAACTACAAGCACAAGAAATATAACTTAGTTCAGAAGTTAGTTGGCGTATTGGCGATATAAGTAATGGTTAATATTTCTTACGCCAATTTCTATGGACGGCGATGACAGCTTACCATTATGTGGCCCATTTGAGCATCCGCCTATGTCATAAAATAAATAATAAATAATTTAAGTCCACCAATTTAAACCATCCACCCGATGGTTTAGATAAACTGATAAATAGTTCAAATGTTGCGTTTAAATAAAACAAATTGTTATTAGCAATTGAAACATTTACTTAGCTACCATAAGATGTGTACCTACTTATGATAATATTATCGTTTTATGGATCTAGTCTTTGGTTATTACAAATATTATATAATTTGTTTCAATATTATTTCAATTGATTTTGTTCATATTGTACAAAAATAAGTTAAACGAACAAATTAACAACATTTACAACAACAACGTTACATTTGACATAATATTTTGTTAATAGTTATGTTTTCCTTTTGTACAAAGTCAATTGAAATAAAAATAAAATATAAAAATAATCATAATTTTATATGCTTATTAATTACTATAAATGAATGAATATAATATACATATATTTATCCTATAGTGTTATTTAATACTAAGACATAAATATGTTAATTACTAAATAGCAATTATAAAAATAAATAAAATAGGTGACGGTTTCATTTATATTTTTATTTGATTTTAAAAATAAACAAAAATATAATTATATATATAGCGCTATGAAAAATATTACTTAACAAAAGTTAGTGAAATATTGTATTCAAAATTCAAAATAGGAACTTAAAAATTAAAAAAGGATATGTAGTTATATACTCACGTATTTACATAAATTATTTACAGTATGTACAATCAATACTTTGACAGATATTAAAATGCGAATTTTATTTGATGATTATAAAATATTTTTATTATGTGTGTACACATATAAAAAAGGAATACTTTTATTAATTTCTCTTTGAATTAGTTTATCTCAAACAATGAGACGTCAAAATTTAGTTAGTTCATTTGGGATACCGCTGTAGAATGTAATAAAATCGATTTAAATTAAAGTCGATTTTGTTTCGATAAAATACTTCTGAATATTCTATTAAAAGTAGCAGTTGTGACGTTTTTTATTTTGTGTTAAAACTAAAATACTTCTATTATATGATTAGGTTCAAGACATGTTGTTTGGATTCCGGCATTTTTCATGTATAGTTTTCCATTTCATTTTGATAATTTTACTACGTATGTGATATGATATTAGGTAATTCTAGAATTAGTTCATTGCGTGCACATTGTAATATAATGAAGGCAGTATTTTAGATATATTTGATTATAGTGATATTATTAGAGTATACTTTAATACTTAAAAAAATCTACAATTTAGTACAATCTAATTTAACATTTCTAAGAACAATAAAATACAAGTACTAGCACTACAGAGGTTCAATACCTTCTTAATTTTATATATCATAAGATAACATTTTTGACTATTAAATAAGGAATAGATAGGAAAGAAAGATGCAAAAAAATCTTTTTGTGCGAGTGTCCTGAAAAAAAAATGTTATTGGGCAAGTTATATGAAAGCAACATTACGCGCTTTCTTAGAAGAAAATTGTGTACTTGTAATAATTTATATACATCTATAACAATATTATCTCAGCATCATATTCTATTTAAAACAAAACCGTCAAACTCTTCGACTACATAATTGTAGAAATTAATACAAGTATATATCTCCCATTTGGTAGAGATATAAAAAAAGTATTTAATAAGTATTTAAGACACTTTTAGTATTTTATTGTTTATGTGCTTTTATAAAATAAAGAATGACAAAAATTTAAAAGATAAATTCCACGACAAGAAAACAAGAAAAACTCGCCAAATATCTAATAAAATATACAGTTTTATACATAGTGACTTGTAAATGAATTGTTAATAATTGTTAATATTGCACGGAACCCTTGCATTTTATTTAAAATATTTAATTTTGAATAAAAATAACTATTTAATGGACAGCTGTTAATATGAATGTACCATTGCCGGAGTTGGCTATGGGGGATACAGTAGGTAATACCGGTGTGGGGTAAATGCGACAAGCTTCAGCGGGGGGCCCGAGCATGCCCAGCAGTAAGTAGGACACCAATGAGCCTGACAGCAGTCCACCGTTGTATGATAACGTCATCATGTTTCCTGGCATATTATTGAAAAGAATAATATTTAATAAAGAAATATCAAGTAGAAACAAAAAAAATACAATCGATTTGTTTTATTCAACTCCACGTTTATTTGTATTAAATGTTAAGAAATGATTAACTCATTATTAATTAATTATAGTACATATATACATTAAAAAGTGTAGAATTACCGGCAATTTCACGATGTTCCCTTCCAACTCTTGAGGGGGCCATTATCATGGGCACCGATCCGAACAGCCCGTTTGTAAATCCCAGTACGACGGAAAACATTATTGGGTAAACCTGAAAATTGAACAATAATATATAAGGAACTAATTAAAACACGTCGAGCTATGTATGTACTTACTCCTATTTCTACTTAATTATTTACATACTTATACTTCAAGGATATGAATATTTTATTTTATGAAAATTTCCATTGGTTTCCTACTAGATATAAATGACTTCCTCATAAAGTCGATACAGATATATAAAAATCTCACGTATGTCGAGGTCTTCATGAGTTAGAACTAGAAGTTCTAGTGAACTCTTTATTTATGAGAAATTGTATTTGCTTACATCGCCAACGATGTGAGGTGAGTGTCTCGGCGCCGCGCACAGCAAAAGCAACGGAACGAGTAAAAGTCGAAGGCCGCTCGCCATCAAAAGCTGACTACGACTCCACTCGTAAGGCCATGCCGCTGCGATCTGTTTACGTAAATAGTTATTTACATTTGCGAAATGTGTCTGTGGATAGAACACGTGAAACTTAAATGAAAAATCTGGACAAGACCACCGACTGTTAATTGTGTTGTTTTGTGTATATATCTTATAAATTAATAGCGTAAGCTGATTTTTGTCCTAGTGATTATGTGCCGTATATGTGCAGAAAAATAAAGTTGAATCTTGATTGCAATTTTTTAAATTGTTACGAATTAATTTTAGAGTTACTGGCCACGTAGAGCTGCGTTATGGCTGTATATAAAAATTAAAATCGTGCGAACAGACGTCGTCAGTTTACAATTAAATTAAATAAAAAAC
Source organism: Vanessa tameamea (assembly GCF_037043105.1). Lineage (NCBI taxonomy): Eukaryota > Metazoa > Arthropoda > Insecta > Lepidoptera > Nymphalidae > Vanessa > Vanessa tameamea. The sequence continues at coordinate 6,491,870 of NC_087324.1, forward strand.
AACTGTCGTAGGCTTCGAAATTTGTAAAATTCTTAATAGGAGTGCGTAGCCGTTGGATACTTACGGGCTTTTATTTTACTTTTATTTAGAATACGAATTTAGAAGTTTTTTATCTAAATGAAGTTTATTTTACTGATATGCAGTATAAACAATAACATATATAGTACCATGGATATAACTATATAAAGCTTAGTGTTATCAAATTATAAATATCTTACTTTTCCTATGAAGTCGAAAAGATTAAAAGAGGACATCAAAATGATCGGCATCCAGGATCCCAGGCGACATGATGGAACCTCTGAAGCGATGCCGGGGTACAGGCTTAGTGTGGTGAAATATACAAGCCCTATTGATACCATGTAGGGATATATGGCTCGGGCGACAGCCCACCTCGCAAGTACACCACCTATAATTTATTCATGAATTTATTATATTTATTATGAAAATTACTTCGTTATTAATATAAAAAATATGCATCCATAAATTTTATCATTTTGCTTTAAAATCTTATACAATTTACAATTCTACGATTAAATTAATCACTGGCGTATCAAACTCAGTTGGTGATCGATTTTTTGTAAAATCAAAAACTATGCTCTTATTGATACAAAGCTTTCTTTAACCTGTAATGTGTTATATTGAGTCTCCTGAAATTGACAGCAACATCGGTTAGGGGAGTGAATAAAGAGGAGCCTTCGTAAAGGTTTGAAAGTCGAACGACCCAAAGTTTTCATTGTTAGAACGCTCCTCGACTTTGGACACCGGAATAGAGGACGTATAAAACTACAATGTCTAGTAAAAAAAATATCATAGTAATTATGTAGGAACTTTTCTTGCAACAAATATTATACGATCCGTTTGAGTTGTGTTTGTCAAGAAATCATCTCATCACGTTATTACTACATATAGATATTTCATTGGCTTTTTCCTGGTATACGAGAAGCTAGATGCATTATTAAAAATACAATAATATATTAGATTAGACAATACATTAAAATTTATGTAGGTAATATTTTAGTAGAATTTAATTATTTTTGGGAATTCACTGCTTAATTTATTGCTTATTATATATAAATAATTGTGTACAGTTAGTTATTAATATTTGTAAATCCCCGATTAAATACAGATGAGTATTGTGAATTTGTAATGAAATACATTATTAAATATTTGACAATTATAAACAATACAATATTTACGTTTGAAATTTCTCCATGATGTTGGTCTCTCGGGTGATTCAAAAACTACATCTTCAACTTTGTAAGACGGCCTTGGAGTTCGAAGTGTTGTAGGAGGTACAGTGGACTGTTCGGATACACTCGGCGGCGATGAAACAAGCGGTACAGGCACAGGCGCAGATGCGGTTGGTGAATAAACGGGATTCGCGAAACTAAATGTGTTCTCGGCCTCCGCTTGAAACAGATTTTATATAATATATTTATTATGTTGTAAATCTGAGCATAAAATAAAGTCTGAGAAGAAAAATTGTAAATTATTTAATTAATGTTAACAATTTTTTTTTATTTATTGTATACGGCATAATTAAAAATAGTTTTTAATTACATGTAAATAATTAATGGCAGTAAAATAATAATAAAATAGTAATTACAATAAAAAAGTACGAACAAATATAGCGAATATTGCCGCAAGTAGTAAAATTATAGACAAGTTTTGCATGTCAAATTCAGTTATCGTGATATAAAAGTATTCTCAGAACGTTCGTCTAAAAACATAAGATGCACGAACAAATATAAGGAAAATGACAGATTTATACTTTGTTATCAGATAATTTAGGTACAGTATGTTTTTATATAAACGTAACTAAGTTAAATAGAAATTCTTATTGCATGTAGAGAAAAGAAGTAGGGTTAGACGAGTACTATAAACGCACTACAACTTTGTAGTTAAAAGTGAAATTTTCCTAACAGTATTTATGCTATGAGATTATCCAGTAAATTGGAGAGGATGTAAGAGCCGTTGCGAAGTGACAACCATTTGGAATCGAGATCAAATTCACACAGCGCAAATAAAAAATATATTCAAGTTTTGTAATATCTCGACAGGATTTTAAGTTGATCTTCAAATCCGCCAGGAATTCAGAAGTAACTAAAGTTGAAAAGTGGTAGAATTGAGGATTTTGTACATATTAAAAAAAACAGCATTTGCAGCTGTCAATAACAAAAACTAATAAAACACAGCACAACAGTGACATTTGGAAGATAATTACCGCTGTTGTTATCTCAATAGTATAAAATGTACCTATCACTCATCACTGCCTTAACAAAAAATCTGGTCAAGAATAAATTAATTTAAGCAAAATTCACTCAATTGTAAAAGTCTACGAAATTAAATGTTATATGTTATTCATATTAAAATATTATATTGTGTAAGGTTGTTTAATTAATAATAAAACAATACGTTAGAGTTGAAATTAATATTATATTCCATCACTTCAGATATAAATGAAACTGTTTTGTATTTAATGTTAAGTATTAAACATAAATAATTGTTGACACTTACGGAAATGTAATTACAAAAGTGCAAGTAATACTTACATAAATGTAGTAATAGACGATTTCTGTTTAATATAAATAAAATTTATTATATAATATAACTTCTTGCTCTACTGGTAGAAGATTTAATAACTAGCTAAACATCGCATTTATCATATTCGTATAGATGAACATCTAGGTTGTGTTGTTATTATTTAGCGCTTAAGTGTGAGTAACTTTGAGTGTGACTTCTTAAAGAGTGGTCATTATCCTCTGTACAGTGTATTCTTATTGTTTATAGAGCTTGAGTTTATGTTACGACTGTACACTATTATACTGTTGTATAATGTATATCTATACTTATATTATAGATGTGAAAGTAATTCTCTCTTTACGCTTAAGCCTCTGAACCGATTCAGATGATATTTACAGTCCCGGGGCACATAAGCAACTATTTTTAATTAACCCTTCTATTGTAAAATGGTGTTGATGGTTTGTGTGGTAAGTAAAGCCACAGGTTCTGCTAGTTCAACATATATAAAGAGCAAAAGTGTAATAAAGAATTTAATGAAAATTAAATGAGGCTGCTTCGGATTATATATGTTTTAAACACGACTGTTTTGGTCTGATGTTTAGCGTGTTAACTCGCATAAAAACCCGTGCTATAAATATAGAACACAATAGAGCCCGAGCTATAAATATAGAAAAAAGTATGTAATAGTAGTATTATTTTTATGATAAGCGTTTCGAGTTCAAGTCTTATTGATAATGTTAATTTGCACTAACCTATTCCAGTTGATGGCGCTGGGCTCTGGAGCTTCAGTACACCGTAACTAGCTTCTCCAGCTTCACTTTCCATCTAAAAGTATAATATTTTTTAAAAGATCAGTTAATATCATGTCTATAACTAGTTAGATATTTTATGTTTTTTAATTATCGAATTATTGTTGATGTATTTTAATTTTAAGTAACGTAGAGGTTTTGATCATGAATTTTACTTGTTAGTAGGGTATTGTGCAAGCCCGTCTTCGCTGGTACCACCCACTCATTAGATATTCTAACAGCAGTACTCGTCAAACAGCAGTACTCAGTATAGTTGTGTTCCGGTTTGAAGGGTAAGTGTGCCAGTATAATTACAGGCACAAGGAACATAACATTTTAGTTCCTAAGGTTGGTTGCGCATTGCCGATGTAAGGAAATGTTAATATTTCTTATAGCGCTGTTGTCTATGGGCGGTGTTGACCACTTACCACCAGGTGGCCCAATAGCTTGTCCGCCTACTTGTCATAAAAATAGCTCTAAAAGAATATATTATCCTATAAGGTTGTATATAATATACCAAAGTAGCGTCTTCAGTCGGATTGAGATGAAGTTGAATGCGGCGTCGATGTCGGGATTCGTTGGTTAAACGTAAATAGTGTTGTACAAGTGGGTGTCTCATCATCACGTGATGTAACATGGAGTGACCGAGAAGTATCAATATTGAAAAAACAAAAAACATAAAAGTACTGCGTTTTGGCTGACGGAATCCATATTTTGTAACGATCCTGTCGAGTGACACCCAGAATCCAGCTGCGCCTGTAAAAATATAAGAGCATTTACGTTGTTATGAAAAATATAATGAAATCAAATAAAATGTATTTTAAAATTAAAATTTAGCAACGTGAATATTTCATCTCTACCTCCGTTTCAGAAAGTAGCAAAAATAAATGCACTTTATTTTATTATAAGATTTATTGGTTGTGAAATGTATAAATATAATATGGGCGTTTTATTATTTTGTAAAGCGATATCGCTTTTGCTTTAAACTTTTTTATAAACTCGACGTGAATCGAAATTAAAACTTATAACAGTGGGGCTATATTACGGTTAGAGTATAGCAACTGTTTCTATCAAATATTTGTTGTTGTCTTGTTCAAAACTTAATTGAAGGTCACTACTTATCAGTTTAATTGAAATATTGAACCTTTGTGTTAATATTTACATATTTACGATATTTTCACATATATACTATTGTAAAGACTTGTATTATACTGTTATAATTATATTAAAACGAATAACTAACTCTCTCCTGCCATAACAGCTTGCGTGTATCGAGGTGGAAGACATCCAGTGAAACCGTAATAGGATGCCTGTTGCATTGTACATCCGAAAGCCACAACTCCGATCGCCACTAAATTAATAGTATAAGATACGCTTGATGAAAAACCGTCCCATCCAATATTGCACACAGCCACGAACAGCATCGTCGCCAAAGAGAGTAAGATTCCTGAAATAAGCATTTGAGTTAGTTAAACGTAATTAAAACGTGCATTTGCGGAATTGCTTTTTATTATTAGTTAGACGATTTACTTTTCTTATGTTCATCTTACATTTTCTCCACACACATGAGCCTTGGGTTACATTCGTTTTTTTAATATTGTTAACATCTTTAATCTGACTTGAAAACTCATAAAACTAAACAGCAATTATTACGTATCATTTATATTGACGAGTAGTACGATTATACGAAATATATTTAAGAAACGATATAATTACGTTTTAGATCATATAATGTTAGGAATATTACATATAAGTAAAAAGTAGAAGAATTGTCTCTGTTTAAATCCATGTCCATTGTCTTTGATATAATATACTATTTGAGAGTTGCTGGGGGATTCTGTAGTACTAATACTGATCAGTATAATGTAAATAGTAACCAAACAAGATCAAGAACTCAAGAGTGTTAATTATACAACTGCAAGTATACTTAATTACATTTCTTATTTCTACACACATTTCTGCAATCATTGCTAATATTAATATTATTAACTTTCAAAAACAGCTGTAGATACTATGCAGCATGGGTTCCGTGAGATAATTGTCACTGCCATTCAAAAAACGCATCGCTTTCTTCTAAGTAATATTATAAGTAACATTCGTATTTATAAGTATATAACTTTTCCATACTTATTATTGCCACTCTATTGTTATACATGGTCCGGTCTTGTCGTTTAAATGATAAGTCTTATATTCTTAGTGCAGCTGAAATCTTATATTAAGTACAATACAATAATAGAGGTAACATATAAAATGACCATGGTATGCAATAGAGTTTTCTATGGCACTGTTTCGAAGCCGTTTGATCTAACTGCTGATGCTTGCTGCCAGAAGCAACGGCTCGGCTTTTAATGTATTTTTAATTGTTGCTAATTTAGCCTTTGGTGTCAAAGTAGCTTTCAATTCAATTTTTAAAAGCCAGCTCCTATATCTCGTAAGCCAGTATTACGCGTGTACCTATACGTTTTACAAAATATTTCTAATATCTCCTCTCTGTCTCTCTGTCTGAAACTCTATCAAGTTCCCGTGTGTGTTATATTAACGCAGTTAGTATTTTACTTCCCACATTAATCGACTTAAACTTGGTGGTAGGGTATCGTGAAGGCTCGTCTGGATAGGTACCAACCGCTCGTTGTATATTCTACCGATAAGCAGCAATACTTGGTGGTGAGGGAGTTAGTATGACTACAGGTACAAGGGACTTAACGTCTTAGTTCTGAAGGTTGCTGACGCATTGGTGTAGTAATGAATGGTTAAAATTTCTAGGGCGTCAATGTCTTTATATTATAACAAACAAATCGAGTATCCTGTGATGGTCTAGCAGCTTGAGCAAGTTTAGCGTAGCTGAAGATTGCGGGTTCGAATTAGGGCTAGCTGAGTTTTCATAAGCTTAATTTGTATTATAATTTGTTGTAAGCGCTTAGCGCTGTAAGAAGACATGGCGTATCCACCTTCTCGAAAGGTGGGACACTTACTACTTCCACGCTACGCTAAACTTACTTCCTTTTAAACATTATTTTATTACTGTTAATAAGAACATATTTCGAGATTTTAATATTTACCAAAAGTGATCCTCGTATTGTATGTGAAGATATCGAGCAGAATGTTGTTCGTGATCACTGCGACACACGCTGAGACGATATACACAGTAGACATGTCGAACATTATCGTAGATTTTGGGTAATGGTATTGAAAGTAGTCTACCGCCATTATAAAACTGAAATCCCAAACAAATACGTCACATATTTGCCATACCCTTTGGAAAATAGTTCATCCTAATAATTCAAAAGAGTGAAATTATTAAAAAACAAAGTATTACTAAATTTCCCTTCAGCCGTGGAAATGGAACGAATGGTTAAACATCAAAACTTAAACGGGCCTAGTTACTTTTTCATAATGTTGCAAATATTTAATACTATCATAAATTTAAACCAGTTTTATATTGTTTAGCTTGATCTTGAACCAATTTGACTGTTATTATTTTTCAAAATACAATATTTTTTAATGTGTGTGTATAAAAACTTGTGCTCTACGTGTATTTTTAAACATTTATAAAGTTAATATGTAATGAATACCTATTAAATGGCAGTAAGAAGGCAGCGCCCGCAACAAACAATGTCAAGTAAACTGAGTTGTATCGGTCCGGTGGGGGCGCCCCGGGTTCCGGCATCGTTAGGGCTTCACCACGAGCTGCACGTATAGCTTCAATGCGGGCGTACCCGCGTCCTAGAGTCTCATTCATTGTTTTCACTATTCACTTTATAATTTCTTTGTCCATTTTTAATCACTGCACCGTATTAGCTTAGAAATTTGCAAAAATGTGATGTTATCGAATCAAATTTGAATAATTAATGTTGTAATTAGAGCATTAACATATTGTTTAGTTATCTTCAATAATTACTTAGTAGAGGATTATTTATGTATATCGTTTATTTAATAGAAACTTTTAAAAATCTAAACGTATAAAGTTTTTACAGATATTGCTAGATGTTAATAAAAACGTTTATCATTAAGTTTTATGCGAACGATTGTATTTTTATTTTGTTTTATGTTGTTTTCACTAACAACATTCTTGAATCGGCTTTCACTTGACAGTCAAAGTGTATGCTAGCTAAGAATGGCTGACGCATGCGTACGAATGATCGATTTTTAGTGAAGGGCATCTCCTTACATTTTCTTGTGTGGTTAATTTAACGTCACGCATTATCTTTCGTTGTTTGTTTATATTATTTATTAATAAGAAATATGTTATTTGCTATCGAGGTTTCAAAGTCTTTTTAACTTTTAAAAAATAAAAGTGCATATTATATTACTGTACTTATAGATTTTATAAACACGACAGCTAACGCTTTATTATTCGATTTTGAACTTTATACGCATATATATAACACATGTTTTCCTTCGGTTATAATGGAGTACTATTTATTAAGTGTAAGAGTAAAGTGCAAAGCATATTTTACTTTCTTGCATTAAACAAAATACTTGATAAGCAGGGCCAAATTCAAAGCAGTTAAAATAAAATATTATAGTATGTTTTGAGAGTTGACTTTGATAAACACATAAAAACTATTTTTTTTTTAATTTATTTTCATAATCCTTTAAGATATTAGGACAAAACCTGTAGAATTCATTATTTCTACACGTAATAATCTAGAGCTGATATTAGCGATATTTTTTATCGCTTTCGATTTATATTTACGACGATACTACTGAATTTTCTTTTAACAGAAGTCTATATCAGGACATATCAGGTCACATAACACGGTATTTTTACTTGGAAGCAGGGCTTTGTCTATTTGGTAGAGTTTTATATGCTTGGCGGAAGGGCTTCATGTACTTATATAGGGTCTCAGTTAAAATATTTACTATTGATCTCATGTCTCTCAAATCCAACAATAACGCGGATAATTTGAACCATCATCAACGTCTTCTGAACGTCCAATTAATTTTTCTTCGTGAAAGTTTTTCAGTTAGTGATTCATTATCATTTCGCGATTTGCTTTTCTCTTATTTTTTTGCTTTATGTTTTTCAGTTTTAACAGCTCTATGGACAAAAACAATTTATTGACTACGAACGATATTATGAAATCAATTGACACTGCATAAATGTTGTGTGATTCAGGATTAAATATTTCATAATATAAAAAATATTGTACGATAACCTTACTTTATCGTCACAGTTTTTGTCGTCATATATATTAAAAAATATAATTTACATCATACAATTGTTGTTTTAGAAAATGTAATTTTTATATAATATTATTATAAAAATATTTTCTCAGTATTCTAACTAGTTGGAGTCTTGTAAAATTGAATCGGGCAATTAAAAATGATTGGTTTTTTCGATCGAGAAATTAATCGTAGGATACTGAATTTGGTTATGTTTACAGTCCCAAGTTTCGTTAAACACATAAAAAATTGATCTTGCGCCTGAGTACTTGCTTTTCGTGTTGGAAATCCCGTTTTCTCGGATTGAGAATTATGAAATAGAGAATATGTTTATTGTGTTTGTTCACAAATTTGTGAACTAAACTAGTCTGACATAAGAATGGCCACCCTCCTTAAACTTGGTTAGGACGACAATCATTAAAGTTTACTTTTTAAACTAAAAATAAATAAATTAGAAAAAATACGAGTTGAGGTTGAGGAACTAAAGCAACAAATGTACTGATTTATGCTCAGAAACTCAAGTGGAAATGGGCAAGACATGTCGCGGGGCTTAAAAATAAGAGTTGGACCCTGGTGACATTTTGGAAAGGTCCTCAAGGTAAAAGAAAGAAGACATTATAAGGACATACGACCCAAACTGGAAACCAATTGCACAGGACAAAAGAAATTGGGCGTCCTTGGAAGAGGCCTACTCAATATGGGGTTCCTGCAGATAATACTTAGCAAAACGAAATTGTAAAATAATTAAAGTAACTAAAAAAACTAGTTTAATGTAAAGAATAAAAATAAAATAATAATAACGATAAGTCAAAGAAAATTATGGTATTTAAAGATAAAGCTAAGTGTAGGTATTAAAATAATTAACTTGTAATTTGAAATATTGTATTGAGTAGGAAATAAAAGGCTTTTTTTTTTTTTATTAAAACATTATTTTTACACAATATAATATATTAATATTACGAACACAAATTGTGTAATATATCTGCTTAACATTACGTATTCTCAACATAGTTGTTAATGCATTTGGGCAAAAAATCACAAGACAATTGTTATTATAATTTAATTATTATTGACAATTATTTCAGCCAAGATTCAAATGCAATCAATAATATTTTTTATTCATAAGAAAACTAGTTGTCACCCCAGGCTTCTTTCGCATTTTAGAGGTAGGCATAAAAAATAGCCAACGTTTCTTAAATAGTTCAAGCTTGTTTCATAATAAATTTCATCAAATTCGGTCAAGTGGTTTGGTTTCGAAAGAGCAACAGACAGACAGAAATACTTTCGCATATATAATATTGGTATAGTTAAAATAATAACAACAACACTTTTTTGTATAGCTACTACTCTTAATAAGGCTCATTAATTATATATATATATATATATAAATCAATAATAGATGATTTTTATTAAAAAACTGCATCAAATATCCTATTATGTTTACTACTTATAAAATATGTTATGTAAGAGAAAATGACACTAATTATTAATAATAGTCAAAATACTTGTACTTAATAACACACAAACAAAAATATGAATAATAAAACAAATAATACCATAATATCTTCTCGTGTAGGTAACACGTTGTTTTTTACAACAATCTTAATACTAACTTACTATCAATAGTGGTAATGACGTCAAAGTAAAGCATAACAAATTATTTATATCTATATAGATACTATGAGGTCTGTAAACTTGTAAAGTATATTTATTATAAAAACGTTTTAAAATAAACATCATAAGATGTAATTATATATAATTATGAGACTGGTTGGTATCGGTGTCAGCTGATCGACTTCGACGACGTTTCTCATACTATCGACTTTGGTGTAATTCACCGCTGGATAGCGTTGAAGAACATTACTTCTTTACCGTTCAAAGAATCGCTATGAATACGTGTATAAAGATACGAACGCTAACGAATTTTGCTTGTACTTTATGATATATTGATGTAAAACTTCTTAGAGTTATATTTTTTTAACCTCGGTTCAAATATAATTTTGAAATCTTTCGCGGATAGAGTAACTCCGTCCACGGGTTCTGTACTTGGTAGAGGGGCACCTTCTGGTAGTTTTAGGTCAAAGCTTTGCAACAGATGTGTTAAAAACATAAACAGTTCTGATCTTGCCAATCCTTCGCCAATACATCGTCTCCTACCTGATGGAAAATAATAAAAAAACATTTATTAATATAATACTAGACTTAGGAGAGCTATATTACACATTTTTATGTTTCACTAACTTCTCGGACAACTAAGTAGGTACATTTCTATGTTATATAGCAAGACATTGTATTGTTAACTGGTATAATTAGAAATAGAATCAGTGGAATTGTGATTACAGGAAAATGAGAAATAATTATTCATCCTTATTTATTTTATATATATTTTATACATTATAAAGTATTTCAAGTAACCATTCTTTTTTAGTTTTTTTTTTGTTTTTAAATAAATAATGACAATGATTATTCTCAAAGCTAAAGTGCTAATTGTGTCCATATCACGAATTGTATTTCATGTGTAATATTTGATTTTTGTCATTGATGCCCGGGACATCAAATGATCAGCGGTTATCACGTGGTTAAGTTGTAAACAGGACCATTCATACAATATATGTATTTATAATAATTTTTACATCAACAATGTCCCATCCACCACGGGAACTAAGATTTTATGTCCCTTTGTGGCCATTATTACATTGATCAACCTTTAAATTGGAACAGGTAGCATAATATACAATAATTTCGTACAATAATTGGCGCATATAAAGGGTTATGAACAAAACTCTATCAAATTCTAAGAAAATGATTTAATCGTAAAACGAAATCAATAGATAAGCGGTATGTTTCTTAATTTACATTTGAAAATACAGAAATAGAATTTGTGCCTTTTTGTGTTATATAAATATTTAATTTTATTGCAAACATATCGGCATATCGATGCAGATACGCCTGACATTTGATAATCCGATAAATTTCAAGACAGGTAAATAAATGGTTTATAAATAAAATCATTGTTATCCTTGCAATAACATTGACATTTCATATCAATTTTAAATAATTATTGACATGATTGTGAGCATTTGTATCTCTAATACGTAATTAATTCGTTTTAAACGTCGATAAACGGTAAATTTAATTATTTACTAGTAATTGAATCAAATAAATACTAAAAAATGTGGGAATAAGTTTTGGAGTTAAATTAAGTGCGAAACGCTGCTCTAAAACGGGTTTGTGAATATACTCGTAAATTATGTATTATTTTTAAGCACGAATATTGGTTTCACGATAATTTAATGGTGCCGGATTTGAATCAAATTAACATTGATAATAAATTTTATTTTATTTCAATAAAATAAGTATAGTTTGTAAGTGTTGGTAGGTAGAAAAACTTGGATTAGTAAAATGATATCCATGAAGGTTTTGCTTCCGGTATATTTATAGTTTATGAAGCCAGTATACACAACTGATTGTGATTTATGAATTAATATTTTACGTTACTATATTCGCATTAGTAATAAAAAAAGTTTAAAAAATAAAATCTACAAGCTTTAATATAGTATAGAAATAATTATTTAATTACCGCTTCCAAAGGGCATTAACCACTCATCTTGTATTAAATTTCCTTCTTTAGTTATAAAACGCTCGGGTCGAAATATTTCGGGGTCTTTCCAATGTCGGCCATTATGTAAGTCGTGGATAGCGAGTAATACAAAAGTTCCCTGAAATTATGAACAGAATATTCTAGCAAATTTACCATTTAAATCAATTGGTCGCTCATTCACAAATGAAAGATGAGTCACTGTGTCAATATAATTAATGCATGATTATTACTATCAGGTGCTCAGTGAGGTAAAAAAATTGAGAATGAAGTTAGACTTCCAGACTGTTTTTTTTGTATACCCAAAAAGAAAAGGCAGGATTTTTCACAAATATCTTATATCTATCATCCGATAACCTTATTTTTATTAAATAAAAACTTCAAAAATCTGATGTAATATGAAAACTTGCAAAAAGCCAAGTTGGGTCAAATAAAATACGAAAAGAACTACATAAATTGAATAATCGTCGATTTAAATTTTTTTTCTCTATTTTTGCTGAATTCACTAAGAAAGAATCGATTTGAAATCATTTGTGCGAATTAAATATAGCTAACAGGATGGTATAAAAATACGAATAGAAGGCGAATTTTCAACAGTAGAATATATAATGTGAGTTTTTTTTTACCTTTGGTATGATGTAATTTCCAAGTTTTGCATCGTCTAGCGCCATGTGAGGTATACCAACAGCAGCTACGCTGGATATACGTAACGTTTCAAGTAACACAGCTTCAGTATACACCATTCTGTTAAAAACACGTTTATTTGATGCGCAACATTTTGGTTTTATTATTGAACTCAAATTCTTATCACATAAGCTAAGAGAGATTTTTATTAAAACAACAATTACACATCAATTAAACTACATCCAATACAGCGAAAAACTTCTTTTCATTGATGAATATATCTAAATATACTTTTAAATTTTACTTTGTAAAGATTTCTAAATAATACTTTAATAGAAGATAAAAAGCAGGATCATGCAATCAATGAACCTTTAGCAATTTCTTGCTAGTTTAAGTGTAAGAAGTAAACTATATTACATATGTTATATAAATATAGTGTTGATATACGATCGTTTGTTAGACAACCTTGTTACCTGGCTCTATCACTAAGAGTAGGTTGTCGACAAGATCCAATTTCCATATCAATTTCCTGTTGCAGTCTTTTCTGAACTTTCTCATTTCTCACTACATGCAACAGCATGAACACTGCCGTATTGCTGACAGTTTCAACTCCGGCTTCAAGTAGGTCAAGGCATATTACTTGGAGCTCTTCATCAGTCACTAATAGGAAAAAAGTAATTTTATACAATAAACTATGGTAGAAATTTAATAGCAATAATTTATGTATTCAGTTTAGATAGCATTTCATTGGCGTTATGATAACGAACCTTTCATTGTCTTAACCACATTAAAAAATCTGTGTTCCAAAATTTTATATATTAATAGCGTAAGCCGATTTTTGTCCCAGTGATTATGGGACGTTAGCTGCACATAAAACATGGTTATAGTCTCATTTTGAAGAGGCTTAGATGTGCAGAAAAAAAAGAGGATTTTAAATTGTTACAATTTAAAAAAAAAAAATTTTAAAGTTACTAAGTTTAATTAGGCCGGTTAGATTATAATAAAAAAAATTAAAATCGTAAACAAAATTAAAGTAAATTGATATCGACAAACTTCAATTCTAACTTTTTTTTTCTTTCATCATTTTGGCGCCAAATGCAGCACTTGCAGTTTACAATGAGATGAAATCAAAATAAAACCTGTCATAGGTTTCAAAATTCCTAAAAATCGTTTGATTAAACGCGAAGTATCGCGGCCCACCCACTAGTATTTGATTAAATTCGTTAAATTCAAACTGTAGCCATATATAGTGGACTAAGTCAGTTACTTAAATAACTAAATAAAAAATATACGTACAAGGATCTTTTTTGTCTGCTGTCGTTTCTATTAAGAGCATGTCGATAACATCTCTTGGATTCTTCATATCTATTGTAGCTCGATGTTCTTGTATTGTGATCTAAAATAGTTAAACTCGTAGATAAAATTAGTCACAAAAATATATGTTATATAACAAGCGTTATGAATTTTATTTTAATATGCTTAGGTATTTGACGAAACTATACTAGTATAAGACGTTTTAATCGATACTGAACTAAAAAAACAGTAAAGTATAACAAAAAAATACTTAAAATACACGAAACGTAGACCTGATATCAATCGCTTCCCGTCTTCCGATATTAACATTAATTTTATAAAATTAGCAGATGTCTGTTTTTTTACGATTATTTCATATTTTTAATGAATTTGCCTTTTATTACAATTCATGAGTTACTTATTAAATACATCTTGGCTTGTTTTCTGTAAGAAGATAATCGAAATTGCAGCACACGAGCGTGAAATATTAGAATCTGATATGCGACATTCACTATAATATTTAATATTTTCTAGAATAGATATTTTATGTATCAAAATGGCGTATCACCGTAAGTCGGTTGTCAACATCTCACGAGCGTGATACAAAGGGAATTCTTACAGAACAATAAAAAAATCAGACATCATAAATCGTCAGGTTTCCTGGTCTTATATATTAAATACCTTAATTATCTTAAGGAAATATTTGCATGAAAATAAAAATAAGATTATTTTTCTTTAAATACTTACGTTTAAAAAGCTATATATTGCATTGTGAATGTTTTTTAATTCCGTATACCCAATTACATTAGGCATGACATGCCTTAGAAATGGTAAAAAATTTAAAATACCTCCACTCATATCGACTACCTTGAATGATCTTGTAATGAGGTCACATAAAATGATTAATTGTTCATCTTTCAAATCATACCTAAAATTTATACAAAAATATATTTTTTTTTTCTAAGGATTTAATGAGTTATGACCAAACTATTAACTGATAAAATCTTGATAAATTAAGAATTCAAGAGATATTTTCTTAATACTTCCCAAATTAACTTTTACAATATTTAGAACAGGAATTTGTTTTAAATTATTAACGGTGTAAAATCTTTTTGTACGGTTTAAGTAAATTGCACCTGTCAGTTATACTACTAAAATTTATGTTTTTGTTCTTGGGTTCTATAAAAATAAAAACGTGTTTTATGGATACAACTTTTCATCCTTTGTGCATAATGATTGGATGTTGCGGAATAAATTCGTTTTAAATGCGTATATTATTTTATTTTTATTTACCTTTTTCCAGCAACTAACTTCCAAAGAATATTAACGATAGAAACGTCAAACATATGATTCACTGATATAGATTTTCCTGTTTCAGCCAATCTCAATTCAACAAGGGCTCTACATTCTTCACTTATATTACTCTCCATAGCTCGTGAACCATAACCAAACCTTTTAAGACTTTGCAGAACCATACGTCGTGTTTTATTCCATGTTGGTCCATCAGAAAATACTAAACCTGTTTAGCATAAAAATGTTCTATTATTCACATTGGTTTGGATAAAACCGGACAATATTATCGTAAGACGAGTCTAAATGTATATTATACTATCATATTAAATAATTTTATAAGACATGCTTTATTTAGAATCTTAGAGGAATTAAATCAGACCAAAACAAAATAATCTATAAAATTAGTTTTACGGCCGCGGTTTCGGCCACGTATAAGGGGGCACGTACATACATACCCTTTTGAGTTACTCAGAATTACTCTATCGCATATATAATATACTAGTATAATATATACAACAAGTAAGTATATCAGAATAGATGTAAAGCTACCAGTTCCGGAATCATCAAGAAGTACCGGCAATGAATTCAGTAGTTACTCTGTACAACCATTTTAGATAAAAACTTATATTTTTAGCATTCAAAACAAATTTATTTGATGTATCAGAAATACCCTTGATACTTTTAATTATAGAGTAATTTGCCACCATATCTGATGTTTCTTTATAAACAAATATTTTATTATGATACATGATACATACATCAAAGAGGCCCTGTACCCCTAAACTAGGAGACCCCGTAACTTAGGGGCCAGTAACTATTCCTTAGTTTGAATAGATTTCAATTAAAACAATGAACTTGTTTTTAAACTTTCCATTTTTCCATTATTTTACATAAATTTTATATGAATCACAAATAATTTACGTAATTTGTATAACGAAATATGTTCGCTTAAAAAACTTCTTTGTTTTCAAAATATTTATCAGAAGACATGCTCTTTGATTTGTTACATAAGCCTAGCGATTATTTATCAACCGTCTCTGTAGTAATAAAAGCCAATTGGCAAACAATAAAACTTATTGCTTTCGCACTATAGGTACCAAGTAATTGAAGCATAAGGCCAAAAATTTTAAGATATTTAAATCTTCGTTAAATATGCACTTACCAAGCTTCTTTCCAAAGGATCTCATTAAGTAAAAAAATCCATTCGGCCTCCCGTCGAAAACATCTCTTGTTGATACTTCTTTGATGAAGTCCTTACCGGAAACAATGACCACATTGACTAATCCAAGACGAAGCCCCAGAATAGGTCCATACTTATTTGACCAATATTGCCAGACGATATGATGATATTTCAACCTTTTTAAATTCGACCAAACTGATAGGACGTTGCCTAATATTGGTAATAATGGTGGGCCTAAAATAAGAATAAAAATGTCACTCTAGATATGTTTTTCATATTTCTTTAAAATATAATTCAAGTAACCTGGAGGATACGAAGGTGGTTTTTGAATAAATTCTTTAAAGATAATTAAAAATAATATAAATATGATTAAAGCCCACATCTCTTTTCGTTTAAGAGTAAAGTGATACTAATAAAACGATGAAGTGCTATTTCAATACTTTTTTAAGATAAAAATCGCAAATCTTACGTAACAGTATTAGTTATTCAAACCTGGAAGTTTAAAGACGCAGCAGTCCTTAACAATAATGTTCTTGTTCGTATTTTTCTATACTTATCGAAAAATCATTCAGTTCATGTGTCTTTTGGAGAATTCGTAATGCGCACTTGGTGCTGAAATTATTTTGAAATATGAATTTAGAAGAAGGTAAACTTAGACGGAAAAATACGAGAAATCCCATGTTACAAATAATGTTTTGTTTCTTGGAATTCAATAATATTATCCAAGTACTGTAAATACCAAATACCAAAAAAAATTGAGGTAAAGAATTAATCATTTGAGGTAACCATAAATAGTTCATTCGTGTTTCTGATGTAAAACATCTATTAGCTACGAGGGTAGGACTGCCTCGTATGCCGCGACGGCTAACGGCATTCATGGCATCTTACACTCTGTTTGATGCTTCTTCTTATTCTCTAGTATGTCTTGCGCTTGCCTTGCGCTATACAAACTTTGTTGCTACATATTATTATAATTTGTTTAAGAAATATATATTGAATTATATATAATAAAAACTCTACGTTATTATTTATATTACGAAATATTTATTTATAGGTTTTCTTTAATTAAATTTTATTTTTACTAGCTATGATTTTGTTGAATAATGAATTATCTCTTGAGAATCATAAAAAAATATGTTTTTAATTATGTATTTTTACAGCATGATACACAATTCCTTATAATATGAAAATCATTTTTCTATCTTGTTGGCCTAGCGGCTTGCTGAACCAACACAAAAATTGTTTGCAAAATATCAATTTAACCAGTTAAATGTTTGAAATTCGATTGCAAAATTTGACCCTTAATAGTAACAGATAATTAAAAAATTGTAATAACCTCAGTGTCATAACAAGTCACAAACAAGTTTGTGACTTGTTTTTTCAGAATTTTATCCAAGTAAAATCTATTTAGTCACAATGGCGTATTGAAATCACTGATACTTAATGTATTCCTAGATTTCCTCGGCAGTCAAATATTTGTATTAGACAAAGTATTATATTGAAGTTTACATAATTAGTATTTAACAGAATGTGACATAATTTGAGATAATGAAAAATTTTGTTACTAATATAAAATAAAATTACAATAAAATTTTAAAGTAGTAAAGTTTGAGAATTTGCATATATTTTTGAATGCACAGTTGTTGTTGTTGTAAGTTGAAGTTCTCGTTTTATTGTTTTCCGTTTCAGTTAGTGATCAGATTACAATAAAATTGATAAACCGTGAGAAGTCGGTATACGTTTTAAGTTATTGGTAGGTGAATGCCACCTAGCAAGCACAAAAAGCAGCTTGGTGCTAGCAGTGTTCTGGCGATCTTCTCCTCAAAAAATATTTTAAGGGACCTTTTGGGGCGCATTACCCATTGGTAAGTGGTTCAAGTATGAGACCATTGTCTCATACTTGAACATTATCGACGAGGCGCCCGGGTTTTTTGGACCTCGTGCAGTCTGGGTTAAGACAGGCCAATGTGCCACCATGTGATGGTAAGAATTCCTCATTGCCCATAAACATTGGGCTGAATGCGCCACCATCATTGGTAACTATCTTATTTATTGATGAATGATGATGATTTCTTATGAATTAAAGCTTCTTAAAACCTATAACTTTCATAAGGTATTTTGAGACAGTAGAGATCGCCTTTGTTTTTTAGATTTTATTAAACTTGAGCGGTAATATTTTGTCAGGATATATCAAATCTAAACCAATATACATAAAACTTGTGTCATGTGTTACATGGAGCGCGTTCCGGGGAAGGTATAATAAGTATTTAATATGATTGATAATGCAGCCGCTCTTTGCAATTTCAAACTGCTAAATAATTATATATTTTGTATAAAGGTTAAATTTTAAGTTTACGTCAGTTAGACTATAGGTTAGTGATTGATTATTGAAAAATTATTTAACCTAACAAGGAATTTAATCCGACGCTCGTAGATTATTATTAGTCTCGAACAAATTTAACTGTTACAGTCTATAAAAAATATGTATATATAAAAAGAAGCATTTTACTTTAATTTTTTTCCTTCAAAATTTTACTTCTTTTACATTATTATTATTATCAGTTAGTACAATAATTGAGTTCTGTATTATTAAGTGTGTTTTTATATTATATCATCTAAGTATACTCTATACTTGCATACATATAATAAAATCGGAGTGTGTTTGTAATATTAAAATAACCACTTTTTACTAAATGCATTTGTATACACGTTACGTTTACACGGTACATATGCCAAAATAACATTTTTTTGTCTGTTTGTTTGTTCCGGCTAAACTCTGAAACGGCTGGACCGATTCTGACGGGACTTTCACTGGCAGATAGCTGATGTAATAAGGAGTAACTGCTTTTATTTTAAGAATTCTATATAAAATAATAATAAAGTCTCGCTGCAATGTCCAAATACTGTCCAGTGCCTCACACAGCCCTCGCGCAAGCCATCACTCCGCCGCGCCGTCACGTCAGGTGTCTCCTACCAACGACTTAATATCACAAAAGCTGCCTAATACAGATTTAATAAGTTATATTAAAATCTGCGAACTGAACAATAACTTTTTTGTTAAATTCAAATGCGCACGAAGTCGCAGGCATAGCTAGTAATATATAATATACATAGAAGAGGCTAAGGCCTCATTACTGTGCTGACTTCAACTGTACTGGCTACTGTACTTACTTTTACTTAGTTTTTTTTTATTAATTTTAATTACGTTAAATATTTTATTTTTATTGCATTTAATTGTGTTACGTTTTAAATATATGACAAAATACAAATCACGAAAAGTTGAAATTAAACAATAAATTACGATATTAAATTTAAAATAGAACGAAATTGCACAAAATGATTGGTTCATTTGTTTTATTTTTTTATGAAAAATGATGACATATTTACGTCACATGAAATCGTAATAATGACGGTATTCCACTGATAACAATTTAAAAATGATATAAAGAATTCAGTTGAAACTAAGCGAGTTGTTATTTCTCGCAGTGTCCAACACGCACTATAAAACTGACCGAGAGTCCAACCTAACGCATTTTATATTGTGTCATTGACGACAGTAGACGACTTCAATTTTATCTGTTTGTATTTACAATAATTTTATGAATTGTTCAGTGATGGCTCCAATCAATGTTGACAATGTGAACGGGACCAAGGTCGAATCTCCCGCTAAAAAGGCTTTGCCTGAAGTGGAAACTGATACCAATGGAAACGAACACAAAAGGTTTGCTGTTATTCATAATTTTTGCATAAATAATAAAACATATATTGGTTTATTTGACAGAAATCAGCAGTAAACTGATATAATAATTATGTTTATATAATTGAAAACGATTAGATAAAGACCGTATGTGATACAAGTGCCAGCAAGTCGAGAATCAACTAGGGTTAATTGGGAATATTTTTATATAACATTCCTCAGATTGATATGTATGCTGGATTCATAGTTTTCTGAGTTTCTGATGTTATTTTGCTAACTATTATCACAAATTTATCTATTATTATCCTGTTATATGGTTATTTAACAACGAAACCTGTTATCGTTTCTGAGATACGGCAGTAATGAATCAACTTGTACGATCCAGTTGACGGACCAATGACATATAATGCATACTCGATATTCTTTAGCACATATTTGCTGTTTACTTTTATTACCTCCGCGGTCCGCCAAACCTTGGGAACTTGTTTAAAGTCATTACACAGCGTTCAAACTTTTTTGTATTTTTTTGAATACGTTATATTTTAATAATATAAATATTACATTTAAGTTTACAATAGCATATTAATAATATTAATAATTGGATACTAAAAATATAAGATACAATACAAAGAAAAAATAGCCCCATAAGAAATTTATATATTTCATTACTTTTACCATGAAATTAAGAAATATATTTAAGACATCCACCAACTATGTAAATAATTAATTGCCTTTACTTTATTTTATTATTTATGATTAATGGACTCATAAAATTAATAATTATATTGGAATTTAGGTAAAGTAAAACAATATTTATTACAATAATTAAATTTATTCTTCGTTAGACGGGAAATCCTAAAAAGTTTTTGAACGAAATTGAGCGATCTATTATTCTCGTGGATATTAAGGAATGTTGTTATTACATCATCATTATTTTTACTGAGTCTTTATAATAACTGACAAGTCTAAACTAAACTAACAAAAAAATTAATTTTATAAATTCAACCTAGAGTTATGTTGCTTTAGTAGTTTTTTTAAATATAAATATATACATATATATAAGATTACACTATAAAGTGTAAACGAAAAGTATTCTGAATTAATTGTTGCAGATATTTTTCGAATCAAATAACAGATGTCATTGTTATATTTTAAAATTAAGATGACTGAATCTCAAAAATACTTGTTCAAGATTAAAATCCACGCGGATTGTGGGTTTCATCGTTGAAATATAAAAAAAACTAAGAATATATTTTGTTTATAAAATACCTACAACTTAAAGATTAAACTTATGATTATGATAATTGCAGGAAATAATGCAGTATCTGACCTTTAATTTTTTTTGCAGATACTCGTATGAAATGTTGGTAGAGACCGCAAACTTCCTTCTATCTAAAACTCCTGTGAGACCTAAAATAGGTGTTATTTGCGGATCTGGGCTCGGTTCGTATTGGAACGAGGGTATATATTGCTTAGAATTACATATACGCATCATCGCTTCTTAAAATAATGATTGCTTGTATTATTAATGAGTACTTTCATCGGATTATTATCTATTTCATACGAATACATCGGCGCAGTGAATCGTATGAATAAATAAATTTGTCTAAAACAATTGTAAAATATTCTTGATATGATCAAATTAATGTTTAAGTAAATTATTTAAGCCCACTTAAAGAACCTGTTCTTAATAAAAATGGTTTAAAGAGACAGGTACCAGAAAAACTAGCTTCATCAATAATATTTAAGAAATGCTTATTATTTGGAATCATAAAAAAACATTTAATTCTAATTATGTTATTTTGTTTCTAATATACGATTATTTATATGTACAGGATCTTTAGCTGAAACTATAACGGAAGCACAGTGTATTCCTTATGAGGAAATACCGAATTTCCCCGTGAGCACGGTAGAGGGACACTACGGAAAGTTGGTGTTCGGCCGTCTCGGTGATATACCAGTAGTTGCCATGCAGGGTCGCTTCCACTATTTCGAAGGCTATCCACTTTGGAAGGTGAGAGATATTAATATGTATGGGATAGATAAACTATGTTATCAAAAATCATTATAAGTGTACATTTTTAGTACAAAATGCGTTATCAGTAGTGATCGATTACTTGTAATAGTTTCTATTAGGAAACGTAACGAAATTGAACTGTTGAAACAAATAACTTGCAACTTGCATAAATATTAATTTTAATATTTTAAGTAGTATTATATTATATTAATAATATATATATACATATATATATATATGCTAATTATGGTAATAAATCATTGAAATATCTAGAAACGCTCTAGAACTTCGTTAAGTCTCAATGTCAGGTGTAACGAGGCATAGGTCCGTGAAAGACTTAACGACCTACAAACGTATGGTTTTAACTATGGTTATGGAATTTAAAAAAAGTAGATATATTCGTAGAAAGATCTGGATTGACTGATGCAAGGGTCTCGACTAAAGAACTGACCCTCCCCGGTCAAAATGTTATCATAAACCTCCTATAGTGAATTAATGACGCGTTAGATAACGGACTCGTATCTACGCTCGTTATAAAAACAATTCAATAAATAAATATGTAATAATTACACATTGAGGTGATTCAAAATAATCTTTAGATTACCTCATGCGGTTCTTAAGACTCAGTGAATTTTACGTATGCATTTGATTAACAAAATATTATATCAAAATGTTTAGGAATTACTGACAAAAGAAATTATTCATCGGAGTTGTATAATATCTTATTTTCATCTTCTATTTTCTATTGTCAAGAACTGACTTTTAATAAATAAATGGAGTAATTATAGTAATCTAGATCTAGGTTAATATTAGATTAAATTAATATTAAAAATAATTTAAATCTTAATATTTTAAGAAAGCTTTAGTTAATTAGATCTGTGGAGTCGGATTAAAAATTACCAGTACTTTCCAAATTCACTAATAAATGTAAAAAAAATAACAAATGGCTACATTAAAACTAGTACGTCTCTATATTTAATATTAAATGATTTTTTTTTCTATATAATAATTGTTTTAAATGAAAATACGTGAGATTAAAATATTGACGACCTCCGTGGTCGAGTAGTGTGTACATCGGTTTTCATGGGTACGCCACTCCGAGGTCCCGGGTTCGATTCCCGGCCGAGTCGATATAGAAAAAAGTTCATTAGTTTTCTATGTTGCCTTGTGTCTGGGTGTTTGTGGTACCGTCGTTACTTCTGATTTCCATAACACAAGTGCTTTAGCTACTTAAATTGGGATCAGAGTAATGGATGTGATGTTGTCCAATATGTATTTATTTATTAAATTAATTTATGAAGTACAAAAAAAAATTAGAAAATAAGTGTTTACATTATTAAAACTTATTTGCGCAGATTTTGAACGTTGAACGTTGTAATTCCGTGCTGTTGTCGCAAATACTGAACCTTCCTTACTGTAAGAATATCAAATTGATGGGTACCTAATCAAAATTAAAATACCGATTTGTAACCAATAAATATTGGGCTGCTAAAAAATATTTGCCTATTTATTGCTAATTATCACATTCTAAATAAATATATTATTACGTACATAGTATTTTTGGAAAATTACACGTTCGATAAAAATACTATCTAATGGTAAACTATTCTGTAATGAGGTTTTTTTTGTTTTTGTTAATGTTTATTTTTTTGGAATTAATAAATGCTTACACTAAGTTGTTTGTCAAGCGATAGCTTTATCTGTTAGTGTAGAGCAAATGTCATATCAAGAAGGGTTGTCGACATATTGTAAAAATTTACTTAACTTACTATATTAAATATACTTTGTAGGACAGACTGTTTTAACAAAATATTATTTGACATAACCATATAGTTAGACTTTGTAGGACATTTTACAAATTAATAGATCGACTTAAAATTCTTTGCATTTCTTTGGGGCTGGTGAAAAATAAACAATATTTTTTTAATTTTAATACTCTTACAGATTTACATTCTAGGATTTAATTATAATAATAACTTATAAAATAATTGAATATTTATGATATTTGATAACCTCGTATTGGCAAACTTTCGTGACACTGATATTGTACGTTGTAATTGTAGAAATTGTTAATCATTCCGCAAATTGCATCAGCTCAACTACGCATAAAAATAGTTTTCCTTTAGATCATAATATGCAATAATTTTATCTTCTATAAATACATTATAACTTTTTTAATTGAGCAAATATTAACTAACAAAAAAAATTACAACTGTATGTATACGATGGGACGCAAATTTGACAGGATCGGAACAGTTCAGGTTCAGAACCAATGGCTTTACGTACTTTCCGAGGCACGGGTTTGTTTTTTGTCAGAAAACCCATTAAATTTTAAACCCAGCACTTCGGGATCTTCGGTCTTCTATCTAGACGGGAGACCAACGGAGCAGTTAATATTACAAGGATCATAAATTGTCACATCCAAGTATAATTGCGTGTCGTTTCCGGCAGAATACAATAAAGTGGCTAGTTCTAGGACTGTCCACTGTCCAGACTTCTCAAGTACAATTCATTTGGAGATATTTCTTTGCTAAGCGGCTATTAGGATCATGCAGCATTTATTTAAATTTTTAGGATTAGGATATACGGATAAAAACAATTTATAGATTAAAACAAAAACTTCAATAATCGTTTAGATAAGGAATCCTAACTGTCTTTCACCTTTAATAGGTACGCAATTTACAAATATATATATATATATATATTCGTTAAAAAACAATTAAAAATTAAATTTGATTTATTTTTAGTGCTGTTTACCGGTACGAGTCATGAAGCTTCTTGGAGTGCAGACGTTGATTGCTACGAACGCGGCAGGAGGTCTTAATCCTAACTACAAGATCGGAGATCTAATGATTGTAAAAGATCATATCAACATGATGGGTTTCGCTGGAAACAACCCACTGCATGGTCCGAACGATGAAAGATTTGGACCAAGATTCCCTCCAATGAACAAAGCATACAGATTCGAGTACAGAAAAATTGCTAAAGAGGTAAATTTTGTACTTTCTTTTTTTTATAAATGAATAAAAAAGCTACACGCCTTTTTATAAATTTTAAAATGCCTGACGGTTTTAGGCTAGGCACTGTATGTCAATACAGTTAGATCTATACGGATGAATTTTTTAATTAAATTTAAAATGAGAGATGGTATGGAACTCTGTCATTTTTGAAAGTTGAAAATATACAATTTGGTAGGCTTCTACTTATAAGCAAAAAATATGTGTTTTTTTTAAATTTAACAGCTGCGAGGGTATAACTATAAGATAATTCTTTATTGATTTTATAAATATATAAAATAATAATAAGGCGGTGGTAGTCACTTTCCACTTTGCCACCTCTAACATAAAATATATATATATATGAAAATTAATCTTTGGCCGACGCAGGGCAGTAAAAAACTCCAATATTTGAGAAAATTCAGCGGGTTTCTGAATAATGATACCCATTGGGTACACGGCTAACCTAATAAAATAATAGGTATATTGTAAGAATTGCTAAAGAATAAAACTGCATATTTTGTCTCTTGAATATTTTCCGTTTCGACTATCTCTACCAGGATATGTTTTTGTTCGTTTGCATAAGGCAAAAGATCAGTGTATTATAAACAGATAAACGCTTCCATTGTTAATAGTGATTCTTCCGAGTTTGAAAGGTTATCGGTTGGGGTTACACGCTACAAATGTTAGTCAGAAACGTCATTGAAATTCATTCTAATCAATTTAATCTATAAGTTATTGTAAAATAATAATTATTTATTTTTGTATGATAGAATAAATTTTTAGTTTCCTTAGTAAATAACTTCAATATTTATGAACATTTTATATGAATAAAACAATTTATATACGAGTTCATACATTAATTATAAATATAAGAAACGTTACTATGTAGTTGTCTATTTAAAACTAAAACCTACTTGTTAATCGTATTTAATGCTATTCAAACTTTCTTTCAGGTGGCAAAAGAACTAAATATAGAGAACATTGTAAAGGAGGGTGTGTATACTTGCCTAGGCGGTCCTAACTTTGAAACTGTAGCTGAATTAAATATGTTGAAAATGGTTGGAGTTGATGCTGTAGGCATGTCCACGGTGCACGAGGCAAGTATCAATTATATAAAAAAGTATATTAAATAATCTAAATATTTAATTAAACTAATCTATTAAACATATTACGAGCATAACATATAAAAATGTTTATTTTTTAGGTAATAACGGCTAGACATTGCGACATGAACGTGTTCGGTTTGTCCTTGATTACGAATGAATGCGTAACGAGCTATGATCAAGACGCAGAAGCTAATCACGAAGAAGTACTTGACGTAGGACGCATGCGACAGGAAATACTCCGCAAATATGTAACGACATTAGTCGATAGATTTTCAAAGGTCATGAAAGCTCACAACCCTTGAAACTGGACATATTATAGACTGGTATTTCAGCACCGAAAAAAATAAACGTTTAAAACTGTTTTCAGCAAAAACGAACCATATTCTCTGTTTAAAAAAATATACTTCAAATGGTAGAGCATGAATATAAAAAAAATGTTGTTATCCTTTGTATCATGAGGCCTCTGTGAGGATCTGATTATGTACATATCGAAACACCCGATTATTATGAAACTTTAATACGCAGACAGCTCAGTATATCCTGATCCAGTGTCAATATCACGCATTTTAGTATGGTTTCTAGAAGAGTAACTCCGTTTTTTTGTATGAATACAGCAATAGAATGAAACGAAAATTAAAAAAATTGCTTTTGTATAATTTATACTTTATTAAGGCGCGATCAAAAGATCGGATGGTTCGGTGGCGAAAATCTTTTAGACTAGTTAAAATACTTCTTTTTTGTTTCTACGAATTCAGCAGCAACTCTATCCTTTGAATAACATTTTTTTAATGATCAGCTTGTTATAGTTTTATTATTAATTCTTAAGCATAGATCGATTCACTCAAGAAGGCACGTCTTTCCACGTTAAATTATTATTTGCTGTTAACTTTATTTTTTTTAATTTAACGTATAGAGGCAAACCTTCGTGAGTGAATATATCTATATTTAGTTTTAATTAGCGTTGATTTATTATTTTTGAAACTAGGATTATTGCTCTACACTGAAATGTATATTTTCATCACGTAATATACGTCGTGTAACCTAATCGTGTATTAGGTTTCGAACAAGGAAGGTAAAACACTGGACTATCGTACCCATTAAGTTTAATATGAGATCTTTTTGGTATCTCGATTGTAATCTAAATAAATAAATGTTCTATATTAGATAGCCTTTCAAAGATTTATTATGTATTTATATAATTAAGGAGGTTCTAGTTAAGTATTATATATTATTGTCATACAAAAATATGTCATACTGATATTTGTACTTTTAACTTGTTAATAAATTATTGCTTTGCACCAATGAAATGTTTGTCTTTTGTATTAATTTTCCAATTTAACATTATTATTATCTATCATAGATGTATACTGTAAGTTTACTTGGTGGTAAGGCTTTGTGAAAGCCCGTTTGGGCAGGTACCACCCACTCATCAGATATTCTACCGACAAATAACAGTACTCTGTATTGTTGTGTTCCGGTTAGAAAGCTGAGTGAGTCAGTGTAATCACAGGCACAAGGGACATAACATCTTAGTTCCCAAGGTTGGGGGCGCAGAGATGATGTAAGGAATGGTTAATATTTCTTACAGCGCCTTTGTCTATGGGCGGTGTTGACCACTTACCATCAGGTGGCCCATATGCTCGTCGGCCAACCAATGCCGTAAAAAAGTATATTTACTTCCGAAGAGTGCATTCCACCGATCAATCTGAAATTTGGTATAATTTGAACAAGGCGCAAACGCCATTTCGAGTATGAAAACCGAAGGATTTTCTGTGCCTTAAGAATCTTTAAGAAGTCGAGATATATATATAGTGCCTATGGATAAATTAAGCGCATCTGTAATATTCTTCGGGAGTGTCAGCTGCAACATATTGCTTCGGTGTTGTTGTCACCCTACTCGCAGTGAAGTCGTCGCCATTTAGTTGTCTCTATTATTAAGTAGTTTCCCTTTTTCCATATTTTCTATTATTTTGTGAATAAAAAATGAATTTAATATTAATAATTATAGTACTGAAATAGTTGGAGAGGTTTCAAATTAAACAGGTTTTTGCAATTGTCAGATTAGGTTAACGTACTAAAATACATGTAAAGTACAGGTAGAAATCTTCTTGACTGACAAAATCTTTAGTATGATTGCTTTGGTAATCAATGTACTAGACATTGATTATCAAATCAATCAACTAATCAAAATAAACTTTAATCAAGTAGTAGGCTTTTACGAGCAGTTGGGAATCGTCATTTTACAGAACTATATTCAGTAAAGCTACCACCGGCTGACAATGTGAGGAGAATCCTCGAAGAAGAAGATACTCAGTGGTTACTTTTTTCCAATATATTTTGAGATACATCATGTTAATTAAATACAATTATAAATTTAATATATCCTGCCTGGAAGTAACAAGTATTAGCTCCACACTTTTTATCATCTATATAATCTTGTGTTGAATAATGTTTTATTTATTAACGTTTTTTTATAAATGATTTAAATGCATGAATCGACACATTTTATAGATTATATAAACGAATACCTTGCCCAAATAATTAAATAGTATTGACTTTTTTAAACTCAACAAAAGTTTCGTAACCATAAATGAAACGGCTTGAAGTATATGGATACTTCATCCGAAATAAATTTTTAAATTTATACGTACTAATGTATTTTGAAAGTATGATAACCGCTATTATTTTATGAATCGAAATAAATCCGGGGGCGATTTGAACTCCTAAAACACTCCCCTGCTGCAGTGGTGCTATTGTCAAATATATAGATTCCGCCTTATCAGAGATAGCACGTTAATGCCATTGACAATTACTGTTTATTATATAATTGGGCATATCCCAAATATTCAAGATATCAAGTATTTTTTCTGTTAATTTTTAAGTAATTTTCAGTTATTTATTATAAACAGTATTCATTTAAATTTTCTTCGATTAAGTGTTCGATACAAAAACCATTCTTGCCGGTAGAGCAAGCCCGTCTGGGTAAGATTCATCCATCATATATTAGAATATATGGTGATATTACTAAGGTGGTCTACCATCTAACAGAAAAACTTAGTGTTTTTGTGTTCCAGTTGAGGGTGAGTGAACCAGTGTCATATGGAATGCTAAATATTTCTTATAGCTACAATGTCTATGGGTGTTTCTAACAATTTCCGTAAAATTAAAGAGTTATTTATGTTACGACCTTATTATTTTGAAAGAAATTTAATTAGAGTGTATCATTTATTACAATTAATATTAAATTGCTTCATTGTCATCATCATTATCAGTCTTGCGTATCTTACGCTGAAATGTTAATTATTGTATACAGTCTGCGAAAAAAATATGAATTATTCTTGTTTGAAGTTTAGGATAATTAAAGCTCCAAATGAATAATTGAACAAACCTTTAATAAACACAATATTTATAAGATCTAATATTCTTTTTATTTTATTTTAATGACATCAATATTATTAATGTCTTTTAAATTGTGTTTTAATTTTTAAGTTGAAATATTTAAAATACATTTAATCTATTTTAATTTAATTATAAATAATTATTACTTAATATATTCAGAGTAAATTAATACTTTGAGAATAAGTGAGCACATTCTGCACATGCTGCATCTATATTGGGGTACTTGAATTGAAAACCATATTCTAATGTTCTTTTGGGAGTAACATGTTGGCCCTTAGTTAACATCATCGCTCTTTCCTTGTGTAGAAGAATATTAAGTACAAATTCCGGGACTGTGAAGAAAGCTGGCCGCGATAGTGCTTTAGCAAATGCCTGAAAAAAATTATTTTTATTTTTATAAAATCACAGCCTGTAAATATCTCTCTGCTGAGGCTCTACTTTTGAGGAGCTTTGTCCTTGCAGCTGCTGCTCCATTATAGATTAATGAAAACTATCATATATGTATTATATTTTCATCCAACAGATGCAGGTTTTTTAAAATTATTTTTCGTTCACAGTTGAGCACAAGATGAATAAAAACAAATTAAGCACATAAAGTTTCAGAGCTTCTTGCCTGGGTTTGAAACTGCAATATTGGAGTTCAAAAATTTACTTGTTCGTACATATGTACACTAGCGACCCGCCCCTGCTTCGCACGGGTGCAATGTTGATACTAAATATACTACAGAATGTCTTACAACGTTCACAGTTTGAGACATTAGACAAAACAAACCCTGAATGACCCTGCGTTTTAAATCTCTAATATCTTCGAAAACATTAATTTAAATTACATGGTGTAAAGGGCCATATTGATCTATGTTAAATGCACAATATATTTGAGGTACTTAATTGGATAAGAATTAATGCTTTATTACTTAAAATCGCTTCGAAAATAAGCCATTATTTCTAGTAAAAAGTCAAGGATAAAAAATGGTTATTGTGGGTTATCCCTAAGAGATAGACATATACTATTACAATTTTTTTGAAAAATTTTTTAAGGTTTACAATACTGTAGTACATTTTTTTGATCTATCTCATTCAGCCATCGTTTGCAATTTACAGACAGGACAGACAGCGGTAAGTGACTTTGTTTTATACTATGTAACGATTTAATAGTCCTTATACATGAAAAAAAAAAAATTAAATTTGATATAATAGAAACAGTAAATATATATGCCATAAAGAACTATTTGTAAATACTACTTTTGGGAAGTATTTTTTTTAATTTCATCATTATATAAAAAATGTGATTACCTTTGTAAAATCGACATTAGTAATAACTTGAGGGGCAACACCATTTAATATGCCTTTAACTTCTTGATTTTCTATTGCAAATTGAATTAGTCTGGTTAAATCCTCTATATGAATCCAGGGTAGGAATTGTTTACCAGATGCAATTGGGCCACCAAGGCCAAAAAAAAATGGCAGTATCATATTCTTAATCATACCACCTTCGCGACCTAACACCACTCCAGATCTGATAATTACCTGAAAATAAAAAGCAAATGCTTATATGTGATTTATATGACACTACTGGTATACTATATCTACAATACTATTCTATTAAATTGTTATCCGCATTAATTTATTAGTTGTCATTATATTTGTGTTAATTTTTGATGGTTGATTTATGTAGTTGATTAATGTTGTAAAATTTATTCACATCTACCAGGAAAAAGGCTAACAGGCACATTTTATATGACAGTGTGTATAATCCAGATGGATTTAGAGAAATGTCAGTCAAGTCAGTATGGACTGTAGATACTCAATGTTAATGTATGGTAAATGTGAAAATGTTCTCAATATAATTATAATATTTTTATCTGTCATTTCAGTTATAAAACTGACAGGTATTACATTGAATGAGTAACAAAACTTTAAGTAATTACACTTACAAGTCGGACAGGTGGATCTACATAAGCAGCTTTCTCCCATTCAACAAGGAGTTTTGAAAAGAAATCATTGCCTGTTGAAGGACTAGACTCATCATATTTATTAGTTTCAGATGGCTCATAGGCACCAACACCAGTTACCAAAACAAACACTTTGGGTTTATTTTTGCTCTTGTTTATTGCTGTGGCTAATGCTCTTGTTGTAAATACCCGTGAGTTCAGAACATTTTGTTTGAATCTGAAAGTGTAGACATTATTATTATTAATTCAAAAAAATATTTACAATTTATCTTAATCAAAAAAACACTGACCCAGGAGTCCATATTTTTGTAAAATCCATGAATTGCTGGCCAGCCAGATTTACTACAGCACAAGTATTTGATGGCAATCCAGATGCCTCCAATGATGTCCAAGATATATTATTGGCAGCAGGCATTCTGGATATATTGACAACATTGTAGTTACTGGCCCTTAAAAGTTTATTTGTACGAGTTCCCACAAATCCTGTACCACCACCTACAAAATTAAAGACGTTATAAACAAGTATTCGCATTATTCTCATATTTAACTAGATCTATGCAATCAATAATTTTGCTTGATATTGGTAATTTAAATTAAAAAATTGAATGTCTACAGGATTAAATATTATATGAATGTCATTACTTTTTATTTAAAATGTTTTGTTTTTTTTTTTGTAATACATTGTCCATTGATTTGGTTTGATATTCTCTGATACATGGCAAGGCAGCAACATTTTAGTAGTTATTTTAAACATTTTATGCTCTATATATATCTAATAACTCACCAATTAAAACTTTTTTCGCAGCCATTCTTTTAACAAGTTATGTAACTTTTTAGCCGTATTTTGATTTAGATACAAAATCTAGTTAACATTAAATCAGTTGTAGATATAACATTTATTTTAACTTATTATCTAAAGCATACTTTACGATTTAAATTATTTCTAAAGTTTTCATGAAAACGATTGTTTATAGTGAAACAGCTGATATTTTCTTTGACAAAATAACAAAAACAGATAAGTAGACAATTGACATGACTATACTGTCACTTGATACTTCACTTTAGTGTTTGGTATTTCTTATCACTAAGTTAGCGCAGGGAGATCAATTTGTTTTGTTATGATATTTCAACTATTAGCGATCTGTTAAAAAAATTTGAAAGCTATTTGAGAAATTACTTTTTTTTATTGTTTGGGGAAAAAGACGAAGTAGAGGGAGATAAAGAGAATCTATCACTAAAAGAAGGGGAAAGAAAAAATAATAATGAAAGTTTTAGTTTTTTTTATATCAATAAGTGATGACGGGGTATTCAGTTATAATTTGTAAATTTTCACCAAGTATTACAGTAGTGTGTGTGTGGTAACAGTTTTCATCCTAGTAGTTAAATAACAACTTAACCCATTTCACCAACACGAAATTTGTTTTTTCTTTTTTTAAATGATTATTCGGTAATTCTTTTTCTTGCGTTACCATTTATTTCAATTAAAGTATTTATCTATTTTTGCAATTTATAAAAAACCAAAAGACAAATAAAAAAAGTTTTTTTTTATCACAAAAAAGAACAGCCGAAATGGAAAAATTTATATATTTTTTTGTGGCTGTTATTTGTGCCAAAAAGGCACAGATTATTTCGCATAGAAATAATAATAACGAAGAGAACGCGAATAACAGCCATAAATTGAAGATAAATTGACAACTCAATGTTATGTCAAACATGACAATGTTGACAAATAAACAATACTATATTGACAAACTCGGTAGTGGTTATTTTAATTTTATAATAAACGTAAACGTGCATTTATAAATGAATAATTATGTAGAATAATACACACAATATATAAAAATAGAAAGTAAGATATAGCAAATGTTAGGAAATTACTTACAACAATAATTATATTATACAGGGTATAATTCTATTTTTAAAAACGATTATAATTAACACACTTAAAGGATCTTTGGTTTATCAAAATAATTTGATACAATACTGCGCATCATGATACCTTTATATGTTAATGATGGTGTTGCATATGTTTGGAATTCAAAAGGTATTTTTATTAAATAAGTTACAATTTTTTAAACAAGAAAAGTAAATTACTTAAATATTTTCTTTATACTTAGTACAAATATCAATGAAAGGTTGGTTGTTTTTTTAATACTTAATAAGGTATGAATGATCTTACAAGGTTTTTTTACATGCTTTTTAGACTGGCATACTCTTCGGTCAACTCACAGGATATGTGGTGCATTGATTGGTACCATTGTTTCATATCCTCGTCAAAATGAATTTCAAGGTAAGTGGTTGTGTTTGATGTAATAATTTAAAATATATCATACATAGAATAATAATTTTAATACATATCATACACAGATGTAATAATTTAAAACATATCATACATAGAATAATAATTTTAATACATACAGGAATTAATAGTTTTAATTCCTGATTCTGGTATGTTTCCTTATCCAATACAAGGTTTCTAGCTAGGTTTTGGAGGATATGGGTAGTGTTATTATTTGTATTATTGTGATTTAAAAAATATATACACAAATTATCAATAATACCCTTCATATAAATAAATAGTGAAGATTAAATATATATTGCAATCATAATAATGGTCATATTGGTTTATATTACAGGGTTACCAATGGCTTTAATGTCTGAGGAAGCAGCATTACTAGTTGAAAAAAGATTATGTGAGTTGATTGAACTGCCTAATATAAACGAAGAACTTTCAGAAGAAAAGAAACAAAAAATACAAGAAATGGATCAAAAGTATGGAATAAGTATTTATTAATTAACTTTATATTCTTTAATCAACTCAAGGAGCTGTTTATTTTGCATTGTGTTTTTAAACTATTAATTATAAAGATAAATATATCTTAATAATAAATAATAATTTATAATTCTAATTATAGAATAATAAATGAGCAATCAGAGGCATTGCAGAAAAAGAAAATAGAACAATTGTCACAAAAGATTGACATAATTGTCGCAGGAAAGAAGAAGAAAATGATGTCTAAAGGAATATTTGGTAAGAACACAGTTAATATTAACAATATGTATGTGTAATATACACATGTGAAATGAGTTATAATTTGTAATAATAAATTGTATTGCAGATATAAATATCGATAAAGACACATTATTGCAAGAAGAAATAAATAAATTATCCAAAGCAACTCCTGCTAATATATTAATTCATCTGCCTACAGAACATTTTATAAATACAGGTAATTTTTGTAACATATCGAAAATATTTCAAACACAATTTTTAGTGCTGGAAAATGTTCCATGTTGTAATTGTAAGAACTATAAGTCATTGTCAGTTAAACCATGAATTTGCCTCTAAGCATGGAGTCCAAGATGTTATGCCCCTTGCCCCAGTTCATCAGACATTGGTTAACGCATAAATTGATTGATGGTATCTACATAGTCAGGCCATAAGAATATTATAGAACTATGAATAAAATTGCCTTTTGTATCATCTCAATATTTATGTGATTATTGAAGTGGATATTTTGGCTATTTAATTTTTATTATGGTCTTTATTGTTGGATGAAATTATGTCTGCAATTTTAGGCATATGTTATTAAGCCTCTTAACAGCTTTTAACAATTTTATTGTTAAATGTTTTTTTAGAGAACATTAAATTGGAAATAGATGTTTTGAGACCCTGTATAATGTTTGGAGATGGAGCAATACGCTATACTATTTTCAAGGACTTATGGGAAAGAGGTTACTATATAACAAGTGGTTCAAAATTTGGTGCTGATTTTCTTGTATACCAAGGTATATTTTTATGAGTTTTAAATGTTTTTTGTCATTACCTATATAAGTGTATATTATTGATAATGTGTATTATTGGTAATCTTCTGTTAAATTTTAATTTGTGCTTAAACATATGATTATAAAAGATTGATTAATAAAAACATAAGTATATATTTTTATCAAAATTTCAGGTGATCCAGTAAGATTTCATGCAATGTATATGTTGAAATGTGTAAGTAATATTGCACAATGTTTTCGACCTGCAAACATAGTGACATTTGGAAGATTATCTGTGGCAGTCAATAAACTCGCACTGTATGGTTTTTGCAACAATTATGGAAAAATTGAATATCAAACAATACAATGGCATGATACTTTGAATGGATGACTTTGTTAACTTATGCTAGGCCAGTTACCACTTTTGTACCAGTTTCCTTTGAATTAAAAGTTTTTATTTTGCTTAATATGGTTTTTATTATTTTTTTATTAAAATATAGATTTTTTTAATTTCTTTTTTTTTTATTTATTATCATAAGAATTAATAACGTTAAGTGCTTAAATATATACCAATATGAATTAAAAATAGTACTGTATAAATCTTGACCGCGTGGAATGATAGCAAGAATGCTAGCAGCATTTCCCCGTTGAATCGCAATTCGATCCTCTGGGCTAAAAACTGGGCCCCCCTGTCATCATCATCATGATTTGTACAGTAGATGTTTTAATTTTTATTTGTATATAATTAAGAACTTAATGTAAATAATTGATCTGTTAATAAATATTGTACTTTTTCTTAAGAGGGGTTACAGCTACAAAGTGTCATTTACGCACAGAGGATATAACTACTTGTCATTTGCCTTCGTCTCAATCATACATTGTCAAATGTCAAGAATTACTTGACATTTTAAATAACTCTTTTTTGCTTTTGAGAAATCAGATATATTTTCTCTAAGAAAAAGTAATAAAGCTTAAATATTAATAAAATGGCTGATCCCGAATTAGATAAAATAAGACAGCAACGTTTAGCACAGCTACAGGCTCAACATGGGGTAAGTACCGCTATTGAGGTTATGCGCGTATTAAGTGTAGTAATGATACATTATTATTTTCTGTAATTGCGTGTCTTTTTCATAAAATGAGGACCAACATTTATTTATAAACTTTTTATAAATTCTGTTTCGTTTAAAAACTTCAAGAGTTA
The DNA here is from genome assembly GCF_037043105.1 of Vanessa tameamea. NCBI lineage: Eukaryota > Metazoa > Arthropoda > Insecta > Lepidoptera > Nymphalidae > Vanessa > Vanessa tameamea. The sequence continues at coordinate 6,528,474 of NC_087324.1, forward strand.
CATTTCCAATTCCAAAATGTCATTTTTAAATTGTATACATATGATTTGTTTAATGACAATAATTTATACGTTAAGACAAATTAAATATTTTTGATATTAATTACAAAACATGTTGACGACAAATTGTCATTTGAGATGATTTTTTTGTTTAGGGTGGAGATCCTAATCAAGCCAAGGCTCAAGAAGAACGAATGCAGGCAATGGAAGAAGCCAAACATTCAATTCTCGCCCAAGCTTTAAGTCAAGATGCTCGAGCAAGATGTAAGTATACCCTTATCAAAATAATTTTACAATCAAATGAGCCTGTGTGTTCATAACAAGATCCAGCTCAATACGATGAAAGTCTCTAAGTCAAAACAAATCAAAGACTTCTTAATAATATTAATTATAATTATAGCACTTCTTAGTGTATTTTTATTATAAACATATTGAGTATGTAGCTTTCAATGGATAAGGAGATTTAAGTCCACTTGAAAAACATATTATTTTATAAAACTGTTGCTTAAGAATAAGTGTTAGTACAAAGAAAAAAAAAATCAACATTACTATTCTTAATAAATTATTATAATGATTTTTTTCACTTTACAGTAAACATAATCAAGTTAAGTAAACCAGAAAAAGCTGCAATGGTGGAAAATATGATCTGTAGAATGGCACAAATGGGACAAGTCAATACAAAAATATCAGAGAAAGAACTGATCCAACTGCTAGAGTCTTTGAACCAACAGATGCCTAGATCAAATAGCACTGTAAAGTTTGATAGAAGACGAGCAGCACTGGATTCTGATGATGATGATTTGTAGTACTCAATGAACACAAAACATCATTACACTTGTCCAACCATACAAGAACTGAAATAGAAATACACTGATACTAATATGATGTGAGCAGTTCGCAATGCTGCTTACAACTGATTGGACCTTTTTAAGAAGTGATACAAAAGCAATATTTAGACTATAAATTGCCTTTAATGTTATTAAAAACTGTATTCCAAACTGTTATTAAAAAGATACTTAAGATTTGTGTTACGAGTGCCTTTCTTGAAAATGAAATAAACTGCAATTTGAATTTGACTTTCTTTAAATTTCCATTTTTATAGACTAGATTTATTACGAAAGCTGTATATTATTTTATTGTTTGCTTACTGAAATTTTATGTTAACGGTTTGACCTTTAAGGTATGATATATGTATGTTGATGCAATGCAATAAGTTCAAACTAAATTTATAACCTAATAAAAGAGTTGTTATACTTATGATAAGTGTTATTTGCATGGCATTACTATGAAGTCAAAACTAAAATCAAATTCTTATTCTAACAAAACATCAAAATATTATGCTTTAATGTTTAAATTTTAATAATTATTATAGTTTAATTAATTTTAACAGTTTAAATTAACTATACTTGTATTAAAGGTAAAAAATTCGTAGAGTTATATTAATCATAGATCTTAGTTTTTATAATCTTTAGTTATTTATAATATACATTATAACATACATTTTGATGGCAAACTAACATTAAAACTTTCGCTTTCTCAACTTAATATACTTTTTTTATAAAAATTTGCTTACATAGGCTTTATAAATAAACTTTATATGAAATATGGTTATTATTATTTTACAAAATACAAACATTACAAGTTTTCATAGCTGACGTATATATATGATATTATTGTAACACGCCAGACAAGCATAGCATAGTTAAATTTAGCCAAATGTTCGATATTTTAGGCAATGAAGACGAATGTCCGATGAACTAGTGGATACGCCAAATTCCGAATAAAAATCGCATACTTCGTCCATCCCTAGCATCAGCATCCATGAGCAGCTCACCATGTTTATAGTTTGCTTATGGACGTAGTTACGTAATTCAAATTTTTCTCTCATTTACTGGACATGTTTCAGTTTTGTTTGAATTGGGATTTGTGGGACACCTAGAACCAGATCTCTAAGGCAAAGATATAGGGCAGATAGCGCCTGCCATCTATTTGCTAAAATAGGGGCGGCCATCTAGGATAGAGCAGAGAGAGTTTGTATAAAACGAATGTCGATTAAAAACGTATCATAAAATCATTTTCAAAAAAATATATTAATTACAAGATTCATTCATTTGGCGAAAATGCCATTTATAAATCCAAAAATAATATGTTACGCGTACTAAAGGGAAGATAATGATCTGGTGTTAATAAAAAAAAACAACTGTTGATACTTTTATTGATAAAGAAATATCAATTTGCAATGTACGTTATTGATTTAAGCCCCTGAGCTGTAGATTATACTTAGATAAATCTTTTGTATAATAATTACGTAATTAGTTATGGTTTCCTGACCGATTTTCGTCACGGTGGCCTCTCAGATCTCAGACAGATTTTCAGATTTGTATGCAAAAATAAGTGCTTATTCTTTATATACCTACTATTATATTCCATGGATATTACATCACGCTATACGTTGCTAAAGATTTTTGACTCCAACAAAAAAGAGAAGCAAGCCGAACATTAAAATAATCATATATTTATGGACAATTTAAAATAAAAAACTTGTTCTAAAAAATAATAGGTAATGATATCCTATATCTATTATGGTTAAGAATTTTATACTTCAATTATTGTATCACATATCAAAATTATATTTTGTCTTTATATAAAATAATTGCATTAACTGTGTCAAAGTAAGTCAAAATGTATTGCATGAGAAAGAGCTAATGAGTACATACATAAAGAATGATGAATTGTATCTGATATGGATAACTTTTTTCATCGCGTCCTAATTAAACAAAAACCATATAGGTAAAATACTTTTCTGTTACTTTGATTGTTTTGACCAAGTTGGTCTAAAAATCAGTTCATCCTCTTATATGCCCTCTTCTGTGTCCTCTTATATATATATATGTATATAGAATTTAAAACTTTTCTTAAACATGTTGTCACGACGACATTAGTTTCATCGATATATCATTTTTATTATAATCACAATCAAAAATCTTTGTAATATTAATTAATATCCCTTATAACACTATTAAAGATATCACACGTGTTATTTTAATTAATCGTTTGATACGAATTTTATCAAAGCCAAGATGTTTTATAAAGGTCTAATTTAAATCCCAATAATCAGTTTTGAATGAAAATGTTAGGTATCGTGTTATTGAGTTGTGTTGCAGTTGTGGCGGGTGGTCGCTCTCCACATGCTGACTATATCGAGAAGTTGATCAAGACCAATGCATTTGGAGCTCGTGTTTCAGATAATATTATAGAAGATGCAACTCTTGATTTGGTTAGTAAGAGAGCGAAATTATTTTTAATCAAACCAGATAAAAAAAATAAACGATAAAAAATACTACTGTTTTCATTTTCTTGACTTATTATTATAGTACTACTTATTATTGTATTATATCAGATTTCCAGTCTCTATTTTAGGAAAACATTATTTAAAAATAAATCACAAAATTCCATTTTCGCAGGCATTGCTCAAAACGATAAATATTTTTATAATAAAAAACATTGATAAATATAAATTATTATTTATTGTTTCATTTTTTAGCCGGATTTAGTAAGAAAATATAACTACCCCTTTGAAGAACACTTTGTGACGACTGAAGATGGATATATCTTGGGAGTACATCGAATTCCCCATGGACGCTCATCGAACAATATTCCCGGGGAAAGACCAGTTGTGTTTCTCATGCACGGATTATTGTCATCATCAGCTGAACACGTTATACCAGGACCCGGATCTGGACTTGGTAAGTAGCTTGATTTCTTACATTATTTTTTATTCACTGCTCTTTTAAAGAAATATCTCAATAAAATAAAATTAAAGCTTTTCAATAAATCTTTTAACAACCCTTTGTAAGTAAATTAAATTAAGTAAACTTATTAATTCCTTAATTCGGTCATAATTCGTCAAATTGTGTGTGGATAACTGTATGAAAACTTAATACATAGGTAATATACAAGTTCTTTATACATATGTGATAATTTTGATATATATTTTTTATTTTTATTTATTTCAATAATATCGTAATTTACATTCTTTAAAAATATATTATAACTTCTTTATTGGCCATTAACCTTATCCGGTACACCAAATTTTATTTAAATTGTATAACGAATACGTATGTAAATTTTGTTTCAGCTTACCTTTTAGCCGATGAAGGCTATGACGTCTGGATGGGCAACGCTCGTGGAACCTACTATTCACGCAGGCATTTAAATCTAAATCCTGACGCTCTCTTTAATGTTGACTTTTGGCAATTCTCGTTTGATGAAATCGGAAATAAGGATTTGCCGGCTATGATTGACTATGTTCTTATGCATGCAGGAAAATCAGCTTTGCATTACATCGGATTTTCGCAAGGAACTACAGTTTTCTTTGTTATGTGCTCTCTTCAGCCACAATATAATGATAAAATAATTTCAATGCATGCTTTAGCACCTGTTGCATACATGGCTTATAACAAAAGTCCAATATTTTTGGCTTTGGCCCCCGTCTCAAAGGAAATAGCGGTACTTTATAATTTATTTATATAATCTTTACAAAATTCTCCTTAACATAAAAGTGACCGAAAATGTATTTTTTTTTCTAGAATATAGCATCACAAATTGGAATTGGAGAATTTTTACCCAATAGAGAGATTTACACTTGGGCAGGTCAGGCTCTTTGTATGGATGGTATGATACTCCAGCCTATCTGCAGCAGTATTCTTTTTCTCATAGGTGGATGGAACGAGGATCAACATAATGCAGTATGTATTTAATTTTTTCGAAAATAGTACCCATTTAGTTTTTTTAGATACAAATTATAATTCGTTGTCGACATGGATTAATACCTACGTAGGTTCGATTAGATAGCGCGACTTAATATCTTAATTTTTTATATGATTATTAAATATATTCATATCAGAAATTCCCCTTAATAATATAGGATAAGTTTTGGAGCACCTTTATAATTTTTTAAATCATTTTATCTAAAAAATGGCGAGGCTGCAATTTGTTTTTTGTAAGTAAAAAAAATCATGTAACTGTCTTCTTTTCTCTTCAAGTGAAAATATGAAGCTTATTCCATCAGAATACCCCAATGCGGATACACACGTGTTTTAGCCCATGATGATGTCGGTTCTTATATATGTTATATAATTTATATGTTTTTACAGACTATGTTACCGGTAGTATTTGGACATATACCTGCAGGAGCGTCAGTTATGCAGTTTGCCCACTTCGGACAAAGTATAGCCGACAAAGAGTTCAGACGATTTGATTTCGGTACATTACAAAATTTATTAAGATATGGCACTGCTATCCCACCTAGATATGACTTATCTAAGGTTGTAGCACCCGCTTTCTTTCATTATTCTGAAAGCGATCCGCTCGCTGAAGTGGAGGATGTGTATAGGTTGTTCCGAGAATTAGGAAGACCGATGGAAAAAATTAGGGTGCCAGATTCGAACTTTAGTCATCTAGACTTCCTTTGGGGTATCGATGCTAAAGATTTGGTGTATGACAGACTAATAAATTTATTAAGAATGATGGATTAAAAATATAAGATAGGTAATTGAAAAATATTAATAAACATGTTTTAGCGAGTTTGTTTACAGTTTTATTTATTGACATGACAATGATATCCGCAAATACATATATGAATATATATATATATTTAAAATAAGTAAATCAGTGAATTTACTACAAAATAATAAAGATAATGTCGAAAATTAGCGAATTGTTGCATACGTGGTGCGCGGGAAAACTTAAATGTAACCGTCGATTCAAGATGGCCGCGTCGCTAGGCGATGCTTCACTAGAGAGTGTTGTTGAAATCCCAGAGACACTTTTCCGATAAGTATAAATAAACAAGAGGGCGCACCATGCGCCGTCAAACATAAAAAAATCGAATGTTAATTATTTTAGTGTGATAGTATATAGATAGATAGATAGATATGGAATATTGTCTATGTTGTTGTTTAAATATATTAGTTGGTAGTTAAATATAATAATAGCCATAAAACATCATATTTTATATCAGTTCTCTGGAGCGATAAAACATCTGACTGCCGACAGATCCATAATTCTTCGAATAAGATTTGCAAAGTTAGTATATATATAGTGTAGTTAACATAGTATAGAAGTTATTGACATTTTCAGTAATCTGTATATCAAAGATAACATCTATGTACCTATATACATTATTTTTAAAGCCAAATTTCTAGACCTAAGTAGAAAAAAGTCATCCCCATTTCGGGATATTTTTTTATGTCCAAGTAAGCAATATAAATTACTTATTAGCATTGAAATTGAGAAATGTAACCTTCTACATAAATGCTTACCTTTATTGCGCAGATACCATGTTGTCAATTAAAAAACTTTTAAGGTTAGGCTAAGGTATAATCAATTTCTACATAAGCTTTTATGGACTTCAATTAATGAGCCAAAAATATCAATAAGTTATATTTTTTATTGTATTTAACAAAAAAATAAATAATATATGTCACTCATCCGTTGAGGAAAGACGTAATTGACTTAGCTTAGACAAAGAGTATTGGAGCCTTCTCCATATGCTCGGAATTTTCCTGCAATATCGTATTAGAAATGATAAAATCCGCAGGCGAATCAAAGTTACCGAGATAACACGAAGAATTGAAATGGCAGTGAGTCAGGCACATTACTCACCGAACTTAAGGGCGCTGGAGTGACAAGGTTTTCGATTGGTAAACATGAACTGGAAGACATAGCGTTGGGTCTCAAAAGTTGTAGCGTAGCGTATATCTTATGAGAATCGCTAAAACGGCTATCTAAAATTTCTACCCCTGTACAAGTTAGTTTGATCTTTTTGACTGATGTAAATTTTTCTTCTACATAACTTTGCAATGACGAACATATTATTTTCTTAATTTAATGTTTTATAAAATATAAAATAAATACATATAATACAAGTCTCTAAAGATTCAAGCTTTATCCGAAAATTTTAAATCTGTTTATTACTTCAAAGTAAAATTTAAATAGGAACATTGAAAATAATAGCGCTTGTACATTGTTACATCGGAATAACAATAACTATTACAAATATGGATTACAAAAAATCATTATTAAAGATCATTGTTAAGTTATTGTTACGATCGGGGGTCCTTTTGGTTGGGGTCTCTTTAGCTGGTATAACTCTTTTTAGAAAAATATGGTAACAAAAATAATTGAATTCTAATTTGTTTTACGCGATAATTTATATCTAGTGCAATAAAGAATTTCACACATAATACACCCACAACATCTCGTTACATCAGCAGATTGAAAAAAGTGTAGGCGATTTGTCCACATTTGAGTCGCTGGGTGGAACGGAGTCATGGCACAGTCACATTCAGGCCCACGCAGGTGCCGGATTGTGCCGCTTGGGGGCATTCCCCGGTGGCGATAGTGGGTGGAGCGAAAATGTCATGTCGTAGGAGGCTGCGGAGCAGGTGCGTGAGGAGAGTGCCTCCGTTGCCTCACTTCGCCGAAGAAGAAAGGGGTGAAGGTGTGGGGCTATGCATACTTTCTTCCTCCTCTGTAACTGTCGCTGGGAGTAGGGAGGTTCTCTGTAGCCGGGAATCTCCTCAAGCTTGGAGGGACCTTCAAGCTTGAGGAGTTCTCTGGCTAAGGAGGCAAAGGAGATCACAGAAGAATACGCTGAAGATATGACGGAGTGGGTATCGCGTTATCTTGCGAGAAAAAATAAATTACATATGATATCTATCGAAATGTTTTTGTTTAGTAACTAATATTTCTATTCGTGTATTTCATTTTATTAATAATATACAAATGAAATGGAAAACTAATTATGTGTTTATTATGCGACTACGCAAAAGATTAAATTGGTGTGACTTCGATATCACTATTTGTCCTCAAGATATGCAATAATAACAATGTCATAATTATATACTCATATATTGTGTGTTGAGTAAGATATATATGTTATTATTTTTTAGAAACCTTCAGAATATTTAATTCTTAAGGTTTTTTAAGGTTTAGTATTAAACTAGTCTAAATTGTCAGACCTGCGTCGTCGAAGATACTACACACTTGAAAGTGATAGATTTTTTCTCACGTGATTTGGAATATTCAAATGTGTTGCGGCTATAAATCACTTCTTATTTTCACCGGTGACTTAATTTCTTACGGCCCATTCTCACCAAGACGGAACATCTGTTTGATGAGCCTGCAGAACGTCCGTCTAAACATGCGGAGGTGCTTCCAGAACGCTCGTATTAGAATGTGGTGAGAGAATCTGCCGACAAGAATTGAATTTCGTCTAATGACATCAACCAAGGAAGAAAGAGACATTCGGAAAAAACTTGAACTGGAAGATAATTCATCGATTAATGTTTCAAATTTATTTAACATTTTATTTTTAAATACCTCCAAAGTAATGGGATATAGTCGTCGTCTATCTTGTACGAAGGCTTAAAATGTAAGCTGATTGGGGTCGACCGGTGCATGTGGGAAAACGCACGTCCGGCCACCGTCTTCCGTTTAAACAGACCGTTTCGATGTGAACGGGTTTTTTCACGCTTGTTACAATACTAACCGGATTGATATGAAAATAAATATTCTTTTTATATACTTAATTAAAAATAGGTAAGTTGTTTTTCATTTTAGACAAATCCTCTTACATTAGTCATGGTTGTTTGGTTGTATGTAGTTTCAGCTCTTATCATCAGATTGAGAATAAAATGTTGCTTATGTTAACGGAGCGAAAATCTTTGGTTTAGACATTTTATTCAGAGGTAAGCATTAGCAAGACAATTATTAAATCTAAACTTTGTATACGACTTTTCATAAGATTAAATTTTCAAAATATAGAAAATTGTGTAAACATCGCGCTGTGGCGCGTTCATCGATTAATTCACTGATACGAATCTTAATCAGTTAGTGTTGTTATGGCCGCCATTCTGTTCGAGTGAGATACACAATAAGGATATTGCGGTAATAATTTAATTTATGGTATCTGTTTTTTAGACTATATGTATGATCTGTACTATTTTCAGTTCTGTTAGATTTCCTGTCCCGCCCTAGAGATTTTTGTACACATTTTTGCGCTATCATAATTCGAGAACGGCACTGGCCAAAATCGGTCAGGCGGATATTATTATAATTAATATAAGTTTAATCATCATTTTTCTCATAACATAAAACATAACATAATCAGCCTGTAAATTTCCCACTGCTGGGCTAAGGCCTCCTCTCCCGTTGAGGAGAAGGTATGGAGCATATTCCAACACGCTGCTCCAATGCGGGTTGGTGGAATACACATGTGGCAGAATTTCGTTGAAATTAGACACATGCAGGTTTCCTCACGATGTTTTCCTTCACCGCCGAGCACGAGATGAATTATAAACACAAATTAAGCACATGAAAATTCAGTGGTGCCTGCCTGGGTTTGAACCCGAAATCATCGGTTAAGATGCACGCGTTCTAACCACTGGGCCATCTCAGCTCATTTTTCTCATATCAGTGCATATATTTTACATTTTAAATTATTAGTTATTTCGCATTTTATTATTAAAAATAAATAAGAGTCTTTTTCAAAAATATATTACATACAGACACAATCGAAAACAGATTCATTATATTTGTAGATTAAAGATAAATGTTAATATAAAACTGTGATTAAATGGGAAGTAATTAGTGATGAAATAAATATGTCAGTAATTGCAGTGTTTTTAAGTGTGGTGGTGATTGTAGCAGGTAGCCCTTCACCACATGCTGACTATATTGAAGAGTTGATCAGGACCAATGCATTCGGAGGTCGCATCTCAGATAATATTTTGGAAGACGCAACTCTAGATTTGGTTAGTTAACATGCAAGATTATTTAAATTGCGTTGCATTCATTTTATAGTTGCCAAAAAATATCGATATTCTAACGTTTTCACTTCGAATGTAATTATTAACGATAATTTAATAAAAATAATTGACAAGTAGACAAATAATTTACAACAATAAAAAGTAATTTCTATTTATTATTTTAGCCAGATTTAGTAAGAAAATATAACTATCCATTTGAAGAGCATTTTGTGACGACTGAAGATGGCTATATTTTGGGAATGCACCGAATTCCACATGGCCGAGTTTCGTACAATGTTTCGGGAGATAGACCGGTTGTTTTTCTTATGCACGGGTGGCCTACGTCTTCCTCCGATCATGTAATTATGGGACCTGGATCCGGAATAGGTAAATGAATGATGACTTCGGAATAATTTTTGCACGATATCTACAAATAATGATTGGATGATATTTTCTAAATATTTTTTTTTGTTGTTTCTTATGATATACGTGTCAAGTTATAGACATTATCATAGATTATTGTATAATAGTTTCTTTGCATCATATATAATCTTCGGACGTTCTTTCAGCCTATATTTTAGCTGACGAAGGTTATGACGTCTGGATGGGTAACACTCGCGGTAATTCCTTTTCACGCAAACACATAAGTCTAAATCCAGACGTTCCCAGAAATGGTTTTTGGGAATTCTCTTGGGATGAAATCGGAGAAAGGGATTTGCCAGCAATGATTGACTATGCTCTTCAACATACAGGAAGATCGGCATTACATTATATTGGTTTCTCTCAGGGAACAACTGTTTTCTTTGTAATGGGTTCACTCCGACCAGAGTATAATAAGAAAATTATATCCATGCATGCAATGGCACCTGTGGCCTATATGGAACATGTAAAGGACCATATATTTACGAAGATAGCACCTTACGGAAGAGACTTGATGGTAATTTTTGCTATAACTTTTTCTCAAGTTTTTTAACCCTATTATGATAAATTAAATGTTAACTTTCTTTTTTAGACATTAGCTTCTTTATTGGGAATCGAAGAAATTTTGTCTCATCACGAGATTTTCACATTACTGGGTCGTCTTTTTTGTATTGATGGAGCAAAAACACAGCCTTTTTGTAGTGCTATAATATTTTTAATAGCTGGATGGAATGAGAACCAGCACAATGCGGTATGTTCCATTTTTATATAAAAGATAACATAAGTTTTCGTTGAAGTAATTAAATTATTACGTATAAACAATATCCATGAGTCAGTTGTTTATATATTACAGATATATTAGTATAGCAGTATAAAATGATTAATATAAAATTCTTTTACATACGCGGTATAATCTCAGATAATCCAAAAATTCGATAAATAGTTTTACATGTTGGCATCAAGGCCGCTGAGTGACATTTACAGAAGCACAGTTATAGCAGTAACAGTAATATAAAATAAGGGAAATATATACAATTGTTAATATTTAAATGGTGTTAAATTAGTGCTAAGTACATATGGCTTAGTCAATATAGTGCTTAGTAAATAGGCTTTCCCAAAAGCATTGATCAAATGTGATAGCGTTTATAGGAACAAGTGAAATATCTTATCAAATCCTTAGAGGTGGTTTTTTATTTTACACTTTAAGATCTCCCCAAGGTACATTTTTTTTATTGAAATCGGATCACAACTTACAAAGAGAAGAATCAACCACTTTTTCATCGTTATCTTAAAGCAGAAATTTAGATATAACTTGGATATAACTTATTTAATAAAGAATGAATTCACGAATCGGTTTGTAATTGACACAAAATATAATGTAAATAAGCCGAATTAACGCCTACAGTATTTAAAATTACTATTCTACCATAAATATAATGTAGTTAGATATTGATTTACTAAAACGATGAGATCGACATGTTACATTTAATTATTAAAAGCACTTGTTAGCATTTTGATAAAGTAGGTATGGTCAGAAAATTAATTATTAATTAGGAGGAGCACGACGAATGTTTTTTGTATTGATAAACAAAATTGTTGTCTAATTAAATTGTTTATCTCTATTTGACATAAATGATCAGTATCAGTGTAATTTTTTTATTTGTATTACTCAGCAAAATATTATTTGATGATATGTGATGATGATAAGTGTTTAATCAGTATTTGTTCAATTTGTAATTTCGAATTATAATAATTATTAGCGTTTAACTATAAGATTTTGCTGACTCTTCTCTGTAGAATCTTCCGAGATGGAAATTTGACGATTTAAAATACTTTAAGAGACTATTTGAAGGAATTAACTTATTTTAATATTTACAGTCAACAATACCAATCATATTAGGACATACACCAGCGGGTTGTTCAGTGAAACAAATGGCCCACTTTGGACAAAGTATTACGGATAAAGAATTTCGTAGATACGATTTTGGTCTTCTGCAAAATTTACAAAAATATGGCACACCAATCCCACCTAGTTACGATTTATCTAAAGTTACTGCTCCCGTCTTCCTCCATTATTCAGAAGGAGATCCGTTAGCAGTCGTTGCTGATGTAGACAGATTATTTAAAGAATTAGGAAGGCCAATGGGTAAATTTAAAGTATCACAGTCGACGTTCAGTCACGTGGATTTCATGTGGGGCATTGATGCGAAAAAAATGGTATATGACAAAGTGATAAACTTCATGCGACTTATGGATCTTAAAAATTGACAAAAGATTAGATCTTTAAATTTATTTATAAATTTGTTATAATATAAAATATTTCACAATTTTTTTGTTTTATTTCTTTCGTTTAACTAAAATATCTGAATTACCTCATTAATGTAAACTAAATTTCTGAATTTAACCGACTAAAAACGTAATAGCTTGGATTGGGTGGTTAAAAAAAGAGTAATATAATACAAAATATCTACAATTCCCATATTTCCCGTATTTTGACAAGGTGAGGACCTTGTCAAGTTTTATAATTCGCAGCAATTTTCAACTCGACTCCAAATGTGATACTTTTTATTTTAATCAGAAATTATAAATTGCGTCTTATTATTTCTTGTTCAAAGGTTTCTTTATTAAAGGTTATATAACATGACTAAACGTTGGACCATACAACGTTCGATTGGTAATCTCGGACTGGTGAGATTTCAAACGAATTCTGCCAGTGCTATAACTTAAATATGAAAAAAAGCTTAAACATGCTTAGCTTAAGATGTTTATCTAGAAAATGTTAGCAACAACATATACGACGACGAGCAAAAAGTTACTAATAACATATCTTTATTATAATCATAGGAAACATTTTTACGTTTAGGATAATGAAAAAAAATCCAAATTAGGTGTGATGCAGTTATTTTTTCTTTTCAAAATATATTATGTAGGTATTAAGCGTTTTCGTTTAAGCACATTGTGCTGTATGCTGCACAGTACTGGCGGATCGCTTGGCTCGTGACTTTTTGTATAAGATTTACTTCTTATAGGAAAGTGTCATGATTTAAATAGTACCTTCATTTTCTCGAACGATGTATCGTTACTGTCGAGAAAATAGCAACCCGATATACATATTGGGTTGCTATTTTTTCACACAAAGTAATTAAATAAGATAAATAAATGAATGTTGAGCAAGAAATAAAAAAAAGAAAAATGGACAACTTCCTTTCTTTTTATTTTACAGAAAATTAAGGTTTTTCTGCTAAGTAACAATTTGTTAAAATTTTGTATCAAAATGCGAGTCAACCGATTTGACCCGCATTTTTATTCTGCATTTGTATTCATTAATTTATTCTCGCTCACAAACTTCACGAGTACCGTTCAAGAAAGTCTCTGTTTTATGTATTAAAAACACAATTCAAAAGTTTTTTATTTTATTGAACTATTATTTAAAGCGTAGGTTGAAATTATAAGACTGCGTCGTATTGTCAGATCTCTGTATAAATTTGAAATATATTATTTTAATTAATTATGTTATAAAATATTCAATATATTATTTTATTTCAAATAATGCATCGAAAATTTAGTATTTACTAAATCATATAATCATTTACAAATCTCGTATGATATATTTAATTTCTTAAAAATGAAATTTATAAATATAGTAATTCAGTAAATTATCTTATATACAAAAATAACAAACAACAGTTGATTCCATAGTCAACTGACCAAAGGTCTCGTATACAATGACAGCGCCTTTAATAAAGGTTATGTCAGCTTGTAAATGGAAATGGAAAACGTTGAAATATCTTTCGGCATATAGCGGAATATGCGTATCGTTATCGCAAATGTGTATTTCTATAAAGTAACGATCTAGCTTTTTGTAAATATGTGAATTTAATTTATTTTTCAAATTTTGAAGGATTTTTTTTCCTAAAATAATACAATACGCTAGGAAAAGATTAAACTTGGTTGGAAAAATATTGTTTCTCGACCTTACAGCTTCGAACTCAGACATATTTGAAATAAAAGTTATTTTATAATGTTGAATTAAATAAATTAATTACTTATACAGGTAACAACTACCAAAGAAAATTGTATTGTAACGTTGGTTTATTTGGTTCCTGGGTTTGATAAATAAAAAGTTTGGCATATTTCATACCTGTAAGAAATTCTCAGTAAAGTCTCGAAGTTTAAAAGTTGGCATTTCAGTATAATCGAAATAGATTTTATAGTTTATAGCTTAAATTTATAAGTATTGGTCAGGAGAACATCATCATTATAGTTTATTATAAAAAGTTCTATATAGTCTCTAGTTAGCCAGTTAGTTAGTTTATTAACACTATTGTTTTTGTGACAACTAGATTTATATTAATGAATGTGACATTTAATTGTTAAACTATGGACCATTGCCATTTGTAAACGTCATGACGCAATAATAACAATAAAACATAATTTTCATTTTTTTTTACAGTAAATTATTTTAAAGTGATATTACAACAAAACCCCTATGTCTGAGAACGAGAAAACACAAATTGTGTTAGTGAACGGGAAACCTCATAGGAAACAAATTATTCTAGCTGATGTTAATATTCCATACAAATTTTCAATAGACAGAAACAAAAATAAATTATTTTTTTGTATAAATGCTGATGAGTTTTCCGAACAAAGTTTTCAGTCTGTCGTTGTAGATTTAAATTCAGGAATGGTCAAGATTGTGCCTAATATACGTAACGGATTTGCGAGTGCTGTCGATCAAAATACTGGAACAGTTTATCTCGGTGGTAGCGACGGCATATACGAGTATAACCATACAACTCAGGAAGTCGATAGACCAGCAGTTGTAAGTGGTGTAGATGTATTCGATATGCATTTCAAAGATTATTTATATTTTGTAGAAACTACTAATCTTGATCTTTATGTGCTAAGAAATAGCAAGAAAACGATTGTTTATAACGTCGAAGAATACGGAATTTATCATTTCGCGATAGATGGTGGTGATAACGCAATACTCGCAAATCCAAACGGTATTTTCTTTCTATCTAAGAAAGCTAAATCACCAGTAATGTTTGCTGATAGTATTAGAAACATTCGCGGAATCACAACTGATAAGAAAGGGAAACCCTATTTGATAGCCAAGAATGGAATTTATTTGATGGATCAGAAGAATTTGCAACTTTTTGAAATTTTGCCCTTAACGGATGGTTACGGGCTAGCATTCGATAATAATAATAACATTGTGTACAGTGATGAAAGATCAGTAATAAAACTAACTCCATGTAATTGAACAATGAAAAAACTTACTTTATAGTGAAAAAATAAAAATAGACTAATTATAACATTATTTTCATTAATTCCTTTTCAAAACAATATTTAGTATGACATAGCGTCTCGTTAAGTCTTTTATAAATATTTTACAAAAGTATACGAGTTAATACACAGGTAAAAAGTGATCACCTTTGGTAATAGGTAACTTTAATGCGTTTAAGTGACAACCAAAGGGTACAAGATGTTGTCCTTTGCCCTTATTACAAAGACTCACTTGAGGTGAGTCAACTAATTTATTATTTACGATTTTTGTTTCAACAAATCATAAATAATAAATTAATTTAGCCAATCAAAGAAAAAACTTAAACAATAGTAATTGTTGTAAGTGGTGAAGTTTGGTAGAATATGTGATTGGGTGGTACCTATCCAGACGAAATTATACTCGTACATATAGCGCTACCATCAAGTACGTCTGTTTCTTTAACATTTAAAATAACATTATATTATTTATTAAAATTTAAAATGTACAAAATGTTAATGAAATGAATAAAATTAAAACGTTATTCATCTTTATTATACAATATAACATTCCTGAAAGCTGTTTAGCATTCAAGTCAGCTGGTCGACGACATCGCGATGAAGTGCCACGTCCTTTGGTGCGTAAAGACGTCTGACAAGCGTCAACAAATTATAAAAATCAGCACAGTTTGCTGTCTAATATTTGTATATACCTATTTTTTTAACATTGATAACAGACACATTTTGTAGTAAAGTTGTGAATAATTCCATAGATTACAAAAAAATTGCACTGTTAAAGAATATATACATTACAAAAAACATATTTATGATACACAGATATAATTTAAAATTTAATCTTGTTTATGTATGACAACAACATAAATGCTTGTTACGTACAAGTCGAGGGTTTTATTCTATAGTACTATATATACCTTAAAATATTATTGAATGAATAGTTATATACTTTTGATGGCATATTACTATCATCCATTAAATCTCTATTGTGTATATACGAGTAGTTTTGTAATATTTTGTAGGAATAATACAAGAAAATTTCTAGTAGTAAAACTTAAGACTTCCGGGAACAGACGTTTTAAGTTTAATGGGACGTAACAGAACGATAAAGCTGGATATAACTTGTGTAAACATATCGCAAACCTCGAACTCAAAGCGGAGTCGTGCGCTATTAATGCCAGAAAATAAAAATCATGATCCACTCAGCTTTAATTATTTTTAACAAATTTAAACTTTGCTTATTTACAAAGTTTTTTAATTTTCCTCCGTCCCGGTGTTCAAACAAATCTTGCAAATTAATATTAAACTACTTTTCCTTATCCTGTAATCTTCAAATATTACATGATGATTCAGTTCCAATGACAATGCATTTTTATGGCAATCATGACTCGATACTATACCCAGGATTGTCTCCAGACGATGGAATTCCGCAACGGTAAAAAATATAGAGGGAACATTTTGGATTTGCATTCATTGCATTGTGGTATTTCGTTCTAAGTACTACCTTGATATTATCTTTGCACTCAAAGTCGACTTCTGGCTAGCGAACTCTTAAATTAACAGCATATTTTTGTAAATGCATTTATTTGTGATACCCTCAGCTGAACTCAAAGTTTGCATCCGTCGAGCAAAGTCCTTAGAGAACAATTAATCAGCCACGAACATTTTGTAGAGGCACTCAATTGTGAACACTCGCTATAAGTGCTGCCATGACATAGTTACCGCACTCAAGGTCGGTTCCTGATGATGTTAAATGTTGAGGTGTTCTCCTCAACATTTAACAGTACAGACACGAAATTTCGAATACGTATTCAATTTTATAAGTGCTACCATAACATGGCTATTGTAATCAAAGTTGGTTCTTGATGAGGGAACTATTCAACTGTTAACAGCACACAAACTAAATTTTGATTGTTAAAAGTATACTCATAAGTAATAATTTTTATCTATTACGAATACATAAAAAAAGAAACCATTATAAACCGTTTTTTGCGAAGTCGGTTCCTACAATTCATTATTATTCCTTGTCCAGATATTAGTTGATAATGGTATTTCAAACTATGACATTCGAATGAATACTTTAGAAGATAACATGGTTTTCAAATTAAGTGCAACCAAAAATAAAATTAGCTGTGAAATGAGTAGTCTGATGACCGACCGTAGAAGCAATAAACTTTTGCAGTTAAAAGTATCCAAATTTTAATCTATAACCCATAGACACGTTATGATCTATGTTTTACAGTAAAATTACGACTCAAACCAATTTTTATATTAATCACATGTAATTTCATTCTTTCTTCATGATGACACATATATAAAATAATTAGTAAGCGTAATAAAATAAATATTCGACAAATTATTTTCTTGCAAACCATACTTCTCATTTCCTTTATAAATTAATTACATCCGCAAGAAATCGGGATGGTATGCTAGTTTATTAATATGTAAAAATTCGACGCGAAAATTACACGATAATTGATATGCTATAGAAGAATTGTCCATTTCTAGTTTAATTTTTTTTATTGATAAACTAGTATTTGTGATCTTCATATAGGGCTGGAGCTGGAGCTAGATGTTGTTGTTAAATTTTAATTGACAATAAATAAAAATAAATAATTTATCCATATATAATGTAAAGTATCAATATATCAAATGCAGAACTAAATGGTCCATTACTTGACTTAGCCTAGGACGTTCAGTGTTCGATACTTTTATCTCGATATTGTGATTTAGAATGTGTTTGGATTTGATAGTGTCAAATTACACTTATTTTCAAAAATGAAAATTATAAAAAATAGGATTTGCACTACGATGAGCTAAAATCCCTACTCAGCATTGAAAGTAATTTATTCCGGGAAACTGATTTCTGTGAAATCAGTTTTGGACGAATATAGCTTGCAAAGTTCCGTTCGCTAATTTAATACTATTTTTAATTTCACATAATTCTTGTATTTTAAAATATCTAAATATTAATGTTTAAGTATTTTAAATTAATTTGCAATAAAAATACACATTTTTTTTTATTGATTATTTTAAAATAAGGTAAGATATATAAAATTTATTTATGCGAGTCGCAGCTGTAAACCTGATGACAGAATGGTGGCTCAGTTTAATGTAACTTATTCTAAACATACGACAAAGTACATGTTGATCTAATTTACCTCACGGATTTATGTGCGGAAGCAGTTGCGTCCAAGAGCCTTCCCCGATAGATTCAACTGCTTCCGCCTATTATAATATTAGCTGCTAGTTTGGACTTAGAAAACGCCTTTGATCGCGTGTGGCACAAAGAGCTTCTTTCGAAGCATCCTTCCTTATGCTGAATAACCCAGATTTTTGTTAGTTCGGAATAGGTCGTTACCGGTGTTAGAGCTGATACTAAATTTATAATATTCCACAAGATTATGTACTATCCTAGTATCACTATATCGCCTACTCTGTTTCTTCTGGATGTCAATGACATATAGCAAATAAGCAATGTTCACTGGCCGCGCTAATACTTTTCGGGAATACATAAACAAGAATCGGAACATCGCCTAAAACAATAAAAGGCGCAATTTTGGCTCCACTTGGGAGTACTGCTCTCACTTCTGGTTGGGAGCTTCCCAGTACCAGCTCCTTTCATATGACCATATACAACGTAGATGGGCTTGAATTGATGACGATTATCCCTTTCCGACCAGCTCGATCCTTTGGCTTTGCGCAGATATGTTTGATAACTCTGCAACTTGTATCGCATCTTCCCGGGGAATTTTCCGTACAATTGTTTGGATTAATCCCGATCTTTGAATTTCACCTTCGGACATTGCGTTAGAATTCTAAAATTTAAACACTCCACCTCAAAATAGGCAAATCCACGACAGCACCTATTTTAAAACATTTTCCACCTCGTATAAACATTCTGTGTAACCAGCTATCGCCGGCGGTATTTCTGAACCGATATTACTAAGGAAGCTTCAAGAAAAGAGCCTAGTCATATCTCAAATTCCGTTAAATCACCTGCAAGCCTCCAGTGTTGCAGAATTTTCCATTAAGTGAGCATAGTAAAAAAATTCACGCTATAACATAAAAAAAAGTAGAGTACTATTACGTACATTTCTCGTACATTTATTCAGTATAGTTTGATCTATTTGAAAATCATACACCCGCCATTCTGACGGATACATAATTATGTTCTATACATACATTATTATTTAATTATGAAATTATAAAGCAACCTTTTTTGCCCAGTGAAACGAATAAAGTTTAAACGAATTGCTTAAAAGTTTTCAAGTTATGTTTCAAAGCGAATATTTTTAATTTTAGTCTTTAATTTTTAACGTTAAGTGAAGAGGGCGAATAACAGAAGCTCATTGGTTACTTAAAATAATATGGAGTAAACTTTACTTAAAAAAAAACAACAATAAATATTTACATTAATTCGATAAAAACCATCTTCATTCTGAAAGTCATTCCGTCAAAAAGTTAAAACAAAAATGGTTTTATAAATAAAAAAATATATTTATAAGTCAATTATCACTTAAGAAATAACAATTTTAATTAAAATTTTACAAATAACTACGAAATTACCAATTTAACGATATTTTATCAGGACACGAAAGGAACAATTCAAATTAGCTGTTTACGCAATTAAAATCATTTCCGGATTCCACCGATTCTTACGGACTGATTGATAACAGCCGTACGCAAAGAGGAGTAAAACAAAAAGTTGTCATGACAGCTTCGACGTGAATGCTACCAGCCCTGTCGTCTAACGCTAACAATATTTGAATTTAAAGTATAGCTAAAGATTTTTCAATGACTTGTGATTTCATGTTTCATGCTGTTAAATTCAAAACAATAAAAATATATTCGCCATTATTAATTTATTACCAAAAACTGAAATATTACCATTATATGTCAGTACACTAAAAAACTATTTTATTATCTGCCAGTGTTAGCAATAACAACATACTCCTCCCTTCATAAGTTATAATTAAAATTGAGTTATTTAAATTATTGAATTAACAACAAACTATTTATAAAAAAATAAATAACAAAGCAACACAAACTTAAAAAATCTATAACACAGGCGACTTTTTAATTTTTTTATTTGCGTATCTTATAACCGGTACGAATTTTCGTTTTGGTCGACCTGCGAAGCCAGGTGTAACTGGGTTGGCAGAGTTGTCGTTATCACTGTTTGTGGTATCGTGACAGTATTCGCATTAAACTCTTTGTTCAGACTAGGAAAAATGGAAGTTAGGTAAAAGTGTCCTTCTTTAAATCTGGTCAATGTGTCTTGTTAGTATTAACCCTTTTCATTTTCAAATAAATATTGCCGTAAGACTAACTTCGAATTATAGTACCTTTACACCATTTATCATTACCGCTATACCTTCTCATCCTCACTTGTTCTACTTGATTATCCCGTTTTTTCCGAACTCTATTCTCAAGTAACCGATCGCTACGCAGTATTAACTAGACTATACTAATGACTGACTTAAATAACTAAAATATTCTAAATAAAGTATCTTCCTTTAGATTGTCAGAGTACGATGAAGAGCAATGGTATTTTATTGAGTTTTTAAAATATCTAATGGTTGGTAATAACATTTTTGTAATTAGACTTCTAGGATTTTTTAAGTGGTGTTGATATTTTATGAATAACGACTCTTTCTGGAGTTACTTTAAATCAACATTGTATTAGTTACTAAATAATTTTTACCTTTATACTTCGACAATATTATTTATCACAAACTGACAGCTGAGAAAAGTTAGTTTTACTGAAGGTGAAGAATTCTCTCGGCTGGACGCCAAGTCAAAAGGTAGTCTCGGATTTTCTCATTGCAGTTACAAATTACATGAAAACACTTGAAAAGGAAGTCACTTAAGTTGCTTAAATCTTATGGACTTGACCTAGATTTCATGCACGGCCAAGAAGCCTTAAACTTTGAAGTTTCATTACAATTCCTGTCTGAAGATCTTCTTCTATATAATCTGCTATACTATTACAAAACGAATATAATTTGTTAAGTTTGTATTAATTACTGTATTGAAATTTGAAAGGTTATAAAATCTTGTAAAGTAATTTGAGTAAAAAATAAATGAATTAATGAATTACTTTCAAAAACTATCATCCTTCATTCTGATAATCTCACAAGAGATACCGTTTCACGTTAGAATATATCCTGTTTTCTTTGTGGTTGTTCGGGGCCTAAATCTTAGGTAAGTAGAGTAGATAGGTTCCAACACACTTCATTAGTGATTTAGTTTACCACAAAGCCTTTGCTTGATGTGCAATTTAGATTGAAGCTCACGAGCTCTGAAAATGCTGAGAAATTTACTTCACGTTAACTAAAATTTATTGTTTTTTGGTTTACTTAATACTTTATACATTTTCATAAAATATTATACTTACAAGGTGATATTAAAAAATGTAATCAATAATAAAAATTCAAATAATATTTTATGGATATTCATAGAATAAACTACTATAAACTACTAATTAGTTAGTCTCAGCAAATAATATAACATAAATATCTTTAGCTTTGTACGTTTTCGCTTAGTGTTTAAGTATAATTAATATTCAACGTTTTGTTCAAATCTAGAAACTAAATTCAAATTTATATTAGAACTTTGCTAATGAGCAAAATTTGAAACAAAAGCAACATACGGAGTTGTATAATATTCATAGTAACAATACTGCAGTATTGTATGAGAGCATTGTTTCTCAAAATATTACTTTTTATTCAAAATTATGGTCGAATGAAACAACACACGTGTATCTTAAACAGATATATCGATATTAAGCCAGACAAGCACCACTGACTTTTATTTGTCTTATTTTTGTAGCGATGAAATTCGGATAAATGTGTAAAAAGGTCAAAACGCATTAAGTCAGCATCAAAACCTTAGTCAAGTCGTGACGTTTGAAATTTACGACTAAAAAGTATATTTAAATATATAAAAAAATCGAATAGTAATATTAAGTACATTAAGTTATATTAAAAGTAAACAAAATTTCTCAGATATTTCTCATAGTTTTATATTTTCATGAAGGATACGATGCTCATCACTCTAAGGAGATCGAAAAGAAATAACAAATTCACATTTATATGTATTTTATTGTTCGTTTATTAATTGGCCACAGCAAAAGAAAGTACAGTCGTTAATCTATAGAATTAAAAGCTAGGAACATGTACGTAACGATTGCATTATACATCAATCTTTTTAAACAAATAATACAGACACATCATTGAAATACTACGGCACGGCTCTAAAGGGACACTCTTTAATTTACTATTAAAATGACTGACATAACGCATGCAGGAACACCGTCTAAACAAACACCGATCTATATTCCACATGTAGATTTGAGTATTGTTTGCGTTTTCAGAGAACTAGGTCAAAATGTACAGTTATTATCCTATATAAAATAAAGAAACACTTGCAACTATTAAAAGGAGATAAAAATTGTAAATAATTGCAATATTTCTTGCGAAAATAATCATATATATTTATTAGTTATATTCAGATTGTAGGATTCCATGTTTGATATATATATGTAACTCTGTTCTGTAAAGCAGTAGATATTATAAAATGTAAGCAGTATAAAAATTAAATTGCAATTCTTTCAAAAATATATATACTTTAAATGCATGTATAAGACTTTATATTTGTATAGCCTAATTCAAGTAATTGACGTTTGGAATGGTCTTGTTCTAATTTTGACAGGTATTTTTCTGGTTGAGAAATATATATTAAGAGAGCTCAGCGATACGTATAGTTTTCTGTAGGATATAATTTGGGTTTTCATAGTTACACGGAAAAAGCCAGTATAATACTTCTACATTTAAAATCTATTAAAATGTATTGCAGAAAAATTCACACGAGTATCAAAAAGCTAAACTTGTTGCGTTTCTTACGCATTACAGTAAAGATAAAATACTATTCAAATCTTGGATTCCATTCTATATGTAAATATATACGTTTTATAATACATTTTGTTAATCTTTAAATTAACCCTCATTCATACAAAATACGAGATAACTATTAAAAGTTTTTATAGTTATTTTTTCTGATGTTTATTTCAAACATATGAAAGGATCTGAAATCCTTGTTATTTTAAAAGTTACTATAAAAATAATAAGTAATTCATTTTTATGCAAAATCTTATAAGTTCTTGTCAATAAATAGTGCTGAATGAGGCCTAATGTCATAATTATGCTGTAAAATATATATTAATATAATAAAAAATTCAATAAACTTAGATCATATTTGAAACGTTTTTACAGTCCGTTCGGATCGGTTCATCTTAAGCTTCCTTCGAACGTAATACGTTATTATTTTAAAAAAAGATAATATGAAAGTATCCCCTGTTTACACAAATCCAAGCCATCTTACATTTAATACACATTTATATAATATGATATAATTTTATAAATATTTCTTCGCTACATAATAAACATCAATACATCTATAATAATAAACTTGTATACACATTGATCTCTTTCACGTACATTTATAAAATTTTTAAATTTTCATAATAATATAATATTAATTAAAACTAACGATGAAAATCAGTCGTCACAGACAAGGTATATGATACACATATGATAAGTGTTGGTGGGGAGAAAGCTCGTTTTAAAGCTTTGATGTTACGGCACGAAGGTTCTTTGTATCTAGGGTTGCCAGGTAGGAATACAATAAAAACTAGTTATGGTTATCTATGTTGAAGAAAACATACCCTTAATTAAATACGCGTACATAATCTGTGAAGATCACATCTTCAAGTGCAAGCAAAATAATACCTTCAGCTTTTTAAAAAAACTAATGATAATTTAATACGAAAATCTTATTTTTTTTTTTTTTCATATATAACAACTTAACGTATACGCTTAATAATGCGAGATAAAAATTAACGAGTAATGTTCGTTATTGTTACGATTTCATTTGTTTTATGTAATAGCAAACGAATGATCAAATCAAAATAATGGTTTAACATTTAGGATAGAAAGTATTTTTAGTCCCAGTATTCATTTTGTTATTTTAAAGCCTGCGATAAATCAATACCTACTGATAGAATATAGTTCAAAATGCGGTGTTCAGATGAATGCGTAGGTTCACACGTGGGTGTAAGTTTATTAATCGCCTCGTGACTTTACGAAGCGTTTTTTAGTTATATACTTATTCAACGCTCATATTATGCTGAATGACGATTATCTGTATCTGTCCATAAAATAAAAATCAAATAAAATGATCACATTTGAAGACCACCTGGCAATCCTAAATGCAATTGTTAGAGAAAATGTTGCCTATTCAAACATTTAGATACAATTATAACGAAGATAACACTCCAGGGTCTCATAGTAAATTGATAACAAATTCATACAATACCTTAATAGTAGAAGGCCTCAGGCCAGCGGTGCAGTATAACGGGCTGATATTAACCGTGCATTATAAAAAAATTGTTATTTTAACTAAAAGTTAAGGCTGCTTACACATGGGGTCATATAGTATTGAATGAAGTACGATACCAATTTTCTTGTAACCTTTGATTTACATACGAACTTTTATATAGGCGATACATTTAATATCATATTACCGCGGTAGTAGTGCCATAATACTCACAAATGTTCGAACTCAATAGTCAGCCGCTGAGAAAAAGCATTTTTAATAGTTCTGTAATTAAATGGACGATGTCAGTTGCACGTGGCAAAGAATATACAAAATATGTACTACTTTTGTGTATTTAACTAGTATGTCAAGTTTCTGTAGTAAAAGAATAACATAATTATATCTACTATTTATATTTTAATTTTGCGCTAAATTGAATTACAAATAAATATGAAAATAATAATTTTGAAAAATCCATAGTTACCAACTGTCAAACATCAGGCACACATTTTCTTAGCGGCTAGACTTTAATTCATTTTTTACAAATGCAGTGAATCGCGCTGCCGTGACTTTGCTTTAATACATCGTGTGGAAGCAGCCTTAAGCTGTATTTCATAAAATAATTACACAGAGCATTTTAAGGAACGCGATCAGATAAACGGTTCAGCAGAAATAGAAGCTATACACGGTAATAGATACAAAATAATAGTCAACAACAAGTCTTAAAGTATTTGGTCGGGAATTTCTACTAGAGTCTAACAACTAGGGACATAAGCTCCAAGTGCAGCTACACGTAGTAAAGGACAATCTGACAGATTACGCAATATTCTCTCGTGATTAGAAGAGTAGCACAGTCTTTGTAGTATAATTATCATTAATACTGATGTCGACGCATCTTAACAAACATTTTTAAAAATATTAATAATCCGAATAATTTTGTATAAACTAAATATTTTGATTTTAAATATACATATCGTAATCTTTTATAAAGTATATAATTTATATATTGTCGATATTTAAAATGGACGTGTGCTTAGAAGTAAAGAAACATTGGAACGTAAATGAAGTCACAAATAAGGCATTTATAATTTACTGTTCAGCAAAACGTAATTTTTGTTTCTTAACGAAATCAAGCGCCAGTTTATCCGTCGTTCGCGATTCCAAGATCTGTAGGATGGGGTGACCTGCAAACAAATATGTTCATTTTATTGTCTGACAGGTTTGGTTAGATAATTACGAAGTTGTATTTATAATTCATCTTGTGCGCGACGGTGAAGGAAACCTGCATGAGGTGTATGAGAACATGACACGTATCCACCAATGCGCATTTGAACAGCGTGGTGGAGTAAAGATCCTCCTCCTAAACTTTCTCCTCAAAAGGGAAAGGAGACCGTGGTAACTGGTTAATACTCTTATTACTAAGTTTATATTATTATTATATAAGAAATGATTTCATAACGAAACTTTTATTCTAAAATAAAATTACTTGTCAAATTAGATAAATATATCTAAATAAAAATAATATTTCTTCAAGGTTTCATCGCGAAGTTTACCGTTAGAAATTGTCTATGTAATGTTTATTTAAACATAACAAAAGTAAATCCTAAATGGATTAATAAACATATTGTTTATATAATCTAATTTAAATTAATAATGCTAGTTAGTTCCGTTTTTTCATCTAGTATAAGTTCTCTCTCAGTCCATCGCACTAAAAGCTTTCTTCTACAAACTTTCATAAATGTCGAGTTATAGGACTCAAGTATAAGAGTCCGCTTACGTTACTTAGAAAAGTTATGTAACTATCGGCGTCCTTTTAAATGCCACTGAACACTTACTAGTTAGACGATATATTGATAAAACATTTATGTACGAGTCTTTCCATCGAGTCACTTACTAGCTATCTATTAAAAAGTTTTCTTGTTAAATCGTTTACATTTATTATTTTATAAAGGAATATCTTTTTACAAAGGATATAAATAAGGAAATTTTTTATTTACTTTATTATCTGAACTGTAAGATGTTCTGTTAACATAATACATTATATAAAAGTATTTCAATTAGGTAATATATGTCAATTTAATTGATCTTTTGTTAGAGATAACACAATTAGTTAGCTATTATTTTCATAATTAAAACGGATACCGCAACCAGTTAGGTCGAGTGTCGAATACCACAATCTTGAAATAATCAGTTTGCTAAATAATTACATAGGCTAGTTTTTATATTCTGTACGTTTATTGACACATTGAGAGAAAAAGAACGAGTTCAACCCATGTTTAATATACGTCGTTTCGTTTTCTAGAAGCAATTTGACTATGCATACCGAATGGCGCTAGTATATTGTTGCGTGTAGCCGGACCATTAATCTTGCTTCTTTATTATTTCATTGAATACAATATCAATATTTATATCAAAATATTTGTGTCAATCGTTACTTTATCGTGTCCATCTAGATTTACATTTGTATGTTAGTTGAAAAACATCACTGCTGATTTCACTTAGTTTTGTTTTCATTTTTAACGAAAATTAGCCAATTTCACAATATACTTTATTGTACTCACTGTATATGAATCTCGGATATTATGGAAATCATTTTGCTCATCTTTTGATGTATATATTTTTATTGATTTCATTTCAATATGTTTCTTTTAAATGATAACATATTTCTTTCGTTTTTACTTTGTAAAAACTTAGTATTTTGATAACTGAAATCAACGACATTTTACAAAGATTTATGCGAAAATAGAGTAACCGAATAAATAATATCTCAATATATAACAGAGTATTGGATTGTATTCGGTAGAAAAGTGTACGAGTGGTGGACGAAATTACTCACATCGGTCGTGTAACTGCATGAGTGGCAACTCGATGGGTCGCAGCGGGTCAGGAGGCGCGTGACAGTTGACGCCGGGTACGCGCGACAGCGAAACAAACGCCTCGCCCGCGAAATCGTCCGCTGTCAGCACGTCACGATCCCACACAGACAGCGCCAGCGTCGCTTGTGGGGACTTGCACGCCTCCAGTGAGACTCCAAACTCGAAGCATTCGTCCCACACCGGGTTTAGGGTTTTCTATATTGTAAAGATAGGTGCGAGGTGATGCTAGATTCAATTTATTAGGACTTTGATATCGAAATGATGATGATGATGCAATATTTGTAAAAATAGTCACTATGATAGGCAATCGTTTTGTAATTAATAATTGATTGTGAATATTTTTTTATTATCCAAACTCATTAACAAATAGCAAAAAAAGGTAAAGCAAGTCGTAAAATAAAAGTTATGTATTTTTTTTATGTAGTGTTCCTAAGAAATACCTTCTGCACATTTGTGCTCTGTTCTGGAGTTTTCCGGAAAAGACGTTTCGGAAGCAGCTCTAGCACAACAAAGGGGTCACTCAAACCATTCGGATCGAGCGGGATCACGTCCCGCGCAGACAACACCTCCACACACAGCGAATCGTGGTTGTAGTACACTCTGACAGAGTAAAAACTTTTGTACTCAAGCCGTATTCCTAAATCAATAGTGTTGCAGTTTTTGTGGGTCCACTAATTATTTTTGATCAATAATAATATCTTATTTTTACGTTTTTGATGATAAAATGAGGTAAATGATAAAAATATACGTAAACGACATAAAAGTGTCGTATCACCGGGGATTTCTCTTCAATAAGCGTTAACTTGGAATGGTAAATAGAAAAGAATACTCAACGGACTCGGAAAAATAGTTGCCTGGAAAGGAATATTTACTCTTGACATAAAGTAATAAAAGCTACATTTTTTTTTCAAGCTTATACATCTCCAACAATATTAGTCCCATCCAATCCCAAAAACCATATGTTTAATATATTAACGAATAAATATTACGCAAAGATTAAAATGACGAAACGATGAAACGTATTCCATATGAAAATCCTCACACGTTGACCGTCAACCATTTACGTAAATTTACGAGAGACTCATCACCAACTTCGGAAAACCTTATTCAAAAAAATATTTGTGTATCATACAAGAATGTATTCACTAGCATCATGGACTAAAGAAGTAAGAGAATTTACAGATCAATCGTTTGTCTGGAATCGATGATACTAACTGGTGAAGATAAATAGAAATTTGTGTTTGTTTCTTGTGTTAATATTGTTTCATATTGTGTAATATCCGTTTCAAGTTTTAATTTCATTACAGTTTCCGAAGCACTTTGATCTGGAATGCTTAGTAGTTGAGTTTGTTTAACTTTGAGTAGATAAATACTTCCATTGCATTCCTTAATGCCTTTGGCAAACAAATATAAATTATTTTTTATACAACAGCTACTTCACTTATTTCTTTATTTAAAATTCAAAATTATGGTTTATATGAGACACGCGTGACTACTGAGTATTTAATAAATATATAAGTAAAAATTTGGTTTTATGTATTACTATAGCTAAAATTGAAATTGGTTAAAAAAACCAATAAGGAGTAAAATTAGCTACTCAAGTAAAAGAAAAAACACAACAGCCTCATTTTTCGTTTAATGTCTCTAACAATGAAGTGCGTTGTAAATAACCTATTTTATTTTTCCTGTTAGTACTTTGTTTTTATTATACAATCCTCATGACCGAATATTAAACTCCAAGGCTCTCATAAAAAGAGACGGTTTTTGGAAGCAGAGAAGTGTAATATTCATACTATACTGTAGTATCAATACATTCATGTATGTACATATTCAAATTCAATTTGGGATTACTACTATGGAATTATTGACAGAAAAACACAATACCTATTAATAGCCAGGACTTCGAACCTGGGCCATTTGCACTTACTTTTACTCAATAAGGCATAAATTATGGAGGTGATGTTTTAATAATAATCCCTAAGATATTTTTTGGAGTAAACTAAACTGTATCTACTAGTAGGAATACTTATACGACTACTTTTAGATACAAGAATCGATATCGTAAAAATATTGTTACCTGATCAAAATGGAGCCGTAAGGTGAAGGCAGTGGCGTGCGCATCTGTTCTTGCAGCCGATCCGCCAACCATAGCTCGAGCAGTTCCTCGCTTGGCGCCTGGTGGTACTGCATGCGCTGCTCTAAGCGCGCCCACTCCGGGCTCTGTACCTCTGACATCGGTAGCCCTGCGTATCATCGATTTGAGATTATACTTGGTCTCTTATAAGCCAGCATCTCTAGTTTTTATTCTAGGTTATTTGAGTGTTAGATTTATAATGAAAATTTTACTTTATTAAAATAATCCCTATCTTAAGATTAATCAAACAAAATGTATTCTAGCGATGACCATATAATAATGAATCACTAATTTACTATAAATATTTCGAGGGGGTACGTCTTATCTTTATTAAAAATGGACCAGAGCGTACTATAAATAAACTCATCATTATATACGAGATTAAACCAGGATTATTATAATTTTTATTAATACTAGTATTAACTATTGACAGTCTATTACGTACCCTTTCCTTCGGCATGGAAGAATTCCGCCAATAGATCCAAGGCTTCCCTTAGTCTGTGGTGGTACACTCTTGGCTTCTCCGCACCACCGGCGTCAGCCTGAGCAGAGACTTCCTTCAGCACTGCGCTCCAACAACCGGCTAAAGCTCGGAGGAATGCTCTCGGGAGTAGCCATGTGTTCAATGATGATAAATGTTGATCCAAAAACTCCAGCAGTGGAGTTATTGCCTAAATAAAAAAAAAATATTCCATGTATATTAATGATCGCCTCGGTCTAGCGGCTAGCTTTGGTTGCCTGGTTAGGCCATTGATAAGGAATGAATTATAGATATTCGCAGAGTTTAGACTTCCTTGGCAGGGAAAAGTAAGGCTTTATTATTGTGTCTGAAGTATCTACAGCCGTATCTGATTGGTGTATCATTGTAAGTATGGGTGCCGTTAGAAAGATTTGCATCTGTTGAGTCTATGCGTACACACTATATTACTATGTACTATATTATCGCCTGCGTAGTTGGCTATGTCTCGATGAGAATGTCCAAAATAGGTCAGGAGGACATAATCGTCATTTATATATTAGTAAGAATTTAACATTTCCCTCTAAAGTTGAAATGAAATGCATCCCTGCCATTATATACGAGTATAACTTTTAGATTGTCTCGCAATATCGTTCACATTATGTGTGTAGCCCATGGGACAAGCAAAACTAATAAAAATGTTCTAAAACAGCATATCGAACTACATACTTTTATCCCTTCATCCATCATACCATTCATTATTTATCAGCTTTTGAAAGTTATACTATTATAACTTTAAAAAACATATGATTGATGGATAATACTGTCACCAGGTAATATACAATAATACTTAGTTTTCAATAATGATCAAGAATATGTTAGATTCGTTTAGACCTTCATAATTGGAATACCTAAATACCTAAACATTTCATTCTCCACCCAGGTAATAATAAATCTTCAATGATACCCTCTGCAATAAAAGTTGGTACAGATTATTGATACAGATTGGTTTGCTTACCTGTGGTGTAGGTAATGTATCAGGCGACCAGGCGAGATGGAACACCGCCTTACGAAGTGGTGGCCGAGCTCGTGCTGAAAGTGGCGCCGCGGCGCGCGCTGAGCGCGACTCCAGCGTTCCGAGGGCACCGCGGACTAGCTGGCGAGCGTTCTCATCGTTGGCACTGACGACACGGATTGATCTTAATAGTCTTAGGGCAGATGAATATTATGCTATTAAATATATAAATATAATTGAAATAAATATAGGAAAATCCTAGTCATTAGTCTTTTTCGATAATTGATCTATATAGCATAATAGTAATCAATATTTCCCGAGAAACAGATACATTTAATTCTTATTTAAATCCCTAGTTGAATATGCCTTGTTATATATTATTTACAATCGAACGATAAAAATAAATATTTAATTTATTTTCAACTTCGTCTTTTAATAAATATAAATTACTCTTTTAAGAATGTTATTTACATTACTAGAAAATCTTTAGTTTTTGTTATTTAAATTTAAGCCCAATTTAAGTGAAGGTTACTAAACCGGACGAAACATGTACGAGCCGATAATATAACATCTATAGAGCATTATGAATTGTTAGTACTATTGGCGAGTTTAAATTTCAATACACGAGGGAACGGTCGTCTGTTGCGATAGCGAATGGTTAATTAAATTTATACAAATATTATATGAAAAAATGTTTGCCTGTATTAATTTAAATATAAATTAACGAATAAATTGTGAATTTACTAAAATATTTATATTTTAATCCTTAAATTTATATAATTGAAGTAAAGACGTGTTCAAATGGTTTATTCAAAAAGCTAAGGTAAACCTCAGCACGTTTCACATGCACGTAAGCTTTGCATGTCTAAACTAGGTGTACGTAATGTTTACGTAACCAGTAAACAAGAGCACTACACCTTTAAAAAATATTTTTGGTTTTTGTAAATATATTTATTACAAAATTAATTATAATTTCAAAAAATAATCTGATTAATAACTACTCGATACTAAACAACTGCTTTTAAATTAATCCGTAATCATTTTTAAATTATTAGAAATGTATTACACAGCTGCTACCTACGTCACAGATTTAATGTTGCTAGCCCAATTTTTTTAAATGCATTTTTTTTGATTAAAATTAAATTTCACGTTTCAGTTAATTATTATTGTAGTTAGATTTTAGTAACTAATACGGTTAAATACAACGGATAATTTTTGCCTTATAAATGGCTAATAATTTATGAATTAAATATTCTATATTTGATTTTTCAATTTGAGTATCAACTCCTTTTCAATTGTGGGTAATTTTTTGTGTTAAGACTGGCGACACTCAGGATCTTTTTGCATGTTTCTACCAACGGCTCAACACTGAATTTAAATTATGAAATTTTGTCTTAATAATTGTGTTTGTTAATTCATAAGCAGAAACGAATTAATAATAAGTATTCATAACATATATGTTCAGACCATAATAATAGTGGGGTATTAAATATGAATAAATGTATTTACATCTGATCCTACCGAAATTAAAAAAAAATGTATGTCTTTAATTCTTGTTTTTGTTTCAATCGTAGAAAAGGTTATTTTGTAGTTTACAGTGATTTTTAATCGGATGGAATAATTATCTAGAGTAGAATTGTCATTAATTGTAATCAGGACTTTAAATCTCCATGTAAGAATCATGAATCAGATTATTTGTATTTATTAAAATAAAAGGTTTAAAAAAAAAAACAAGTTTTTTTTATAATGCTGTTGTGATAACACTTTATAAGAAATTAAGTAAATCATACAAATTACCTCAATAATGATTATCAAAACATTACGTACGTAACTGTTCGAAAAATAAAGGCAAATGAAGACAATGATAATTAATAATCGGATTAATTAATAACAAATTTTAAATGATAAACGAAGATTATTTCTTTTTTTAATAACAACAATTAGTTGATATAAATCATTTGTTCAAGCTATCAAAGATTAAAAATGAATACTCACATTTCTGCGATACTATGTCAGGAAATTTCTAGAATCCAACACGAATAGTTGAACGTTGTTATCATTTGTTATAGATAGAAGTATTTTGTTTTTGAGATTTCTATCGTTTTATTACTGCCAAAAATATATATACACAATAGTCTTAAAAACAATACAGCTTGAATCATGACCGCGTGGAAAGGCATTAATGCAAGCAGCATTTAAATCGCATACAACATGAATGGTAATTCCGATTCCCTGGGCGAAAAATAAACCATCCTTCCGAATGAAAATTAATGAAAATGAACCATGGATTAATTGTGTGATATTGTATGATTATTCGTGATCAAAAGATTATACTCACATATGTTCGTCATCATACTCGGAGAGCGAGCGGCGCACGTACTCCAAGTTGTTCACAATTGTGCATATTTCCTCCGTAGTTTTATTTTGTCCTGTGAATAGAATATTTGGATTACGGACGTACGGACAGCAAAATTGTCGAGATATCCTGACACTACGTTTCAAAGAGTTGGATATTATTTATTATGATGTCATATATAAAGGTACATACTTATATATGTGGGCAAACATTTGTCGTTATTGACGGACAAAGATAAATTTTAGCTTGGGTTACTGTATCGCATATGTTAGCAGAATCTGTTTCAAGATTTTATTTTCTTTATAGCATCCAAGTTTTATAACATAAAATTCGCCAAACAACTAGTTTACATAGCACTCAATATTAGGTATATTATTAATACTTTTACATTCATACCACATATAATATTTATTTTACGGGCTTTTCAAATTTATTTTTATATCCTTAAAAAGAGAAGATATATTTTTACAGAACCGATTTCGTCCACGTCTCTAATGAATTCATTGATCAAGTATATAAATAGGTGCCAAATAAATTGTCCGTGTCGCTTTGAAAAAAATAAAATATATTAATTTTGTCTTCAAGAATACACAAATATTCTTTGAGAAAATATTCCTGACATGACAAAACAAAGGAATGTTATTAGATTCGACATAGAGGTATATATGTCTACAAATAAATGTTAAGTTTATATTCAAACATTTTTACGACCCACGCTTGAGGAGGAATGTATTTTTAAAATATGGCACTTTGTATCTTATTACCTACACGATATGCGCGTTAGGTTGCTACTCGAGTGTAACTTGATTAGGATGATGTGTATATTGAAACGTGGATAATATCACCCATCTCTTGGCTCGTGTTCTTCGAGTGTGTGAAGACCAAGGGAGCGCTCCCAAGAAGAAAGTGTCTTCGAGAGTAAGAGCCTTTGTTTCAGGGTTACCACGCCCTTTTTATTCATTTTAAAACTGTCTCGGTAGTACAGGTCGTACGTTATTTAATCATATTATATAACCTACATATGGCCACCATGAAATTGTAAACTAAAATATAAAATTTTCTTAAATTTTTATATTTTTATATTATATTTTCTCAATTAAATTAAAACGGTATTGGTATAGTAGTTCTTGCATGAATTACGAAAACGATAACCAAAAAAAAAACTCTGTATAATAAATAAAGAAAATACTAGATATATATTTTGCCTGCTCATTATTTGGTTTATAATAAATAATTAATATCGTGCTCGGTAGTGAAGGAAAAACATCGTTAGGAAACCTGCATGTGTCTAATTCCAATGAAATTCTGCCAAATGTATATCCACCAAATCGTCTCGTCAAACGAAGGGGAGGCAGGCACATTTACAGTTATACTAAGTACATTTTATAAAAATCGAATAATGCGCTCGTTAGTAAATTATAGAACACGTGTAGTTTTCAATAATAAATACAAACTTTAAGTATACGATATGGGAAATTTGCTGCGAACCGTGAGACTCAACACGTGCTTATGATTACCTGTAGTAGTATCCATTGTAAGTGTGCCATATGCAGAATATTATACTTATACACACATACCTATGTATATTCTTGTGAGCCTAACGACCAATTTCAATATTATTAAGCTACAAATTAATCAAATTAAATGTACTTTATTCAAGTACACTTTACAATAAAGTAACTTTGAATCGTCGATATTAAAACTCTACCACTGCTTCGGAAAGCAGCCTCTAATGAGAAGACACGACAAGAAACTCGCATAGTTATAACATTTGCGATTGCCCAAAAACGTTCTCTATACCGTACGCAAGCGGAAAGCAGGGGTTACAAATTTGTATTATTTTACTGAATTTTACTTATTGTAATGAGATAGAGTAGATGTAATATTGATCACAGGCGTCACTTTGTCACGTCATTGACCATGCCTTGAGTGAGAAGTGGATACAAGTGTACAGTAGTGTAGTGACACGTGTGTTGTAACCGCGATGAGTGAACTCGGCCGTTGGAGTGATGATTAGCGCTTGACATGTAAATGTTACATATTATGTAAGAGATTGATAAAGTCATTTTATTAGAATAATATAATAAATTTTTAAATAAATATACTTAAATACATAACATTTTTTACATCAAGGACCTATTTTAAATATAATAGTATATTATATTATTATATTATAGGAATCAAAATTAAAAATAATAACTCAACAAATCATGATCGAATTAAGTATTTTCCTTATTGGAAAAATAACTAAAAATATACATAAATGTATTATGTATTTAATCATACATACATTGACGAAAGGAAATATTAAAGAAAAAATCTTATTATCCCTCGAGTGCGATTTAAGCGGTTACGATCGTACTACACCAAAACAAGTATCCCGAGTGTGCTGAAGGAGCGCGGCTATAGAGATAATTAGTTCTCAACTCATAACAGCCCTTACGTTTAGAAAATATCATAAAGTGTCAAAGTGTATCCATAAATGTAGTATATAAATAAATATATAATAATATATATATAAATATTCAAATTGTTATTGATTTATGCATTTTCATATATATTAATAAATTATCTCCGTTCCCATGGGTTGTTCCCATGTAGTTCGATGATATACACTCTATATCTATATAATTATAGCCCTTTTCAATAAATGGGCTATCTAGCGGAAATTAATTTTTTCAAACCGGTCTATTAAAGCGCAATCAATTTTTCAACTTTATAATAGTAGTACACATTGAACACATAACTCCTTAGCTTTATATATTGATTGCAAGTTTGCAGTGCACAGTACTGCATAGTAATAGCAGCTACAATAAGAAAATACGTTAAAAATAAATACTTTCACATATTTTATATTCTCTAAGCTAAATTTATGTTTGACATTATTTTGCGTTTACATTTTGTAATACAAGCACGTTCGTGAAAGAGGATTCACTAATGTATATAGCATTATATATTTTCACATTCAGATGTAAATGTTTGTCACAAATAACCGTGCACTTACCGTGGTTTTCATAAAATCCCTGATCGGCGAGAGCGCCGTGTATGAGGTCGGCATAATGAAGTGCGGTGGCACACGCCGCCTCTAGGAGCCTCAGGCCTCCGCCAATAGTGCCCTCTTGGGCGCCGCCGATGGCGCGCCATACCATTCGCATGTGATATAAACTAACAAGAAAAGTATAGTAAAGTATATACATTTCAAGCGATAATATTCTTAAGAAATTATTATTAAATAGCAATTTATATTAATATTATATTAAGTATCCATGTTTTATTTCTGTAAGTGTGTATATGTAATTTAATGCCCAGGACGAGAGCTAACAAAGCTAATTATAAGTAGATTTACTAAGAAATTAGCATCTAGGGCAAAATAGATATAATCAAAGTATCCCAAAATTGTAATTAATATATCTAATGAAAATGATTTTATTACGTCATTAATATGTAACAAAAAATGTTCTTGTATATGAGTTTATGAATAACTAAAATCGTACTACTCTAATAGCAATTACGTATGTTAAGTATACAAATATTTATTGAAATGTAATAATTAGTAAGAAATTCGTGAGTAAAATTAATATCGTTTATTAATTACAGGTAGATAATTGCTTTAGTACTCATTTATTAAAATATGTTAATTTAATCAGTAAAATACCTCGTAACTTAATATAATTTGACAGTTAACTTTAAAAAGTTGATAGGTATTTCGTGAATTAATTAAATGTCTTGTAATCCTGAGAGAAACTCTGTTCTAAGACCAGCTATTGTTCGAAAATTCATGGATCTAATTAGTTTGTGATAGTTGGCGCGTTGGCTTCATCTATTAGTTTATACTGGTTATGATGATGGAGTTCATTTCATATAATATTAAAACTGTTACAGGTAGGTAACAGTAAAGCATTTTGAAAAAATATTACTAATAATATTCTGTTCTTATTAAAATTTTTTCATTAGTTCTTATGAATGCGGATAGGTTTTTTTTTGTAAGGTCTAACTGAAAAAGTTTTGTATGTCCCACAGAAACCGATGCATAAATACATATGCACATTGATGTCTAAACGCTAGAAGTGCCAATACTAAAAAAAAGTGTGTGTCCTGTGCGGATACAGGCAGCTTCATGTTCTGTAAAGTACCTCATGCCGAAGATAGACATTCGCCGCAAGTTAATTTTGATACTCTGCTTGATTAATATTTAATTAATTTATATCTTCTCGAATATTTTAGTTTAACTCAAAAAGTCCCATCGTGAAAGCTGAAGCCGAAGTTGTTTTGTTATTTTTATTACTTTGGGCTTTAAATTAGTTTTAAATATTTTATATTAAAACGTAAACTTAATAAGAAATAGTGATAAGTACAATTTGATGAATAAAAACTTTCATTCCATTCAAAAAAGACACCAGTGAAGTTATTTAATGTAATTTACTTGTAATGTAACGTCCAATCTACTTAGATTAAAACAAATTCTGCTGTGTGGTGTGTATATACTGTGTAACTTGACACCTACGTGGGTCATTGCTTTATTTCGCATTTCATGAACTTAAACTTTGTAATGATTTTTTTCATACTATGATTGATGACAAATTGTTGATTTAAATCTAAATATTTCAAAATATACTTTTGTATTATTTTGAAATATTTTGATTTAAATCAATAATTGTCACACGATACTTACAATAGTGAGATTAAAATAAAGCAACTAAAAACCTATAATTTGACACTTAAAAGACCTGTAACAATCTTAAAAATAAAAACATATTATTAAATTATATACGACGATAGTAAATAATACGAAATAGGAAATGTTAAGTTTAAAAAAAAGCTTCTTAGAAAATCAAAGAAATACCCTTGTCCAAGGTGTACGCGTCGCATTAAAGCCTAACTATAACACTCAGTCACAAATTACTACATTTTGCTGAATTTCGTGCGTTCTTAAATAAATTCAGCGAGTAAAGTATGAAGTGAATATTGGAATATGAAAATTTATTAGCTGTTTCCTCTGCGAACGCGGGTCACGTGCGGCGACACGTTAATACTCTACGAAGAGTATTTGTGAGATATGGCGAGGCGACCGTGAGATATTTTTTTTATTTATTACTTATTTTATAATCTTGTTTCTTTTTTTAATAACGGGAATAATATATATGCAATGGACGTAAACTATTTTAAAAATACTTTTGTTAATAATTATAATATTAACAAATATAAAAAATAATAAAAACATTCGACGTCTTATTTTAATCGTATCAGACTTAACGTTGCAAATAATTTCATGCTAAAAAATATTGCATTTATGTACGTATTTATTAACAAAGGAAAATATTATTAAAATAATTCTATTTGTTCAGGCAATTTTTATGATAATGGAATATGTAATAAAACCGTATGAATTCCCGCCTGTGATGAAATGTTGGTATTTTATTATCAGAAGCGTTTACAAGAAATATGTTACTGAAAGATACCTGCATGCCTTTGAGTAGAATATCACGAATATGTACCTATCTCTATAAAAGAATAATACGTTGTACAAATGATCGAAATTTTAGATGTATAAGTGATAAAAGTACTAAGTAATGCTAATAAAAAGGAATGCTTTCTCCTTATTAAAGAGTTATAAAGGAAAAATGGAAAACCATGCAAATTTTTATCTTTTTTACTCTGGTCATTAGCTTGTTTTTTTGTAATACAGTTTTTTATAATTAGTCCAGTATGTTTACAGAAAATGTTATTACATTACATTATTACATTAGCAGCCTGTAAATTTCCCACTGCTGGGCTAAGGCCTCCTCTCCCGTTGAGGAGAAGGTATGGAGCATATTCCACCACGCTGCTCCAATGCGGGTTGGTGGAATACACATGTGGCAGAATTTTGTTGAAATTAGACACATGCAGGTTTCCTCACGATGTTTTCCTTCACCGCCGAGCACGAGATGAATTATAAACAAATTAAGCACATGTAAATTCAGTGGTGCCTGCCTGGGTTTGAACCCGAAATCATCGGTTAAGATGCACGCGTTCTAACCACTGGGCCACCTCGGCGCAACAGAAAATGTAGTAAATGTTTAATTCTATACCATATATTAGATAACGTAGGAGGGCAGAAGGTCACAAGCAACGTATACCTTCCATACATACCAAATAGTAAATACGCATAATGTACATTTATGAGCGTATTTTCATAAATTAAGGCGTATTTTCTGTAAAAACTCGATTTCGATCAGAATTCGAATAACTCTTGAACCATGTGTGTAAAATGAATAATAATTGATTTGTCTTTCTTTATAATAAATTGCTATTGTAGATTTTTTTATAGTGTGACGTTTAACAAATAGACCTACGTCAGCTATAAGTGCATGAGTTTTTTTAGTGCCCGTCAGAATGCATGCAATTCTCTATTTTGTTGGATACATTTATCAAAAATATGTCTAGTCATCTATTATGATAATATAGGATAAATCACTAAAAAATATTACAAATGGTAGTATTAATATATTTCATAAAAACCGTAGTCAGGATCATTAAAACCATGTCATATTATACCTATATTAATTAGTAATATATTAAGATGATTTTGAAGTGAATACAAAAATGCTATCTGATATCTGATTCATAGCGCTTGTCCCGACCCGTATCGTGAGATAGAGAGAGTTGCCAGTCTTGGAGGCAAATACCTACAATTCCTTTTTGAAATATTGTTTCGGGTAATGACATTTTCACCCTCCACTCTAAACCTTTGCGAAATGAGAGAATTTTGACTCATTAGATCTTTTCTCTCATTACATTCAGTAAACCTTAATCTACGTTTGGACGTTTTTCTTTTTTATGTATTCAGTTTAGTTTAATTAAAAAAAAAATTTTTTTTGATCACAATAATACTACTAGTAAAACAAGGAACTGTTGTACTTGCAACTTATTATTCGAGAGCCATTTAAAGTAATAATAATTATCAAGAGAAATTGAATTACAGTCAAAATCTGCTATAACGACATTGAAGGGACTACTCATATTTAGCCGTAAAAACCGATAGTCGTAACAACCGGTGATGCTTATTTTTTTATGAAGTGTTATTATTGAATGTGTAGGTCATAGGTATTAATAGGCAAAATATATTAATGTATTTCGTTTATTTCAATCAAAACGTATGCATATTAAGAAAGAACAATGTCATTTTCCTGTATGCATAAAATCTGTAATTTTGGTTTGTTTGGAACACTCCTGTCTTGTATACACATTTTGTAATTCACTTTGGAGTTTAATCAGCGTATCGTTATAATTTCCCTGCATGTGAAACTGTTCATTAAAAAGAACAATCTTGCGTAATACACTAACAGCATTGAGACCATAATTCAAAGTTGCCACTGTAAATTGTTCATCAGTTCGTCATTTTCTTCTTGAACTTCTCGTACAATATCATCTTCCGTAGCCGGAGCACAAATCGCAGTCGACCTATCTACATCAATGCACTCGTCTGCTTCAGTAGTAATTGTTTACAATACCGCTCAGCTGGTTGTTCTACAGATATAATTCTCCAAAACATTAGCCAAATGTGGTCGTTTAATGCGGTATTTCGTAGTAAGCAATGTCGTACAAAGCAATATTTTTGATAAGACAGTTATATTTTGCATTCAGCCGGGACCTTAGATTTTGGTCAATATAACCGATATATTGTTCTAAACGATGTCGTCATCAACGGTTTTAACTGTATTTAATGAATTTCACAGTTGCTTCCTGGACTATAAGGTAATTGTATTTTGGTTGATGTGTATTTGTATTAATTTTGGAATGGAAACCAAATAGTAAATCAGATTACAATCAAACATTTAGGACCTGTATGTAGAACTTTTAAATATCAAAAAGCCTTTATTTATTAATTTTAAAAACAAATTTACATATACGAATTAATTATAATGTATGTCAAAACTAATTGAATGTAATTTGGTCTAGCAAAGCTACAAATACACTGTAAATATTATGATATACTAATGATTTTACTTACTAAAGCTCGGTTACAACATCTAAGAAACGATTCGTTTTGCTTACGAATAGTAGAATTGTCTAATTGACAAACAACGTTTACAAATTTTTATTGAAACACAATCTGTTATATTCATAGATTTACTCTAGTATCCCTTATTCGTAGCTTCTATTACACCTCGTAGACAGTTATACTAGCCATTAGCAAAACGAATCGTTTCTTAAATAAAGTAACCGGGCATTAATGTGTCTAACTAAAAAATACTAATCGACTTTAAAACAAGCCCTACAAATGTCAAAGCAAACCTAATGTGTTATTGACGTAAAATCACGTTACTGCATGTGTCGGAATGACTTTTCACTGTCCCGTAGTTTAATCCCTCGGGTGTATTATACGGTATATTCCTTAAAATCTTTTCACACCTATAATATAGTAAAGATATTGAATAATTATATCGTTCAAACTGTTTGCATTGCTTAAGTATAAGATAAACTCACCAAGCCGCTGTGTCGACGGAAGAGGTGCTGTGTTTAACAATTTGCTCTCCTTCCACTGAGCGATCTAAGAACAACAATAAATGTATATTTATAAACTAGCAACATTTTAATAATAGATACGGCTATGCCAACTAAATCTCACATAAATAAAAATGAAATCAATACAATCTATCTTTTATATTCTTTTAAATAGAAGAAAAAATAAGAACGAGAATATTGTAAGTGTATACTGTAAAACGTGTAGATTTATTCTGTATGTTAATCAATATATAAGCAAACCACCATTAACACATTATAAGACCTTCGAGACTACAGGTCCGATTGACTTAAAATTTAGTATAGTTAGTACTTTGCGACGCAGATTCGACTTGTAGGAAAATGGGGTAACTTTGTATGAATTTAACCGTATGAAGTCGGGACGGGCATAGTCGATATATCTAGTTGATTTATAAATGTAATGCAATACAATGGAACAAAAATCATCGTTTTCTATCTAAGTAACCATAACAAACATCCGAATGTAATCTTTTATTTGTCCTGACCAATAAAAGCGTTCGTGTTACGCCACCGTTTAGAATCCGATGCTTATCTAAATGGCGGCCAGGCTCGGGTGTGAACCTTTGCCTTTGCCCTCGATAATTAGGCATGCCCTATTGCCCTTTCATTTCAAACACATTTATTCAATATCTAGATACTATTTGGATTTTAATTTATAAAATTATTTAGAAGCTTTCCTAAAGGAACTCATATAACATATTATATGTTAGCTAATTTAAGAGAAGATTAATACGTATTTTAATCTACACTCTGAGAGTTCAACGCCAGAATGTTGATTTAAGCAACATCGACGATAATATTTGTAGTAATTTCAGTAACAGTTTTGGTTTCTAGACGATAGCTAATAAGTTATTTCGTAAACAATATTCCCGATAAATATTAATATCTCGGGTGACTTTATGTAGGCAATAAGGTAGAATAGGAGCGACGATTATTATAAATCTCATCGATAAATGGTAACAACAATATATATTATACATATATTTCACTCTTAAAACCAAGTTTAAGATAATGCTGAAGTATATTTACAATCTGCTAACATTTATATGTGTATAAATATTATATTAGGATATTATTAATAAACTTAATATTACTACCTATTTTCCGACTAAATCTTGACGTTATTTAATAATTACTTGAGCTATAATATTACTGTATTTTAATCATAGTACGAATATTTGAGATAAATAACAGTTAAGTAATTGTTTCGGTCTATAAATTAAAATGATAGTTTCAGATTATCAGGTTAACTTGTACGTAGAAGGTATCCAACATTTCGGAACAACTGTCTGAAATTCAAGCTCACATAGACACGGACTGACAAACAGAACAGATTTCTGAACCAAAGCTCATTTTTTACTTTAATGTATATAATTGTATGAATGAAATTTTTGTGTTTATATTCACTTGATGTAGTTTTGTATTGAACTTAGATGATATCTAGAAGTAAATAATGTATCTACACTGACTACTTGTATGTCTTAGATCTTGTATGTGTTGTGTGTTTCAAACATACCTAACTCCACCGCTGCACGTACTCGTTGTAACGCCATAGTTTTAGTAACTGCCAGCCATCGATCGATCAGCGGCTCGAACCATCTGTTAAGGTAGGTTTGTACATACATGTTTTAGGGTGTAACATATTTTAAATGTATCGCTAGACAAGAAGTTATTATTTATATTATACCTAATAATTATGGCGCTAAAAATATTACACCACACTGTTCCAGTGCGGGTTGGTGGAATACACATGTGGCAGAATTTCGTTGAAATTAGACACATGCATGTTTCCTCACGATGTTTTCCTTCACCGCCGAACACGAGATGAATTATAACACAAATTAAGCACATGAAAATTCAGTGGTGCCTGCCAGGGTTTAAGCCCGAAATCATCGGTTAAAATGCACGCGTTCTAACTACTGGGCCATCTCGGCTCAAGAATATATCAGCAACATATTTTTAGGGTATCATAGGAGTTGCGCTGTAATAACTCAAGATATATATATC
Organism: Vanessa tameamea; assembly: GCF_037043105.1. Lineage (NCBI taxonomy): Eukaryota > Metazoa > Arthropoda > Insecta > Lepidoptera > Nymphalidae > Vanessa > Vanessa tameamea. The sequence goes on from NC_087324.1 coordinate 6,572,732, forward strand.
TCTGTATCTTTCATCGCTCATAATAAAAATGAATATGAGCGATGAAAGAATGACAACAAATTGTTAATTTTATTCGAATGATCACAAAAAGGAATCGTCGAGAATTTAATAACGCTTCAACGGAAATAAAAAATAAACGTTTCATATTTTCAACGTGAGATGTTTCATGTTTATAAAAATACAAAAGAATTGAATTTGCATTGTTTACGATGTAATTACTTTTATTAAGTATGTTGGGAGTGTAGCTTTTGCGAAATATTAAATTAGTTACAGATTATGAAATGTTTCCTTTTAAATTATATACAATTGGTAAGATAATTGGCAAAATAGTAAGTAATTAAGGTCACCACCGACCATAGTCACTGTAAGACATATTACCATAACATTATATCGCTAATGCAACACCGACTTTGAGAACTAAGATGTTATGTACCTTGTGCTGTGGTTACACTGGCTGACTCACTCAGCGGAACTTCAAAGCGGAACGAAACATTTAGTCTGTAGAATATGCAAAAGTGGGTCCAGACGAGCTTGCACAAAGCCGTACGACCAAGGAAAAACACAAATCAAGTTAAAATGTAGTAGTCGCCCGTAGTGTTCAAATCTCATATGATATCTCAGCGGTGATATCCCAATTTGATCCTGCAATCTTCAATTACGATCCGTATAATTCGATGATTGCTATATTATCTTTGTATAACAAAATTCGCTTAAGCCATAATTGCATTTATAGCTCATATCGATGTAAACCTTATAAGCTCTCTCGTCCGCTTCATATACGGTGGTAATTTTTACCGATTGCATGCATTACGCTGATTGCATCTAATCAGAGCGATCACAAGGTTGCGTGTGACCACGCTGCACTGTGAAAGTGGCGACGACTCGATAATTGCATTATTTAATCGTATTGGTCGGTTAAGTAGAAAGACCTTCTGATGTATTTTCACGCCTAATTCGCTAAGCAAATTTTGACTAGTCTAATCATTCATTGTTGATCATAGCAAACTTATTTGTTCCTTAAAAACGAATTCGTTGTCGAGTTACAATATGTACATCTGTCCCATATTTTAGCACCATGGAGAAAATTATTATTATTTACATTTGAAAATAGTTTACAGACTCGTATAATACAGCAAAATTTAAGGAATAAATCATTCGCAAAAGAAATAAAATCACCTTAAAAATAGATACAAATACTATGACTTATCATAATATTCAAATACATTTCAGCTGAAATGTACTTCTTATGTAATATAAATATTACAACGTTGCGAAGAGAAAAAAAAACGATACGGATTTTCTTGCGAAAATTTGAAACACTAACTAAACAAACTTGAAGAAAATGCATGAAAAATGCTTAAGGAAGTCGTCGTGAATTTTCCGTCAAATAAGACACAAGATAACCTTCAACCGACCTGTTCAATCTCGGTATATTATGCATAAAAATGGATTATACTTAAATGTTACTTACTACTAATTAATAATAATAATCAATTTAATATAGAACAATAAAATACAAAATGTAAAATAAAAATCTTAGCAATTAACACAACACTACGTAGGTGTTCGCAAAAGCTTCTATTTTCTCCTAATAAATAAAAGCTAAGCCTTCTTTACAGCAATATACTTTGCTTGTTAGGTAGAAAACCAACTAACTTGTTTTTACTGAGATATCTGAAATATAAAGAGAGATGGTTCCATGTTTACATATATATAAATAAAACATAAGTATCATAAAAGTATCTATATTCATATGGATCGTTGCCAGAGGTAGCTCGTTTAAATCCGAAACCGTACATCTATGATTTTCATGTCGTATAATTGTATTATAATTCGTCCAGTAGTCGGTGATGACGGCAATTATTACGACGAAATCTGTGCGTGTCGTAAAAATAATGACATACTCATATAATATCAACCAGCAGTCAAGGAGCTAGGAAAATATGTTTTTTTCGTTATCCATTACACAAAATAAACTCTCATAATATATCGTAATATCTCACTGTGAGATATTACTAGGTTGTTAAAGATTTATCATTACAAATGTTTCGTTTGCAGCCTCAGGACTTTGAAGAGTATGCCAATAAAAGCAAAACTCAAACAATAATTAGATTCCGAGCGAATTCGATCTCATTTAATGTCAATAATAAATAAATTTGTAATTCGAAATGCTATTGGAACCGTATATTACGTGCCAATGGCATTCCGAATTACAAATTATCTAAGCTCGAAGGAAGTTCGTGGTCGAAAGCCCTTTTAAATTACATTTTTGATTGTGAGATAAAATTTTGTAAGAACCGCCTTTTTTAAAAGTTATGCAAATATATATTTGAATGTGAGGCGTTTGGAATGATTTAATATTTTTTTTCTAGTTTTTTTATTTTGAATTTTTATTATTAATTAAAATTGAAATTAAGTAACGTGTTTAAAGCACATTTTATTTAAAAAAAAAGGTTTAAAATGTTACAAAATTTTCTTCAAAATGTCGATATAAAAACATCTTAAATAATTGTATAAGTTCTAGTAAATATACTAGTCCGTAGTATCACAAAGACCCGTGAAGGTGAAACAGACATAGCCTGGATTATTAGAAAAAGCTTTAAAAATACTAAAGTATTTACTTAGGTCTCAGTTCAAATTGAAAACGTTATTTTTAAATAAATGTCCTGAAGTTCTACTTACTGGTACGCTTCGAGTAGCTGTGGCGGCAGATCGTGCGCGGCGTGAGTGGAGTGTGCAGCATGCATACACGTGGAGGGCGCGGCGGCGCTGCACAGCTCACGTACCGCCGCCAGCAACTCAAACGGAAGAGTTTTCGCTGACACCACGCAGACTGTCAGAGCACACATTATTAATATATTTCTAAAGTGAAAATTGTTGAAACGAAATGAGAATAATTTCAATGTTAATTTGTTTGCAATCTAAAATAAGTAACTTTTATCGTGTGTGTGACTGATATGATAGGGATGCGAATTGAATTTTATTGATCTAATTAATCAGCTGAAGCTTAGATATCTTGTGATTTGTATAAAACGTAAATACATAGTCGTTAGATCTTTATTGTTATCTTTATGTACAAAGAGAGCTTTACTGTTCAGCGCTAGCATTTGTATTTATTTTAAATGTTAATCATTTCAGCTGTCACTGAGAATCTTAATGGCATTGTTTTTTTTTTAAATATATTTATTTATTCATTTACAATGATGTTAGTAGGGTATGACAGTAGTAGGGTTGAGCTTCGTGCAGCCTTTGGATGGGTACAAGGCATTCACTGATTATAATACTAACGTCAAATACTTTTTATTCAAGCATTCTAGTTTGAAGAGACTTAGTCATCGGTGCATTAAGTAAAGGAATAGTTTATATATGTTTACACGTTTTAAAGTATAAATCTCTATAGCCGAAGGTCACTATTTATTACCAAGCGGTAAACACATTTAAACGAAGTTTTCTTTAACACATAAGACGATTTGCGGCTATTTGTAAATCCTTTGAAATGAATATGTAGGTATATAATTTATATTTATAAGTAAAATTAATAAAATTTTCCATAATATTAAACTCTACTTGCATGTAGTAAACAAACTATAACGTATATTAAAGTTGTAGCGTTGCTAAATAGCATCATAGTGTTGGCACTCAAGTTTCCGGAACTTTCGCCTGAACCTCATTTGTTATTCAAAGGCGCTATCTGCCGAGGCATGCAGCCAGCACGCGAGGGTGTCTTATCTCGGAATAATATTTATGTATTCTAATGAATACGTTTATATATTACTTTTTAACTGCTCACAACTATTTTAACCTTAACCTACTAATATCTAAAAAGAGTGATCCCTTTTAAAGGGACAGTTATTTTCAATTCTAACGTTCAAAGTGAACTGTGGTGCTATTTCGGTTATAACATAGCAACTGTTGCTATCAAATATTTGTTAAATGTTGCAGTCGATAAATCAGAATTATGGAGTATTATGCTACTGCATAGGTCTATAATACTGATTTATATATGTTTGATTTGATTTGATATCAATCCGCAACAAATATTTTATAGCAACAGTTGCTATGCTATAAACGTAATAGCACCACTGGTAAACAAGGTAAGTGGATTATTTACTTCCATTTCCATGTTCGTCGTAAATCTCTTCTTCAGCAACACCGCACCAGCCTTCAGATACCCAGAGTTCAACGCACTGTTTCACGTCGTCCGAAACCTAAGAAAATGAAATTTTGATCGTTTTTGACTTCATTCATAGAAACGTTACCTTACAATTAATTATTTAGTTGTTATTTGAAATCCTAGAACGTTTTATAATACAGACCTGAAATCAATTTACTTAATGGAAATATACTGTTATTAATTTATGTATGTAAATATGATGGTTATGTATTTAATAAATATCTCTATAAAAACGGCTATTGTTTAAAAAAATATAAATTAAAAACATTTTTTCGTAAAGTTAACTTAAAACCCAATTGCTTTCCCTTAGTCGGGATAAAATAATCAATTTTCCATTTTCCATTTTTTTGCCATATTTCAAAGTTTCAATTGCAAGAAAACCGCATTATACATTCGAAATTTAGTAGTCGAAATCTTTCCAATTTTGGCTTGTCAAAGCGCATCTCACTCGGTCTTACCACTATCGAATTTAGTCACTTTGATGGGTCATTATCGATTTTCCGCTCTCGATTGAGTGAACTGCAATTAAGCCACTAATGTTCAGCTGACAAATAAGATAATTTAAATTCCCCGAAACTAGTTAATTTTCGATACTAGCTTGATAATAATTTAAACCATTATTCCAACATATTGTACCGACAATATATAGTTAAGTGCTAAATAAAATCTTGAAATTTATGTTTATGTAATAGTGTCATATTATAAAAGCATTTTTATACCATTCTATTTTTTTTTTATTTTAAGACGAAGACCAGAAAATATTGCTTGAACTGTGTGCGGTATGACATTAGACAAAAAAATGACTCTATTCGTTTGGTCTGACTCATTATCGTGTGAATAACTGGGGTTGTGAATAGAGATTAGACTTAGAAATAGAAGAGACAATATACACGGCGCTGACGAAAAAGAACTGGGATAAAGGAAAGTAAATAATTAGCATAGATGTGCTCTCTATGTAGTTCTGTGACCATAACCGAAACGATTGGTTATCCTAAATAAAAATGTATCCAGAACCGTAACCGATATTTATTATAATTTTCTTTTTCCATAATGTTAATCTTAAAGAGAGTAGCTAATATTTTAAAGCTAGTCATTTTTTCTGTGATGATACCTAATACTAAATAACAGCCTTCAAATAAAGTCAATTTAATATCCGTAACTAAATCAATCGGATAATTCAAAATAATTTCGTATCCGAAATGACATATCCATAACATCCCTTATAATTAGGTTGTTTATGTAGCATCATATTTACGTTCAATCAACAAAGAGGATAACATAGACAAATCTAAATATCTGTAGATGTAGTACGTCAAACTTATTTCCATTATTTTACAAAAACTTTATATATAAAAATTTAAAATAAAACAAGCGTGAAATCAAGATTATCAATTACCTACATTATATGTCGGAGCTTATAGTTTATAATTATTGTGAGCGTGTAGTAAATTGCTTTTGTTTCGTGTTGCTTACACGAATAATACGCGCTATAAATACTTTTTAGTCGTAATAATTTCGGCTATTAACTGTTAATATATTTTATAAACATTAATTTGTAACAATAACTGTTGCTTATGATAATGGAATAAATTAAAGGTATACTACGGCCGTTACATTGATTTACTTAAAGTTTATATGTAATTTCACTTTGGCGATTAATTAATATAAGTGATGTTAAATAAAGGTTTAACTTTTATTTAACCTTTATTTAACATCACTTAAAGCGGCTATTTGATTGTTTGATCGAATACAAATATATGTTTTGCTGACATTATTGATAAATCATACGATAAAATAAGACAAAGCATTGTTTAACGAATCACCCTCTAAACAAGATCTATTGTTTAATCATTCGCAAGTGTCATTGGCGAAATCCCTGTTGGCAAAAATAAAAGCCATTAAAAATAGTTTCATCATATTACGCAATACAAGACATAAAACATATATATATATAATAAGTGCGATAGTGGTATTAATAATATTTAACTAATAACAACATTTCATTTTATTCAAAGAGTAATTTGTTTCTTGCCGTTTCGTCTTGGTAGAAAAGTGGCAACCTAACATTCAATTTAATACTGTTAAATGATGTTTTAAAAAATCCTACTTAAATAAAGTACATTTTAACTTCGATTCATGATTTTGATTTGGTACATCCCGATGGAAAAGGAAAAATAAACAATCATAAATTTGTATATAATAAAGTGACTTACCATTTTGTCAATTTGCGTAAAGACGACAGTGAAGTACGGAACGTTGTTCGTCCTGAAACAAAATGTAAAGTAATAAAATAATATTCATTTTCAAATGAAATCTAAAACAACAAACAATACCTCGAATCACAAGAGAAAGCTTTCGCTAACTCGATTGTATGATAAAGCGAGTATATTCGCATATGACAATACTAATGGGAATTGCAATATGTTTCCGTGGAGGACATTCAGCCTTTGTGAAATTTAAATTTTAGTATTCTACGTACCTAACCCTATATACCTACCGTAATATAGGATTAAGTTATCACATCCCTAACTTTGACTATTTTATTATCATACATATGTATATTTGTCAATGGCGTTTTCCTTCGAAAAGTTGAACACAAAATTATACCTAAAAATAACCATGCTTATTGCAATTATTTATTATAATTTTGTAGAATATTATCCGTTCCAATTATCACATTAATAGGTTTGATAGATTTTCAGTTACTGAGAGAAGGAGATACGATATTAAATTTAAATAATATATGTATTAAATATAGAGCCGAGATAGCCCAAACTATTATTTGTGTTTATAATTTACATTACGCGTTCGGTGTAAGATGAAAATCTTCCATAAAGCCACCAGCCAGCATTGGAGCAAGATAGTGGAATAGTCTCAGAACCTTCGTCAAAAGGAGAGGAAATCTTAGCCTAGAAATTCGACATTTACAGACTTTTACGTTTACTTATTATTAAAACTCAACCGAATATATTAAATAGTAATTAAAAGTTATAACTCCGCCGATGAATTTGCACAAAACGCTATCAAACCAACAACATACTCGCTGTAAATGGCTTTGTTACTGAAGCTGCGTAAACATGACGGTTGAGATTAGTTTAGTAACAGTAATCGTAGGTCGGGATTACTTTTTGTCACGTGGAATAGTATTACTCAAAGTGACGTAACATTTGTATAGGTGAGCGTGCACGTATTTGAGCTTGTTAATTTGTGTTTGTGTGCGTAAAATGCGAGTTTTATAGGTGATAAAAATTTATGTCGATACGTGTCACTGTATCATACATAAAATCTATACGAAAAAACCCTCTTTTTATGCTTTCGAGTATAAATAACCTGTAAAAAATAACATTGTGATGATTTCATCTAGATAAATTAAGACAAGACTACGTTGTGTTACTAGTAGATCTTCTTTATTTATGTTTTTCTTCTCGTGTTTTTTTCAGTTCCTTGGATACCTTGTTCACGTTATGTGATGACCATATATTTTCAATGTAAGCGGTAAAAATTATTTATTTACAACATAACTTCAAAAATCTCTAATTAAACCTAAAATTATCAGTCTTTCTCTAATATATTGTGCATGTATTATACATATAAACCTTCCTCTTGAATCAATCTATCTATTAAAAAAAACGCATCAAAATCCGTTCTGTAATTTTAAAGATTTAAGCATACATAGGGACAGACTGCGATAAGCGACTCTGTGCTATGTAATGATTAAATTAAGTCGTTAGCTTACGTCTCGAAGAGGGGATGATAGTAAGTGAGCCCCTGTTGCAGGTCGATTTGCACGAGCGTGATGAGGTTGACGAGGTCTTCCCCGCGCTCGGAGTCAGTGTCCTGCGCACACAGCGCCTCGTACCATTCCGACGAACCCTTGCGCAGCGCGCATACTATCTCACTCCTGGTTTGGGATAAGTTCAATAAATCAGTGATTTGTTTATTAATACATAGCTTAATAAGAGGCCAACTTTAGTTAAATTTTATTAAAACTTGTTCTAATATATTTTTAATGTTTTACAATTCTCGTTACCATTAGAAAAGTATGTGTATTTGTTTTTGTAAACCTTAAAAACTCTTCCGAAATAAATTTCCGGAGTTTTGAAAACCAAAGTAATTTTAAGTTTTGTGAAGTTTCAATCCTATTTTAAATGAATCCTATTGTGACTTAATCTATTTTAAAGTTAATTAATTTTAATATTAAAAGAAATATTTAATATATTTGAAAAATAATAATAACTTGTTTATCAAAAACAAAATTTGCATCTCCTTGGTATCGCCTGAGGTATTCTGTCATAAATTATGAAGTTTAAAATGTTTATATTTGATTTGAAGAGGGTCAGCTTCATTTAAGGGGTAAAAGACAAAGTTCACTGACCTAATTTCATTATTAAAAGGACAGCAGCGCCAAAATGCTTTCATTTGTGAGAGCTGATTGAGACAACGTAAGAGGTATTCCAATCTGAAAGAAAGAGTATTGCTATATTCATGTGTATTACTTTTAAAATGTGTAAAACTTATCTTTCAAAACATAGCCAAAAAAAAGGATGGATTGTGAATAATTCGATAATTACTAAGAAAAAAAAAAGTTTCTTAAATAATATTCAACCCATACGGGTCATTTGTCTTAGGGGTATATTTTCGTATATAAAAAATACACGAATCAAAATAATATTTTTTGAACGGTTCTATAAAAAATGCAAAGTTTTTGTTTCCAGGTAGTTTAGAATTATTGGTTATTACACAAATTTTACTTGCAGTGATCAAATGTTGTAATTCCTAGCGTTATTAATTTTATATTTTCATTTCACAGGACCTCATTAAATATACTTACTTGTTGAGACTCAAATGATGCAGTACGGGGTATAAGTCTCGATGTAAGCGCAGTTGATGAAGTGCACGCTCCACAAACTCGCAGAAGCAGACCGCGAGCCACCTTTCCTCATCTCGTGTAGCGCCCGATCCTGAATCTCCGCTCCCGCTCCCGCTTCCTAGGCTAAGACTCTCACTCGCGCACCATGCCCGCTCCAACTCGGTCAGCAACTTATACATGTACCTGTTATTTAGAAAAATTATATTCTTCCGTTCTAATTTGTCTATGTAATATCTGATGCTCATTTATCCAACCTATCATTTAAAAAAATGTACTGTAATTCACGATTGCACGCAATATGTGTATGTAATATTAATAGTATGGGACATATAATTAATAATATGCACGCGTTAGGAGGTGTATATTGACAGTGGGCGTTCAATCGAATACACGGTTGAATGATTGTGTTGAACATTACGTGTTAATTAAAGTTACGTTGTTTATTACAAGAATTTATTTCAGTTTAAAATATGTAGGATAATTAAAATTCGCTAATAAACTCCTATTACATCTTTCTCTATATACATTTAAAAATATATATACAAAATAAAAATGAAGTTGTCAATTAAAAATTTTTGTAAAATTTTCATTTTAAAATAATTTTCACTTTTATTTAAAACGAAAACCAAAAACAGGTATAAATAACAACAAATATATTACAACAGCAAAAAAATCGTACTTCGGGTCCAGCGGTGCTTCGCTGTTGAGCTTGCACGATGCAGCAAAGCGAGCAATTGCTGCTTGAAGCGAGCTCATGTCCCCTTGCACTGCGTGTTGGTGCAAAAGCGTCTGCGCCGCACCACATAATTCTCCCTCCCATTCACCGCTCTCGCTTTCCGCTCCGCTCGTAGATGTACTCGCAGCCATATCAACCTCATGAGCCAAAAGTACGCCAAACAGACGCTCGTGTTGCCGCACCTTTAATTAAAAGTTTATGAAAATAAACCTTATCGTGTAGTAGCGTTTTATATTATTGTAAAACTTCGATAAAAATAATTTTCACTTCATTAATATCGTCAACAAACATGTTATTGCTAACTATTAACACGGTATCACGGTTGAAATGTATGAAATACTTTTGTATGCATAAGACTATCAATAAACATATGAAGAAAAATGCTACGTATTTAACCCTGTGATACCCTATCACAGGGTTAAATACGTAGAGTTTAGTACAGGCCTGTCTGGGCGTAGACCACCCACTCAATAAATAATTCTATCGCAAAAATCAATAGGTACTCTGTATTTCTGCGATCTGGTTTGAAGAGCGAGTGAGCTGGTGTAATTACGGGCACAAGAGGCTTAACATCTTAGATCCCATTGATGGCGGTGCATTGACTAAAATTAAAATAAGTAGAAGATACTGAGTTAAATATCTATTGTACATTAATTTAATAAATATATTCATTCAACCAATAAGATGAATGTTGTTTACACCTTTAATGACGTATCATTTTGTATGTTACCCAACAGATATTAATTTTAAGTGCTTAGTGATATGTTGATGGTGTAACTTTTCCAATAAATAAATAAATAAATAAATAAATAAATAAATAAATAAATGTCCTTCATCACAACCAAATGTACCAAATATGCCATTTACTTATAGTTCAACAATGACCTAATAAAAGTTTAACTACGATTATTGATTTTGAAATAACGATGACCTAAAAGCTACCTAAAGACAATTATAAAAATGCGACGTCTTTATTGCCTTCCGCTCTGTAATCGATTTATGGATGCCGATGGAAATCGGAACGTAATATTCGCATGTGACAGACATAAGCCTTCGCAGTAGATAATTCCCTGTGAGTGATCTATTCCCGTAAAGATAAAAAGTCAACACGTGAGAGGACCGTGAATGTGAAACTAGCATTAGAGGATCGTTATCATCCTCACTCAAATGTAAAAGTGAATTTGTTCGTGAGTTACGTTTTCACGTCTTAATTACTCAAACGATCATCATAAAATTACACATACATTGTCAGGAGTACAGAATGAACATACATACATACGTACCTTGCACTTTTTTCCATATTCTACCCAATTCATTTAATGAGAAATTTCGACATTAAAGTGTGAGATATATTCACTGATTAATTTAAAATTTAAAGTAACAAATATTTTCTAATAAAAATATCAATATATTTAATTCAGAGTTTTTCGTCGTTCATAGCCGTAAGGTATTCTAAAGAAGTGTTCTTTTTTCAAATTACCCTATTTCAAACTACCCTCTATGAATGTATAGTCGTTTTTGAAATATGAATTAGCGGTGTGACCGCTCGATAATTAATGTTTTAAAAAACGAAGCTATTTAGTATTTCTGTACTTTCTGAAATTATAATATATTTTTTTGTTATAGGTTTAAAGTAACGTTATCTTGTTATATATTACCAAAGACGATTGAAATAGAAAATACCAAATACAAATATAGACCTAAATAATAGCGTCACATTATCAAATAAACCAAGAAGATGATTACTTTAATGATAATGTAAGTAGAAGCTTATATACGAGCGATCAGTCTGAACTCGAAAATAATGAGGCTGCATTTTCTTTAACAATCGAAACAAAATTAAAAGAACCCGAAATGTGTACAACCCAATATTCTTATTTAGTGATTTTGAAAAGTATTCACTAAATTGGAGGTAAATTAAGAAATAAAGCGTTTTAAAAACCACATAATAAAAGGCGTGGAATACCTGGGTATTGTTTGGGACCCGTGGAAAATTTTCTACCCACTGCAAATATTCACAAAATAAGATCTCAAAAGTTCTGCAACGAAGCTTTACCAAACTTTACAAATTACAAAATGTCGGAATGATCAATTTTGCAAGTTTTATCATACCCTGAGGCAAACTCAATCACTGTCAGCTCCAAAGGTTCATAAATAATTCGCCACAACAATCTCAATTCAAAAATTATTGCGTTGAACAAGGAATCAAAGGAATACCTGATTTGGTGATACATGTCAATTGTACAAAACATTTTTCGGATGCTTCATACGTAGCATAAAATAGACAGTACGAATCTGATAGGTGATTGGGTGCTTACGTTAGTGGGCCTGCCTTCATATATGAAGGACCTCTTAGTCTTTTTAAAAGAGCATGATCAGAGTCTCTACTGCTCTATCATTCACTAAAAAACCGATAACTAAATCATATACATCTGCGGAACTAGGGAAGGGAGATTCCAGATTCAAAATCTAAGGATCTGACATAAAGTTTTTTTGGAATATTGGACAGATATCACAAAGACATAGAAACTTTTCATACTCCCAAAATATACAACACCAAAGCCGATAGCCTGTCCCGTTATCGTGCAATACCGGATTGGCTACTTCTAACTCAAATAACAACATTAATATTTGCCAAATGGTACGCGATGCATAGATTTGTTTGCGACATGACTAACTCAAATGGTACTTAGATACTACACTCCTTGGACAATTTATAATGTTCACAAAGTCCTAGTGGATGTTTCAACAGGTCGACGGCCCAAAACGTAGAGGAAGTGCATCTAGAAGTCTGGAGAAGTGGGGCTGGCACGAACCATTTACAGATTTGACAACTGAGCAAAGAAACCTTCTTGTGAGCAGTTGGTGTCCCTTGACCATCAAAACATAAAAACCAGCATGGTATTGGTGGATTATATGAGCTGAAACCAATAAGGTTTCATATAATAAGCCTACAGGTTCAAATTTAGCACGCTTCTTATCAGATTTATTTCATATGGAAAAAATATCTTATAATACCATTTTGGTACAAGAATCTGTCGTGAATACTCTTTGGAATTCAGAGTACTCTGACTATCTCAGTCGACATCCTCTTCTGAGACGTATATTAAAGGCTTGAAGCAACGCCCATCCACCCACTTGAAGTACAAATAAAACTGGTTTGGGATGTTCACTAAGTTTTCTAATACTTGTCACAAAGAGATTTATCTACAAACAGTTTATACCTAATATCAAGACAAACAGCCGTTCTTTTACTCTTGTAATCTGGAAGAAGAGAACACGATTTGATACTGCTACGCATAAATCTTTCGGTTCAAACTGATTCTAGTACGAATAGACAGTCTGGGTGGAAGCGAAAAAAAAACCACAAATCCTTAGACCTTGTCTATTAGTTAAATACTTTGATTCAGGTATCAGTAGCCATAAAAGGTGAGAATTGATTATACGTGATCATCTTTTTGTTACCATTTGTGGGCAAACCCGAAGGTAAGATAAAAAATACTAGTTCATCTAGCAATAGAGGCATAGGCAGGTAGTTTCAGATCTGCAGTTGTCTTTAAAAGTTGGATTACGAATACTCCCGTTGAGTAATTGAATTAATTTAAGTAGGTAATTTAAAAAAACAATGATAGTTTTTTGCGTCACTTTTTTGTTACATAAATATACTCCAAGTGGTTTAAATAAATGTCTATAATGTCATACATTTGCAGGTAGCAATTACCTCTTTAATTACACGTATGCTGCACATCACTTCACGTCTACTCGTGACTGGTGATTAATAGACTGAATGGAAATTTCCTCAGAATTAAATCGCTTGCCATTTAAAATCTTTGATATTTAAACGTTCAAAAGACATTATTAGGGCATGCTTTAAACACTTCTTTACTTGTACAATAAGTATTTTGGTTATAAGTTGATAAGAATATATTTAGTTTTTTTATATTAATTATAATTAAACGACTCTGAGTAAGATAGTGATTCGACATACTAAGTATATATTAAATCTACAATGAATATCACATTAATTATATTTTTTAAAAGTACAGGATCAATCTCCATTAAATTTCCTTTACAACTTTACAACAAGAGTATAATAACTATAATTAAATACCTACAATAATAGATTGTTGTGTAATAATAAAAATAGTTGCCGAAATGAGACAAAAAAAAATGTTTCGATCATAAAGCATCATAAGTCGTTGAATATAGACGGGTGTTATTCGAAAATCATGAATTTATACTTTTTTACGGATAAAAAATTATTTATTTTTTAATAACTAATTATACGCATTTTTTAATGTAGTGTTATGTAAAATTGTATAATTTCATCTTCAATAGATAAATATCTAAAGTCGCACCTATATTTATACAATGTTTCTGTGTAAATGTCGTAAATGGTCGTATAAGTATGATCAGTTAATCCAGCTTACATATATTTGACAAACAAACAACCTACGGGTACTTATTGATTTCTAAAAATATAATTGAAATGTAGAAATCGTGGAAAGAATACAGAGTCCCGAGTCGTATTGAATGAAGTACTCTCGAGAAATGAATTAGATTTATCGTGTAATCACAATTTCGCTTCACTCGCTGACTCAATCATTTATTAAGCTAACGCAAAAGTTCAACCAAAGCTGGACCGGGATACATTACACGAAAACAATATTTTTATTTTAAACGGAATTCAATAATTATATTCAACTTACTATTTCAAATTTATAAGGAATTAAAAATTTCACAGAGAATATACATACATTCCCGAGCACATCCAGCTTGGGAATGTATACACGAAAATTATTTACTAATAATAAATATTCTATTATAACTGTGGTAAAAATAGTAGAGTTCCTTGTTTGACATAGGTATAATATGCAAGCTATATAAACAAATACGGCTGTGGACATGATGTGACAATTGCTACTTCTATGATTAATATTATCTATGGTTAATTACGAGGATTAGTGAAGTGAATTAGTGGTTCCGTTTTCACCAATATTGCTGGCAATTTATTTTAAATATTTAGCTCAAATGTTTAAACCATTTTGAGCTTTTAGAAAAAAAATCGATGTTGTCTTGAAATGAAACATGCAGTCACATCGAAATAATAAAAAAAGATACATGAAAGGCACGGACAACGAGAAAAAAATATTAAGAACATTTTAATTTCTGTGGAATTCAATTGCAGTGACCTGAACAGCTACGCTCGGAGTTTCCCCGAAATCGCAACAGTAATGATAAAATCCGCAGACAAACCAACATAGCCCGAAGAATTTCTCAATTGTAATGGCAGTGGACGGGGCACATCGCTCGCAGAAATCACGCTGGGGCCGAAGGGTTCTCGAGTGGCGACAATGATACGAAGGCATAGCCATAGGCAGGCCAAGGCGGACCGACTATCTTGTAAGGGTAGCAAGAAGCCACTGGATGCGGATAACACAAGACAGGCCATCGTGAACATAATTGAGGAAGCCCCTTGTCCAGTAGTAGCCGATCTGCGGGTTATATTCTGATCATGATATTTCGCAAATATATTTTTGATTAAAATCGTAATATTCGCTTTGCCATTTGGCTAAAAAGTGGTAACTATAAGTATACAACGGTAAAAGGAACCTATTTAAAAATATTTATTTACTTGATTCACACATTTAATTAAGGTTTAATTCAAATAAGGAATGCAAAATAAAAATTGTTGTACATTGTATTTTTAAATTAAATTCCTTTTTAATTATATAATTTCTAAGATGGTCCTGGTGTCCAAGAACTGGTGCTCATTTAGCTCAAAGATTGATCTCGGCAGATTAGAGTGGTAACAACGTCATTATCCACGATAAAAGAGGACTCCAAATTAATAATTATATTACACTCACCACCAATTTAATTGTATTACTTATTTAATTTACATATTAATTAATCATGGTAACAAAAGAGCGTTATGAATTATCTAATTGAATTTCAAGAGTCGGAGTACAGCGAGGTATGTCGGTCGGAGATTAATTACTATATGATGGGTGGTGGACATAAACTATTAAAGCTGATGTTATTACGTCATGAATGTATGGACTAATGGATCTCAGTGGAAAACTAATAAAAATTTAATGCCCGGCTTACTACTTCAGAGAGTTATCACAATGGGATTTTTGTCGTAAGTTTTTCTTTTGTGGTTATAAAAAAAATCTGTTAGCCATAGATTATGGAACTAATTGTGGCTTGTAATTGGTTCACTTTTATTATCAATAGGGAATGAATAGTAGAACAAATACAAATCGATGACGATTAGATCACGTTGTTTTGTTGCGTAAGCGTATAACTTCAAGTAAAATTGTGGCGAATAATTATTCAAATCAAATCAAATGAAATTATGATTTATTCAAGTATGGCTCTTCTGCAAGAAGCAATTCTGAACCGTCATTTTACAGGATTAAACAAAATTTAACAGTAATTATTAAATAAAAAGTTTTTGAACTTTTTTCCCCTGGAGTTTATTGAGGCTTTATAATATAAAGTAATATTTATTTTTATATGATCAATTTAAGTAAAGTTTTAATCGATATCAATTTCTTGAATTTTGCTTTGATTCAATTGATATCTAATATTATTTTTTGTACAGTGTCTGAAAGGAAAACGTATACAAAGGCAAACGATGCCAAGATATAAATAAAAAAAAGACTTTCTAAAGCAGAATGAGGACAATCTTGGTATCATTAAAATTTTTAAAAAGAAAAAAATATAAAGGTATTCTAATAATTATCTACATATAATATTAATATAAATAATTTACTCAATTGAAATTGCTTCAATTTAACTTTTTTGAAGTAAAAAAAAGAAAACACATTCAACATATACTTATTATAATCGTAAGTAAAACATGCGGTCGCTAGCTAGTAATTAATTTAACTCCCAAGGTGAGCTCCTTGCCGGTTCTCATTACAATGTTTGATATATACAAGATGATAAATGTCAACCGAGCTGTGTCGTTCACACTTGATATTTCGATCTGCTCTTGTCAATCTGTATGTGCAAAAACATTCTCCAAAACCGAATCAAGGCTAAGGTTTTTTACCATATGAATTAAATTGTTATACAGAAAATCAAATTAACGGTTGCCCTTTAAAATTAAATAAATTATATTTTCGTTTGTCAACTTTATATTGAAAGAAATTTCAGGCGTAGCACGAATGCTTTATCAATGCGAATTTCTAAGCTTTAGGCTGCTTCTAGGCTGATTGAGAATTTTTCGACGGTGAAACCCGATAACTTGACTGAAGTTTGAGCCGACGACTTTGGGATCTGAAACCTTATCAGCTAGCCAATTGTTCAAGAGGATATCAAAACTGTACTAGTATGTCAACGAGATGCACTAATAATATCCTAGCTTAAGAACCTGCGTGTAGCCCAAATAAAATAAATTTATCATGTATTCTTACCTGCTGCCAATTATCATCATCATGTCTGCCAGCTTCCCTCGCCGAGAGCCAGAGTCTCAACCTGATGCGTCCCTGAACTGAAGAGCGTTGAGAGCGTGCCTCCAACTTGTACCACGCCTCAACACCCGTTGACGGTATCTCTCGTAGTGGGATGTTTATAGATCCTATTTCAAAATATCACCATATATAACTGGCCCCATAGCAAGCTGTCCAATTAATAAAATTTGATCTATAAAATGTTGTCAGAATTGGTTACCAATGACCAGTACTTTAATAAAAAAATAATGAGAGTTAAACATTCCAAGGTCATCGGAAAAATATTGGCGCCTCAAATGAATTCTAGAGGTCGGATCTTTATCTCGGATATATATATCGGATTCTTTTAACCGCCATTTTAGTATTGACCTATTACTAAAAATCATTGACTTCCTATAACCAATATGGACCGCTTTTTAAGAGAGTTTATATTTCTTTGGTCGCTTATTATATATTAGATGAAAGCTAAATAACTATTCATTTATTTATAGTATTCCTTACACCAAAGATTTATAAAGTTAAACAGTGTAAATGTGGTCAACAGTGGTTATATATATATTTTCATGTTACACTATATAAATGAAACAATGTGTAGAAAATATTTCTTTAATGTTCATATGGACGTTTTTTTATAGGAATGAAATAAGTGTAAAAATAAATTTGGTATCGGTATTTAGGCTTTTGTTTATAAGTAAAGTAAAGTTGTTACAATGTTGTAAATTTACCACCCAAGAGGGTAAAATCAAGGATGAAAATATTTTGCACATTTTTTGTATAAGAAACATGGAAATCGGGGCTTAGTTTTTTGTTCACAGGTAAAATACCAACGTCCAACATTGTATTCTGATGGAATATTCCATTGGGTACACAGCTATTATTATATATTAATTAATTGAAATAGAATCCTGTAAGCCTCCTTACCGCAACTTCAACTAGAAGTCGTCTACCCAAAGGTCGTCTGGAAGAGGTTATTATTTAAGCAATAATGTATGAATATATATTTTTTTAGGTGTCTATTGTGCTTTGTATTTTATATATCAAGTATATTTAAAATGTTTTTTATCATCTTCTGCATAGAGATGGTAATGTATATATATTATGAAATATTATATTATTATATTATTATTACATATCAGATGAAATAGATATTATAAATACATAAAGCAATATAGAAATCAGAACACCACCTTGCGAAATGCCATAACGTAGTTTTACGAGATAAAGAAAAAAAAAAGCTTGTTTACACTGCCGTTGCAGATACAAGGAAGAACGGAACCATTTTATTTCTTGTCAAGATATAGATATATTAAGAGCAGTATTATTCATTTTAATCTTAAGTCATCAGTAATTTTTCATCACAGCAAATACGAGGAGAACAGAACGAAAACCGAATTGAAAAAGGTTTTAAAGAATTTTCTTGCAGGGAAATGATTTAATTGATTAAGGTTACCTTCAATAACGCTTGAGATAAAAGGAAGGATAGAATCAGGACGGTTGATTACTGTTCAATATTTTGCTTTTACTTGCAATATTTAATGTTGGAATTAATATAATGAAATGAACATGAAATTAAGAATATATATAAATATATTTATGCTGGTGTTTCTTATTTTAGTTTAGAAATTGATCTTTTTCTAGTCTGTTTGTGTATTTGTTCTTTCATAAATATTTTATGAATAACCTCAAATTGCTACCAATTGGAGGTCAGACTGAAAAGTAAACATTTATGTATACACAAGTGATATTCGTCGTTCTTATTTAAAAGAAAAAAAAGAAGAAAATTATCAAATTTTATTTAAATATGAAGAGAAAATTGTATTGGACATGCATTTTTTTTTCTAAGCTCAGCCGGCTGTAAAATCTTCTTATCGGTGCTCGTAGCCAAATTATTTCCTTTCTGTATTAATTCGAATGCTTACAGCGCATTTGACTTCCTAAATAAATATTGGATTTGGTCTCTACCATTAATCTTGTTATATTCCATTTTTCATCGAACTCGAACCTTCATCGGCCAGACTTTAAAAAAAAATGGGCTTGGAATGAATGCATAAATAATAACTCTACTTCAGGTATATATTCAAATTTCTTTTAGAATTGGAATTTTAATATGTTTAGTATAAGCAAGTTTTTCTACGAGCAACAAAAATTTATTAAGTTTAGGAATTGCGTAACAGTCGGATACCAAGTCAATCCGACGAGGATTTCAAGGTCTTGGGTAATTTTAAAAGAACAAATGAAAAAAAGAAGACGATCGTAATATAAATGAGAAAAGTAACATTTGTACGTAAATACCGATATTGCTGTGGAGTTGTTTTACGTTTTATTTTTATAGGATGATTGGAAACGTGATATTTTGACAATTCACGTACTGTAAAATAGAATCTGACATTTCAATGTACGTAACAAAATACTACATCAGTACTAATGAGTTAAAGGGTAAACTAATTCTCCCGTTCCTCCAACCCGTTTGAAGTTTAATTAACACATTCCGAAAATATCCGGTTTCACATCAATTTATTTTTTTTAATCAAATAAACTACCGACTACGTTTAATAAAAATAATTTATTGATATTAGTTAAAAAAATACCTTATAGTAGACATTATAATGATTACAAGTTTACATTTAATTTGGAGACCACTTTCCCGAATAACAAGGAGCTCGGTGAGGTACGTATTTGTAATTGCTAAAACTTCTTTCAGAAATAATAGTATTTCTATAGTTAATCCCCGTTTAAAGTGTAAACTGATAACAGTTTACACTTTAAACGAGGATTAACTAAATTCAGGTTTAGGCACTACAATATCAGACGTTCCGTTTTCTTTTCCTTTTATATCACGATTACGGTATATTTGTGAAAGTCAAGATAACTATCACTTTAATGATTTTCAGTAAGATCTTAGTTATTTTGTAATTAATTTACTATTTTAACGTAATAAATTCATACACAATCTCCTGTCTATTTGTAATAGATAAAGTCTGTATAGGTTGTCTATTTAGAAAATTTAGTTAAACATCCTATCTCTAGGTTTCCGCTAATTTCATACCAAAAAACATTATAATTTGTAGCACATATTAACAATGTTAATTATAATTTTTTAGCACGGGTATGGAAAAGGTCTCCTCGAGTTTTTTTTTTAAATATTTCGGTAAGTCTACACAAGCTGTACCAATCATGTATAAAATTAAAGAAATGCCACATGTAATCATAACCTAATTATATAACTTCGTTCTGCTATAGCTTTTTTAAGCAATATAGACCAAACATTATCAATAAATTCAATAATTAAAACCCTTTATTTGATGTATGCTTTTATAATTTTCGGATTTAATACCATACTTTGTTTAAGTTTATATTTTCCTGTTGATTTCATTTGAATACGAACCGGGTAGTTCGAATTTGTTTATTTTCATTTTGAATACGATTGACATTTTAAGTCAATGAGATTTAATGTACTTTAAAGTGATTTAAGTTAATATATATAGTGCAAAATGCTATGTTTTAATGACATATAAAACACGATGTATACCTAATCTTATAAAAAAAAACATTTTTATTTTATTTAATTAGTGAATCTCTTATAAAAAAAGATGTAAAATACCGGTAACGATTCGACTCAGAACCTTGTTTGGGTCTGAGTGCGTCAAATCCACTTCTTAGTTATTGTACATATTTTTTACTGCTGTGTTTTAGTTGACTAGCTATGTAATCCATTATAATTTTGGTAACAAGAACATCATATCTTGGACCCTGTGGCTGACGGCATATTAACGTTGTACAGAGTGATTTATACAAGCAGTACCAATTTCTATGAGCGAAGGTGTCACTTTGTGTATGTGTGTGTCACATTGTGTATGTGTGTATATGTATGTTATATTTGTTACATATATAACACAATGAATAAACATTTATCTTCTTACCAAGGAAATCATCCTGGCTCCCTTGACGAGCGCTCTGGCATACTTGTTTAAAGAAGCGGCCGAGGCCTCGTACTCCACGCACTTCATTGAGACGCGACACCGCATCCAGTACAGAGCTCTCGTCATCGTGATCCCAGATGTCTAGGTGCAGTACGTCCGACGATATATCGTCGATGTCACTAATTAAAAAAATATTTTATTACATTTACAATAGTAAAGAATAATATTAATAAACTATAACGAATAATCACGTAACAAAAAACAATATTAGTTAAAATCCCAGTAAATGATAACCCCTGCACTACGGAAAACAAGAACATACGAAGACGAGATAATACCCTCGTCCAAAATTCTTGTCTACCAATCCTCTATAGTACACTTTTTCACGTGTTCTCTCACGAAGGCGCGCCGCTCCGTGTTAAATTATTATCGGCATACATTATCAAATATAATAATCGAATTTGTTTTTTTTTTTTAATGTCTTTATTCTTATATTAATCATCTAACGTACACTAAGAAGTCACTTTATTACAGTTCAGTACCTATTTCTTAACCGTTTTTCTATTTGTTAACCAAGTTCGTATATATATATATGTATATATATATATATATATACTTTTTTTTTTTATTCTGGAAATAACATTTTCAAAACCTTAAATTATTTATTTATCTAGATAGTGTCTAATTTATATCATATAATAAAAATAATAATAAATTTCTTTAAATAAATTCTTCTTAAAATTTGTTGCTTTGTATTGATAATATAATAATTGAATAATATTTAAATTTCAAATCTCTAAACAATTACGATAAGACAAAAGCCAGTATCAAAACAACTTTTGCATAAAATTCAAACATGTAAACGATTTAACGTATATGAATCGAACACAAAGCGCTAAGCCTTATATTGTTGTATGAAAATGTTATTGAAGTTCGTTCACAGACTATTTTTATGTCGACCTTAAGCCCTGGAATGAACAGCCGAGCATGAAGCGACGCAGTGCAACGCCGAATCTACTAATCGATCGTCTGTTTAATGGACGCCTCCGTCCAAAACCACGACCGGATACTTCGACAATGTTGATATTACTTTACTTTTACTAATATATACAAGATTGTTATTACTACCAGTATTTAAAACGGGATATTTGCCATGTTTTTTATTTTTATTTGGTGGAGCTCGATATTTCGACATTATCTACGAATGAACAAGACATTTTAAATACTGATAGTAATAAAAAAAATATTGTTATATTGCAAAAGTGTTTAGTAAACTATTAATCAAACTGAATAATATAAAAAATAATTTGATAATTTTTGCCACAGGTTCAGCTAGTATAAATTAAATCAAAGGAAAGGAACAGCCTGTAAACATATCATTGTTACTCTAAAGCCTTCTCTCTACTCTTCTTGATAAGAAGTTTTGGATCTTACTCCAACACTCCTTGCTACTTTCTAATTTTATACCAAAATATATCTAATTTTTTTAAAATATATATTGACAGACTGAAGCCCTCACCAGTAATAAAGATATTTCAAATTTGAAAGATTTTTAAATGTGTACTAAGAAAGGATTTGGGCAAATTTATTAACTTTGAGGGGGATCTTACACCACCTAAATATTTCAACCAACTTGACTGGCTCGTTGTTCTAGTGGCTAGAAATAAGGCGATATCTTCTGAGGTCCAGAGTTCAAACGCCTAATTCGGGCTGATAAAATTTATTGGGTTTTACGATTGAAAAATTTTCTGTAACAGGTTGGAGTCTGGAGTCTGAAAGTTAGAAGTGTATACACTCCATTACCTCGAAGAGAGTGCACCTATGCTTGCGCACATAATTGTGCACTATAATATGTCCCGCGTAGTTGCCTGGTCTCCCTTGAGATAGCCGTTTTAGAGGGCCGCCGTGGCCGAAATCGATCGGGACAACATAATTTCTACCAAGACAAATAAGCATAATGGTAATATACTTATTACAATATTTTATGGACTAACAAAGCAAAGACAAAAGAAACAATATTGAATCACAAGGTCTTATGAGAGAGAGAATGAATCTGTGCAATAAATTAGCTCCGAACAAAAAATAAAAAAAGTTTTCCTTAGTGTGATTTGGTCAGAGAAACTTACAATTTGAATATTTCTAATGAATCTTATTGTATTATAATAATTGGCTTTATTGATATTATCAATTATTCCCTTAATACAAGCAAATATATTTACTTCATTTGGTCTTCCAAGCGATGTAAAGCAAAGTTTTTATAAAGGTTGATATAAACATTTTTGTTTACTTTATTCTCCAGGTGTAAGGAGAAGAATCATTAATAAATATATATACGTATATAAGTACACACATACATTTTATGTATGTATCTATACATATCTGCACCCCGAATATTCAGATTCGAAAAAAAATCTGTCGTTCCCAAAACATAAAGATTTGCAAAAATATTGACTTTCTAGCAATCAAGTTATAACATAATAACCCTTAAATAAATAGGAATAAAACAGGACATCGACATAAGGATAGTTATAGCATTAGATACATTTTCATTGGCTCAACTCGATACTTAAACTCAGAACCTCGGGATAAGTAGCTTTATACAGCCATTATACCATCGAATCCGTTAATATTAATTGGTTTATGTAAAGGATATCTTAGTAGTGGACGGAATTTTGTATCTTTGTAAGAAAGCTCGAGCGTAAACAGCCAACGCGTATAATTAATTGATGAAGCGACATTACTGAAATATCAATAGGCCTTATTATATATTTGATAAGATCTAATCTACACATTTATAGTTTAACTAGAGAAATATTTTTACTACTACAATATAATTAGTACATTCTATTATACAAATAAATTAAACAGAAAAACGTGGCAACTGGCAAGTATATCCTATCCTATAAATCCTAACTCAAGTCATTTAATAAATAAAAAAAAAAAATGTTTCTTATTATTTAGGAAAAATATTTCAATGTTTTCGGAGCAATTTTCTATATTACAAACTCGATTGTAAGTATACAACACTTTTTGTTAATTGATGTTTTGTTTGAGCATGCGTTTTGGATTTTCATATCCGCCCGTGTCTCACTCTATCAACAATCACAAAATCTCGTTTGAATAAAAATAATCCATTTTGTCTATACATTAGAAGTTATTTATAACTTATTTTTATCTTGTGTGAAATATAATTACCTGAAACCCAAAGCTTTATTTACGTTTTAATTTGCAAGCTGTCAATCAGCGCGAGCTTTGTTTTATAAAATAATATTTTAGATGAGATGTTTTCGATTTAATTTAAATATATACAAATAAAATAATTATAACTGGCGGTATTATATAGTTAGTAATTTGTAATTGTTATATTACAAATTAAAATAAAATCAATATAAACTACAGTATTAGCGGATTAAAAAAAAGTCACGCTTCATCAGGTCATCTTCACAAGATGTAACTAAACGTAAGTCATTAATATAACCCTTATGTTGCAATGCATAAAACAGACAGAGCCAAAGCTGGATATATTTTTTGCACAGGAGCTCAGTATATCACACAGATAAGCACTAAAATAGAATCGGACTTATGAAAATTTTAAGAGGGTTAAATATTCTCCATTTTAAAGTCAAAAATATGATAACGATTGTAGGTATGAGACTAATTATGCCAATCATATATATTTTTTAACATCCATCACCTAAGAGGCTTAAATGAGATGAAAACTTGTAAGGAACAAAAGTCGAAGATAACTTACAATTTGAACGTCTCGTTCCATTTGGGTGACAGTGTGTGCGGTCGGACGCTTGTTGCCCGAATATATCGCGCTGGGAGTCTCCCAAGACTGTCGCGTTGCTGTCGACCATCACGACGTTTGAAGCTTAGTCTGAAGCCATGCTTACGACCTTCATCTTCAGAAGCGCGAGGCGAAGCAGGCAGAGACGCTGGCTGGATACCCAGCATGCAATAGGGATCGCTGAATCCTACACATAAATTATATATTGACTCATACATTTTATTTAAGGAGATTATTATTTATTATTATATAAATAATTACTGGTAAAAGGATTTTATTCAAGCATTTCCCATTTTTCAGATGATGCATATACATTATTTTGCATGTATACAAGCTGCTCAAAAAGATATATTTTTAAATTTATTTACGGATTTCAATCTAGAAAATTTGACGAGCTTGTAATTCGACTATGCGTAGGTCAATATAAAGTACTATAGAATTACTTCCTGGTAATTAACATGTACATATGTATACATAATATAATTAAAAACATACCACTAAACATAAAGAGTTTGTTTTGAGAAAAACAAAACATTATTACTTGTCACGTTTAGACAATTCAGAAACATGTCCATTTGTCCAAGACTAACAGAATTAAAACCGCATTGTGTAATGTTTTGTTTACTCGTTAAACAACTGTGAAACTCGCTATATAATGTTCAACTTACTAGCAATTTGATTTGAACTCCTCTTTGACATTTGTATAAAGTTTGTAGCGATTAAATTATAACCCGTACGTGGAAAGTTACGTCAATTGTTAGGGCATGCAGTGTCCGTCTGTGACAGAGGAGTTCTAACTACGTTTGTTAAACTGAGATATATTTTATTTATACGTAACACTTTAATTTGAGTGGTTACACATTTCAATGTTAGGATCTGTTACTAGTTGTGGACCTTTGTCGAGATACTGTGATAATGATATATTTTATGCAACTTAATAATCAAATATACTTTATGATAATGTTATAATGAAATTTTACCGAAATAACCCATATGCCCATTTATATAACGCACATAGAAATATTATTATTTAATAATCTAGTTGCATCTAATGTTGATGATTTTAAGTGAAATGTTATTTCATTGGGTATATTATCAAAAAAATAAAAAAAAAATTATCCTGAATTTGTTTATCTATTACCATGTTTAATTTGATTGGTACTATTTCCTTTTTAGGTCTTCCGCAAATACTACTAATAATGTAGCCCATCCCATGTGGCTATTATTCTATCATCGGAGAAGACTTTGTTCTTAAATTCCGATGATAGTACTTGACTTTGACGACCTCCGTGGTCGAGTAGTGTGTACACCGGTTTTCATGGGTACGCCACTACGAGATCCCGGGTTCGATTCCCGGCCCAGTCGATGTAGAAAATGTTCATTAGTTTTCTATGTTGTTTTGCGTCTGAGTGTTTGTGGAGTGGTACTGTCATTACATCTGATTTTCCATAACACAAGTGCTTTAACTACTTACATTAGGATCTAAGTAATGCATGTGATGTTGTCTAATATTTAATTATGTTCTGTGTGTATAAAATGTTAGCATGCATTTGCATACTGTTTTAAAAAAAAAAATCATTGTTATGTTCAGATTATGCTTATATTATATCAGACAAGGTATATGCCACAGATCTCTATATTAACTACAACCTATATAGTGAATTTTTTAATAAGACTCTTGACTAAATACTGATAATAAAACAGTTAGCAACATAAGTATTTTTAAAGTTTTAACATCGATATCATGTATTGAGATGGATTCCTAAGATATGCATGGCAATAAATGAGAAGAAAGAGTACGCTAGAGACGTAGTTAAAATACAGGCTGTTGAAAAAACAAGGCATTCGACTCAGAGTAACTTAAATAAAATCATCAAAATCCATTAGATGTTGTAGTAATAATAGTAATTGGGACAATTACTATTATTAATATTAATACTCGGAAAAAAATAATATTACTCGAAATTGGATTTGCATTAATAAAGAGAATAGGAAGGCAGACCCCACCACCAGATGGGAATAATAAATGCACAAGAGAGAGGGAGATTAATAAAGAGAATAGAGGAAGCGAATATACTATAATTCTTAGTAGTCAAATAATTAATTCCCTTTGATTAAATGAGTCACTAAGGCTAAGTATATCATATAATTCCGGGTACGGCATAGAACGTCTCAGCAGAAGGGTCTTATGTGACCTAGTGCATTATTGTCCACACTAACGATGTACATCGTTGAGTACTGTTATAATGGATTGCTCTCTTGGACAAGTACAATAATATAGCTTAGGATTTATTTTATTAAATGAAAGAAACAAAATTTATTTTATTAATTGAAACTGAATACCGTTTTTGGCTCTTTGAAAGAGTTACGCTTCACGATTGAGTCAGTTTGAGATCAATTTTACCGTTTATTGTTTTTATATTATATGATTAAATATTCGTTGCACACATTATATATAATCAACATAACATATAATATTACTAATCTATTTTTTTTTTATATACGTTATAACCGCTTGGAAAATTGTATTTTTATATTGTGTGCAATGGTAAAATTGCGTTTCCCTTTAGATTGATTCCCTGTTGGACTTTTGTTTACTTAATCGATATGGGCAATGCAGCGTCACGTCACGTTGCGCGAAGGGCACGTAAACTTTTCTCCTCTATTTGATGTTTTGCCAATAACGATTACAAATAGCAAATAATATATTATTAACAAAAAATAATATGATAAGTATAGCGAGTGTGTTGAAAGGAGAAAATTACAAACTAAGTAACATGTGAAGATCTTTAATAAACTAATAGATCTGATTTTTTGTATTTTGTATTATACAACATAAAATATATACACACTAAGTAAGTTTTACGACATTTTATAGGTTTTGTGTTACATTCAAAATATGCCAAAGGTATAGAATAATGTACTAGGGGTTTTTGTAACTATCTCTATTATACTGTCATGTTGTCGTCCTCAGATACAATCTCAGCACAAAAGCTTGTCGGACGTTTACGTATCATCTCCAAGCGAGGTATCGCCCTTGTTCCGTAATTCAATACGGGTTCGCCCAAACCTTTCATCCGAAGATATTTACTGTTAAAGACTCTTTATAACTGACAAGTTCTTTCAAATGTATGTTTCAAATGACCTCACAACCAAATCTAACGATTTAATATGTAAGGTATGTTATAAAAATTAAAACAAAATATTTGTTTTAATTGTTGAATTGTCATAAAATACTTAAAGAAAGATATTTATAGTTGACCTTAAATTTACTAATGAAATAAAACAAATAATAATAATATAATATTGGTTGAATCTAAATTAAAATGAGTGCGGTAATATCCTTTCTAATTTTTATAAATATTAATACAAACGTGTAATTAATACCTTTTTAATTAATTTTCAATATAATATAAAACCTTTACACAATAAATATTATTGTAATAGTTGAACATGTTCATAAGAAAAAAAAATCGTATAAATCGTATAAAAAAAGTGCATAAATTATGTGAAAAAAAATTGAAGTTACGACAAAAACAACATCTAATGTTTATAAAATAGCAGAAAATTTTAACCATAACATTAATGAAGGATAATTTTTTATTTTTATTTTTTTATAACTCCATACCAGTAATTTGCTATATTTAAGAAAAATACGTACATTCATCTGAATGATTTGTTATTGTGATACTCGATTTATTTTAGAATTTAGAAAATTTCCTTCTGATTTCATTTATATAATTGTTTGTTAAATTTTTATGAAATTAAAGAAAATATTTTTCTTGGTTTAAATGAAACTCGGGAGAAGCACGCCTAGGTCAAAGTTAAAGTCAAAATATTTCTTTCTGTATAATATAATTTTTTTCCAATAAAATAACATTGAATTTTTTATTTGATCGCCTGGAGGCGATCGTTTCATTCCCAATGTGTGTAATAATCGTAAAAGTTTATGATCGTTCCTTTTGTTAATAGTATGTACGTCCCAATTTCTGAATAAATCTTTTATGTTTTTATGGGAGAGCATTATTAATATTGTCATATATTTTTATAAGTGTCTTTTTATTTTTAATTACATTTTAGTCTTTAGAGATCCTTTTCCACTTACACCAACCCTCTGAATTCAATTGTTAAGAAGATTGACTGTGATTTCTCAAATGCCGTATTAATGTCGTTTTCTGATCAGCGTTTCATGTTAAATCACAAAATATCATTTAGAAGCCTCTGAGGTTTTAAAAATATTTTTATAGAACATTACGGTACTTGAAAATGTAAATTGTTGAGTAAATTTTATTTTGCAAAATGTACTATTATTTGGTTATAATATTATTCAAAATTCTCACAAAAGATTTTGGTATTTGATCTATAGTCATTCGGCTTTGATGTATTACACGATTTGAAAATTAAAAAACTTATTATGATATATATGGTCAGGTAAAAGGGCGGTGAGAGTTGTTTGATATAATATGTTAAATAAAGTAAGTGCGGTAACATCAATAATAATTGACTGTCTGTCTGACTGTCGGTCGTTTCCTTTATACGCAATGATTATATAATTTATGTTATATTTATACATTCATGCAAATAAATGCAAATCTAATATTGTTTAAAATCTTTCAATTACCTATTTGACGATAGTGGGAGAGAATTTAAGTGATTACGTCGTCGAAATTGAAATATCAATCAAATGTTTTTCAACTACTTTAGATACATACTGATCTGAAGAAATTGGTTTGCTATCAACAGTTAAATTAAATTCAGAGACGTGATTTTTGTCTCTTCCAATTTTACAATTATATTCCATGTCATTTATATTTATTCCGTGCTTTTGATATTATATCTTAACTGTAATGACTTATTCTTATATCTTTTAATTTTCAATAGTTTCAGTTTTCAGTTTTCATTAGTTAGTTTTCAATAGTTGATCAAGAAAATAGTACGATTATAAGTTCTTTAATTATAAAGCACATAATAGTTAAACATATTTAAACAAATACACTAACAACAACTGCTATTCTACGTGTGAGACAACCTGCATATATCTAGTACATTGAACATGCATATCATGTGATCACCTTAGGGGTAACGTTAAATTCAAGTGTTCTAACTGATCCACTGCCTTCTTATTTCAATATTGCTAATATTACAAAGGTATGGCAATGTATGTACGTACCATTAGCATCTTTAGCTTCGAGTCCATCAGCTTCAATGACAGCGCAGCCCAATACAACAGTTGGGGGTCTCTCGCTGTCTGCGGCACGTAGAGCACGCGCATGTATTTCGGGCGTTATCTTAAACGCTCTCCGTGCATACTCGATCACTTCTTCTTTATATGATGCAAATTGTCCGTCTGGTGCTGGTGCACCTACTGCATTTTCGATGCAGTATAATACCTATGAAATATAATTAAAGATAAAATATATGAATGTTACCAAAACCATCAAAAGTTTATAATTAACAAATAATAACTGTGATATGACTGCTATCACGAGCTAGTGCTCGAAAATGTTTCACTGCTAAGCAAAGATCTCGTATTAAATTAAGAAAAATTGTTTGGAAAATATTTAGGTATATTACATTATATTAAATAAACGTATGAGAAGAAGACAAATATGGGCCGATGATGGTGGTTCGCAATACATTGCAACTTACTTGGCTCTAATTTACAATCGTCGTCTAAAGTTTACACTGTACTAAGAGCTAAACTCAGCTAAAAGCTAAAACTCAGCTAATAAGCGAAGCAAATAGCTATATATAATATTAAGAGTAAGGCAGCTTATTTGTCCCACACATACTACTCCCACTTTGAAAATTAAAAATAACCTTAATTTTTATAATCAGTTTTGGGTTTTTTTTCACAAGTACAGTTACACCCTGTAAATGCAATTACTGAATACATATATGGCAAAATTTCATCGCTATTAGACCATGCAGGTTCCCTCAGAATACTTTCCTTCGCAGAGCACGAGATGAATTTCAATCATAAATTAAGCGCCTGAATTCAGTGGTGCTTGCCAGGGTTTGTTCGCAATCATCGGTTAAGATTTCTTTCGCCTATTTACTAAATTAGATTTTTGTAATTTAGGTAAGTGGGCAGGCAAATGGGCCACCTGATGGTGAATTGCCACTACAGGCCTTATGGTGATGTCGTTATGATCGATTTCGGCCACAACGGATAATCTCGAAGGAGGTCAGCCAATTATGCAGGACTTATTATAGATATATACTTGATGTGCACACACATGCTTTTTGTTAATATTTTTTTTATAATTCATACAACTTTGTATGGATGTATTTACCTTATTTATTTCGGATCAGGGTCATCGGATTATGAGAGCGAAGGGATAGTGCACCTTGTTGCATTATAATATTACGTGCGTAGTTGATTAGTCTCCCTGGAGGTCGGTCACCGTGGACAAAACCGGTCAAAATGACATCATCAACGACGGACGACCCCTGATGGCATGGGCTTTCAGTCAACAATATTTTACAAATAGATATTTAAGTTGGAATTAAAATACTATTTGTGAAATTCTTTCCAAATCGGATATAGTTACTTGACAATTAATAAGTGTAAAGCTTTAATATTTAATAAATATTCCGACTGAGATGACTTGTAATGTTAGTCTTCTCTGATGGTGTTCTTATTAAAACAAATTAATATTCAGTGATTATTACCTTATATAATTACAAGCTTTTATTTAATTTGCAATGTAAGTATGTACGAGTGAAACCATGCAACTTAATTTAAAAGCAAATATCTTTAACTGAGTGAGCTGTAATTTTATATACGCGTTCAGTTTGGATGAAAATGCATGGTTAACTGTGTGACGTCATTAAAAATTCTGCATGGCAGAACACCCAAAATGGCAGATATATTTTTTTAATTCACTACAGTATGGGTATCAAATGAGAGGGTTTGCTGAGAATAAGTCAAAAAATAAAGTGACATAACTGTAAACCAATATGGCGGAATAAACTTTTAGTGCTTGCCTATAATGTGGGTATCAAATGGCTTACTAAGAATACGAATACGCATTTAATTACTAAAAAGTAAAACTAAAAAACCTTTTTCAAAACAAGCTTTTATTTAAATGCGCTCTAAAAAATAAAATAAATAATATTACTGATAAGTTATAACGTCATTTCACATTTGACACAATTTATATGATATTAAACGCTTGTCACGTTTTTATCATATACTTATTATTATTATATACTTATTATTATATAATTTTATAGTATTTGAATCGGCCTGGATTCGAGTTTCATTCCCAAGGTGGAATCATCATAGAAGTCATTAGTTTTATACTATATCTTAACACATAAATGTTCTTTGACAGGAATCCTGTTGTAAAAGCGTATACAGTTCCCAACAACATTATTAAATATTAACCCTCTGTCGGGTAGCATTTGTAACTAGCTTATGTTCCTAGTACTATTAGTACGTACGAATAGTATTTAATGTCATGTGGAATTATACGCTTCTATTGATATCATTAGCTGCTTTTGAAATTCATAATAATGGTTAGATAGCAAAATTATAGTCGATAGATCGTTTCAATATTGTAGGTTCGTATGATACATAATATCTCATTTTAGTAATATGTTTTTATTACTGAGTAAATTCTGAATGCATGAAATATTTTACTTCACTGACATATTATGGGGATACTATATATGCATATTACGTTACGGTGCTTTTCTCCACGACGAAATTTATGAAAATATTCAGAGTTACTGGATTCGAAAAATTATTATCCCGCTAAGAATTCACATAACACATACGAGCTAGGAAATCTTGACAAAATATAACCAGAGATTTATTTTATATATTTAAAAACTAGTAGCATTTACGAAGTTACCTTTATACAAAAAAAAACATGGTTTTGTTTTTTTATTAAATGTAGATAAGTGTCGAATAATTGTAAAGTAACGTTTAAATAACGTGATTTGATTTTGTTTGTTTTTCAATGTAGATAAAAAATACATTTCAAAAACAAACAAAAGAAACCATTTCCAAGACAAAGTATGTAGGTATTCAAGATGGACCTCGCATTGAGAAAGGGTTGACGTGAAATAATGCGTACAAGTAGGAAAACTTTGCGTGTTTTATGCCTGTTGAGAACTCGTAGCTTCGTTTAGGTGTATTTAATTCGCCATTTATTGAATCATAATGTTATTTTACAATAAAAAAGTTTGAACAAGGAATGGTGGATGATTATGTTATTATTAAGCTTATTATTGTAAAGATTTCAGTAGCATAAATATACACGTTTTAGTGTAAATAATGAAAATTGTTATTTTTATTACGAAAAATCTTGTTCATGTAGACGAATAATATAATTCATACTACACATAACACATAAACATTAACCCTAAGATACTGTTTACAAAGTAAAGTACAAGCCAGACTGGTGATTTTTTTTTATGTAGGTAATTAATTTTAATTAATTTAAATCAAATTTAGGTAAGCAAATGAGCCACCTGATGTTAAGTGGCCACCACCGCCCATAGACATTGAGGTGCTGTACGAAATATTAATCATTCTTTACATCGCTAATACGCCACTAATCTTGGGAACTAAGATGTTATATCCCTTGTGCCTGTGGTTACACTGGCTCACTCACCCTTTAAACTGGAACACAAAAATACTAAGTACTGCTGTTTGGCGGCAGAATACCTGATGAGTGGGTGGTACCTATTCAGACAGGCTCGCTAAAAGCTCTACCACTAGGTACCTTTTTGTACCAAACGGGAAGTGACCGTTTTACTAAAGTAATAATCACAAATACGATTAATACTTATGAACAAATAAATATCGAAAAAAAACACATGATATTTACGCTTGTCACGTAATAGTCTTAATTTAAAAGGGAGAGTAACTTTGAAACGAAGCTATTTATGTCATTATACTATGTACTGAAACCTTCGAAAACCGCTACATCTCCTACTATAACTTTAGTAGTCTTTTAAGTTAGAGAGAAAGTCTCCTCATATTTTTCTGTTAATTTTAAACGTACATGTAACAAAACTTTTTAGAGGCGTGTCTTTGCATTTTACATGTTATGGAAACTGGGTAAAACGGGAGCTTACATGCTGGTAAAAAGGTATTTATCTTGGAAATAGAAGGGTTCTCATAAGATACACAAAAACCTTTATTTCCATAATCGTTAACCCAAAGTCTATACAGACGGAACCATCAACAAAGCGAATCATAAAATATGCATTTAATTACTGTAAATTCCATAATTACATATTGTTACAAGCTATTATTTAACTTGCAATGTTTGTTTGTTAGTTTGTTTATGTCATTGCAAGCTGAATTAGAACATTTACTCTAATCCTACGGAGTTAACGTTTTACATGTAGGCTCAGTTCCAATGAAAATCCGTTTTTAAAGTAAGCATGACCTGATTCTATATGCAGAATTGACTACAGAAGAAGGAATTACTAACCTACAAAAATGTTTTTTATAATTTATTTATTTCCACTATGAGCCTTGGTTCTAGTTCTAGCCACTGGACTATCTTGATAGTTCAGTGGATGTAACCTGTATCTGTCCGATAAAATTTCGCCACGTGCAACCACCAACATTTTTTGTAGCGTCGGGAAATAAACCTATAACCATTGCGTAGCTGTGGGATATATAAAAACTATATACTCATGTTACAAACATTTTTGAAATATTAAGAGAGACTTACCTCTGTATACAAATGTTCGTGTTCTTTATGCGACAGCTGCGCTGACACACTCGGCAGGCCGAGATCATGAGGAGCCGGCGGTGGTCTTTCAGCCCTCGCTTCAGCTAGTCGCAAAGCTGCTAAGCGCCTGTTTTCTTGACGCCACGAGAGAGCTGTGAAGCTCTCGAAATAAGATCCATCGGTGTCTTGAACTCTACGCACAATAGTAAAAATACATTCGTTTTATTATTACATTTAAATTTTAAAAATAGAAGATTTTATTTGAAATACTTTATCTTCTTCTTTTTTATAAAATCGGTAAGCAAACTGAAAAATGGGCCACCGCAATGATGGTCACCACCATCGATCGATCTCGACCTTCCCTGACGTCGTTAATGTTAGGCGAGCCATGGTAACTACGACACCATGTCCCTTGTGCCTGAAGTTACACGGGCTCACTCACTGCTGTTTGTCGATAGAATATGTGAGGAATGGCTGGTACCTTATTTATTACATAATGTAGTAGACATTGCTTTAATAAGTATAATTTATCATAGCATGTGTGCATTATTTCAACAAATTGTATTAGATTGCAACGTAACATGATATATATAATTTCTAGGAAAAGCAGCTTACACTGGTAGTACGAAACGGGACTAATTAGTATGTCTATAAATACCATATATTCGAACCACAACCTTATCCAATTAAGTCAATTAATTAATTAAATTTATGAAGTATCACACAACGAAATTTAAATCTGATACGTAATAAAATAAAATAAGGAAATATTAGGATAAAGTAAAATCACAATGAAAACATTAAAATGTTTAAAATCTTGTATTTTTTACAACTCTACTTGCTCACATTAAAAATATTGCTCTTTTTACACAGCTTAAATGTCAACGTTCGGTGTTCCGTATTAATGTAAAAACATGTTGTTTATTTTAGTCTGTGTCCACTTCGATAAATTCCGAACAATAAGGTGTATTTATTACAGTGAGAGAACATTGACATAGAAATAAGGGTATAACTTCTTATACGAACCGATAATGTGGCAACGTAGAATGTCCCCGATCGTCGATGCGTAATGATCAACAGAATGTATTCATGACTGTCATTAAGTGGGGATGGAAGGGAATACACCGTAAATGTCATGTTATGGTTTTTATTATTGGTATAAACAATTTAAAACTCAATGTTTGAAGCCATTATATATGTTTATAAAAATAAATTATTATTAATATAGATGTTTTTTTTTTATAATATTTTCTTTTTCAATGTATTCGTTAATATTTTCCCTGTTCTCGTTTATCGTATACGTTTTAATATTAGTGGCCTTAATCCAACCGCTATCGGCTAGAAAGATCAATAACATCGTTATATGAATGTTCGCTGCAATAAAAGATAAAACGTACCTAGTCATTATGTTAAACACTTTCGTATAAAATAAATATATTTTAGCATCAAAAGCAACTTAAACTAAATGCGGAAAATTTTCTTTTAAGCTGACCTTATTGCCAACGATATATCGGATTCTAATTGCGTTCTATATTTTCTTTGAAAACTTTTAAAATTGTAATTGTACCATCCAATATTTCAGCTTAGTAATATTTATGAAAGTAATTTTACGAAAATAAAATGCTACTTTTCAATGATAGGTGTGTTGACCCAATAGTGAGAGCATGTCCATCTTAATCGATGATTTTGGGCGAGCCCGGCTCAACACCACTGAATTTTCATGTGTTTAATTTATAATTTTAATTCATCTCGTGCTTGGCGGTAAAGAGCTTGCATGTGCAATTTCATTGAATTCCGCCACATGTATGCAACATGGTGGAATTAACTTCAAACCTTCAAGGAAGAGGAACTTCAACCCCAACAGTGGGACATTTATAGGCTTTACTTTATTTTATTTTTCAATGAAACCATTTAATAACAAGAACGTATAAACATTTACTTAGGTTAAGGTTTCTGATAATGTGATTCGAAACTATAAGAATTGAAGTAAAAACATAAAAAATATTTTATTCTAGGTAATCTAAGGGAAATTTTCAAAATAACGTCAATGATATTTCAGAAACGTTTTATATTCAAAAGTTTTTTTTTTTGTGATTTATTTAGGCGGACCGGCGATTGAGCCACCTGATGTAAGTAGTCACCACCGCTCATTGACAATGCAGCTGTAAGAAATATTAAACATTCATTAGAACCCCCTTCAATCCGGAACACAACAATACAAAGTATATAAAGTATGCTAATATATTTGTCTATAACCGTATAACTATAGCATATTAATTTATAACCACAACTCAGATGGTATTTTAAGTAAACGTAATCAAATAAGGGTCAAATTAAAATTACTAAACTAAAGCTACAGATCTTGTAATTCCGTTATTTGCAAGAGAGACGTGACGAGACTTTAACTGAGGAAGTGATATGATATTTTTGAAAAGGTTTAAACTTTCTCGCTGTCTTTTGATGAGGAAATTAATATGAATTATTTTACGTAGACATTAAATAATTAAGGCCTTTATCCGCAATTTAACAAAAAAAATGAGGACTTTCGAAAATAAGACAGACTATATTATTTTAATATGTTAAAAACGAAGAAAAGAAAACAAATATTTATAATTAAGTAGTACATATCCGATATTTACTTAAGTAATGACGTAATAACACACGTACGTATTGTATTTTATATGCGAGTAAGTAGCCAGACGTTATGAAGTAATAAGTAAACACAATTATTACATTTCCGATATAAATCTAATGATAAAAGCCTTAAAAATCATCAATATACGAGTATATTTAAATTTGACCACAATATTATTCTTCCATGCTTTTATTATACATTGCAAAATCATATGTTGAAAAAAATTACAGGTTAAAGTTAAAAATAACATTTTTAAACTGTGCATTCAATCGTGGATAATGGCGGTCGATTCTGCGTTATCTGTGGACACAGTACCGAGTTGACGAGCAGCCCTATCACTGTGACGCGCATGATGGATGTTCAAATATATATAAATATATCTCGCCTGTCCTTCACACATAATTAATTCTGTTGTTTATATTCCACTCTACTGTTATGCTTACAAAAATAAAATTAAAATCTTTTTTTAAACCGAACGTTGATAAAACTATACAATTTAATATTTTTATTCGTATTTTGATGTAAGTCTTCAATTTGATACTATAAAATTATCGATTTATTGTCAAAAAACAAGTTATGTTTAAATAAAAAAGCAATACCTACCGATTGGTACACCAAAGAGACTACTGTTGGGTAATATAATATTATTGAACTTTTGTTTTAAAACAAGTATTTGTAATTTTATTGAAAAAAATATTGTAAAACGTATCATAGAAGGAATAGGTAAGTCAAGGTAGACGTCCAAATAGCGAAGTAGATAATATAATTGCGCTCTCAATATTAGCGACCTGCTATTGGGACCGTGCATCTACTTCCAGGCAAATATAAATTGTAATGATGCCGTACTAAAAATGAAAACTCGATTTCTTAGGCACTTATGAGAAAAAATATTTATTAAAAAAAAAAGTTGTGAATGAAAACATTTCTGGAGGACTATATCATAATTCAAATGAGGGTAGCATTTCGACTTGGGCTCAGGTTAGGTACAATGTATTGACGTGATTTTGGGTATCTGTTCACCCATGTACCTTTTCAGTTTCAATGATCTTGAGGTTTTGATGAGTTTATTGTAGACTTTACAAAGAACATAATCTACATTAATTGGGTTCTGGTGCGTAAACAGCCGCTCATTGGTGATATAGTACTCAAGGTTTGGTCGGACATAGCTGATTTGGAATAAGTTATTAGAAATTATAGCAAAGTAACAACATTAACGAAAATTATGGAAAAATTAAGGGATGTAACTTATATTTATAGTCGTAAGCTAGATTATTGATATAAAGATTTGAACAAGATATTTATAAGTTCACAAAATATCAATATTTTTGTCCCGATTATTTTTATACATCGGTGATCAATACATCTACACACACAAAGACAACCTTTTAAATATTGAGGAGCTACCACTCCGCTCATAAACACACACTAACAGCTTAACTCGGTTTAATCAGTTTGATCTACACCTACGCACTCCCTCTATCTTATTTTGAGAAAAAGAAAATTAAGAACAGGTGTAACTAAATGATGATTAAATTGCGAACCGATAATCTTCTTGAGCTCTCATTTCATCCATGTTGATTAATTTTTTTCGTCACTATATCGAGTTACCTGAAAGCTCTTCGTTGCCGCAAGCGAGCGGATAATTGTAGATTTACCTTTCATGATATTGTTGTTTTTATTTTTATTTAACATTGAATATCCATATTTTTTCTATACAAATAATATATATATTTAAATGTATTTAAATAAAAACATCATACAACGCAAGCATCATTTATCGATATCACAGTCTTTAACTTATGAGAAACTTTAGACTTAAGTTCGTAAATTTCAATTTCAAGGAAAATTTTGTGTGCACTACACTCAGCCTAGTAAAGAAACTAATATTCATTTTTATTTCCTTCAATTAAAAACACAAAATATTAAGTAGATACTAGATAAATTTAAAAATAGTTATATATGCGTTAAGTATCAATGGCGCAATGGTTTACGCCGCCTAGCGATGTATAAAGTCGCAGGATCTATCCAGCTTCTGAATTGGCGAACAGAAAAATAACCCAATAACTTAAGGCCTAACTTGAAGTTTGAACCCAAATAAACCCAAACCTAGGGATCTACTGCGGCCTTATAAGCCAATGGATCAATATGGGGTTTTAATATTCATAATAGTCTTTATAAATAAAATCAGTTTGTATGTTATAAAGTTTTCTGATTGTCACAATACAGTTACAATTATTATAAAAAAAAAATGGTTCTCACACGATTACTTATTTTCAGTAAGTTCAGTCTATAGGTTCTGTAATGTACAAAGTTAAGTCGTAATCAGGAATGGTGTACCATTAGCCATTTGAGAGACGTGAGTTTATATAATTACAGACACAAGAAGAAACATAACAACTTTCGTCCCAAGATGATCAGGATGAGACCAGAAACTTGAAATTCTGCTAGTCTTAAGAACTCTAATAAGAGTATAAGGCTTCTTTTTATGGCAAATAGGCCACAATAATACTTAATAAATATTTATCGCTAAATTAACACTTAATTGAAGTTTATGTCAAACGTAAAAAGTTTTAATGATATTAGTATATTTTATTCTTAAATTTCAATTTATATTATCTTTGTTTCAAATAGTTCCCTAAGGATTGTTTGGAAGAGAAGAGATCGCTCCTTAGCGATCATGCCACCCTAATACGTATCTTAGATATTTTTGTTAATAAACTTTGTTTTTTACAATGAATAATATTTTTATTATAATTATTTTAGCTATAAATTTGACACAAATGACGTGAACTACATACAAAAAAAAATTCAAAGTTACTCCAAAATTTCAGAAGAGCTGGTTCTGTTTTACTTTTTCATTAGATACTTATTTAACAACGATATCTTATAATTTATAAAAAAATCCCAAAGTTGTAGATAAGTTTAAAATTCATATTATTTTTTGTCAATATTATTCGGCAAGTCATTAAAAACGTTCGTATCAACGCTTTTCAGTACAAAGCGAAATGAGCGTTGATATGATTTCAGAGTATAAATCTATACTAGTATTATGAAGCTGGAGAATTTATTTGTTGGTATAAATACACATACTATCACTTGATTTTAAAAACATTTCATGTTACCAGTTTATATAGGAATATTGTTCATCAGCTCAATTAGACAGGTATTTAAACAGAATTAAAGTAAAAGGCAACGAGTAAAGTTGCAGTTCGATTTAATTTAATTTGAAGCAACTAAAGACTACTATAGAGACAGGTCAGAGAAATAAAACCTAACCTTTATATATTTAGAAAAAAAAAAATACAATATAATCATTGAAAACAATCAACGTACATCATATTATTTTACTTAAAGAAAATTTCTAACTAATTTTTTGGATGTCGCCTAAACTAATAGAGCTAGGTAGTTAATGTAAGTTACAGGCCCTTAACATTAGGAAATAGTATAAACATTTTAAAAAGTCGTAGTATAGTTTGTTTTAAATGAAACCCGGTTGAAACAGTATGGCCTTATAATATTGTAGAGATACATATATTCGAAATATTCTAAATGGCATATCAAAAGAGATAACGCAACGGCTCCCGGACGCATCAATAATATCATTGTTATGTAAAACATATGCATACTAAGTAGGTCATGGAGCGACCTGTTGCACGTCCTTGCACTTATTTCCTCCCCCTCTTCCCTATTTCCACACATCGCTTTTGTTTTATATACAGTTATTAAATACCTACTGACGATATTTCCTTTATCGAATCTATAAT
The DNA here is from genome assembly GCF_037043105.1 of Vanessa tameamea. Taxonomy (NCBI): domain Eukaryota; kingdom Metazoa; phylum Arthropoda; class Insecta; order Lepidoptera; family Nymphalidae; genus Vanessa; species Vanessa tameamea. The sequence goes on from NC_087324.1 coordinate 6,613,785, forward strand.
TGTATTAAAAAGCTAACGAGTTTCTTTATTTATTTGAACCAGCGATTCAGAGATAATTTCTTATCTAATAGGTAGTTGGACGGGAAAATGGGCCACATGATGTTAAGTGTCACCATCGCCAATAAATTGTGGTACCGTAAGAAATATCAAAAGGAAGGAAGCATAATAAGGATTTGTAAGAATTCACGGGTATTTTTTCTCAGTTTTGATGAATTATTAATCATATTTTTTCTTTAAAAGTGCATAAAAAATTGTAAACTTTATACATACAATTTACGCATACAAATCAAATCAGAGTATCATTTAATTATGGCACAACCCATCTTGGTAACGTTGTCAAACTAAAACAAGGTTATAACTCTATAATGTTCGTAAACGACTAACATATTGCATTACTGGCTACCTGAATAAATAAATAAACTGTATTAAGGTGGAGTAATTGAGTTTCTCATGAGTAGGATATGGGTTTGTAGCAGCCTCCTTAATTGCTCCCGTTAGGGATATGAAGCAATTATGAAGTGTGCTGTCAGTGAACGGGGGACATAATTCCTGTACAGCAAATACTAATTCGTATTGGAACTTGCGAATGCTCTCGTTTAATTCAAAATGTTTTACTTTGTAGAAAATTATAATATGTAATTCAAATCGCTTTAATTAAACTTAAGAAATTATTCTTTTTTTGTTTTTTATGTGCAATGTCTTTTAGGGTTTAGACCGACTCGTATGCCGTGACGACAAACGACATGGCCTTCCTCTGCTAACACCCATCTCCGTTCTGTAGTATATCGTGTGCCCGTGGCTCGTATGATGTCTAATTAGGTTTTTATAATGAAAATCATTTTTTTTAGTACCACAACTGTGTTATTATTTATTCTTTTTCTATTTTTTTAAACCTATTACACTAGAACTCATAATAGCCTCGAACTCTTACTTTAATTATTTTAATAACCATTGAAACTCATCTGTCGGTCGAAGACGGCCCCATTTTTGTACTTACATTGTTTTAATTACAATAGGATTTTGCTAACGTTACTAAATGATAGGTTTAAATGTGTTTTGTTTTATAAGTTTCCTTTATCTTTATATCAATAAAGTATTTCTATTCAAAATGTAATGGGTACTAAAAAATTACGGATATATTTATACATATTTGAGATTGTGATGTCGCCCTGAGCGATATCGGCTACGACAGCAATCTCAAGGGAGAAACAATTACGCAGCTTATATTGTGGTGCACAAGTGTGTTCACAAACACCAATTCACCCTCTACTCTCTGAATCTCTTAATCTGTTGGGACAGCAAATGCAAAATGAAGGATTTCAGGCGCAGGCCCACAGCCTTACGAGCCTACGATGCCTCCCATGCATCCGACATTTGCACAATCTCAACTTCCAGACTTTTACTGAGAATATTTCAACACAAAACCATAATAACTTTTTATCGGCCCGACCTAGGGCTTGATCCAGTACCTCGGGATCGGCGACCTTATATCTATTTATTTATTTTAATGCTTTATTGACCACCACAAAGTAAATGGACAAAAGGCGGACTTAATGCATGAAGGCATTCTCTGCCAGTCAACCTTTAGGTCAAACAGAAAACCATGAAGGCATTAATAATTGACAAAACATAACAAGTATACATACTTATATATAAAACTATAAAAAAATAAATACATACATACACATATATGTAACTAATCTATCGACTAGACCAAAGTGGCGGTCAAGATTGTATTAATGTATCAACAAACGACTAATTAGAAAATCTATAAATAGTGCAAAATAATGTCACTTTATGCCTTTATCTGCTAACTAGCTGCGGTAACTGCGATAACCTTTAAACCATTCAACGGAATTTGGTTTTCGTTAATAGAAAAAGTGATAAACGAGACAGGTCTCTCTATATATAATTTTTAAATATGTTGTTCAAAATGACTGAGCTATGACGGCGTTATATCCATAAATCTTAATGTTATATTATTTAATGCAGACTTAACCTTAGGAGATAAATCAAAACATTATAATAAAATATTAAAAAAGCCTATAAAAAAGTGCAATAGCATGACGTATCTTTCTTTTAAGGAAAGTAATAGATAAAAATTTTACTACCTCCGTGGTCAAGTAGTATGTACACCGGTTTTCATGGGTACGCCACTCCGAGGTCCCGAGTTCGATTACCGGCCAAGTCGATGTAGAAAAAGTTCATTAGTTTTCTATGTTGTCTTGGGTCTGAGTGTTTGTGGTACCATCGTAACTTCTGATTTTCCATAACACAAGTGTTTTAGCTACTTAAATTGGGATCAGAATAATGTATGTGATATTGTCCAATATTTATTTATTATTTAAAAATAGTTATTATTATTAAGACATAATAATAATTTGATCTATTACATATTTGTAAAAAACTATACATTATTTGCGAAGCCATTTTCTACGATTAATTATTAATCCATTTTCAGATAAATAGGTCAGTTTACTATAAATTATGATTGACGCTTCCACTATATGAATCGACTGGTTCATAGATTCCAAATGCGGTGCAAAAAAAAAAACGTTTGTTGCGATGTGTGTTTCAAACTGGCTGTAATAATAAACTGTTGTTCTTGGTATTGAAATTAACTGAAATTGGAATCTATCAGCCAGAGACAAATTTGATCTATGTTACTCAATAAAATTACGATTGTAAGCATATATACTAATAAATTAATAAACGTCATAAAGTAAATTAATATGTCTACTTAATATTTTTTTATCAACCGCACTTTACATTTTCTTTATTAATAAATTGCACCCGCGCGAAGCCGGAGAAGGTCGCTAGTATATACATTTTATAAAATACTAGCTGTTACCCGCGGCTTTGCCCGCGTAGAATATGAATATATTTACAAATTAACTTAAAATGTTACGTTAATGTAATACCTCTTTGTATACCACATTGGTGTGTATTTCAAAAATCCAAATATAAAATTTCAACCTTCTAACTTCAAAATGACAGACTTCCAGACTAACCTGAATACGAAATGTTAACAACTATTTTGCCCTTTAGGCCTAAAATATGAAGAAACGCTTAAATAAGTATTTACTCATTTTTAATCAGTATCCCAAAAATAAAGTTTCATGTTTGTTACTTTTATGTTATGTTTGTTTGATCCGTCAGAGAACCAAGGTCATCGACATAGCCCACCGGATTAGTAAGCTGAAGTGGCAGTGGGCTGGCCATATTTCTCGTAGAACCGATAACCGTTGGGGAAAACGTGTTCTAGAGTGGAGACCGCGTCTCGGCAAACGTCCTCAGGCACGGTGGTGTGACGATTTGCGCAAGACGGCTGGCAGGAGCTGGATGCGAGTTGCCGAAGAAAGACCACAGTGGCGTGCATTTGGAGAGGCCTATGTCCAGCAGTGGACGAATGCGGGCTGATGTGTGTGTGTGTGTGTGTTTGTTACTTAAAAAATGGCTGACTCCCATAAAAACTTTCAACCCTTATTTCACCCCCGTAGGGGTAGAATATGCAGAAACACTTAAATAAGTATCTACTCCTTTTTAATCAGTATCCCAAAAATAAAGTTTCATGTTTCTAACTTAAAAAATTCCATACGAACGTTCAACCCCTATTTCACCCATTAGGGGTAGAATATCCAAATTTCCCTCCCGAGTGGGTGTCATGATATGTTATTTTATAAGTGTACAGCCTAAAATATAAGTTTTATGCTTCTAGTTCTAAAAATTCTAAACATGACAATACTTTCAACAACTTACAACCTTTCATCCCCCTTTTCAACCCTTTACAGCACTTTTTGCCTATGTCCTTTCTCAGGCTCTAGACTATTTGTGTACCAAATTTCATTTAAATCGGTCCAGTAGTTTTGGCGTGAAAGCGAGACAGACAGACAGACAGACAAAGTTACTTTCGCATTTATAATATTAGTATGGAAGTATGAATTGTTATTTCAATCGCTAGAGAAGTCCGATAATAACCGCGTCCGATCGCTGCTAAATTCAAAGTGCTACAGGGAGAACCGTGGCCTCCGACGCGCTTATAGCACGCTCCCGCGTTTTTTAAATCTGTAAAATTTTGAAATCTGTAATATCTTCAAAAATATTAATTTAAATCATCTGCTGTAAAGGGCCATATAGATCAATATTAAATCAACAATGTATTTAAGGTATTTCATTGGATAAGGATTAATGCTGTATAGGTTAAAATCGCTTCGAAAATTAGCCAATATTTGTGGTAAAAAATAAATAACAAAAAAATGTTATTGTGGGTTATCACTTACAGATAGACACATACCATCGCGGACTTTTTTATAGACATTTTTGAGGTGTACAATTCTGTAGTATATTATATTGATCTATCTAGTAGGGTTCAGCCAGCGTTTACAATGTAAGCGCAAAAAAATTATAAATTTACGACATTACACATTAGAAACTTTTAAAATTATCAGTGTTACTTAACTATGTTGTCTATGTATTATATACAAAAACCTTCCTCTCGAATCACTCTATCTATTAAAAAAACCGCATTAAAATCCGTTGCGTAGTTTTAAAAATTTAAGCGTACAAAGGGACATAGGGATAGAGAGAGCGACTTTGTTTTATACTATGTAAAGATTTAATTAAATAACATTAAATTAATACAATACAGGTCTAACGAATCCCTACCGAAAAATTGATTCATCTAGAAACGGGAGACCGCCTGCTCCTTATTACGAGGCTTTGTTTATCGGGTGCCATTACCAAAATTAAACATTGGCTTTATTGTCAGTATTGAATCCATTACTTTTGGAAAACAATTGACAGTACGAATACTGTAATTTAAAATAAATTACAATTTTTTTTTAATATTGGATATTTATTCGAAAAGTTTGTCATGGCCCAATAGCTGTCACATTGACGCCATTTTGATTTCTGCGTCGTTATTATTTTAGATTTATTAGCAGAATATGAAATTCACGTTTAACACGTCATTATAATAAATAAAAAGCAGATGAAACATCGAACTACTTATATAATACTATTATACATTAAAACGCTCTAGGGAATACATTGTGCCTTTTGTCATAAATTATATTGGTTTCGTTTTTTATTCAGTAAGGCTGTAGCAATGTAGCTCTCGAAACTTCATACACTTTTCCTGTATAATTCTGGTACTACAAAATAAAAACTTCTATGAGCTTGTTGCCCACTACTGGTGATCGACAAGCTGACGAGCTAACTCAAAGATCTCGCTATTCAAAGAGCTTCAACAACAATATAGAAAGTCGTGTAGATTTTATAATTTTTTTTTTGTGTGGCATTTGTTGGCGGACTAGCATATGGGCCACCTAATGGTAAGTGGTCACCACCGCCCGTAGACAAAGGCGCTGTAAGAAATATTAACCATTCCTTACATCACCTATGCGCCACCAACCTTGGGAACTAAGATGTTATGTCCCTTGTGCCTGTGATTACACTGGCTCACTCACCCTTCTAACCGGAACACAACAATGCAATTAATTAATTTGTATATTACTGTAAGTTTGTTTTTAAATTAGTATTTTAATAGTATATTTTTATGTAAAATTTTGAATAAACGAAACAAATCCTTAAAAATATGCATGTTATGAAAATTGTTCCACAATAGAAACATATTTATTATATTAAATTAAATTTTGAGATATTTATTTAATGATGTCTTTTTTAATTAATCTCCTCAGACAAAGTGTCCTTGGCATTGTTTAACGTAATTGCTAAACACAAAGGCGGTGTAAGGTGCGGTTGACGTAGGCCAACACCTATAGCCTCGCGGTGTTGTCTATTGCACTACCAGAGGGCTTTACAAATAATTTTGGTCTTGCCCCGCCACCGGCTAAATATAAATAAATAAATATATATATACTTCTTTGTTTGCTGGAAAAATTTAAAAAGTAACATTGAATTCATATACAGTATAGTACAGATTACTTGAAGAGCCTTACTTTTCAAATTTGCCCCTCTGAAACATGGATGGTTTTCCGGTAGATTTTATTGTCTCCCAATTACAGTATAACTAAATCCGCAACTTTATGCAAGGCAGATATAATTTTTTTTTGCATCATATTATTTATTATATATTTGCAAAAAACTTCGAACCAATACTCAAAATTCTAAAAACGAGCTGTGAGATTATTTTTATCTATACATGTAATAAAATTGGAGTGTTTGTTGGTAACATTAAATTAACCGCTTTTCATTAAATGCATATTTATGTACATACACGGTACGTATACCAAAATAACATATTTTTCAATTTTTGTCCGTCTGATTGTTTCAGCTAATCTCTGGAACGGCTGGACCGATTTTGACAGGACTTTCACTGGCAGATAGCTGATTTAATAAGGAGTAACTTAGGCTACAACTATAACTTTTTTTTAATTCAAACGCACACGAAGTCGCAGGTACAGCTAGTGTATAAACATTTCTTCTCACATATGGCAATTAACTTTGTTAAATATTTTATTAACAAATGATTGATGAGATGATCGAAAAGTTCGACACACACGAAACTCGTAAGACATTATCATTTCATATGATCATTTTTTATTTTATTTTCGTTACCGTTGTTGGTTACATCTATTAATAATTTTATTTTTGAGATAAAAGTATGTTTTTAAAATATATCATTTTTATACTTCAATTATAAGCAACATCTCGATTGAGATTTTTGTGAGTGAGCTTGTGTAATATAGGGACAAGGAATATAACTGATTATTTCGACAGTGTTAGGAATGGCAAGTTCTTACCGTGACAATGTCTACAGGTAGTGACGACCAATTACTACTACTAGTGACCCATTTGCCAGTCCACCTACCTATTTCGAATAAATAAAAAATAAGGGGTAAAAAGTGGTTTATAATTCGTGCAGTGCCAGTACCATAAAATAAAGATATAATGAACAAATCTCACCCTGAATTAACTGAATTGTCGACCTCCGGCCACGATAAACGCCTTTTGCAGAACGCCATGGTAGGCTTTTCCGGGGGCTGCGGTGGTCTTGGTACACGTAACGATCCACCTCGACGGGGCGCCGTTGATGGTCCCAAACAGTCCAACGTGCGTCGACGAGAACTTAGCGCAGACGCACCCTCGGTAGGTAATACACGCGGAAAACCTATGATCAAAAAAAAGTCGATAATAATACAAAAAACATCACACTAATGTGTCGCAAGCCTTAAGTATTAGTCACATCTAAATCATTTTTTTTATTATATCACTAAAGACGTGCTGTCCGTGCCATTGTTGTATCTAATTTATATTATTTTAATATGCCATTCAAACAATTAATACTCACAACATTATATTATTAAGATAAAGATTAATGTAAGACTCCTAAACTGAATATCAACTATTACTAATATCGATTCCTCGAAAAACACCAGTCGAACTCAGTATTTAACCTATTTTTAAATAGTTTTATAACATATATTTCATACAAACAATTGTATTCTATTTCGAATATCGTATTATATAAATGATATATTTATATAATACCATCTTAGAAAATGTTTAGTAACTAAAGGATCTATCTATCGATGCTAGTATAGAAACATCTATCCCCATGTTATCTTTCGACACTAGTATTAATGGATGCTTAGCGCGGGCGTTTGGTGACCTTGTCAAAATGAAATATCAGTTTCCTGATTCGTCAACGGCCTTTCTATACCGGTTCCAATTCGAGATTAAGTCGCCCTTAGCTCTTGATTGTTTCATATAAATACGATACTAACTTTGTGCAGTTATCAGTTCGTCTCTATCCAAGCATCGGAATAATACAGATCAAGATGTTCAAGTTAGCAGTATTGTGCGCTTTCCTGGCTGCGGCTACGGCCGAACCTAGTGCCATCCTTTCGCCCTTGGGATATTCGGCTAACATAGTGGCGCCAGCAACGACTGTCGTCTCAAGCTATCCCAACAACCTGTTCTACTCGTCGCCCTACTACTCGTCGGCACCTTTGGCTTACTCCGCACCATTGAGCTACTCTCATCTCATCAAGAAACGATCTGCTCTGAGCTACATCGCGCCCTCAGCGTACATTGCGTCTGCTCCTTTCGCCGCCCCTACTTATGCCGCGGCTGCTCCTTTGACTACAACCTATGCCGCAGCTGCTCCTCTGGCAACCACTTACACCACTGCTGGACATCTCGCGACGACCTACTCATCGCCTTTCTACGCTGGTGGCGCCCACCTGATCAAGAAGAGGTCTGCTCCTTTTATTGCTCCCTCTACTTATGTGGCGTCGACTCCTTATACCGCTGCGACTCCTTACTTCGCATACCCTTACGCAGCAGCCGGCCCATACGTGTCAACCCCTCTGATCTCCAGCGCTCCTCTTGCCTACAACGCCCACTTCATTAAGAAGCGGTCTGCAGGTTTAGCTTACGCTGCCCCCGCTTCCTACTCACACACCTCTAGATTTGATTTCCAAGCCGCATCCCCTGCCATTACTTACACTTCGTACGCTGGTGCATCTCCCCTGGCTTACGCTAGGCCAATCGCTTATCCTCACTTGTACTGAATGAAGTCGTGTGAACATGTGAAATAATTTACATGGTTGAATAATAAAATAATACAAATTCGAATTCGTTTTTTTTTTCGATTCTGGCCTCTAAGACTTTCATTTTTATAAAGTATTAATTTTACTTGTGTTTCGTTTAATAATCAATAACCAATAACTCTAAAATAGATTAAAAATTAAGCTTTAATTATGGATTTTTTTTTTTTGTAAATTTAGTTAATATTAAAAATAAAGAAAACATAGTTAATACTCAAAATATTAAATTTGACTTCATTATATAAATATTTTTCAAATAGATATCGATTTTGGAACGCCTCTTAAAGACCAATTTACATTTTTTGTAGAGCCCTATCTATTTTAGGTATACTTAAAGAACAGTGAACAATTCACATTATGTATTATCTTATATTTTACAACTCATAACAGCTTTCGATTTATAAAATAATAAACGGGTATTTAGCTGGACATATTGGCATATTTATTAATAACTTAAAAGCTATTCTATTTAACATCATTTAGAAGTGGTCACCACTGTCCCCAGTCTCTGTCGTTACTTGCTTACTCACCCTTCAAAACAAAACATAAAAATATTAATATTGCTGTTTTGCAGTAGAAAAATTATAATGAGTGGATGGTATCTACCAAGATAGGCTTGCACAAAGTCCTACCACTATATACCATCTTTTCTATGGACCTTGTTAAGACCTATAATTTTCTAGAAAAGATTTATCTTCTAAGATTCGGCCAGCGTTAGCCAGGCTAACTTACGAAAATAGTTTTTTTAATAAAATACCATCAAAGTGCAGCCAGTTAGTTTTGTATAAAATATTTATAAATTTTATACAAAAGCTTATTTCGTTTATCACTATTTTTCAGTAAAAACCGCATCCTGATCCTTTAAGTAGCTTACAAGAAATTAGCTATAGCTAATTTCGCTCTATCCAAGCATTGGAATAGCAGTTAGCTATCGCTAATTTCTTGTAAGTTACAAATAGAGGCAGAAAACGACTATTTTATACAATTTATTTATTTATAAGCATTCGCTTTTACGTATTAGGTTTACGCCCACTTGTTTTTGATGAATGATATAAAAAGAGCTCAGTTTTATATTACGTTTTGTGTTGTACACATAAATTTAAATAATTTAAATTAAATTCAACTCATGAGAGTTTTTTGTCTTAAATGTTATTTTAAACATCGGGTAATATGTATATATATTTTATGAAATAGAAAGGCCGACTGGCAAATGGACCATCTGATGGTAAGCGGTCAGCATCGCCCATAAAAATCCCTCCCATCGCTGTGAAAAATATAAAAAAATCCTTACATTGCTAATGTAACCAACCACTATAACCTTGGGAACTAAGATATTAAATCTATTGTACCTATAATACACTGGGCTCACTCACCCTTCAAAACCAATATAAAAACGATATAACTATAAAAATGATTTTTCTTATTGGATTGCTATTTTTATTTTGTGAATAAACACAAACAAATTGAAATATATATAACCTTATTATAGCTTCAACATTATTACTCAGAGATTAAAATTTGATTGATACAACCACATAAACAAGAAACTGCCTTTGGCATCGCCTAAAGGCCGCGTGATTCGTGAGGAAAATAAGACGAGTTGTTTTAATTTGATACTTTCCTTTTTTGTTTTACTAAAGTTTAAAGTTGAATTACTGAAAAATATTGCCATGCTTTTCGAAACGATAATAGAGTTTAAACTATTATAGACAATTTTTGATGCTTTTCTGTAGAGTTAGAAACGTATTTTATTTGAATAAAATACGTTTCATTGATTGATTGATTGATTATATTTTAGTATGACTGGGTTATTTATATTGTTATCTATTCATGTAATAAATTTCTGACACACTACATAAATATTCCTTATATAATAATCAAAGCAATAAATAAATAAGAGGAGATGGGCTCAAAGGCTTGCGTTGCCTCGGGGCCTTTATGTCTCTTTATCTGACGACGAAAAATTCAATTATATATATATGCGATTTTTATTTTACTCCTATACCTAATGCATCTTGTATTATTGTTCTTTTATACAAGATTTTATTAATTACAGACTATTCTGTAAGTAGTTAAGTAGTTTAATGAATCACAATTAAAGATTTAAAAAAATAAGACAAGTCTGTTATTTGTAAAAAAGTTACTTTTAATATGGATACTTTATCGGTTTAATTTCTATCGTCAGAATATAGGTACATTATTTTTATTAACATAATGTTATAGGAATTTAATAAACGAGAATAAAATTACAATATAAGAGGTTTCAAGACCCACGCACACATTATATGTGGCAGATAAATATTTTTATTTCATATACGAAGTAAATACATCTACAAACTTAGGGAAAAAATACGAACTGTGTCACATTTTTTGTTGTTAAATAAACAAATATTCTTAATTTCAGCAAAACTGCAGCCATTATTAAGTAAAAATCATGATTATCGATCTTAATAATTTCTCATGGAAAATCCAATTAGCGTAATGTGTATAAACGTCAAATTTCAATTTGAATAATTATTATTAATATGTCAAAATATCAAAAATATAAATAATTACAATTACAGTATAGTAGGGTACAGTTACAATTCCAGTTTAAAAAAAAAACAAAGATTTAAATTAAATTGAATATCCAAAATCAAAATATATTTTATTCGTAGACAAGCACTTTTGAATCATCATTTTACAAACTATATTAAGTGATGTATTAAGTGAAGCCACCATCGGTTCCGAATGTAGATTCTACGTAGAAGAACCAGCATTAAATTCAGTTTTCTTTTCAACATTTAAAATACAAAGTTATGTTAGTTAAATACAATTGTATTATAATATATCCGGCTTGGAAGTCAACAAGTATTAGCCCCACTCTTTCTTATCATCTAGATTATCTTGTATGGAATATTTTTTATATTTTTTGTATTAATGTACCTATATGTATTTTTTACAAATGTTTTGAATTTATGAATCGGCAATGATAAAAATACCCGCGTACCTGGAAAGATTGTAAAAACAGTCATTTCATACCAGACAATCTAATAATATATCTTCAATTTATTCATGCATATAACTGCTTGGTTTTAATTTATATCTAGTGACATTTTATACAAGCCTCTCAGAGAGCTGTTGTCTTGCAGAATGTGACTGACATATTCAAATGCATTTTTATAAGCCATTACTACAGCACAAAAGATGAGGCTGAAATTAACCAGCTTTATGAGAAATTCTACCGCGCTACTTAATCCTGTCGCCTTTCATCAGTGATAAGGTTTACTGCTGCCAGCTGTCACGGTAGCTGAAAGACATGCAAAACAGGAACGCTGTTGCATAATTTTACTAGGAAATATCGTGATTTTTTTTTCTGTGAGTAATAACTATGAACGGTTTAATAACTGTAAATTTATAGTTTTATTTTATCAAAGCAGGTCATACCATTACATAATAATTGAATTTCGTTACGAATTAAGAAGAAAATATTAAGAAATCTATTATTTTAAAAACTGAGGAGTCCTATTATTTACCAATGAAATTATACGAGTTTTTGTCAATAGATAGTACTTGCCATTAAATATATATGAGGGTGTGCTATTAAAATATAAAACAACAATTTATTTTTAAAAGTTTATTTTTCAATCTTGTGCATTCTGTAAACACTTTATGTCAAGCTTTCTTTTAGATTAAATGAGGGAGAGCGAATGACTGAGCGTAACTCAGAGGGGCTGGTCCGGCGTACGAAGTGTAAGTAATGGCAGGGGATGCGGCTTGGAAATCAAATCTAGAGGTGTGTGAGTAGGAAGCGGGGGCAGCGTAAGCTAAACCTGCAGACCGCTTCTTAATGAAGTGGGTGTTGTAGGCAAGAGGAGCGCTGGAGATCAGAGGGGTTGACACGTATGGGCCGGCTGCTGCGTAAGGGTATGCGAAGTAAGAAGTCGCAGCGGCATAAGGAGTCGACGCCACATAAGTAGAGGGAGCAATAAAAGGAGCAGACCTCTTCTTGATCAGGTGGGCGCCACCAACGTAGAAAGGCGATGAGTAGGTCGTCGCGAGATGACCAGCAGTGGTATAAGTGGTTGCCAGAGGAGCAGCTGCGGCGTAAGTTGTAGTCAAAGGAGCAGCCGCGGCATAAGTAGGGGCGGCGAAAGGAGCAGACGCAATGTACGCTGAGGGCGCGATGTAGCTCAGAGCAGATCGCTTCTTGATGAGATGAGAGTAGCTCAATGGTGTGGAGTAAGCCAAAGGTGCCGACGAGTAGTAGGGCGACGAGTAGAACAAATTGTTGGGATAGCTTGAGACGACAGTGGTTGCTGGCGCCACTATGTTAGCCGAATATCCCAAAGGCGATAGAATGGCACTAGGTTCGGCCGTAGCCGCAGCCAGGAAAGCGCACAACACTGCGAACTTGAACATCTTGATCTGTATTATTCCAATGCTTGGATAGAGAAGAACTGATAACTGAACAAACCGAGTATCGTATTTATACAAAACATTTAAGAGCTAAGGGCGACTTTATTTTTCGAACCGGTATAGAAAGGCCATAAAGGAAGCTGATATTTATCCATCACAAGGCCACGTTAATATTCACGCCTAACAACTTCATCAAAAGTTTATACAAAAGAAGATTAATCGTGTACTATTCCGGGATATATTATAGGTATTGTATTTTTTATTAGATTTTATTAGATATTAGATTTAAAATTTTATATTTTATTATTTTACAACATAAAAATATTATTTTTCTACATATTTTCAACATATCTACATAACATAATTTGCCTATATTTTGAAAAATCGAATTCTGGTGTGCAATAAGTAAATAAAATAATTAAATACATAATTATTTCAAAGTATAAATGTATGTCGTTTGACCCGTTTTAGGGAATTTTTGTGAAGCACATATACCAGGTACCAATGGAACACTTCAGTTTCATCCAGCCGACGTCATCCTAGGTGCGGGGAACTGAGCCACCCATTACAATATTAATTAAAAAAGAGGGCTTGTGTCGAACAAGTGAACGTAACAATATCAAATTGTCAAATTTACTTGATGACAGGGCTTTGCGCCCGTCTGGGCAGGAACTACCCACTCATTAGAAATAATACCGCCAAGCAGCAATATTAAATATTGTTTTGTTATGGTTTGAAGAGTGAGTGAGCAAAAGGGACAGCTTAGCTCCCACGGTTGGTGGCGCATTCGTGTGATGTAAGCAATAGTTATTATTTCTGTTATATTATAAATATCTGTACAAATATTATAAAGTTGAACATCATGTTTGCTTGAACTTTCTAAACTGATTAGTCCGATATAAACAAATCTTGACTCAGATAGCCTGTGTATTGAGAATCGCTATAGAATACATAACATCACACTACGACCCACCGGGACGGAGCAATAAAGTTTAAGGGGGGTGAAACTGCGTGGAGCAAAGAGAAAATGACCAAAAATTATATGGGATAAAATAATAACCATACGTTTTTATTTAAAAGTAGTACATAAAATTTAAATTTTAATTGCATATTCTAATTGATGTTTATATATATTTAATATTCTTCAATTTTTAAATGAATAATATTTATTTATTATATGTTTATATATTATATAATAAGCATATAAATGTTTGCGTAACATTTATATGCTTATGATTATTATATGATTCATGAAAAAGACTAACCACCGAGTTTCTTGCCATTTCTAACCAGTATTATCTACATGCCGAACCAGTGGTGAACATAAAAAATAAAATTATAAAATGTCATTTTAAGAATAGTCAAGAAACGAGTAATTCAAAAACGTCTCCATAAATATTATATAATTTAAAACAAACAAAAAAAAATCTTCAAATAATACACCGAGACAATAAATTATTATAAATAAAATACGAGTACTTTTCATCATTTAGGATTTTTTTTTTTTAATTAAAATGAAACCAAGCCAAGCACACCTTCCGAAATAATTTTCCGAATCGGTTCAGATTTAACGGAGTTCTGAGGTAACAAACATAAAAGGTACTTGGTGGTAGGGCTTTGTGCAAGCTCGTCTGGGTAGGTACCACCCACTCATCAGATATTCTACCGCCAAACAGCAGTACTCAGTATTATTGTGTTCCGGTTTGAGGGGTGAGTGAGTCAGTGTAACTACAGGCACATGGGACGTAACATCTTAGTTCCAAAGGTTGGTGGCGCATTGGTGATTTTTTTTTCCCAATCCTTGGGAAAAAAAATACAACCGAATTGAGAACTTGCTTCTTTTTATTGAATCGGTTAAAAACGTTTCGTTATTTTCGTTATGTGATTAATAGGGACGACTTAACGGCTCGTAACTCGTAATGATTGTGCTACAATAACAATTCGTTTAAAAAAATATAAGCTCGCGGAGCCTATTAGAATACAGCGTTATTACATCTTGATTTTGTCTTTTTTCTCATTAAATCAATTGACATGGAATTAGTACTGCTCCGGTTCAGCAAGCTTTGATAAAGTAAGGCAAAAAAACTAAAAGTTCCAATAAATTTAATGAGTCAGTTTTAGTGATATCTCGTTTTATATATGCTGGCCGTCCCGACTTCGTACAAAAGTTATAAGGAATTTCGGCAAGTTATACAATGTCACCCTTCTTTTTCTCCCACTTGAAATTGAAATTCCATCCAAGTCGAAAAAGGAGTAAGTACCTATGCTTAATTTTTAGGCAATCAGACCTACATAGATCGGAGATCTTGTGACGGAGCAGTTGTAGTTAGCTTATAAATATTTATACTATCGTAGATATACTAATTATATCCGCTAGTGCTCTAGTATTGCAGTTTCGGTTATTTTAATTAGGTAATTAGTTGTAATTCATGTAATTTATGCTGTTTGGTTCAATTACTACAAATTTTATTTTAAACAAATAAATTCATAAAAAAAATGCTTTTTTGTAGTAACCTCTTTTTTTAAACATTTAAACGAATCATACTAAAATGTTTTTGAAGTAAAATTAAAGTGTATTTAATATGTATTTAATGTATTAAAAATAAAGATATATAGATTAAGAACAGTTTCTACTGATCATAATAACCTCGTAGCAGAGCAATCAGCAAATCATATGGAATATATATATATGTATCTAAGCTTTGTTTATCTTTACTCCTTCTCCAATTGGAATATCGTATACTAACTATTGTGGCTAATTTCAATTTAATTAAGCGCTATCATTCCATAATGTTTGCACTGAACTAATATTGACTTTCGTTGTATGGTTTATAGTAAGTTTTGTATCGTTTATAAAACAATTATGCCAAAAGTAAAAAATACACTTTTTACTTTTCGTAATTCTGTGGTTATAAAAGGTAAAAACTGTAAAAAATCTTTTTTTCTTTCTTTCTTCCTTATATAATTATTGCTACATATTATATTATTACATAATTGTTTATAATTTACAAAAATGATAGAAAGAAAGCGAACGCATTTGGAATATTTTTTGAATCAATTAGCAATCGATCGCATATTTTTGTAATTTTCTATATATAAAAATGGATATAGGTTTATCACGAAATTGGATTTGACTGTCATATTGGATTTCACAATTATTTTATATACTTTTTAGGGTTTGCCATGTATGTATGTTTATATCAACCCCATTCATAAGATTATATAATATAACAAAAATTTAAGTCATGAACATAAGTTATGCATTCTCTTAACTATTAGGTTTATATAAAAACGTGTAAAAGAAACAAAATATTTTTTCCACAAATTTATTTTGCAACAATATTTGTAGGATTTTTATTCATCGACATCTCGATCATTAATGACATTAGTTGAGATATTTCCCAGTTAATATTGAACATGGGTCCCATTAGAACACATGAGGAACGGCAATTGGGCTGGAGTAGGCGAAGGGTGAGTAAGAAGAATAAGTGATGGCAGGAGAGTTGGATCGGTAGTCAAATCTTGATTGGTGAGAGAAAGCAGCAGGAGCAGCGTAGGGTGCTACAGCGAGAGCAGCAGAACGTTTCTTGATGAAGTGGGTGTTGTAGCCAAAGGGAGTGGAAGAGATCAGAGGAGTTGACACGTAGGGACCAGCTGCTGCGTAGGTTGCTGGCACAAATGGAGTTGCAGCAGGATAAGAAGCGTAAGGAGCCACGTATGAAGAAGGCACGATGAACGGAGCTGACCTCTTCTTGATCAGGTGGGCATTAGTTGCGTAGTAGGGAGAAATATAAGATGATGCCAACGGACCAGCCGCAGTATAAGTAGTAGTCAGTGGAGTATTAATGGCGTAAGACGCTGCCAAGGGAGAGGCGTAAGAGGCAGCGAGAGGTGTAGAGGCGAAGTACGGAGAAGGCGCGATGTAGCTGCTCACTGCTAAGGGAGCAGAACGTTTCTTGATCAGATGGGAGTAGCTCAATGGTGCGGAGTAAGCCAAAGGTGCCGACGAGTAGTAGGGCGACGAGTAGAACAGGTTGTTGGGATAGCTTGAGACGACAGTCGTTGCTGGCGCCACTATGTTAGCCGAATATCCCAAGGGCGAAAGGATGGCACTAGGTTCGGCCGTAGCCGCAGCCAGGAAAGCGCACAATACTGCTAACTTGAACATCGTGATACTTGTTAATCGGATGAGATACAACTGATGACAGACTAAAGTTAGTATCGTATTTATACCGAATAATAAATGTTACCTAGTGTAATAAAGCAGTAAGTAATAAAACCGGTGCTTAAATGTCACTGATATTTAAACTGACAAGGCCAAAGGGAAGCATTATCCTATTTTTGTCTTATCAATTAACATCATAAATAAAAATAAGCCTTATCAATAAGTGCACTTAGCAAACTGATTTTAATAATTCAACATTCAAATAGGAGCCTTAAATAAAATGTTAAAACAATATATTTGTTTCTTAAAAGGTGAAAGTTTGAAATAATGGATTTATTTTTAAGGTTATCATATTATAACTATGAAAGTTATTATACTTGTTAAGACTTTTATTACCTCTCATTGTAGCCGCTGAAGTCTGTGGCTTTTGTTGGGACTCTTCAGCAGAACGATGGCGGGATGGTGGCGCACGTCGCGGGGAAAGCGCGAGCCCGGCGACGCTGTCTGCCATGCCAGCCACATACTGCCCCAATGATGTTAGGAAACTCATATTTGTTATTTAAAACACTTAATGCATCTGTCACCACTAATTAGCACTCGCAATTAAGTTATATGGCACACATAGTATTGAAATTAGGCAGTTCTTCATTTGTGTTTCACACCCTCAACTATTTAATCTGAAACAAGAGAAAAAATCAATTAAAATCACTAAATTTATTAATTCAAGTGAAAATCACGATTTTATTGATTATTGAGTCTACTATACTATTAAAGTGTCAGTTTATTAGTCTATTCTTTATAAATGAACGATTTTTAGGAATAATACTATTTTTAACGGCGTTTTTGCTACCGATCAACTTAAGACGAATCGATAACATATTAATTAAGACTTACTTAGGAATAAACTATTTTATGCCCACAGCCACGCCCGCGTGTGTTTTTCTATATCCCTAACTACGTCCGCTAAATTACATGACGATCGGTTATAGTTGAAATTTGAAAGTTTAACAAAGGCACTAATTACGCATTTATAATATTAGCAAGCATTATGCGTTTCTCTTATAAAATAAAGCAAACGTTATTGTCCGCAGCGAGGCGTGCTGGGATATTCATAGAACAATAGTCAGATTAATTCAATTGATAGCGTAATCTATTACATGTTTTAATGTAATAATTGTATAATTGTTGCATTTGACCAATGATTATTGACATATAAATTTTATCTAAGAGCCGAGGTGGCCATTTGGTGGACAAGTGCATCTTAACTCATGATTAAAACTATCAATAGGTACCCACGACACAGAAATACCTAGTGTGGGTACCACCGGACATCTCATTGTATAATGTTGTTTTTTGTTAATAAACATTTTTTGTTTTTGTTTGTTTTGTTTGTTTGTTTGTTTGATTGCGGATTCAAACCCAGGCAAGCATTACTGAATTTTCATGTACTTAATTTGTGTTTATAATTCATCTTCTGTTCGACATTGAAGTCAAATATCGTGAAGAAACCTACACGTGTCTAATTCAATGGAATGCTGCTTCATGTGTATCAACCAGGCTGCATTGGAGCGCAGCGTTGTGGAATAAGTTCATAACTTTCTCCTCAAAAGAGAGGACAGCTTAGACCAAAAGTGGGACATATACACGCTGTCACTTTTGTAAGAGCTACTAAACTGTTTTTTTTAGTTCGTTTTAGAAACAATTAATAAACCCTTTATATGTATAAATTTATTAATTGTATATATAGAATACTTTCATCAAAATTACCGTCATATACTTCTTCTCTAGTTTTATTATTGAAATAGTAATTCACAATCATACAAAAATATGTATGGTATTAATATTATGTACTGCCAGAAAACACTAACAAAATAATACTACTTGGAAAACTATTTAAATGGTTATTTATTTGTAATCAACAAATATTTTATGTAAGACAGCTTATTCTAAAATTATACTTAACAAGAAACTTGTTTAGTTTACATTTTAATCTACATTTTTATTAATACTGTGTGCACTTTATGGAATGATTTTATTAATTCTGTGTGGGTTTTAATTCCTAATCACGAGATTGATGACATTTGTCGATTAAGTCGGAATATATATATATATATATATATATATATATATATATATATATATATATATATATATATTGGTGGAACTGTTCTCTCAAACAGTTATGATTAACTTTATTTTTGCATACACTTTATCGTTTAAAATAAATTATTTGAAAGTCTTTTAAAATACTAATCGATCTCTCGATGAATACAAATAAGAATTTTACAAGCTATCTCTTACTCTTAAATCACCATTAAACATGTATTTTATTTAAAACATGTCTCTTTCAAGGACGAAAGGCTTTTGTTTGATATAATTAAAAAGAAAAAATAAATGTATCGAATGTTGAATTGTTTGTTGAAAAACAAATATCGAGTTCGTTTTTTTATTTTTTTTACAAAAATACAAGGTTTTAACCACACAATACAAAGTTGTAAGAACATTTATTTTATAAATCAATTATTCATATTTTATCAATTAAGCCGAGTGACGAGTTTTAATACTGATTCCAGCTCGATCCTCGCTTTATCTTGTGACTAAATCAACATATCAAAACACCTGTTTTAATGTTACCAGGAAGTTGTTTTTGCTAGAGAATATTTTTCAGATAGAAGACCAATCTGAATATTAAAATAGTAACCGAGCGCACAAAAACTTATCCCTTTTTTAATTTGTCATTCAATTTATTATATATCAAGGTTAAATGAAAACTTAATGTCAATTAAATTGCAACCTTATTACTAAGTCAGACAAAATTGCTTAAAATTTTACTTTGTTATTTTTAACAAATTTACTAATAATATACGCATATAATGTTATGTGGATAAACGGTTTTTATTGAATATATTTTAACGTGTACTGTTTTGTGTTGAAATACCAAAAACGAAAAATGTAAATAAACTAAATATTCGCGTTTTTTTTATTGGCCACCACGACGGTTGCCATTATTATAGTAGTGGTCTCTATTATGGTCATAGAAAAAAAAACCGTTATTACGCTTTAGTTTTAAAAATGTTAAGCATTGCAAACTCGCTTATTCTAATTAGGTTTTTTATTACGTTACGAAAAAACTATATAAAAAATTATAATCGTAAAAAATTGTAACAAAATCTTCGATTCGATGTTAAAAACTATTCATCAAAAGTCCGTTTTTTTATTCCTAATTCTATTAACATAATATCATTATTATAGCGCTATCAGTGTTAAAATCGTACACATATCTTCCATATTAAATATTGCGAAAATGGTACCGGTAATGGTATAACCACCCATACATGTGCTGACGATGCTCGCGATTGCTAGGATCGCCCATATATTGCCATCATCAGTAGATTTTCGTCAACTATTTGACATAGTTCCTCTACCAAGGAACGGCGCTGAGTCCGATGTATGGCTCTCATTTTTCTACTACGACTTGCCATTTTGCCTCGATCCAGAACTCACATCTGACCGACAAACTGCAACTGCAGCTTCCTCATTCTTACTATGTTGTTTTATTTATATAACATTTCCGTTTCACATTTTCACAGACTTTTTTGCATTGCTTCGTAGGTTTCTAAGTGTGAATTAGTCTTTTAAGATAATTATGTCCTTATTAAATACATTTGTAAAATTTTACCTATCTTGATAGTACTTGTCGTTGAAGTCAACATTCCGAATGAATTATGAGTTTATTACTAATGTAGTGATGATGATGATGTTGAATGACGATTTAAAAGTGCATATACGATAAAATATATATTAATTTTATTATAAATTGGTTATAAAGCAAAACAAGGACATAACTTTAAATTATAAAAAGAATATTTGCAGTTAATATACATAAGCTAATACACATATAGAGACGTGCTATTCAAAAATATATTCCATTCTGAAAGAATTTAGCAGTGATAGATAGGACAGGTAGTTAAAATCGTTTCGAAGCTTCAAAAGAAATTCCGTGAAGGATGAACATCATGATGGATTACTCCATAAGTTGAGGACGTAACTTATTAGATAAGTCGTTTTTCATGTAACTCTATTTATAAATGTAGTCCCCGTATTTATAACGCTTTACCTTTATCAAAGGCTTTGAATGTTTATTTTCACAGTGACATAATTAGACATATTAAAATTACAAAAATTAACATATTTTTAAGCAACATTTTTGAGTAGAAATAAAAAAATATGTTTCAAAGAACAAATTATGATATGTTAATAATAATTAATTATATCAATTACAAGAGGATACTAAGAACATGCTAAAAGCGTTCTATAGATTAATGTTATATATTTAAAAACTTTATTAAAAAAATATTAGATGGTTATTTTGTAACTCTTTTTTTGTACTTTTCCCCAAAGTAGGGCAAAGGTATGCCTCTTGTACATTTTAATATAAGTATTTTGTCTAAGATTATTGGTGAAAAATATAAATTATGATGTAATCTATTAAATACAGCTATAAAATAATTGTAACAAACCGTTAGTACAGTAGTAATAAAGGTAAACCTTAAGAAACAATGGTGTTTAATTTCCAACAGAAACTAGAGGCGAATCAATTAAGCCGGAAGCCTATGTTCTCATTTGATCTTGGTTCCTCATCCTTACCGTATTGAAAGGCAGACACCGTCGGACGTAGTTTGATTAGCGAGGCTTTGTTGATGTACCCACACCCCAAACTAACGTTGCGAACCCACCTTATTAAAATACCAGAAGGTGACCTTATTGTGACGTTTATTTACGTTGTTACTTAAACATGATATCATAAAGTATTATTTGAAGATGAATTAGATTTTTATCAAGTATCAAGAACGAGCGCACAAAAAAAATATTTATATTATATGAATAATTATACTTATAAAAATATTTATTATATTAGATGTAAATATACATTTATATAAACAATCTATTACAAATTCGCAATTAACGGAGTAAACCAAAACAAAAATACAACCCTCGAAAAATGTCATAGACGCAAAAGTCACGATAGGAGATATCATTGACAAAAAACAGCGTTGAAAATGTTCTGATGAATTTCCTAATATTATGTACTATTCGTTTTATAATTTGATATTAAATTAGGAATATACATTTCAAATTGATCTGCATGTAGCATTCTAGGTTGACTCGCAAAAAAATTAAGTGAAAGGATTTTAGACAATATATATTAAAACGATCAATTTATGTATTGAATTTAAGACCATTTACGTAGTCTCTTACTGATAGGTGTTCAGTACAAGGTTGTTAAGCAGCCGCTACTCACTAGTTATTTTATTATTAAAAACCAATGCCAAGTATTTTTATTTCTTATTATTAACATCGGGCAAAGTGTTGTATTATATAAAGTTATATAATACAACACTTTTTACAAGGATATGCATATGGATGGTAGTACGTTTTACAACGTCGTACCAAAGGGGAACCCATAACCCTTTTTGTACCCCTGAAAAACGCCCCCTCCTCCTTTCGTACCCTTTACAACGTGTTTGTAAAATTGCATTATGGTCGTCGGTTGATTAGTCAAAACGTGAAGGCATAAAAAAAAATCACTTTCGTGTTTATAATGTTAATATATGTATGTATATGTGTAAGTGAGATGCGAAAGAGAGGTGCTATAATACGTGATATCACATTTAAATGAGGATATAGAACCACGTTGCACGTTACACGTTTTTGTTTAACAGTAGTTTTTCGTTTCTACTATAATTTGATAAATTAATATTTTATCAAAACATATAATACGTAACCATTTCGCTTTTCCGTTCAATTAAGGCTCTCCTCTCAACACTAGCTTTATAAATTCATTTAAACGTAAATAGATTCGGTACCACCTCTCCCTATTTCGGATTTTTCCTTTTTTTGTTTTGTAAAGTAAGGATTTTAAGTTATCTTAAAGCTTTATAAGATTTGTTTTATTATACGTAAAAAATTACAGTACAGATTGATAAAATATATACAATTGATCAATTATATAATGATCTCATCCGACTTCGGTCAGAGCATAGTCGAAAATTTTATTTACTGGGATAAATTTATTCCATATAGCTCACTCTGATCATGCGTTGAAGCGTGGAAAAGTAACAAATATGCACTCTTATTTTAAATTAACCACATATCAAATTAGTATAATGACATACTACGTATCAAGTTTATAATATATAAAAATGAATATAAATAGGATTTCCTACATACATTTTAGTATTTCCATTTGTTTATTCATTCAAACATCCAATAGTAACAATTGTTATAATATATAAAATACATGATACATAAAAATAAATAACTTAATTTAAGTAAAAAAAGAACTAAGTTTATGTTAAAAAAAAAACGAACTATATTTTTTTTTATTCACTGACCTTCGTAATTACTCACAAGTGTACAAAGATGAGCATAGACGGCCCCGTGGTTAGAACACGTGCATCTTAACCTATGATTGCGGGTTCAAACCCAGGCAAGCATCACTGAATTTTGATGTGCTTTATTTGTGTTTATAATTCATCTTGTGCTCCGCTGTGAAGGGAATCATCGTGAGAAAAAATAAATCAACCGATTTTGAGTTTTTTTATTTTAAATTAATTAATCACCGACGTGCTGGTTTTGTCGTTATGCTATTTTAATGTGCCTATATTTATTTATTATTTGGCATTATACCAGGCGTCACCACAATATGAATTTTTGAATTGCGAATTGACGTCGTAAAGTTTGCATTGAACTCAACGACGACGATTTCTTCATTGACCCGGAGTTTGTATTTGTTGAGTACAAAAATACTGTAAACAAATGTGTATGTACATTTTAAGATAGCGGATTAACATTTTGTATTTAACGTGTTTTCAATTTGAGTGCTTTGGCTTTGATGATTTGTCAATATTAAAAAAATATATATTTTTTAAAAGACACTATTGGTATCTTGATATACTAATAAACTTCGTGTGAGAAATGAGAGTAAAAATAATTAATTTTATCAACTACCAGTACGACACACCGACAGCACCACTATCTACTGTAACGAGACTTATCTAATCGTGAGCTTTTTGTATTATACTAGGTATTACCAGCGCCTTAGTCCGCGTGGAAGTTGAATCGGATTTCGCTAACAATTACGTTTGTGTGTTGTGTTTGGGTTTAAATTTTGCGCGTAATCCTACTGATTTTTCTAAAACAAATTAATAACTAAAAATAGACAAACTACTCCTATAAGCCTCGGCTATCTGCGAATGAAAGTGAAATGAAAAGATCATTTGAGATTAATCGTTACAAGTAAACAGACAGATAACCATTTTAGATTACTTCTAGGGTTCCGTGACTCTAAAGGAAAAAAGGACACCTTATCAGATCACTTCGTTGTCCGTCTCCGTTGTATGTCTGTCTGTTCGTCGTGACCGCATTTCTGAGGTATAAAGTTCAAATTATTCTGTTGAAATGTTAAGACCAAAAAATTATGAACATCTTAAGAATTTTCATTTTAATCAGAAATTGACACTCCATTGGAACGAGACGCCACGGAGATAAATAAAGATTGTGAAAAAATCCTACAATTGTAATTTGTATTAGAACTGCGTAATTTATTTAGTTTATAATTTTATTAATATCATTATTGCGTTAGTTTATTTGTGTTTCAATGATATGAGTCCTTTTTGAGTTAAATTACAATAATAATGTCGTCCTAACCGATATCGTAAACGGCAGCCAAATTGAAGGGACACCAGCCAACTACGCAGGACTTATTACAGTGCACAAGTGTGTGTGTGCAAACACAGGTGCACTCTCTGTTCCTTCACTCTCATAGTTAAGGGGACGGTAAATCCGACACGACTGCAAAGAGAACACAGGACCATGGACTTTATATACTTTCCGAGGCACGGAATGTACACACTAACTTCCAGATTCCGGACTGTTACTGAGAAGTTTTCAGTAGAAAAACCCAATAATTTTTTACCGGACCGACCTGAGGTTTGAACCCCAGACTTCGGGATTTGCGGCCTTATATCTAGCCACTAGACCAACGCGGCAGTCGAGTTATAATATGGTTCCTATCACGCATCAACCCGTGATCTATTGTATTGATCTCCATCTCAAGCGATCAATTGATTATATTATAAATAATAGCTAAACAACTAAATCTAAAATTGAAACAATACTTTAATTACATTTTTTAAGAATCACTAGCTTCTTTTCATTTTCTATAAGTAATATATAATTGAAAATGTGACCCTCATTAACAAATAAATATTTTTTTAATCATTATTTTGTAAATTTAATGATAAATCCGACGTTTGAAATAAAATCCTCCTCAAAACTACATTGCATTACAAAATCTTAATTTTTTCATAGTTGACTTAATTCTCAGCTTTGATACATAAGTCACAAGTACTACACAGCTCATCGCGACAAAGATCTCTGCTATAACCAGAAAAAAATTGCAATTGAAACAAACTTTATAGTTGGTGGAACTAATGAAATCTGAGTGAGGTTTAATTCTACAGTGAACTACTAGTAATAACTACATTGTGTACCACGTTTGTAACGTAGAATACAAATATTTTTCTTATAGCATTGGCGATATTTTACTAGGCCAACTATTCTACATCGAAATTTCTACGGACGGACTAATTTTCTGCGTCTACTTCAGTGTATTTAACGTGGTTTTAATAATCGTTTGCATAACTAATAGTATTATATTTATTATAATTAAGTTTGCTAGGAAATGTATGGTTAACATATTTCATCCTATATACACATTTGTAAATTTACAGCTGTTTACAAGAAAGTCCTAACCATACCAATATACCAAGATTGTAGTTCTACGAAGGTGTACCTTCCTAGAACTGTAATCTTGGTATATTTTGTTGTTTGAATGTATGGATCAATATATAATTGGTCTTTTTAATCCTGACAAGAAGAAATAATTTTCCATTTTAGTTCTTTTTTTCACTGTAATCTGAAAAAAAAGAACTGCTTTCTTTTAAAAAACATAAAACTCAAACATTACCGAAAATTTTGCTGACATTGCTAACCTCATTACCGTCATAATTTTTAAATTTATTTCTACTTAAATATAAGCGCTTAGGGCATAAGTTTTATAACTTTGACGGAATTTATATCCATGTTTTGAATTTATTACAGTTAGTTTAAAAGTTTTGCAATCGGCCATCTATTTAAATACTATATTTTATTACGGCACATATATCCACATTTTATGAAGATCGATAATGGTCTCAGTTTAATTCGTTTTAGAAAATTATATTATCACCAATTGACTTAACTATAGAAAATTAATCAAGATAATATTAATAGATCTAAAAAAATATCTAACAATATAAAGTAAAATCAAGTTGTTACTTTACTTTAATTTACATAGGTGTAGTTTCACCAGATACATGTACAAAACACAGTAAAGTACTTAAATACACGGCAATACTAAATCACTGAGATTAACTACGTAACCGTTATAATTGTCATCGTATTTACTTTTGAGTATATAGCTTTGCGAACTACACTAAAGCATACAAATATACGTTAAGTAAAGTACAGCATGTAAATATCCCAATGCTCCAATGCGGTTCGGTGGATACATATGTGGCATAATTTTATTAAAATGAAATACACGCAGGCTTTCTCACGATGTTCTCCTTCACCTTTGAGCACGAGATTAATTATAAATACAAATTAAGCACACGTAAAATCAGTGGTGCTTGCCTGGGTTTGAACCCGCAATCTCGTTCGGGTCGGCACATAAGTATGTACGCGTTCTAACCACTCGGCCATCTCAGCTTACATATATATTATAGATAAAGAAGATGTAATGAAAAAAAAAATGTTTCAAAAACTATTATAATAAATCCATTTTCGGTAGAGATTTCTAGGGGAGTCAACTTTGTAACAAGGGTGGTGCCAACAAATAATCGCATCAGGTCCAGAAGCGAGCACGCCACTATTTCCGACGTCATTGTGCGAATAGTTTGCTTTAAGCAGCTTACAAAGTTTTTATTCCATGCCTGCAATGGTAATGCTAAGGTGCACAGATAACAAAACTGATATACACTACGACATTTCATCTTTAATCATATTATATTTAACACATCTAGAATTAATATATATTATTTAATTGTGAGATATATCTTTAAAATATTATAAAGAATTAGTATTAAGGATAGATTTTTAATCAAAAGAGATAAGTTATAATACAAATCGGAAACAAAAAAGGCACTGATCTCAACTTGTGTAAGCTTTTCTTAAAAAATAAAGACCAAAAAAATCCTTTCAAAAAAATCAATCATGACAAATCATAATATTCAGCTTCGTTTAAGTTTGTCTCATTAATATTAATAAGACGAATTACAATGTAATATTAACTAAAATATTTTGCTTTCTTTCTAGGTAAATAATTATTTACAGCATTTTGATTTTAATTAGCTTAGGAAATTAATACCTTATGCAGATCTCGCATTAATAATAAGCGGAATCGCTCTGAATGTTTCTCAAGTAAGCTTAAAAATACAACACATATTATTTTAGTCCAACAGCTCAGCTCCAGCTTTATCTAACAAAAACGCATTCTAAATGAGAATAAAAAAAATGGCAATTTAATGTCTCCTGGTTCATTTCAGTCACGGTGGCAACTCTCAAGGGAGACCAACTGCATAAATATTATGCACATAACTCGATGAAATGAACAATCCGTCAAGACCAAAAAGATTTACGACGCAGGAACAACGATTTTATGTACTTTCCGACGCACGCGACTATAAACACTGCAAACTTCCATACTCCGGGTTGTTGAAATTTTCGGGACAAAAAATCCATATATCTATTTCCATTTTCCCAAGACGTATTTTGAATCCAGAACCTCAGTATCCGCATCCTTATAAAACCCCTAAATCAACGAGGCAGTCAAAATCGGTGAATTACTACACAAACAACTGGTAATTTTGTTTCATGTCTGTTGCCTTTGTAAGTGTTGACCCCGCACGCCTAATTGATCAAAGTATGCCGGTAATTGTCTGTCTGTCGCCGTATGACGTAAATATTAAAGATATACAGTGATGGTATGGACTAATGAGCTATTAGAAGTCAATTAGATATTAAATCAACTTTTGTATGTGTATCTTTGAAATTATATAGCAATATCATGATACAGCAAATTTGCTATTATAATTAAGCAGATGATTCAGTTGATGGAAGTTTTTGTTTAGCTATTCTTGTGTTCCGGTTTGAAGGGTGAGTGAGCCAGTGTAACTACAAGCACGAGGAACATAAAATCTTAGTTCCCAAGGTTGGTGGCACATTGGCAATGTAAGGAATGGTTAATATTTCTTATAGCGCCATTGTCTATGGGCGGCTGTAACCACTTAACACCAGGTGGCCATTTGTTCGTCCGTCTATCTATATCATAATATATATATACATATACTTTTACTAAATCGAATATGATAAACTTTGGATTCGTATATATTTAAACTTGACTTAAATACCTCAACCTTATAGTTAATAATACGTAAATAGCATATGAACTATCTAACTAATAATACATTTTAGCCTATACTATTGAATAAATAAATAACCACCGATTATTTTGATATTATATTCGTATCAATTTTCCGAGCACTTCATTTGTTCTACTCGATTGCCTTCAATAATTCAGAAGTACTTAAATAAAGATGATACGATTGCACCATTCGTCGCCAGACATACCATAACAACCTCTATAAACATTCTAATAAGAATAGATTGTTATTACACACGTATCCTTTTCTTCTGTTTTTGTGACGCTACGCCCTTACATTGTAGATTACATCTTTCTAGATAACAATGATACCCAGCTTATATTTTAAATTGAATTTGGAATACCGTTGACAAAGAAATTTGTGCATTGAGATACCCTCAATCTAATTTTATTTCACAGATATCTTGAATATTCGCCTGTTCTTGAAATTAAATGTTGTTTTTATTGTTTTTATATTTTTAAATGAATTCTATACACAAAAAATTATACCATTAAATTAAATAATGTAAAGTCATTTATGTAATCTTTTAGAATATGTAAATTATATATGACTGCCTCGTTGGTCTAGTGGCTAGATATAAGCCACAGACCCTGAGGTTCTGAGTCCAAATCCAAGATCGGCTCAGTAAAAGTTATTGAGATTTTGAGTCGAAAAATTCTCAATAACAACCTGGAGTCTGGAAGTGTGTAAGCTCCCGTGCCACGGAAAGCACGTGAAGACGTTGGTCCTGCCCCTGAACACTTTCCGTTCAAGTCGAATTGGCCGTCGGAGCTTATGGGAGTCAGGGAACAGAGAGCGTACAGGGTCTATGTTCACACCGTCGGTCATAATTACATCATCATCATCATCTAGTAATGCTGTGTATAAATAATGTACAAAACTACCGTTTCATTATTATTTCTTTCGCGTTTAAGAAGCAAATAAAATATTTTCTCATATTAAAAATGTTTTACATTTTCAGTAAAAGAAATTGAGTTTTACGATGAAATGAAGAGTCAAATATTAAATTTTCACTGCTTTCGCAGATGGATTATACAGATTGGACAATTAAGACCTCGCAGTAAATTTAATTGACTTAAATGTAACTGATAGACGCGACGGCTGTTAATGTTGTTGATAAATAAAAATAGAAGTGTTTTTGTCCTTAATTTATTCTTTGTTTAGTTAAAACTGAAAATATTGCAGGGTTTATCATGAGAACCTCTTAATTTTTATTTAAAATGGTGTCTAAGTAAAATTTTAAGTAATAAACTGTACGAAACAGGTTTCTCCAAAAAATTACCCTAATTAATATAATCTATACTGTATTATTACTGTAGTGTTTGTTTATATATTGAATATTGATATCTTATATATTATTTATTTTCATTTGCAACTCATTATATAGCTCACTAACAAAACCCTTAAAATTTGTATATACTATACGTCTTATACATAATCATTATGCAATAATAGGTCAGAATAATCTTAAATATATAAATAAATAACATAAGAAATATATTCTTAAAACACTATAAAGTATTCACAATTAAAATTCAAACATCGAAAGCTAAACAAAATAAATAACAATATTCCTTAAAGAACACTATAGGAACACGTTATCAAATAATATTTCTTTAAAATAACGACGTTAAAATTATAAAATCAATTTGAAAAGTATATTGTAAGAAAATTCCAATCCATTGCCATCCTGGAATACATTTAAATATATTTTCAAAACTTACCTCGCCTCGAGCAAGACGCTAACAGGAGAAGGATGTTACGAGTCTCAGAATAGTTTAATATAGTTATTCACTTCATTCGATTTAACCAATATGTATTTTTTAGTTGAGAACCAATGTAGCAATGATAAAACTATGAGTTATCAGTGCTGTTATGGAACAACGCGTGACGCAGGGCGCGAGACAGCCGACGCTTGGGCGGTTGGGCGGCGACTGCCTTCCCCGCAGGCTGCGTGCTCCTTCGAACCTCGCCCGGATATCTTCCTGTTGATCATGTACGCGACAGGTGATCCCGACACGCTTTTAATTACGAACTACTATATATGGTATAACCGATCGATTATAAATGTACCTGAAATTTCAGCACCCGCTTGCATTATAATTTTAGTAGGTCAAATTACAGAATAAAAATATTTACAATCGTTCATATATAAATCGTATATAACTTTATTTTTAAAAGAAATATCAAATAAAAAAAGATTTAAGTGATGATCTGTGGAATATTTATTTTGATTAGAAATGGGATATTCTTTGTGTAATTTTTTAAATTTGTTTTGCTTTGCAATTTCTAAATTCTAAAAACCCTTACGTTATAAAATTTAGAAATTTCAAATGATTTGATAAATACAGACTGTGTTCATAAAGATAATCTAGCGTTTTATTAAAAAATAAACCATTATTTTAAAACGTAAAGATGTATGTTATTACGCCTTAGGACATACCCTACTCATAAATATATTACATTGTTAATTTTGTACAGAGATATTATATTATGCGCCAGTTAAATAATATTTGACCAGTGAAACTTTGAACAGACCTGACTAAGTTTCTATCATCCTTGAATCATTTATTTCATCGCCAAATGTCAAAACATGGTATTGCTGTGATCTGATTTGAACAGCTACTGAGCGAGAGCGACTGTAATTAAGGATATATAACATTTTAGCTCTCTTTATTTGCAGCTAAAGCAAAATGTAGGATTTGCAAAGGGAACGTATATCGACGAAGTTTCGTAACATCACTTACAATTGAATGAACAATAAATATAAAATAAAAAATAATGATTACGAATTTATATCATTAGCGTGTTTATATATTATCTGTGCTTTAATTATATTATATCGTACAAAATTTTGACTCACAGAACATAAGTCTACTCTTTACTAACCAAACTCATTAACGTTCCCAATATTATGTAGAACTCTCAAGCAACGCATTTGCTTGTTCAGTTTGTCCAATTTCTAGAGATCTAGTGCACGAGTTTAGTTTGTTAACTTATTTAATTAAAAACCCTGATTACAAAATAATGTAAATCCGTTGTAACATGTACCTATATATGTATTTTAAAGAATTGTTCAATTACGCGTTAATAATAAATTTCCAACAATACTACTAAATTTTAATTTTTCTCAAATTATTTTGATAACTCATATGGATGTTCTATACGTACTAAAGTCTGTGCAAACGAACTTTTCTTCAAACATTCTTAGTAATAATTCAAATCTTAATGAGTAGCCATTAGAATGATTAGCAAAGTTTGCACACTTTTGCGCCCAAGATAAAGAAGTTACTATTAATTTTAACCTCAAAACGAAAACCCTCTTAAGGAATTAATTAATATTAAAAAAAAACGTTTGCTAAGAAGCATTTAAAATTTTATTGAAAAATATATCAAATGATAATTCGCTTATGCTTATCTTAATCGTATTTTAATTTAATTGTTAGTGCAAAATTATGAATTATTAATTTTCATATAAATAACACTAACGCACTTACTTATACATATAAAGGTAGATAAAATACAATGATACCTTGCTTGATACACCTTACAGTAAAGTTCAGCCGTTCACCGTATTTAATATAAAAACCGACAGACTCTAACAGTCAAGGTTTTAATGGAATTTATCGATTTAGTGAACTTTTAAACCTTTAATTTTATATAAACCGTTATGGTCACAACGTACTATTGCATAACACAATGCGATGTTTTCTAACTGTGAAATATTCAAACCTGAGACCAATATTTAAATAGTTTTCTTTATCTTTTTAGGATCTATAACAAGTTTAAAGAAACATGACTGACGTGTTACCCAATTGTAACAGCAATTCATTGGATCAATTAAAAGGCAAGGCCAACAACGCTTATAATTTCTCACAAATATAAGTGATGATAAGGAACAGTTCTTCAATGTGAGTGCGGAATAATCAATATCTAATAATAATGTATATCTCTAATAAAACAAATTTTTGTTAAGAATAATATTATTCTATATAACAATATCTGTACCAACCACTACTACATTCAATTTGATTGGTAGCACTTGTTTATTGGGCTTCCCAAAAACTGACGTTATAATTACGTTCCGTTCCGTGTAGCCTTAATTTTTTCATCGGGATTAAGGATTTCATTTTTGTTGTATATAAATTTAGCAGTAATTCAAGCAGTTTTAAGATTTTGGATACCGCCCTTATATAACAAGTTGCCTCTTGATTCCACTGCTTTATTTTATATCATCATCAAAATGAATTTACCACACGACCAAACAACGTCTATCAGGTTAGTTACTGTTTAATCATTTTTCTGCATGTTTTATGTGTTGAAGTAATCCATTGAAAAATATTATAGAATTTTAAATAGACTAAAAATTATCGATATAAAATACTCTGCAGTTCTTATAACATCGCTGCTTGGACTATAGTAACCGGCGGCGTTTAAGTGGATTATTTTTTGTTCAATATTATTATTTGATTTACTTATTAGTATCAAAACGTAAAATGAAATCGCAAATGAAATTGGATATCTATATCTGATGATATAATTACTACACTACGCCATACTAGTTAGTAGTTACTACAGTGGAATGTCAACTGCATCCCTGGCACGAGCATTTTACTGACATCTTTCGCGGTACATCAATTTAAAAATAGCAGCTTTACAATCTGCCTTATTTCGCCACAGGAAATTCTATTCAAGCAATTAATAATACTAATCAGTAATTTGAAGAAGTAGCTTGTTTACCCAAATGTTTAAAAAATCAAATCCAAGGGCTTATAGCGTCTGAAATCCTTAAAACCAACATAACGACATCTCTATCGATTCACCGATTCATAAAATTGGTGTCAAAAAGCTATACCGAAGAATGGAAATCTACATATTCTATTTGTAAAGGGTGACCTTAGTAGTTTCAACGACTAGAGAGTTATATTGCTTCTCTCTGTAATAAAAAACTTGGTAAAGTACTTTTAAAACAAAAACGCTAGATTTCGCTCCGATACATTGTGTATCTGTCAGACACAGACAGTTCACGTCGTACTCGCAATACCCGAAACAATTTCAAAGATAAATTACCCTCTGTTTGTTGACTTCGATAATACTTTTGATACCATAAATCGTTTATGGCTTCATCAAGCGATAGTTCCCTAAAACTTATTCATCCTTGTTCTATACTCCAGATTGAAACTGGGATTACCAGAAACATAAAGGTAAACAGAAAACCTACTGCTTCCTTAACTCTTCCTAGTAGTCCTTGACAGGGCAATTTTCTGAATCAATATTATTATTTAATTTGATTTGGACAACGCCTACCACACGCAATCTCTGCATATTAACTCATAAGCGTGTTAACATGCAGCACAAGAAAAAGACATGCACCAAAAGAAGAAGAATTAACCAATGTGAAACTTATAATTGATAATCACTACAAGGCAAAATATGTACCCCACTAGTCATAACTAGTCAAAGTTATGTCAATGGCTGAAGAGACTAACAGAAACAACTGAAGGCGATGTTTGAAGAATCAAAGCCTAAATTAAAGGTCAATTTTCCTGTCATATTTGAAAACTTATTGTGATATAAACAACTCAAATCACTATTCGTATATTTTTAAATAACAATTTATGTCTTAAAATTTTAATTGACGTTATTCGAATAACCTTAGAACTTTTAGTCAAGCGTGGATAAACTTTTTTATACGAACAAAATGGCTGAAACATTTGTCTTATCAATTTAAATAATTTAACATCTCAACACTGAATCTAAAAGTTAAAGGAAATAACATAATTACATCTTCATCAAATATAACATGCAGGCTGATTATGACTGCTTAAAAATGTATGTTTTAAAGGTATGGTAACACCTGAATAATCCCACTCAGTTTATAACAAAACAAGAACATATTAGGCTATTTATAGCTAAATTATAATTGGACCTATTTTACTCAACATCAAATCATGTATCGATATATTTTTTATATTAAATCATTGTCTCATACATTTCTAGTGACTCATTTTTTATTTAACTCTGACTAAAACATAACTGTGTTTAAACTTTACGCTCTTGAATTTATTACTCCAGCATATATTAGACAAATAATGTTCCCTTTAATGAAATAAAATTATCTAGACTAAATATAAGAAGAAAAATATAAGTAATCTCATAAAGTCAAGTCTAGCCATAAAGTTAATACTTTCTTCCTGAGGAATACCCGATACTAAATAAAATTTCGCAGACACTTTTGCAGTTGCCGCCCCATAAGTATCCATTATTATTATTATAAAAAATCTTTAAAAATTAAATTATATTATATAAAATATTACATATATATATATATATATATATATATATCTATATATGTAGCATTTTGATGTCGTAAAAACAAATAAATTGAAATATTTCATTTGACAAACGAAAATGACTACTGAATTTCTCACTAAATTTCTAGATAGAATGTATCAATCAAAACCGGTGGCTTTAAATTTAATTAAATCTTGTTAATTGTAGATTTAAAATTCCTCCTCAACTTCGCCTTTAACAATATTTTCAAACTCTTATTATATTTCAATCGTTTTTGTTAAGAACAGATATTCGTAAATACCTTTAAAATGGTTGAAATAGATTCGATATCGTTATTTAAAAAATAGATTCAGGCTACAAATTTTGTAATACTAATTATGCACCGAATACTCAAGCATTTTCCAAAATTAACTCTCACGACTGTGGGATGTAGTTCAAACAGTACAGACAATTCCGTCTGTTTCTAATTTAAAGAGGATATCGAGCTTGGGACCAAAGAAGTGTTTGAAATTTTATCATTAAAGCTGTTGATTATATTTTGCGCAGGGGACCTGAATACTGAATTTGTAATCAGACTTAGGACATGGTTTATTTTCATCTAATTCTAATATTAAATGTCCAGAATATCACGACTATGTGTTATAATTTTTAAAAAATAATCTTTTTAATGATTTAGATTAATATATATATATATAAATTTTGAGCTAGAAGGTGAATATAATAATTAGACAATACTAACGATGTAGGAACATGTCCTGCTGATCGATGTCGGCAAGTCCTGCCGGCCTGCCATTCTTAAGGCAGTCTAACCAATTACACTACACATATTATAGTGCACAATTATGTGCTCAAACACAAGTGCACTCTATAAACCCTCACACACAGAATCCGATGGGACGACAAATATCACACGACCGGAAATAGTTCCTGCCTTACGTGCTGTTCGAGGCACGGACTCCTTAACACACATCCAATTTCTAGACTTTGGGTTGCTAATGAAATTTTTTTTACAGAAAAACCCAATAACATATTAACGGCCCGGCATTAAACTAGCCGCATGGGATCTGCAGCCTTCTAACAGTAAAAGGCGTAATGTAATGGCTGACTACCCATCACTTATTCCACCGCCAAACAGCAATACTTCATATCGTTGTGTCCTGGCTTAAAGGGAGAGCGAACCAGTGTAACGACTAGTAAAAAGTACATAATATCTTTGTTCCCAAGGTTGGCGATGTAATGTATGATTAATACTTCAACAACTCTAACATAATACACATTCAGCTGAAAATCTTATTGTGTTTCTCACATTTCCCTTATAAAGAACTTTGATTTGGATAAATTCACATTTCTTTTCTTAATGTATATCTTTTACATGGGTATAGAACACTTGACGTCAAAGGAGTAAGCCGTAAATGATTGTGAGTCATAAACAGTCATGTCCTTTAACTAAGTCGTTAAGGTTTATTACAAGTCGACGATAAAGCCCAATATTGAATATTAACATTTATCTCATCAAACGATAACGGGAAATCGTAAACATGTTTTGAACAAGGTATTTTTTTTGCGAAAGATTAAACCATTAGACTGATTTTCAGTTGTTTAAACATAAACAAAATCTCTAGTAAAGAGGTTTGTTGAGTGTGAATTATTGAGCGAAGTTAGTAAAAAAGTATTTTGTTTTCGGTTGCTCCAATTTGAAGTCCCGATTACACCTTAGAGTATAGTAAAATAAAGACAAAGAAACGCATTAAACTCTATTTATCATTCAAACCTTATATTGTACACAATATTTTATGAACTAATGAAGGAGCAATCATATGATCTACCGCCAAATAGCAATATTACTTATGTTTAAAGGGTGAGTGAGACAGTGTAACTAAAATGTAGCACAAGGTTAATGACATCTCGGGTTGCGATGTATGGGATGGTTAATATTTCTTACAGTAATAAGACATCGTAAGAAATATTAACTGTCAATAGACAGTGTTGAATACTTAAAATCAGGTTGCTTTAAAGATAAAAAGTTCTGACATGATATTTGATAATAAATACTTTAGTTACAGTAAAGGAAAATATTTTATACGAGGTTTAAAGATATATCTACTATAACAGATCACTATTCTAAGGTATACCTTGAATTTTATTTTCACAGTTTTTAGGTATATGTTGTCTATGTTTTATTACATCATACCTTCCTATCTAGAATATATAATACTGTTGTGGTCTTCTAAATACTTCTATATATCAATGAAACAAATAGATAGGTAAATTATTTATAACTGTTAAAATAGAAAAAATAAAATAAACGGTATAATATATTTAGATATAACTAAAATATTAATCTCTTAATTTGACATTGCATACATAAAATTTAATATACGTAAAGTGACATTCATTTTTTGTAGTTAAACATACAGAGGAATACCCCATCTGTCAACTATAAACCAGAAACAGTCTGATAACAATTAATCAAACTTTGTCCAGACCGGGCAGCCTTTGCAAACTCGCATACATAGCAGACATAATCATGATAGAGCCGTGAGAGAACTCATTCTGGGCTTCCGGTCATAGCTAGTTTATAATTAATAAAATGGTTTTGAATATTAAAAGAAAAGTCATGACCAAATAGTGTTAATGAATAGGAAATACAAAACAACAAACTTTTGAGTTGTAATAATCTAAGAGCCAATTTCTTTGTATTATATATATTTTGGTACTTTTTATTTTTAAACGTACGTACTTGATTATTTATTAATTATAGGTTATTTAGTTAAATAACATTATTAATTTTAGTATTACTCTGCGGTTTCCACAAATAGAAAGAGCGATAAACGAGTTTTGTATACATACAAACCTCGTTTGCTTTCGCTTACATGGCTAACGCTGGCTATGCACATATCTACTATCTTCTATGGTACCATAATAGCTATTTTCAGTTTTACAAAAAAATTATTATTTTTCAAAGCCATTTTCTCTAATTAACTTTTTTTTTATTCGGATAAATATGTTATTTACCTTGGGTGAATGTCAAAAATAAATTAAATACTATATTTTTTAACTATTTTTCCACTAAATCATTCCAATGAGTACTTAAGAATATATCACTGATTCAAAAATCGTTCGCTGCTTGAAAACAGCTGGTTGGATAAACGGCTGTTACAATAAAATTTCGACCTTGACAGTTAGATACCCAAATTTGAATTTATAAGCTGTGAACAAATTGTAATGAAAATTTTGTAATTAAATTACGACCACTTTTATACTATTCACATTTCTAACATACTTATATAATAAACTTATTATTGCCATTGTAAAATAATGAATAAACGTTATAAAAGTAATACACCTCTTATATTTCTTAATTAATAAATTTTTGAAACCCTTGCGAAGCCGGGGCGGTCTCTTTTTATACTATATTTTAAATATATATTTATACTATTTCGTCCAAACCACAAGCGATATTACCAATATTGATCTAGCTTATGGCATAGAAAATAAGTTGAATTGATCCTTTCAGTCCCGAACGGCCGAAACTTGTAACGACTACGGACAACGAGGGGCTTACGGGGTCGAACGTAGTCAATGCGGAGGTTTCGAGTGGTAAGGGGAGATTTGTTATAAACAATGCCTCAATCCTCAAGACGATCACTTCGAATTTGAACGCTTAATACACATCCCTGTTTCGAATCATGCTAAAACTTTTACAATTTATGTTTGCAAATAATTAATAATAAAATTAAGCAATAAACTACACCTTATTGAATAAAGTACAAATTTTAATTATCAAAGTCATTAAAAAATGGCGGTCTAATGCTACGAAAGTCGATTTTTTTAGTACATATTTTAATAAAATATCCAATTAAATACTTTTTAGTTCATTTTATGATGTGCATTAAAGAGATTAGTATTTACTTATCGCGAAAGCTTCCGACGGACTAATCCAATATCTTGTCGCGTAAGCAGACTGTTAGTAGTAGTTTTTTGTGTGTAGACTGTCGAATGGTAATATAATTAATGAAATATATTTATATTACTATCCTAATAAAAAGTAAACACAAAAACATAATTCGTAATCCTCATAAATTATATAAATACAAACGAAAAACGTTACGGATTAAATTAAGAATCGAAGATAATTATGGAAATACATAAATAAGTACACCACTTATGATAAGATAAAACAACACTTTGATGTAATTCAAATATAAAAGATAATGTGTAGACTTCAGAAACAGCCTTTAACTGTCCGTTAGTCAACCAAAGCAGTGTAGTGATTATCAATTCCTCTCAGGAAATTAGTATGTCGAGTACGACCACATAATATACACAGCGTCAAGGAATCACATCGCGTTGAATAAAGTCATATTTATTCCTCTTGTTATTTTAAACAATCGTGTTTAATAATGAATTGTGATAACAAAATTATATAAGGTAAATAAAGCATCAATCAAACAATGTTCAAAATATCAATTCTATATGATCATTTAATACGTATAATTGAAATGAGTCAATATAAACACTGAATTGTTTTCGTAGAATTTATTGGTGTCATAGTAACTTACTACTTAACAATTTTATTGATATTGTATTTATTTTCATAGTATCGAAATTATTCATAGTTTCTTATTTTACGATAACTTTTGGAACGTATCGATCTATTCGTCACATGGCCCAGTGGCTAGAACGCGTGACCAATCCTGGGCACGCATCACTGTAATTTAATGTGCGTAGTTTGTGCTCGTATTTCCTTTCGTGCTCGAAGTCGTTGGTAATCGTGAGGAAAATCTGCCACATATGTATCCACCAACGTGCATTGGAGCAGCGTAGTGGAGTAAGTAGATGCCTCAGTCCAGTAGTAGGACGTTTAGTTTCTTTCCTACTTTATGCTTTTTATTTAACATTTTATTTACTAATAAACATATTTTGTTAACTATTTTGTAGATTAATGATATTCTTTAATAAAATCAAATTGACGTACCTTTGTAATTGAACTGTCGGAAAAGTATACCTGCAGTGTTTCCTGACGGTTCTTCTCGTAACAATATACATTCCGTGCCAGTGGTAAGTTTAAATTTAATTTAATCTTGTTAATTTAAAAAGTGCTTGTAAGAGGCAGTGATAAAATAAATTAAAAGTCAGCTGTTACATTTAGTTTACTCATTGAAACTGTTTTTTTTTTTTACTTCATAACCAAAATTAAATTAGTTTTGACGTACCTTTGAAGGCAGAGTAAAATATGCTAATTGCGCAGTTCAGCTGTAATTAATGATATAAGGATTTTCCTCTTTGGTGGAACAGATTGTAGTATTTCGAGATTGTTAAGCAATCAACATTAAAGTAGCAACAATATTGACATGCCACATAATATATGATATATAAATAACGCTACAAGTTCCTGGGAACACGTTACCTGGAACAATTCGCCCGCAAAGTGAGCTTGACCTATATTTTAAAGGTATTGATCGAACAACTACAAACAAAGGTCTGTACATGCAACCCTGAAATGAAGTCAGTTATCAATTTATCGAGGATATAGATATAGCTATAAAATGTACCTGTTGCACCGAATTTAACGCGAATTATTCCTTGCCTCCGATGTTTTACCGGTACTATATGTGGCTGTATATATGTATTTATGTGGCTGTATATATATGTACATACGTACAAATTCGAGCCGAGATGGCCCAGTGTTTTAAACACTTAAATACCAATTAAAGAATGCTGTTCAAACCTGAAGTGGGATCACAGAATTTTCATGTTCTAAATTTTTTTTTATAACTTCTCTCAATCTTCAGCAAAGGTAAAGATAGTGAGAGAATCTGCATAATATGTCGGATGAAAATCTGCCATATACGTATCCCCCAACCCGAACTAGTAGAGGAATAATCTCCCCCTTAAAAAGAAGTGGAGGCCGTAATTCAACAGTGGGACAAGCTGTTACTTTTTAATACGTCCATTTGATTGAAATATCTCAATAGGTTTTATATAATGCACACAAACAAATCAAATATCTGCTGTTTTCGTAAATTGTTATAAATGAATACAAATTCAAAATTAATTAGTTGTAGTATTCATTATGGTATAATAGCCATGTAAAGCTTGTCTAACAGGCTCATTAATAACATCAATTATTAACAATGTTGCAGTTTAATTCTATGCAGTAATGGAAAATCCATCGCACATTTATTCCGAGTTCAAGTTTCCTCTGTGCCGACGGAGTTTGTAACTTTTTTTTTTAATATACTCTACGTATTGCGTTAAACGCACTTATTTTTTGCATATTTCATTTAAAGTAATAGTGTTATTACTACATAGGAAGCTAAGTATACTTTAAGTCGATTACAACCAATTCCGTGAATTCCGCAATTCTTCTCTCTTGACCGTTGCAGTACCTAATTAATATAAATACAAATATAATATGTAATAATTATGGGTACATTACCTGTGACATATAAAGTCTTGGGTTTCCTATATACGTTTTAATATAATGACGTTTGTCAACCGCAAATACGAATAAGAAGAATCGAATGAATAATATTTATCAAGTATTTATTTCCTGTTTCAAAACCTTTCGCAACACAGCCCACCAGTCTGTCAGTGTTTCAGCGTGAATCGTGAAGTGAAGTAAATAAACAGTGCTACTCCATGTGAATGAAATGGAAACTGTGACGGAAATTGACACCACAATTGCCACGGATTTTACATCAGATCTCGAAGACAAGTTGAGTTTGCTCACTACGGACCCAACCACATACAATGTTACGGAAATTCCAGAAGTCATGTACAATTCATCTTCACACTCTATCTCGATTAAAAATGAAATACGAGATCACTCTGGCGTCTTTGAAACTTTCATAATATTGGAAATTGTTATGACAGCTCTAGAGTTATTGTTATCAACTGTCGCAGCTCTCAAAATTTCTCGCTGGAGGACAAACTACAGAAATCAAATGTTAATGCAGCTGAGTGTCGCGCGATTTATTAAAAGATTTATATTCTTTATACAATTTATGAATGCGAAGACTGAACTCGATTCATCATTGAAAGTTCAAATAACATTAATAAGCTTTACAATTTATATAGATTTTGTTATTATCGTTCTAGTCTGTTACTTTATAAAGCATATGTACGATAGTTTAATAACAGTGATAGTAAAAATAAGTAAATATAATCTGTATAGTGTTATATGCTGGTCATGGCTGATCCCGATTCCTGTCAGTGTCGTCTGGACAGTCATAATTGTTACGAAAGTGCTGGATGAATGGATGTCGTACTTTTTAATTTGCCTCTTATTTAGATGGCCGCTCATTCTTTTAGGGACATTATTTTATTTAGCAGTTTTATACAAAGTCTTAACCGATAAAATAAGGAAGTTCGCAAGAAGTCTTACTATTGTTACATTTTTGCTTTGCCTGGATGTAAATTTCTATCTTTTTTCTAAGGACGTCATAAAGTTGTGGTGTTTCAGATCGTTCTCCACAGTTCTTGTAAGTTATATATTAGGTTTTACGTTGAATATCCTTATACTCTGCCTTTACATCACATTAATTACACTTAATTTTAAATTACAATGTAAATCAAATAATTCGTTACCGAATTATAGCACGGCTACTGTGATGAAGTGCCAAGTCAGTAACATATAAGTTAATTATAATTCCATGTACATATTATGTGCTCACAGATGTAATCAATGTATATAACTATTATTATATACTTATTTATTTTAAGTTTTTGATTTTTATTTATTTTTAACTGAAGTCTGTAGTCAGTGATTAAAATGAATTGACTTTCTATACCTATTAAACAGATACCTTAATAATACTTAATGAAATATTTCTAATACCGAAATAAAAATCTTAATACTAAATCCTGTAATTAATAATAAAATATCAGTCATAATAATTATTTAATTCAAAGATATACAAATCCAAAACAATTTCTAGTCTTACTATTGAACATTTGCATAAAATATATAATAATGCAAAAGTTTGATATTTATTTAATGAGCAGACGAAGAAGCGACACGGCGCGAGCCCGGACGAGATCAATTCCACAGAAATCCTATTACCGCGTTTCATGCTGCTCTTGAAATGCATCCCCATTGTTTCTGTTCAGCTTATCTATATTTTTATATCCTTAGAATGAAGTCTTTGTTTCCTTTATAATTTTTTAATTATAAAACAGAAAGGAACTTTTTTTTATAAATTTTCTACCTTGGTCACTTTAAATAATGTTTTTTATGAATACTTACTTTTTCTTCTTTTGTGACCAGCGATATTAAACAAAATAGGTTATTGAATGATTTTTTTATTTAAATATAAAAATTAACATGGACAATTCGAACTTATTCGAAAGTAAATCGTGTTTAAATATTGATACAACTTGACAATCGTAATTTATTTGAATTTTTAATGTTAATTTTACTTGTTTTAATAGAATTCACATATAAAAATAAAAAAACAAAACGATGTAGATAAAACGTAAATTGCTGAATAAACTTTTCGAATTCGGTACTTTTTATTTTACTCTGCTATAATTTATTAACAAGAAAGAGCTATAAATTGCTCGTGACGGCTACTGAAGTTCACATCATCTATCTTTCTTTAGTAAGGACAATCTAACACTAGGCACTGCCATTACATTATCCCACACAGGAGGTATTTTAGCTTAAAACACTTTAAGTCAAAGTCAGTAAGTGAAAATAATGATGGCGATAGAGTTGATCATTAAATTTATGAACTAATATTATAAATGAAAAAGTTTGTGTATATATCATCTTACAAAACAAAAGCGACGCGTGATATAAAGTGAAATTATAAAATCGAATGCAAATTCCCGTTATGTCATACAGTAATCAACAATGTGTTAACACGTCAATAATCATTAAAAAAGCACTTTTTGACGTATTAACAAAACGAAGCGTCGTTTCGTACTAAGAATTTGAATTCGCTTTTGATTTTATATTTGATTTTGTTGTTTCGATATAATGTTACTAGAGTTCCATCTGCCTTTTGTCAAATGAAAATTTTCGGTAAGTTATAAAAGGTGGGACATTGTATGTTGAATTTATTTGGTATAATTTTATTGGCTTCATTATAATAACATTGAGCTGGGCTGATAGAGAAAAGAAAATAACTCTATCTGTCTCATGAAGCTTCCGTTGTGTGGCATGAGTTGTCCGTTAAAATCAATCGTTATATCTAAGAACGTTTTCCATTGGACAGATTAAAAATCATAAATTTAACGATGTTTATAATTTTAAGATTTTAATATTACATGTAATGTTTTGTATGCTGTATATATTGCAATAACACTGTAAGTCTATAACTTATTTTTGCAATTTGGTTTTTTATTAATGGCCACATATTGTTTAAATTTTACATTTAAATTATACTCAAAATTAGGTGGATCACATAGGACAATTGTCGACATTATTTTAAATATAGCTATATAAATAAATTAGTACCAGTATAATAAATAAAACATCCCATCGAAAAGGACGATATAATATTAAACTACCCTTCACTAGATTCCTCCAATAAAGAATTTAGTTTAACAGTATATTGTATTCGTACTTATTTGAAATGGGGACAGCGCGTGACAGGTGATCAGTC
This sequence comes from Vanessa tameamea, assembly GCF_037043105.1. Lineage (NCBI taxonomy): Eukaryota > Metazoa > Arthropoda > Insecta > Lepidoptera > Nymphalidae > Vanessa > Vanessa tameamea. The sequence goes on from NC_087324.1 coordinate 6,658,375, forward strand.
TCGCCCGAGGAGCTATTTCAGCCTATTCACCTCATAAATATATATATAGTAAAAACAAAAGTACGAAGGACTAATTTTTTTTCTGGTTAATTTAGTCCGTATACATTTGACTCCCTAATGCAATATTCTAAACATAATCTAAAAGAAGAGAGGCCATTCTCCAGCAGTAAGATATTTACAGGCTATTACTGTGCTGTTTAGACTTTTTGCAGAGATAAAACAATTTTTTTTTTATATATAGGTAGGCGGACGAGGACCACCTGATGGTAATTTCTCACCACCGCCCATAGACAATTGCGCTGTAAGAAACATTAACTATTTCGTACATCGCCAATGCGTCACCGACCTTGGGAACTAAGATGTTATGTCCCTTGCGCCTGTAGTTACACTGGCTCATGCACCCTTCAAACTGGAACCCAATAATACTAAGTACTGCTATTTGTAGAATATCTGATGAGTGGTTAGTATCTATCCTGACGGGCTTGCCCAAAGCCCTACCACGGGTTGAAACTTGACTGCTAGATCGAAAACACTAGTAAATTAGTCAACTGTTTATAATAAAGCAAATATAAACGTCTGATAATATTTGTTTGAACAGATTCCATAATTTATTCTCAAAATATGCATGATGAATTTGTTGTCGGTAAATTCGATCGTGCAAAATGAATTTGCCGGTAAAAGCCCGTCTAGGTGAGTAAATAACACACAAAACAGCAATACCTTGAATAGCTGCGGTCGAGTTTGATAAGCGAGTGAATATAATTACTGGCACAAGGACATAACATCGTGGATCCATTTAGTTGACGTGCATTGTCAGTGTAAGTGCTTCCTAAATAAATATAATAAACTAATATATATATAGCCAAAGTTATATTTCTAATAAACAGAATCCAATTCTATGGAAACATAAAGGATATTCTAAGTATATACACGTTTTTGTACATACACTAACCCGTACGTATACATGTCTTATCATTCCGCGACAAAATATTGATTTATGAATAAATTATTGCACTGTATTCACAAGGATAGAAAATGTTTTGTGTTCATCACCCATGTTAATAAATCGGAATTTATAATAAGTCCTATTATAAATGTGACATACTGTAACACTAAAGATTTCTACCCTTACGACAAATTATTGTTTGCATAAAAGATGCACAATAATGAAGAATTTGTATATTAACGGGCAATCGATATATCTTATCAGTAATTAATCACACTTCATTCTATTTTAAGAAATGTAACGTTAAGATCTAGAAACAATTTAAACTATCATTTTTATGTAATAACTAACGCTAACGATTTTATTGCATTCAAATATCGATTTTAGTTGTCCGTTTAATCAATATAGTCCGTTTAATAACATAAATTTTTATGCAAAAATTACAGTTTCTTTTTTCAAGTTTTAGATAGGATCAAACGGGTAATTGTACCATCCAAAACAAAAAAGAAAATTTCTAAATCCGTTTATAAATAATGGAGTTCTGAGGTAATAAAAATAAAATAAAAAAGCAACCGAATTGATAACCTTATTTATGAAGAAGGTTAAAATAAAACTTTTTAAGTACAAATGTTTTGACGTCACTAAGAAGGAAACAAAAACAGTTACGACAGAAATATATTTCTATATATGTGTGACAGTTACTAAGGAGAGATTAGAGTACTACTATATAGAGCTAAAGAAACAAACAGACGAAAATATTTTGCAATTTTGTGACTTCTGTAGTTTTTAAATTTACGCTGATTTAAATTAGTTAATTCCACACTTCTAAGTAAGTCGTTTTATGATTTAAAGTCTAACCTTTCTCATTAAATGGGCTATCTAACTCTTTAACATTTTTTTAAATCGGAATACAGTATATCTTGAGATTAAATCCTATATGTAATGTATAGACAGTAAAGATTTTTTGAAAACCTTTGTGTATTAAAATGCGATATTAAAGAGATCGCTTTGTTGGTGTTCCATTAGAACCAGTTATCAAGGTAAATAGGATCGTATTATTTTCTCGTCACAACCAGATTTCATAACTTTATCAAGGATTAAGAGCGCATTTTATTAAAGAAATGCCGACATAAATCGTTTCTGATGGCTATTTTAAATTGGAAAGATAGATTTTTATACTGATTAAGAACACATTGGTTATTAAAAAAACTCCTAAACTAAAAATATTACTATTTACCTATTATGTTACGTGTTAAATAAATTATGGAATTACTGATTTGGAAGAATAACACATTAAATAATATAAATAAGACAGACGTTCCATATTTTATTGTCATGCTGCCTGTTTCAAAATATAAAATTATTTTATATTTTACTTGATATTAAGTGAAAATATTTTCCCCTGTTGTTACGTAAATTAAGAGTTCCGAAGAGTAGTATTCATGGTGCCACCGCCACATTTCGAGTAGTAAATAGCAGCTTGTAAATATCCGCTGCTGGGATAGCTGCTGCCCTTTTGTGAAGGAGGTTCGAAGTATCAATACCACCACGCTGCTCCATCATTTCATCAGACACATGCAAGATTAATTATGATCAATGAAAGGCCCAGGCCATAATCATTCGTTAGGTTTTACTCAATGTGCAAGATTTATAACTAAATTTCATTTCGAGATACATGTAACTCTCTTAAACTATCACCCGTCGATGAAGTGCAAGCGTCAGGATATAGGTATATTTGAAAAACTAGTATTATAAATAAAATAACATTTTGAAGCGAAAGGTTTATGGAACAAAATTAAAACTCAAAACATATTTAAAACTAATTAAAATTTAATTTAGGATCACAAAAATAGGTTAAATTTAATTTAATGTTAGATTACGGCCCACAATATCCCGACAGATTCGTTAACACGGTACGGTTGTTAATTAACCGGCGCGGCGAAGACATCACAAATCTTCGATATTAAATGCTTAATTAATAATCTTACAGTATTTGCAAGTGACTTACAATTTACCTCGTCGTTATTATTATTTGATGTACAATAATATTATTCATTAAAACAATATGATACATGGAATACGAAAGAAACAGCACGGGATTTGAAAAGGTAACACTTTTATTTACATTAACCGAAACCGTACTATAGACAATTTTAGGGATGGACGGAGAATGTAGCGCTCATGCGGCGCTCGAGCACGACTAAGCACAGCTGCACGCACAGCGCTTCACGCGCTTCTCGCGCTCGTGCGGCGCGTCCACGCTGCGCACGGAACGCGGCTGCATGTCTGTAACCAAACAAAGAGACACATCACTTACACACTCACGCGCAACGTCACACTACACTTATTGAGTTATTACCCAATAAATACCTACCATTTGGCCAGCGGATATTTTAGACAAATAAATATAAAAACATTATAAATATACAATATGCGGTATAATAAGTATTTAATACTCAAATTGAGAACACTTCTTACAGATACTTTTTTTTCAATTAGTTTACGTATAAAATGAAATAATAGCCTATAACCAACTACGTTCGAATACGCATTTTATTGGTCATAGTCTCATTCCGATACAGTACTTATTACACGATAGACGCACAAAAAAAAACATTACATAAATATACAAAATCATTATTAAGGTAACAATAATTTACCGTATATAATAATATGTAAATGTACCTAAAACATGTATTTCAATATAAATTTTACTATTAATAATGTTAATCAAAATAAAACTTATAGAATATTTGGATTGAAAAGAGTATAAAAATTGGTGTAGTATCAAGTATATATGTATTTATATAGATATTCTATATTCTACATCTGAATAAACTTTATTCAGATGTAGAAAATGTCACTGGGAAAAATTTAATCTAAGGCTCAAACGTGTATATATTCCGACTACTGGTCTCGACGCGTTTCTGTATGCAAACTTTACATGTATAATGAGATATTCCAAGTCAGATTAATTATTATGATTAATCACTGAACGTTCTTTGGTCCCCCATTACGTCATCGGCTGTCATTAACCAATGATAATTGAGAATAACGTTAAATTAGTTATATGACTTCGATTACTAATCAAAGTAAAGCCCAATCATTATATCCAAAGCAATCTTATTCATGGGAATTTTTTGAATGGATGGAAGATACGCCAAAACAGTTAAACCGAACTGAATAAAATTTATCAAAGAGATAAATTATTATCTGAAATAATATCACATATATTATTATTATTATTTTCCCCTAAAACTTGCTACAAAATTCAAATTCGTCGAGGAGTGTGAGGCACAATATAGTACAGCTACGTTAAGGCAAATATATTTATTACAAAAATAATGAAATACACCAAGTGCCTACGAATTATTAACATTAAGTCCTTAAATACATACAAATATGAATTAAAAATAGTTATGTAGTGCCTACGTGGCACATATATATTTTTACCGTAAACTCTTTTTCTAAAAACATTTGCCTAATGATTTTACTGTTTATATTTAAACTCCGACACTTGTCTATTTTTACCTTCTCAGAAAATCTTCGTTTAATATGGCTTTTTTGCTAACAGATGCTTAAGTTGATAAATATAAAACGAATGTTTCTTTGCTTATTTCTTTTTCAGTAGACAATTTAATATATTTTATCGTTAATCATTAATCGTTAATCATTAATCGTTAAAGATACAATTACGCAATAATGCCATAAATATATATTAAAGTAAAAATTATCATATAAGTCATTTATCACATCTGCTGACGGTTCTGCGCTCAGAAATCGACGCTTAAATGTGAAATTTATTTAATTACCATCTAGTCGAAAGCCTGCGACCCTCGTTCAGTCAGTCAATCAGATAATATTGTAAAACTAAAATCTTCTTGACTAAATTTAATCAAAACAAAAAAAAAACATATTTTTTATAGCCTTTGCTTAAAGTGTTAAAAGGTTTTTTTTAACATTTATTTTATTAAGAAACGCTCGCGTCCTGGCTTTATCGTAATTATATTGAAAATCGTAAAATTACATGATTTGTCAAAAATGAAACCTGAGCTGAGTATCTAATGCCGGTTCTTCACAGGTCAAGTTATTTTCTTTTCTAAGCCGATGGCAGATTAACTTTGACTAGCAATAAGTAAGTTTAATGACTCTTCGTTAAATAAATTACTCGCTCAATGTCGAAATAAAAATTTACATTTTTCATATAAGTATCAAAATATATTTTATAGATTTATATGCATTAGTGTAATAATTAACGAAGAAGCTGTATATTGACCAATAAAAAAAACATGTAAAATGGTTTAACTGTGATGAATTTCTAGAATATTCCAATTTTATAAAAGTAGGAAGGCAAACGAGCAAATAAGCCACTCGAAGGTAAGTGGCCACTTTGCTCACAGTCATTCTCGTTGTAAGAAGCATTAGCTTTTCATTACCAACAATTTTTATTAAATTGTCTTTCAATCGTATATAACTACGTACCTATAGTTTGAATATATTGTCAATTATTTACAGCATAAATATAAGGCATATTTTTACGACAATTACAAACTCGCACTACCTTCTTCTCTGCTCTCAGTAGTGATGAATCATTATTCATCAACGTTAGAACTGTCATTACAGTTCTAACGTTGATCGCATAAATACTTGCTTACTTCTATTACTCCGGACCGAATTCTGGCCACAAAAACCCAATATCAAAGATATAGACTCTCAAATTCCGGCGAGGCAACAATTCGAAACGACCGAATATATGTACACCCATCAAAATGGCACCTACAGTTTTATAGACTTATAAATGTATTCTGCAGCCGAATAATCTAGCAACTACGCCGATGAGGCAGTTGTGTAGTTACTCACAGTGCGGACGCTGATCGACGGGCATGTCCTGCGGCAGCAGAAGCGTGCGCGGCGCACGCGCTGCCTGTGCCTGCTGCGCCTGTTGCGCTTGCTCCGCCTGCTCCGCCTCCACCTCCGCTGCGGCGAGGCTATTCACTATGGTCTTAACCTGAAATTTTTATGTTTATATACATATATGTAAATACTATTTCCATACACAAAAAAAATATAAATTTAGTTAAGTAATTAATTAAATTTTCACACTACATAAACGATACAAATGAATCATTAAACATGAATAAGTGAATAATACGATATGTATCGTCCCTACACGGGAAAAAGTTCTGACCATCAGAGTGTGCTCGCAACATATGAATACAATATAACATAACAAGTTTTATGCCAAGGTCGTGATCGTAGTTTATATTCGTACCTTCGGGTAAGATATTCTTCTTTTATTTTATATCGAAAATAAAATGCTTCCCAGGAGATAGTAAAACAACTACCTCAAGTTAACTGTATCAAAATATCACGTACGTATGTAATAGTTTATACAATATACTATGACAGAAGCCGACATAGTCTCTATATTTTAAAAAAAGAATCACCTATTTCTTTTTTTTTTTTCTTTTAACATATAATAGTTATAAGTACCTCCCTAAAGTAAAAACTGTCATCGATTAAATGTGCAATATTCTTTTCCACAACTTATCTATAACATTATTCATAATTACAATATTATTACTATTAATAGGTCAGTAATACTTCTAATTTACCTGTATTGCTTGTCATTTATAAGTAAAGTGCGTCTTATTTAATGACTTTTTACATTTTGCTTCAGATTATTAATATACTACAGATGAGATAGTTTTTTAAGTACAGAACACTTGATTTTTGGTAATAAACTAGAGCATATGAAGTTCCCAATGGATGATACTGTTATATAGTGTTTGATTCTATTATTTATTATACGATATATAAAATCCTCAAACACTACAATAAGATAGATTATTGTTATCACAGTAGTATTATTTATGATATCATATCATGCGGTTTCATTGAAAATGAAAGATTTAAATTACAATGTCATTCATGTCATTAAGTAGAATAAAAATTTAAAATTATCTCCCAATACAATATGTATTAACTTTAGTTTTTCTATTAAGTATCCTTAACATAATACATATATTAACTTTGTAAAGTGGTTAAACCAATCATTCTCCTTTTTTGCGCAATAGCAAAATAAAAGTCATATTAATGTTTCAAATTAAAAAAAGAATTCATATGTTTTTATTTTGATTAAAAATAAATACGTTACAGTAATTTAAATGAGAGAGCTTTGCTACTTTGTCAGTTCTTATTTGTTTAGTTTTCTTTTTTTAGTTCTTTTGTAACGACAGTAGTTGGTAAAGGAGGAAATATCAATAGTCGTAATTAATTTCCATGTTACAAAAGTATGGAGAGCTCCATTGCCTAAACATAATACCATAAAGTCTTATGTTTGTTATAAAAAACACGATGTATAAGTATTACAAAAATGTTATATTTGCTGACTTGTTTTGTTGATACTACAGAAATTTTCCACTTCAAGTTCCAATTTCGTATTGTACTATCGCATCGAATTAAGAGTTACTGGTATTGAACCAACAAATCACCCGAAGTAATAAATTACTTTAGACACTGAATAAATACAAAATCAATACGAATTTAATTTTGCAACATTTTTCAGAGTTAGTTTCAAAACATGAAAAATGTGGGTAGTGTTTCGGAATTAGTCTCCTAATATATTTATATATAAATCAATGCAAAAGCAATGCATTATCTGTTTTTTCCCTATTTATCAAAACATTTTCTTTTGAAAACGTGAAGCAACAACTTTACCCCATTTAATAAATATTACGTAGACATAGGAGTATAAAATATAGCACAGATTAAGTTTGTATTGAGAAGTAGTGTAGAAAGTAATAATGAAATAATTGTTTTATATAGTATGCATTTTAACATTCAATTAACTATAAGAAACGTTCATAGTTTAAGTTCATACTCCAATGACAACAAACGTCATGTCAGAGTTAAACAGCAATAACGTTTTTTTTTACTTTTGATTTTTTTTTTTAAATGACAAGGTATCGTCCATTTGGGCCAAATTTTTCCTATCATTCGAATCAATGTATATTAATAATATTAAAAAAGAGGTCGCGCAAACGTTTATTATTTTTTATAATTTTAATTTACTTCAAAATCATTGCAAATTAAAAGAAGTAGAGAGAAGAACACTTACGAGTACCTCTTGCATGTCGTTGTCGATTTGCTGGTCGCGGCGCTGGTTGGCGACGGCCTCCTGCGTGGTGCGGTGGATCATGTGCAAGTCTTCAGGGGTCAGATCCCAGGGCAAGTTCATTTGTACCGGACTGCCTTCCATTTGCATCTTTTGTACCTGATCAGAATTAATTATGTCGTTTTTATTCATACTATTAATAATGTGATCTAAGGTTTTGACCACTACTAAGAGTATAAGAAATGCCGATTATCATTTACCGGCATGGGGTTAAAATCCAGGATACGAGGATCTGCAGGCTTAAAAGCTTGTCATTAGACTCCGATACCGCGTATAGTAGACATCTCAGAATTCACCTTGTTCCTATCACCCTAACATAGCTAAAATTTTCGTAAATAATATTTGTCGTAATTTAATATGAAATTAATAATATAATTTTAGTAATATTAGTAATAAATAACTAAACTAATTTACTGAGATTTTCTATTAAAATTTTCAAGAATGTTGTATACATTTGCTATCGGAAATTAATATACAGAGCCGAGATGGCCCAGTAGTTAGAACGCGTGCATCTTAACCGATGATTTCGGGTCTAACCCAGGCAAGCACCATTGAGTTTTCATGTGCTTAATTTGTATTTATAATTCATCTCGTGCTCGGCATTAAAGGAAAACATCGTGAGGAAACCTGCATATGTCTAATTTCAACGAAATTCTGCCACATTTGAATTCCACCAACCCGCATTGGAGCAGCGTGGAGGAATATGCTCCAAGACCTTCTCCTCAAAGGGAGAGGAGGCCTTAGCCCAGCAGTGGGAAATTTACAGGCTGTTAATGTAAAACAAAAATGTAAAAAGTAATGGTTAATAAATCAATACTCACTTCAGGCTCCATTTCCTGTGTGGGAGCGGACTGAGGCACGAACTGGTGAAGAACGGCCTGTTGCTAGAAACAAAAACAAACTAAGTAACGTGTGATTATTTTATATCATAAAGTTTTTTGGAAAAATAAAACCGTAAGTTTTTAAATATTATGTATCCGACAGAGAAATCAATGTATCGATTTTATTTCATGACTATAGCCTGTCCAACCTAAGTAAACCCATCGGAAGAATAAAAGATATAAAATGTTATTACGGATATTTAAGGTCAACGAGCAAACGTTTGGAAGTGATCACCTTAACATATGATATGATTTATCATTGATATTATTTAAATTGGATACACGTTGCCCAATATGGGATGTTAGGCTCTATTTATATATAAGTACATGTATATAATTGGAATGAACAGAATTTATTATTTCACTTAGAATTATGTCCCCTTACAAATAAAATGTAACTTGGATTTTCTGTTATAGTACGTCATGTTACGTGCAACGACCGTGCAAAGGAACGAGGGCAAACATTTTGAATTTTGTCACCTATAATTGAAAAGAGATTTACGATCTCTTTTATATTTTCTCTTTTAGTCTGTTCTGAGTGTGATGCGCAACAACATCGGACGAATTTAGCACAATTTTTATATAAAAATACAATCACGAAATTGGACATATAAAAAGTAATAGAAAATAACATGTTATGTTGTAATTGCACATTAATTTGATAAAATCAATTTCTATAATATTTTAATTAGTTAAACTAAATGAAAAAAAAAAATCTTTCAACCAACTTACGCACAGCAAAACCGAAATTCGCATTACAACAGACGTATTAAAAACATAATAAAAGAAACGTAAAATATTGACCTCATTCATATGTTAATGAATACAGTTCTTTAACCTCTAGTGGAAACGCTTCAGTGATTCCAGCGTAAGTTATTTTACGTATTTGTATAGACAATACGCGTCTATACTCACAGATGTTAGAGCCATAGCATGACAACGATAAAAGTATCTATGTGTGTGTGTGTGTATGTGTTTACAAGTAATTCGAGAAAAATTACTTGCTTTTTTCAATGATATTATGTTTAATTTAAGGTCAATTATAAGCTCAAAGTTTGTTATTTTATCTATTGGAGGGAGATGTGTAACAAAGATGAAATAATAGTACTTAGATACTAATACAACGAAATAACAGAGTACCAATTTTTTACTTAGTAAAGTTTTTTGACTCCGCGCCAAAGCTATTATTGACAGTCGAATTAAATTCTTACGGTACTCCCAGATCCTGTTTTGCGAGCTAAGTGCTAGAGAGAGCATTTAAGTCGTTTTTTAATATCAAACGACTTCGACCCAAATATGTAACTTTAAGTAAATTTTAATTTTACGATTTGAAGCAATATACTTTTATTATTCGATCAGTTACATATAGGATGGAATAAGCTGTAGCAACAAGGCAATCACAGGAAACAGTAATTTATCGATAATGGAATAATTAAAGTTTTCAAACCAATTTCGACAAGTCTCCTTATTTTTGGATTTTACGATTAAAATATACACGCACGTAAAATTCACCTTAAGACACATAGTACTATTAATTACTAAAATTTAAATTTGTACAGTTTTTCCTGTGGAAATATTTACAAAATCAAGTAGGCTCATAAAAGCACTTTGAAATCATCACGCTACAGTGTTGAATTACATGTAAAGCTAGAACAAGTATATATCACATCGTCTCGGTCATCATCGTATCGATAAAGGAAAATATCATGACGAACAATATATACATAATTGTTGGAAGAAGTCCGATTTATACATCGTCCAAATCGATGTGATGTAGCTTGTTGAAATAAGTTCTGAATCTTTATGCTGAATAATCTCTTTCTTCTGTACGGAGGTCACCGCCCGAATGTAACCGGGCAACCCTAAACACTACCTATTATATTACAATATAGGCGTCTTTTCTTGACGCCTTAGTATATAAACTTAGTGTAGCTTCTGTATGGACTTGAACCTGATGTGGACCCTGGTGTGTAACGTAATCATTTTGAAACTACTCAAGTTATTATGTATATATTTTGCATAAATTACTTTCCTATCCAAACCAATCACATATGAATAAAAAGCATAAGCGTATCAAGTACCTCGTTTTGGCCTTGGTGTTGTGGTGGTGGTGGAGGTTGGAAGGGTCCCATGTTTTCAGGCGCTGGTGGCATGTTGTGTGGGGCGGGAATGGCGATCACTCGCATTTGACGTGGAGCACTCATCTCTTCTTGTTCGCGCTAATACGTAAAACATATGTATGTTGTAAACATGTTTAACTGATATCATTAATCGTTTTGAAAAATAACAACGAATAAAATAATTATATTGATTTAGTTTAAATGCTTACTTTAAATTATTACAATGTTTTCTATTTTAGGCCTAAATACACAAAGAACATAACTATATCTTATAACCCAGACACATAGGCAATGCTTTGAAAATCTCGGGATCAATATAACTGACAGTTTTTTTTAAATACCTCGTTCTGGTCTTGAGGTGGTGGTGGAGGTGCGAAGGGTCCCATGGTCTCCGGGCGTGGAGGCACATTGTGCGGGGCAGGGATGGCAAACACACGCTGAACGTGGATGCGCATCTCTCTAGGATTCACTTGCTCCTCGGAAGATTCCCATGGCATCTAAAATTAAAAACACACTTTATAGACAAAACAGTTCTTCTTTTATTATTATTAGTCATGACTTAAACTCAGCTATAAGTTTTATTTTAATAAATATAGTTAAGCGGACGAGCAAATGGGCCACCTAATGGTAAAAGGTCACCACCGCCCATAGGCAATGGCGCTATAAAAAATATTAACCATTCCTTACATCTCCAATGCAACACCACCCTTGGGAACTAAGATGTTATATCCCTAGAGCATATCCTAGTTACATTGACTCACTCAACCTTCAAACCGGAACAAAACAATACTGGGTACTTCTTTTTGGCGGTGGAATATCTAATATGTACCATATCTAGTACCTACGCAGATGAACTAGTACAAAGTAATACGTTAATAACAGTTATTAGACAAAAAAGAAAATAAAACTAGTAAAACCTACATATTTCTACTTATGAAGTACTAGTAGTATTTAATATATTGCATTAAACAATTATAATTAATGTATATTAACAATTAATGACATTAAAAAAACAGAGGCGATTCGAATGTTTTTCTTTTTAATGACTAAAAGCAATAAACAAAAATCCTTCAAATTTTGTTGCTGCGGTCATTGACATTTTTGTTTTTATTTCAGATTAAATAAATATTTCTTCAGTTAACGTTCAGGATAGTTAAACTATAAATAAAACGAAGTTAATATTACGAATACAATAAGCTACTTATGATCTACAGCAAACTTATAATAAAATAATATTTAGTAAAATATTAAAGGACAAAGAACCTTAGAGTACGAGTATTTTTATTATGAATAATGCAATCAATGTTGCGCGAACGCAGAGCGCATGTTCGCTTTATTTAGAGACGAAAAAGGAGCTGAAATCAATGACCCGTCATCTCTTCGAGGACACAGTAACAAAGGCTTGATGAATTAAAGTTCATAAAACAAATAAAAGGAACCCCAAATATTATATGAAATACGAAAGTAATTTTGCGTCATTGTTTTTTTTTTTTTTTTTCGACTGAATTAAAGAACGGATTCAATAAAGTAATTGGAAAAAATATATATAAGTAGTTATTATTAATTACTAATTACTATTAAAGCAAAGTACACGTATCGACCTTGCAAAGGAACAATTCAGTTTTAACAACCAGTTATACTCTCGATAGGAACTCTAGGGCAAGGTTTTTACGATTTCAACGATAATCATAATAATATTATGTAATTAGCACAAAATATTCATCAATTATACTGGTACCTACATTTTCCCGAAAATAGACCGACTATCAGTGTAAATGGAATGAAAATCAATATAAGAATCGCGAACACACATAAGAATGGTCGCAATGGGGAACTTCTGCATATAACATGTAAAGATATAGAGCAATATAATCATCTTATTTACTTCTTAAGAATACATAAGAGGATGCGATGCCTTCGCCATAAAATCAAAACTTCGTAACTTCTTTCATACCGCACCTCTTATCTCTTCAAAGCGAAGATCTTCATTTCAAGTTTTTGAGTATTATAGTTGTTACGAGTAGTTCAGGCTATTGATAGTCTATTACATTGCATTATATATATATAAGTATAGATTCGCGGATATATCACAATAAATCACTCAAATATCTTCCAAATATTATATATATTTTTTTTTATTTTGGACAAAAGTCTGAACTATTGTAGCTTTGCTTTGTTGGCTGTCTGTCAGTTTGACCGTGAAGGTCCTACACCGTAAGTATCTTTGATAAATTATATTCAAATATTTAAAGATACCTTTCGCTGCAAGTTCTCGCTTGTTTTTTATCGAGGACTCACGATTTGCTCAAAACTCAATAGGTGATCAAATGTATAAATGTTTACAAATTTTAAATTTAAATAAAACAAGAATCGAATGATGTATGTATAATAAATAAAACTAATCAAATATATATGATTTTACATTCGATGCAATCTTCTATAATATATTTACAATAAGCACTAAAAACTACAACTTACAACGATTTTGATTATATTTAAGTAATGGTTAGTGACGTGTAAGATATCGTTTACTTCACACGAATAAGCTACATTTAGACAACGATTTACTAAAGATCATAAGCACTGCAGGAATCATTGAATAATTATCATTGAATTATTTTTGTCTTAATACGTTCAAACTTTGTAACAATAACATATTGTAACTAGATTGAGATTTACAAGTAGTCATAATTATATTCATAGTATTCTATTAATATTCGAGACGTGTTATAATGATTAATATGGAACGAAACAAAAACACGGAAGAGGCATCTTAAGTCTCTTCATATTGTCCGCATACTCGTATTTACGTCCTTCGATGTATGTTAGTACGCATTGTCACAATCTAGCAAAGCACTAATTTGTCAGTAACTGTCTTTTTTATAGCCTTATTTAAATACAAAAAATATATATCAATACAATTTTATCGAATAGGAAGTGTGCTATGAAGATTATCGAGTTAGTTTTATACTATCTTCTGGAAAAGGTTTACCTTTTAATTGTTACTCGTCTGAGACTCGTACAAAAGTGGCTCGAAACAGTTTTACTTTTTTTGACTAAATCCTAACATGTAGAAATGTACTACTAATATTTATTTATTTTTACTGACACACACAATAATAGACTAAAAGTTTTGTATTGAATATATTCAATTACAACTTGAATCCAGTGTATGTATGTGTATTATTAAAAAATATCGGTCATTGAATAATACTTATAATATTTTAATTAAATTAATCATATTTTTATTAAGTATTACTGTTTATTACACAAACAGAATAATTATAGTTGTTATCTGACTCCATCAATGCAAAATAATTACCATGATAATCAAATTTAATATTACCTTACCAATGATAACGATGAATACATCTAATCATGATATATTAGAGGTAAAATTAGAAGTAATCGTAGCAAGCTCATTTTGATATGAATAAATTGTGATAGTAGAATTAATATACCTAATTAAGAAGAGTCGAAGCTAACACTTAAAACTAAAACAAAATAACACCGAATGATAAATTATAGAACTATAGTTTGTTTGAATTTTAACATACACCCGACTTCGACCACACGAGGGTTAACAAGATATTAACGAGCATTTAATCTCATGATCAGAACCGGTTTCCACTACAATTTCGTGTACTTAATTAAAATAAATGATACGAGAACTTCGACTAACAATTTCATAATACTTACGATTTCTAAGGACTGATTATGTAGAACAAAGATCATTCATTTATTTATGTAAATTTAATAAATATATTTTATTTTTTTATTTCATTAATATAGTTGTCTATTTTTTTTTGTTTGTTTGTTATTTCGTAAGATATTGTTTTTTTGCTATATCAATATAACATCATTATGGTGTTATTATACCTATCTAAGTTTATTATTGTTAAAAAAGGTTTATATAGGAGTATACTTAAATGTCTGTTTGCACAACCATAATATAATAAATAATAATTATAAATAAATATTGGACAACATCACATACATTACTCTGATCCCAATTTAAGGAGCTAAAGCACTTGTGTTATGGAACATCAGAAGTAACGACGATACCACAAATGGTAAACATTTTTTCAATTATTTTATTTTTACAAAATCTTTGCGAACGAAGTATCACGTTTGGTCTTAATAATAAAATACATTTTACGATTTAACGAATTAACTGTTTCGTTGGTTTAGTAGTTAGAGCCGCAGATCCCGAGGTCCTAGGTTTAAAGGTCACCAGGTCGTGTCGATAAAAGGTTATTGGGTTTTCCGCCAAAAAATTCTTAGTAACACTCGGAGTCTAGAAGTTGGAAGTATGTACATTCTCGTAAAGGCGTTCGTCCTGCGCCTGAATTTTTTTTAAGTCCTATCGGATTTGCCATCTCATCGGGTTATGAGAGTGTGGAAAAATACAGTTTACCTGTATCTACACACCTACTTGTACATTATAACATATCCTGGGTTAATGGCTGGTCTCTCTAGAGATTGGTTATCGTGGCCTAAATTGGTAAGGAAGACATCATAACGTATTATAAAAAAAAAGTTCCGTTGTCAAACCAGACACTCTTGCAATGCGACAAGCATTACAAATCGATTCGATATGCAATAACATGCATCATATAGAGACTTTTAAGAAACAGTTTTAATAAAAAACCATGTACTGTTAATATAGTGTGAAGCTTTGAAGAATAATACGATGTACCAGCATTATTCAACTAAACTATTACATGATGTAACTAACAAATAATAAGTAATTATATTTCATGTGGCTATATTGTTAGAAATAGCTGGAGGAAACTGTCGTGATAACAATAGAACTGCTACTTACTCTTAACAAATAAGCCGATAGTCTGTTTAATAATTTAATTAATCGTTTATCGTGGTTTCAGTTCCTCGCAGTCAGGGTTGAACTTAATTTGTATAGTAAATGTATTTGACAATTAACCTGTAGTTAATATACAAAGTTTGTATATCTTACCTTACCGTACATAGCAAATAATCATCAATCTAAAATTACTTTAGTTGGTGGCTTTGTACGAGCCCGTATGAGTAGGCACCACCTACACATACGGGCACATACGGGGATATTTTTGTGCTCCGGTTTGAAGGGTGAGTGAGCAAGGTTAAGAACAGGGACAAGGGACATAACAACTTAGTTCAGAAGGTTGGTGGTGCATTGGCGATGTAAGAAATGGTTAATATCTCTTACAGCACCAATGTCTAAGGGTGGTGGTTCCATTTTTTGTCATCAGGTTGCCCGTCAGATTTTAATGATATAGCTAGGTATCTCTATCATTAAATAATACTACAAATTTTAATACAATTAAAAAAATTTCACATTGTTATGTTAATGTTGTGTAAAATTATATTGTTATCGGTTCACAGCAATGTTAAAAGGATTTAATTAAGAGTTTAGTCGCTACAAAGTCGTTACCTTGGCTTAAGCTAAGTAACATGTACTTCCGTTGGAATTTACACATTTCCTTTACACGCATATAAACCTGAATTAGTGTTATTTTCATTAAATAAAAGAATAGACGTTTTAATTTGTTAATTATAATTTACAAACTTGCGCTATGGTCGTGATATCTTCTTCGTCCTGATCGATTTCGGCCATGGCATAAAATCTCAACGAAGACCAGCCATCTATACAGGACATAATATAGTGCACAAATGTGTGTGCTAACACAGATGCACTCTCTGTATCGTCGCTGTCATAATTCGATGAAATGACAAATTGTGTACTCACTGGCAACTACCACACTTCGGGTTGTTAGTGAATTTTTTTTGACAAAAAAAAATAACATTTTATTAGCCCGACCTAAGGTTTTAACCCAGAATATATAACTGGCTTTATAAGAAATATCCAATAAACAATCATGGCTACGGAACATTATGTTATCTCATCAGCATATTATTCTCATTATCATATACTTACATATTGATTTACAAAATTTACTGGTATATCCACTTTCTTTAACATTTTTCTAAACGTGTCTTGATATTTATTGAGAAATCTCATAAAGTTATAAAGGAAAGGAAAGTTATAAAACAAAGTAAAGCCCGTTTTTAGACAAAAACAATCGGTATCTTTCGAACAAGATTTAGTTTGGAAGGTCAGATCTTGACAGCTCCATCGGCTTCCTGTATTCTGATTTTCTATGTACATTTTGAAGATGACCTCGTATTTTCAGTTCCGTATGACACGCATCGGCTTCAGCCATCCATTCGTTATAGAATTACGTGGTATAAATATGAATGGCGTTTTTATGACAGGAGCTGTGTCGTCATAACCATTAAGTTATTTGTATATAGAAACAAAGAAGTTACGAACCGCATAGAATAGTTCCCCACGAGCTAATGTTTATTAGTAGATGACTACATCCTTGAAAAAGTCGTGTTTTATTCCGTAAAGGCGTAATTTAAGATGGTCATGTATACATGTAACAAATTAAACCAAAGCATTCAGCAATAAATGAGTACTTAATGTGATAACCCGCAGACAATAGGAAATCATTCCATAGGTACTTAAGATAGTGATAATTTAATGTCTCATTTTTATATTAGACTTTAGTAATGATTGATTGAAGCAAAGTATATTACATCCTATTCTATGATTAAAGTCTACACCTGTGTATCTCGTTTAGCCATTTGTACAAATTCTGACACGTCCAAAATTTCACTTGCAATCAATAATAATACTAAAGTTACTACAGTATCTTTTTACCACTCAAAATTATAATAAATATATTTTGTATACAAATGCAAAAATCACATAAATAACAAAGTTTTTTTTTTTTTTTTTAATTATAGGAAACTTTAATCGGTGTTGTATCATATTATGTTATCTACATACTTATTAGAATGACAGACGAATATTTTGACTGTTTATATTTTGACAGATATATCTATGAGTGTCTTTACTACAAAAGAACTAAAACAAAAAGGCCAACTGAATTATCTTGGTATGCGTATAATTAGTACTCAACTAATGGGCAATATTTTTTTCACAAAGGTAAATAATCAAATGCCTAATGTTTCTCGGTCTCGGTCTTAAACTTAATACAAGTTTAAGACCGAGTTATTACGAAAGTATTATTAAATCTATTGAATTCATTAAGTATAAAGAGCATGAACACTTTTCAAAAGGTGCTTCAATAACAAGATAAAGTTAAACAATAACCATTTTAAAAAGCAAAATGTATAAAACTAAGTACCTGAACAACTAAAAAGTTTCAACAACTAACAGACTGTAAAATAAAAACGAATGTAGTCTCTATTTAAGACTTCACCGACAACTTGTTTACATTTTAAAACATAAAAATATTATAAAATAACGCTCCTGTAAATAACTGTTATTGTTTGTTTTAAACTTGTAATTATGATTTTGCTTAGCTCTTTGAATAATAAGGAAATTAAACGGTTGAATAGTTACATAATAAAACGATTATCAAGTTACAGGCTAAAGCCTGTAATTTGATTGAGGAGAGCATCTCTACTTCTTTTTGACTTCCATAAAACTTCTAAATCAATTTCTTACTGATTTAATTTTATATTACTAGCATTAAAGCACAGATACATAAAATCTTTTCTAGGAGCTGTGGCGACCATTTTCTTTATTTATTAATAACATCTATAATAATATATACATATAAATTACTGTTGTTTTAAAAAATAGTTGATCATTATAAAATATGCTTGTTTTGTGTAAAGTTTGTTTGAATAAATAGATTTATCTCAAAAGTTTTTTTTATTTTTAAATGTCAATTTCTCATTTAAATTATTTTTATAAAACTATATATTTATTAAAAAATTAACTTCGAAATAGATCAAGCTATAATTTCATGCAAGACGTGGCAAGGTTAATGACAAGTACCTAATATTTAATATTAGATAGATTTTTTGTTTAATTTTAATATAATACCCTTTTTATAAACGTCTTATAACATATAATTATTATTAAAAAATATATATAAGCAGATATACCGAAGGCACGTGAAAATACGATTTCGTAGTAACACAAGTTACACATACAAAATGATTTATTTATACCAAATTAATACAAATAATAAATTATCGATAAACAATAATCCAAATGAAATTTCGAGTATTAGTAGTTAGTAAATATAAAATGTGACTTCTATGACATGGAACATAATAATCTGGAGTGAGTCGAATAATTCTTATATTACTAAGTAATATTTTTCAAAAACAATATATTTGATGAATAAAAACTATGTATCGTAAGCTAACACTATACTGTGACGGTAACCTGAAACTGTAATTTTACAATCGATAAGCAAACAAAACATTCAAACCTGTCGTTAGTAGAATTGTTAACCTGTTTGTAAACTTATTATTTATTCCTAATGTGCAAATGCATTTGAAAGAGTACATGCACGCCAATAATTATCATAACTCATGACTGCTAATGTTTCAACTCTACGTTAGAAGCGGTGTGATATAATCAACACCAACCGCACCCGGGTGATGGTCGCCTTGTATGTGTAGCATGCATTAAGTAGAACAAGGTTCATGAGCGTTTATAACCCGATACATCACTGCATATTTTTTTCTAAAGATGATTCCAAGTGTATTTACATCGGAGTAAACTCACACTGCGCCACTTAGAGCTCCGTGGCCTCGTCACGAGCGTTCCATGTTGCATCTCCGATCAATTACCTTACCAAGTTCAAGAACGTCTCGTTTATAAAGAATACAAAAAAATATCTACTCAAATTAGGAACGGCGATCGCTCGCATACTTATATAAAATGTGTTGTGGGCGCGCGCGGCTCAAACACTCGACACACACCGCAACATGAACGCGTATCTCGCGCTCGCTATTGTGCTAGCAGCGTCCACGTTCGCTGTTCCTACACCGTTTCCACGCGATCGTTTGGGCTACGAAAGGGAAATAGATACCAGATATAACCAAGTTCCAAAGCTCCTAGACTATGTTCTCAATGAGGAATATTTAAATGCGCAGAAGAACAAAGCTAAACTCGTAACTAAACTAAGACCGGAGGACGCCATCGTAGCCGACAATGTAATTTTGGAATCGAACGTAGTAAAGATCATAAAGCCTGTCAGGAAATTAGAAAGCGGTGAGCTCGTGAGACAGAGACGAGGATATAATCTCGAAAATGTGATAGTGCCCGCTAGATACCCTTATCTTCCTGTGGTGCGTTATAACCGTTTCCGCCGCTGGGGCTAGTGGCCGCGAGCCGCCGCCGGGCCACTAAATGTCAAGGCTGCGTGAAGCTAATCAACAGTGGAACGGGTCGTACCTCGAGCGCATCTCTAGCGCACAAGCATGGCTAGGCGCTTGGACTTTATGGATAATTGTATGAAGTGGCTGTGATCGAATGCTCAAGTTTACCGTTAGTGTGACGGCATGTTACAGGCTACGATTGATAAACAAGACTATTGTTAGAATAATGTAGTTAAATTTTAGATTACTTTAAGATGTGGATTATAGAAATATACTTTATTTTTAAACAAATTTTGTTATTTATTAAAATTATTCTAAAGGACATCATAGTAATGGAATGCTACAAATAATATGTCAGGCATGAGTGAATTATGCAATATTGATTCCATCGAGCGCTTTATATTGTGATTTTGCAAAATACTTTCACTAATCTTTTAATGATGTTGGTATGGCCATATACTTGTTTGATTTTACTCTAATTCGTTCGTAAAATAGGCAATTTTAGGATTATGTGCGCCGATCTCGTACCCTTGTGAACTATTCTAACGTATAATCACTCGTTTCTCGAGCCTCATTCTCTCTCGAGGGTTCTTAAATTACAAACGTCGAAAACGAAATCTTTTCAGGATTAAATTTTCCCTGGCGATATTTTTTTTTGTAACCGCATATTTATGATTAATGGATTAATCATATTCAACACGAATTAATATATTGCGTGCATAGGCTGATGCTTGCTAATTATATCTTATAATTAAGTAAATTGATGTTGAAATGGGAACAATGAATAGTGTCAACAATAAAAGAATAACAATATTATAATTGCTTTGTTTTAGATAACTATTTGATATTTATATATTTCTACATTTATAGTTTTCACAAAATCAAGCTTTGCAGCAATAACATCGAATGCGATCATAACTTACACTCGATTTAACAATATCAAATGTATAATAATACGCAAAAGGCAGAAACAACTTGTTTGCCGTTGTATACTTAATGTATTTTCTAAAAATGACATCATCGATTTAAACTTCGATTACTGAGATTATTTGACAGCTCAAAAATAAACAGCGAATTGATAACAATTAACATATTTCAGTTTAAAAATATTAGATGCTCTCAAGTTTCGCCCGCTTGTTTAAGAGTGTAGCATACTCGTTTTTACACAAATATATATAAACAGTGTTCTGCCCATTACTTTTGTTTTTTTTTTTAACTAACAATTCTCCACAGAGGTGAGGTTATTATTGTTTTATTACTAACTCAGGTTGGGCCGCATAACACAAGTTTATAAAACTTTACCAATAGCATACAAACTTCCAATTTTACCCCTTTTGAGAGGTAAATTAAATAAGTAGCCTTTTATGACATTCCCGGGACTTAAACTATTCCCATACCATTGTTTAAGATCTTATCGAAATCGGTACAGCGGTTGAAACGTAAAGAAATAACAGTTTATTTCGCATTCATAACATTAGTAGAGATTTTGAATAAATATACATGCTTGCTTTAATTTATTACCAATCTGTTTCTGGTATCAGTTATATAATATTCTGAGCCATTTTACCCTTGCCAACGTCATTTGAATTTACTCGTGAATTCAAGTCGATATTTGGACCGGTACATTAGTACTAGATTTTATAAGTTTTCTTTACTGTTATTTTTTTAACAAATAAGAATATATTAATTAAAACTATTTGTGACTTAGTGTTTTAAGTGATTCGACCGTGTTCTAGTAAGGTGTATAGAAACACTTAAATGTTTTTCCGAAATATAATTTTTTATAAAATTTACAATTCACAATATTCTTTGACAAATTTAATGTAAGTATATTCATTTTTTATGAACATTACATATATAATTCGACGTACTTTTTATTTCATCACGATCTTGACAAAAAAATTAATATCGCTATGGTCATAAATACCTACCGATATATCAAGAAGCAATTGTATTTTTTATTACCGTAACTGTGTTGGGGCCCACATTGTCAATTATACAGCCGTAATTATATTTGCAGCCAAATTATAATTTGCCAATGTATTTTATATAATTTGTATATAAAGCATTATTATCACGAAAATTGTTTCAATCTATTAGATGTTTCTTTTAAATGTTATAAAAATTAACTAAATGATTTTGTTACATCAAAAAACATATACGTATAACGGGCACGTAAATCGTGCTTCTTATACGTTTATACAGACGATTCTCACGACCAAGCATAAATAACTTTGTTAATAAACCAACTCAATATTATTTATGTACTAATTTGTAAGGTTCACTTACTCAGCAAATACTAGATCAGAAGTGTTAAATTAATTTATAACTTGTGACAACATACAATATGGATTTAATATTAAAAAAATATGCAAACTAATTTTGTCTTGATTTAAAACTTCTATATCTGAGATTTTAGTAAAGATATCATTTTCCGATTTAAACTTTAAGGCTAAGTATCCTTTATTTATTAATCTAATTTATTATTTATCTTCTACATATTTCGGCAAACGATTATTAAATAGAATAAAATAACACACATTTAAATTCTATAGTAGATATATACTCGTAAATATTTTGACGTTTTAAATCGAAGTCTAACAAAAGATAGTAACATAACTATTATGTTGAGATAATAATTGTGAAATAATTTTCTTTTAACCAAAGTATATCAAAATTTTTATGGCCCAGTTTTAATTAATTTTGTCATAATTAGTTGTTTTAATTAAAACCCCTCAAACTAGTGTAATAGTCATTTGCGCGTTCAATTGTAAAAGCAGTTTTTTAGTGAGGCGAAACAAACTCTTGATCAGATAAAAGTTCAGCTTAATTCATTTAATTAATTAAAAGTTACTGTAAATCCTCTTTTTTTAATTGTTTCAAATCATCGGACAAAAACAACCTTAAAATATACATCATCAATCCATATAAACATTTATACAGATAATTATTCACGGAAATTTAAATCGTATTAGTCACCATAAAAAACTTGAAATTATTCAATAAAAACAAATGAAGCCACGCGCTTTTTCATCAGATGTTGATTGAGTTCATTAGCGCTAAAATTATAATCTAATAAACTTTAATTAAAACAATATCGTTAAGATACGCGTAGCACAGCGGTGTCTTTTATATTGCAAATGTTGATATTAGAATAATAAGCTTGTATTATATTGAGGCATTTTGTGGTAGACTTCAGTATACCAATCCGTATAACTTTAAAGTTTCTTGTCAGTACAATCCACGTTCCGATCCGGTGGTAACTTGACGTTCAATTTAATCCTGTAAAATTAAGACTCAAAAATAATAACATGATTCTGTTACTGAATAAAGAATATTTGGATTTTTAGAAAAAAGAAGTATTATTTATTTATTGTAGTAATTTTATTACAAAGTTCAAACCTCTAAATGATTAAGAACTTCTATTAAATCAGTTTAATTTGTGTCTAAGAAGACAAGTAAAATGTTTCATCATTACTGAGAACAGACAGCGCTATCCGCGTATTGTAGAACTAGTAAATGGGGCGTTTACCCTCTGCCCTTCAACTTAAATTAGACTCGGGTAACAAGACATCAGCCTTCGATGAAAACGACAGCGATATTTAACATCTTATTTAAAAACATTATAGCGTTTCTCTTATGTCGTATGTAATTTAGAGAACCCTAACAGTTGCGATTTAATCATTAGAATTATGAGCACTTATTTAGTACATACAGACTAACTCATATAAATCTTCACACTTAACAGGCACATTCGAATATCTATATTGTATATGTACAGTTTTCGGATTCAAAGGAATAAAGTTGATAATTTATGACGACCTGCGTTACTCCGAGAACATTGTCTCTTTAATATATCTAATGCACTATTTTCCCTCAGGGAACGGGCTCGTTAACTGAATTAAGCAATCAACTTTAATGAAAACTTGACAAACTCATTTATTTACGTGATAATATTTGTATGATTGTACGGGAAGTCATTAAAATATTTTTTATAGCTGAATTCAAATGGTTAAAAATTCTTGATTACTTTAACTTAGTAAAAAAAAAACAGAATATTTACAATAAGTAATCAAAAATTTGTTTACAAGTTTTTATGGATTAAAAAAATAAATTCATTTAGGATTGTGTAGTTTCTATTACGACTTATAATTAGTTGATATATAGTTATAAAACGTAATTAGTTTTGGTTAGAACAAAAACAAATATCTTTAAACTACTTCTTTGAAACTATAATTGAAAGAAAATTGTATTCCAATAGACACTTGGCAAAGTTAAGGTCGAATACAAAGAGGAGAAAACTTCAAGCCAACTTCATCTTTCAAGAAGTTTTAGTTGTTATCCCTATACCTTCAATTTAATCTGCAGAACCGAATCAATATTATTTATTTAAACTTATATTGACGACTATTTTTGAATAGAAAATTTTTTGTTCGTCGAACTTTAAAGTTATTACTCTGCTTTACTTTTACAAATCCAAAATATAGATCGTACTATATTTAGAGTATATATATATACTATACGTATATATTTTTTAATTTATTATTAATATTATTTTATTACTATTATTATTATTAAGATGGAAATGCAATCTAAGGCCAAGAAAACGTTTTTCTACTCTTTGACATTTGGTAAATTTTTTGTGGGATTAAATAATTGAATTGAAGACATTTGTAGCAGATTCATCCTAAAAGATTACATCTCGCTATCAGAGGTCGGGCTAAAGAATGATCCAGTGAATTAACGTTTCCCTAGACCCGGGAGACTGGTATGAAATGTCACGTCTGCTACCACTGCGGTTCATTGCTCGTAATATTACAAATTTAGAAAAATAAAAGAAAATGTAAATTTGAGACGCATTTTATGTATATAAGTTTTATTAAAATGATAATATATTTAAAGTTTTGTTACAGACTAAAACAAATTAATATTATCTTTAAATTGTGATTGTATGGGAAGAAACGCCGATCTGACGCACAGTTTATACATACTCTAGCTGCATTACTAAGTTACTATTAATATCTAAAAGGCTTACATTAAATTTATTATTATTATAATTATGATCAGTGCGAAAGATAGTTATATTTTCACGTCACTAAATTATTCGTCGCTTGTGATTAAAAGAAAGGTGATAAGTATCACGTACAGTTACTTTAAGAATAAGATGAGCATTTCTGTTTGCCCCACTGACACTCACTCATTGTTCCGTACACTCATTATTTTGTACCGTTAAACCACAAGTAATGTTAGTCATTTAGTCGATGATAATAATCGCTTATTCAGGGCAAGCTCGACAGTCTGTTCAAATAATCTTTTACTTGTATTGAATTTGGGCAATAAGCTCAATAACGGTAAACTTTACGACAGTCTTGTTCTCTATCTGAACAATAAAACATATCAGCAGTTATTAAAATATTTGAAAAAAGAGTACTAAAAAATTTAGAAACTAGAAACTTAGACTTCGAGGTCAATTTATAGTCAAACTTTGCTCAAACAAAATAGCAGTTTTTTAAGACAACAGGATACGCCACTGTTTTTGTCTGATTATTGACTTAAGATGCGATTAAGTTATATTTCATCATTTTCACTGCTTTAAGATATGTATATTTTTTTCATATACAATTTTAAAAGGCGCAAAATTCCTATTTGAATGAGTAAACAATGCACCTAAATACCAATTAGCTTAAAATCAAATACTAAAGATTCTACTTTATAAAGATTATCAAGTAACTAATTTCTTTTTACATTCAAAGAGTAAAACCTTCATTTACCTGCTATAAAAATTCATTTTATATTAACTCTTCTCGCAATTATTTATATTATATTATAAATCAATAAAAATAAAGTAATTATTATAATCTTTTAATTTTTATTTTAACCAAAACTAACATATTGAAATTTATATCTAACACAAAAATGTCGTAAATTGTTATCCATAAATAAAATAAAACTTCATAATAGCACTACGCCTCCATTATCTTTCCAATGGTAAGTTTTTAGCCGTAATTAATAATAATGTTTTTTACTACTACTACTGGTAGTCGATGTTACAATTTATTCTAAACACACTGCTATAATAACACAATTTACATGAAAAACAATACATTTGAATATAAGTTTTCATTTATATGCCAATTTAGAAAACATTAACGAATAAAATCTCTATAATACTTAAGTAATAACTCTACGAAACCTTTTGTTATTACAAATACAGCCAAAACTCTATTTATATAATGTCCATGGCATTGTTCTCACGAGTACGACAGAGAACAACTTTAATTGCTATTGAATGCTAATATACATTTACCTATATATATGATTAACAACTACATTTAGCTTTATTTTATAAATGTGACAACCAATTTTTTTCAATATTCATGTTCTTATCGTCGATCGATAAAACAATCGATTAGTGATTTGATATAAAGACTCTTTTTTCGACATTTGGAAGAGAATACATTAATTGGGAACAAGTAATCAAATAGTAATAAATTAACGTAGGTCACCTGCGTCGCAGGAAATCATGGTATGACAAATTTATACAGAAATAAATTAAAGATGCGACGGCTCCTTTTATCATAATTTAGCAGCTTTATTCTATTATTGGATTTAAAATTTATAACGTAGTCAAAAAAAATGACACAATAAAGCAATTGTCTAGAATCGTAGACTTTTAAAGTAATCGAAATATTTTAAAATAATCGTAGAAATCGTTTAAAAATATATTAGAAGATAAACCTGAGCAATCGTGAGATTTGATAAACGGCGTTTTTATATTAAGTCCTTGAACTATTATATAACACTTCCACTTTGAATAACAAAAAATCAAGCGTTAGTTGATCTTGTACACCGTCAATTATATACAATACTACAACAAAAATAAAAACATAGTTACAATATCAAATTACAAAGTAAACAACTTGTATTTCAAGATGTCGAACACTAAACCGTAAAATACAAAGAAAATTGACGTATTTCAACCACGAAGGCAACTTGTCTCAAAAAAAATTTGTTCTTTTAAATTATTTGTACAATAATGTTACAGTAAAAAGGAATATTTAAACTCTGTATTGTGAAACAAAACCCTTCCACGGTGATTTTTAATTTGGCCATGCTGTTACACTTTCAAATTAAAACAATCGATTTTATTACTCAGTGCGAATAAAAAAATATTATATTTTCCCCGTAAATAAACAAATAACTATTACGATGAAGTCAATCCAAATCAATGTAGTGACTGAAGAAGAAACAGTTGAAAGACTTTTGATAACTGAACAACTTAGACGCTTTTTTATGTAATTAGAAAAATAAGATATAATTAAACCTAACATATTCAGTTTAAGAATTAAAAATAAGAAACTTTTCAGTATTTCAAGATATGTTGTAGAACCAATTTTATAAAAACAAGTATTCTAAGCTCAAAACCAAGCATTTAAAACTTTTTGCTTATTAATCTTTAAAAATATTCGAAGTACGTTCGTGTCCATTATTACAGTGCAAGGGCCCTGATGGTTGCTTAAAAAAAAAAGTAGGTGATCGTTGGCCAAAACCGGATAGTTATTGCATAAGCCCATGTGCATTCAAGCTGCGAAACCAGTAAAGGTGCAATGACCCATCGGGACTGATTTTTGTTAAGTATTTCATGTTACAAAACGAGTAATTATTATTTATTTACCAGTGTTAGATATAACGTACATTATCCTTTCTAGATAAATACGAAGGCCATAATATTCACTTAACTTAGAATTTGGGTTAACATATGATTTCTAGCTAGTTTCAACATTATTAGCCTCGGCCCCACACTTGAAGTGGTTTTTCTAATAAGAAAAATAATTTGTCGACGCTCCAATTCCCTCAGAGTGGTTTAATGGTCCTCTTGGTTCTCGTAATTTTAAATTACAATAATATCACGCTTTCATCGTGGTGTATACCCAAAAATAAAAATATACATTTTCTTTAGAAAGGAAATTAGTTACTAAGCGACGATATTTCCTCCACGGGATTAATATATAATACAAAAAATGTACATAATAATTAAACTATAACTTCTTAAAAACTAAATTTAGAAATAAATTAATGCTTGCCATACAAACTGTTAACGTTTCTCTGAGTTAGTTTCGGTTTTCGTAACTTTTGCATAGCGACAATGAACATTTGCTTTCCCCCTACATGCAACTATAATTTAGTTTGTTCCAAAACTTGAACAATATTCTTTCTGTCTGCAGCGATGACATCTATGAATTACGTATACTTTAGTATGTCATAAATTGTCTAGTAACACCTAATACCTACTCTTAAGTATACATTAAAAAGACAGTAACAATCACATAATCGAAAACCTATACAGTATATAGTCGTTTGATTCTGTAGTACTTCTACACGGCACAGTTCAAGCCGCAAATTTGAAAAATACTGACTGAGTCGGTCACGTGGAGGTTGCACGTGACGGATGAAATTCACAAATAACATGTATACACAAACCCGCACCGGCGCAGCATGACCAGCTTAGGTTTTGTTCCGCAGTTACTTTAGTTTATCTATCTATATATTCTGTTTGAAAATGGTCGCACTTAACTTGACATGATTTACTTACAAGCTTACAATATATTTTACTTTATCCCGGGAAATAGAGGTTCTCAGGGGATAGGTAATGTAAAGATTATATCACAAGCTCCTCGTTTAACATACGAATTCGGTGTGTGCATTTTAAAGCGATGTATGTTATTATTTCTATATATAATATTCGCGTTTCAACCGGTTTATTTTCTATGCATTTGCCCAAAGTTTCGACAAAATTGCAACTGTCATGATCGTGATCTAGACTCATGTAGACTGAGTCAGTCCGAATGGAATGTTAAAATAAATTTGGTAATGTATTAAATAAGTATAAGCAGAATGCCAACTGACGTGCCAAAGTATTATTAAATTTACATTTACATAAACACTTAAGTTTTTTCATATTTATCATAATAAAACTTAAAACCTATGGCCTAATGACTAGATCACGATTTTAAGGAACTCAAAAGAACGTCGCAGTTTTTAATCTGAGTTAGCAAATCAGTTCTTTATGTGCTGAATTCATGATTTATGTAAATAAGGCCCAAAACCTTATCTTTAACAGGATATGACGCTTTGCTCAGCAGTGAGATATTTACTGGCTGTCACTGCACTAGACCTTAAAGCTCAGGTTTCCTTGAATAGCGGTGCCATTAGTCGCTATATAGCGTCAAATGATGTCCATCACTGAAACGTTGTCTATGGAAACATGAAGACGTAGTTTCGTAGAAAACCACCGTAATGCCAAATACCATTGCAATCATTGTCATATATAATACGATGCGATATGTTAGATGACTGACTTTACGTCCGCCATAGCTTTCTATATCACGACACCGCTATCCTAGGAAACTAGAGCTTATACGACCATTCGCACGGGAGTTAATTAAGCGTTACGTAAAAAAGCGTTCCCAGTGAATAGACCGTATACAGCGTTGATCGATAAAAAATCTCCGAACGTAACAAAGCACAGCGCATATATACAGAATAACTTATAAGGTTTATTCAATACGTTAATAATAACCCACATTGTTAAGTTAAAATCTATTTGCGTGAACGGCCTACAAAACATTTTTTTTATTGTAAATATTTTATTTGGTTTATTGTTAGTAAATTAAATAAAAAAATAAATTTACTCTTAACTAAATTGTTATATCTTAGTAATTATACAACAATTAATCACTGGCAACAAAACACAGAATTGATAATTTCAAATTAAGTTTTTTCATATATTGAAGTCACACAGCACATTTTGCAATTTAAACAAATATTACTCACGACTTGGAGTGACATGATATACTATCTTTATAGAATAATTATTAATTAATATATATTATCGTATTAAAATCCAAATTTGAATGATAAAACGTACTAAAGGCCACCGCGATACTGCTACGCTTAAAATAAAATTAAAAATTAATGATGTAGATAAAAAATGTAATTAATGAAAGAATCCTTGCGCAGTTTAAGATGTAGGTCATTATAATTTTACTTTTCGTACTCAATTAATTTTACTGCCTAATTATTCTAACCTTGGTTTTTAATAAAATTCGAGTCTTTATTGGCGTAAATATTTTAAGAAATGTAACGATTAACATCAAGTTTTTATGTTCTTAAGACGTTTAATTGTATTAAAATAAAAAAGTACTTATCGTTAGTATTATTACGAAAATGTTTTGAAATATCCTTTAATTTTGTAAATTAAATAAAACAAAACAATCACATCATGTAATGTTAATGTAAAAAATCACATCATGATCCTTTATATTAACTTCATTTGAAGAAATGATTTTATAATTAAAGGTTAAATTTGTACTTCGAAATATTTCATAAAGACAACGTTATTGTAATTTTGCAACTATATTGATTCATATGGACTAAGATTAGATTTATTAACTAAAAAGAGGTGAATTTTTAAAAGGATTCATATTTTATACGGGTTGATATTATCTCAATTTTGTACACACTTATTTTGAAAAGAACATGCCTAACTTTACTAACCTTTGTACCCGGGAAATGAAAATAAAAGAACGATAAAATGTCACACCTTACACAGTGCACCGCCAAAGACAGATATTCTAAGATATTTTAATCCGTGACTTTATGTATGTATTAAAGTTGTATAAATAATTTTATTTATTTGTTTAACTTTATTTTTAAACCTTTAAATATATTTTGCAGAGCTACGATCGTTCTTACCTACACTTCCGAAGCTTAACTCGTATATATTTGAACTTTACGCCCGCCTTTTGTAAAATACAATAAGATTTTTTATTGTATTTTACAGTAAAGTAAAACGCGGTGTTAAGCATTTAAGGGGTTCACATAGAAAATAATTACACATAAGATATATAGAACTATTATTAAACTCTACTATTGTACTATTAGATGTATCAATATTTATTTTGTATAGCCCTATTTACACTTAGAAAGTCGGATTAATTTTATTAATTACAAATCGTAAGCTGAGATTGTTTTGAAAGGAAGTTTAAATAAGAAACAACAAATAAATGGAAGAGGGATTTATTCACTCGAGCAGCAGTAAATGATTTAAAAATGCAATATCTTATTGTTAATTTTTTTTTTTATATTTATGACATTTAATAAATATAACTTATATATTTTTATAAAAAATCAATATTATAAATAAATGATAGATGTGACAGATTTTTATTGGACACATACATTTATGTTTTTCTTCGCGACTGGAGGCGAGATATATTAAAATCAAGAGATTTTAATTAATTTTCGGATATCGAGAATGAGAATATCCGTGTTTTAATGTATCTTTAACTGATATGCATTTCCTTTTCAATAATAAATGTTTAAGGTCGAATTAATTTTATGTTAGCCGTCGCGATACGCCACTGAGAATTAATAAGTGCATATTACGTATCGTATACTAAACCGTACTTTGTATTTATTTATCATTTGTTTGATTTGATACTTATAACGACAATAAATAAATAAAAAATCATTATCATGACCATCATCAATAACATCAACATCACTGTTAGCTTGCCTTTACTTTCCTTTGTCTTCTTCTGATCTCTATATGATTCGGTCACAGATATACTTGTCACAGAGTCAAAAGTTGATCAGCCACATCAACTTTTTAACTAGAAATAACACAGCAAAGCGAGCACAGTATATCCCTGAAATGGACTGACAACGTTTAGACAGCGAGAAACTACTACTAAGTGAAAATAGAAATGCCAATTATAGAAGACGTATGTCCAGCAGTGGCCTTATTGTATTGAGGGATTAACCTCCTATCTTCAACACATCCTCAGTATACTTGTACATGTCATCATAACTATTTCACCGTCTCAACGCAATGCATTAAATATTAAAACGGATTAAAAGCTTTTGGTATGTTCGTATCTTTATTTATTTTTTACAACAAACTCAACGTCGTGCTCTGTTTACCTTCGGATATCTTAAAGGACGAACAAAGGAACAAATATAAAACACAATTTGCATTGAAATCATGAACCAAGTGCAATGCGATTCACCTTTTTTGTTAGCTTGTTAGTTTGTTAGCTAAGGTTATTAATAAGACTTTAAATTAAAAAAATATATTCTGTACTCAAAATATAAAACTATTAATTTATATCTTCGGTATATTTCTTTTACAAACATCCTAAGATTATAATTATATTTTAAAGTGTTTGTCAACTTATTTCATTCATTTTAATATTTCATTGAAAAACCCAGTTTGAATTAGAACTATAAATAATATTCATTTAATATAATATAATATTATTTTATATATATAAATAAGCAATTAGCAAGTAATTCATAAAATTCATATCAATTGCATTATTAAAACTATTTACAAATATATCAAACAGTTGGGTTTAACTGGGTAAATATTTTATCGTATGATCAGCAAAATGAAAATTTAAAACGTGTGTATCACGAACGTATGTTTTAAAGGAAATATTTAAATACATACAGTTAAAATACCTATACTATATGTTGTTATTATTTATATCTACTCTTACTTATAACTGTGATACACGTTTGATGGCCGCCAGCGATTTCAGTGTCAGATACCCGGAATCGAACAAAACGTAAAGGTATTATAATTTTAAAATATACTTTAATGTATATTATTTTTTACTAAATAATATATAAGTTCCTGAATAATAATATTTTCATTATTAGAGTAACTACTGGATTTCTTGCCGGTGGTAGTTTTACATTTAATTTAAAACCGTAACATGATGATTAAAAAGTACTTTTATGATCCAACTTAAATAATAACATTTTGATTTTAATTTATTTATGCATTCCAAAGCTTTTTTTACTATACTCTACTTAAGCTATATTTTATCAATTAAAAATATACCTAATAAAAAAATTTAACATACATTTTTCCCTTGCAATTTAATTTGGTGGCCTAAGGGTTTTTAGATTGACGTACATTAACTTTAACTTCACTTAGCTTTCCATCTCGCTTACGCTAAAAGCATTTAATATCATTGCCTCTATCAGTGTTAAGTTATCTTAGCTATTATGATAACGACGAAAACAACACTGTACAGAATTTTATTGAAAATCTCGAAATTTGGAGATTACTTTTTAAAAATGTCTAAGGGTATTTAAAAAATTTAAGCCAACGTTAAATATAATTTGATATTTAATAAGAAAATTTATGACAAAGAACTTCAAGAAAAAAAAAGAAAACCAAGTAATAGATTATGTATGTTTTAGTACGACACCATTTGCTTAAGATCTTAACAACTAAAGATTAATTCATTATTTATTAAATTACAAATTGAAAGTCAGTGAATCAGTCTTTTAGGTTAATATTGTTGCAATAATTTTGAAAATACATATGTTATCTAAGGCTGGATCGAAGCCTGATCGCCCTTTATGACACATTAAACTAAACCCCTTTATCGACTGCTGTGTATAAAATGCTTTTTGGTCTAGTGGATCATTACTAATCTCCACGTATTGGATCCCAATTCTGTGACGCACCAATGAATAGTTACTGGGATTTTGGAATCTACAAATTCTCGGGAGCGAACAATATGACGTCAGCGCTAACGTAAAGCAGAAGCTCTCTGCAGTCGGGTCAGATTGCCTATCGGATTCTAATAGTCACCGAACAGAATGTATACCAAGTTTATTACGTAGAAACCTATCGGCTGTATATAGAAGCTTAATTTATATATAATAAGATGTAAACTCACGGGTAGCGGGAAGGGCGCGGGGCGGTGCGGGGCGGCGAAGGGACCGCGCTCGGCGGGGCGCTCGGGCGCGGGCCGCAGCGGCAGCCGCACGGGGCCCGACAGCGGGAACGCAAACACTTGCGACTGCGGGTCGGGGAACATCGGCATCGCTCTGCAACAGAGTGTTCTGTTAATATATATCCAAAGCATTCCTAATATCCATCCCTTCTGTGTGTCGGAAAGAACTTTTTGTTCACCCTATAGAATAAATGTTAGCTATGTTTAAAGCATCCAATACCGTACCTTTTAAGCATACATACACGTATCATTAATTTTTTTAAGATTACAAAGATTTACTTATAATGTGTTCATATCGACTTGCACAAAGGTCACATTAATTTACAGTATTAAAAATGGTTGTGCATTCTGAGATACAAAAATATATATTAGCGATCTCTTTGCCCATTAGATTGGCTTTTTGTACACGATATAAGGAAATATTACGTTAAAACGTGGAATAAACACAAAGATAATAAATAAATTACAATATGTTATTGAATAAGATGTAAGTATGTTTTAGACAAAAATATTTCTTTACCACTATCTTAAATAAAAATTATCAAAAGGAGAGTTAGTCGTTACTAACTCTCCTTTTGATAATTTTTATTAAGCATTTAATAATTTTTATCAAGCAAGTTTAATTAGCTCACTGGTTACGAAAAACATTTTCAAAAAAGTGTTTTTATATCTTAATATAACAATATTGTCATTATATAATACCGATTTATTTAAATATTTTCTTTATATTTTAATAGCATATACTTTAATCAGAGAAGTAAGAATTTTACTTAATCAACGCAAAACATTATTATTAACTTTTAAAAGATCTATTTTACAATTTATTCTAATGATTCTTTACACACACATCGATAATTAATAAGTCTTGTATCTGAAAATTTTGTTCCACAACATAAAAAATTCAACTTATTACGATAATTCAACAATATCAAAAATTAAATCGGGATAGTCAAATAGCAACAGCAAAAATAAATTAAAAACTTGTCTCATTTCTTTTATTAAGTTTGTACACACTTTCCGAGTGGCGATTATATCATATAGAGAAAGCAATTATTATATAGTCACTACTTTTATTTATATAATAATTTATACTTATATATAAATAATAATTTATATATTAACACAGACTGGTTAAAAATTTTGCTTTCACTTTCAAAGGCCGCGCTCTTTTTCTATGTAAATGATTTGCTAGTAGACTTTTTCAAGAAGTACTTTACTATGTAACTAGAAATCTCCGTGTTTGCTTTATTATTGAATTTAAATTTACATTAATTGTTAGTGTAATTTAGTACTTATAGATAATAGAATATACTTGTAATTAAAAAATACTCGTTATACATCTGTTTTTACTTGCAAGGTAAATTGTCTGTTGATTTTACGTGCAACAGGATACCCAACTCCTCATTAAGTTACAGTAGAGGTATCGTGTTAAAGATCAATAGAATGGTATCAATAATAGATTAAATACACTTTATGGTATAATAGATAGTACACTCATCATGTATTTTACCGCAAAGCAACCTTGTATTGTTGAGTTTGAAGGATGACTGACCCAGTGTTACTACCGACACAAGAGACATAATAACTTAATTCCTAAGGCTGGTAGCGCATTGGAGATGTAAGGAATGAGTGAAATTTCTTACGGCGTCAATGTCTATAGACGGTAGTGACAACTTACCATCATGCGGCCCATTTTCCCGATCGCCTAACTATTTAATACAGGTTTTTTTTAAGTTTAGTGTGTAGTAATAAAAAAATCTTTTCTTCTTCCTTATTTTAAAATATATGTAGATGAATGGACAATCGAGCCACCTGATAATAAGTGGTAACTAATTACCATCAGGTAGCCCAATTACCAGTCTAACCTAATTGAATAAAAAAAAACATAAACATTAAACAAATCGCAAACCGATCCGTTTGTTATGATAACAATATTGTTTTATAATTATCTTTACAAAAACAAACATACAAATGTTTTATCAACGAGTATAGTCAGCCATCGGTAGGTATATTGGATTGAATAATAAAAAATATTTTGAATACCATACATACAAATATACAATATTTATATTCTCTAAAATTCTTTGAATTTTACGCAGTATTTCACTATCAATATGTTTTGTTGCTTAATATTTTTTCGCTTTAACGAATAAACTATATAAATATGTGGTTTTATCGAACATTAGTGCATATGTAATCGCATCGAATAGCGTGAATTATTTATTGGAAAATCGAATTTAGTTAAATATTTATATTAAATTGCTGGTGAGCGAATCGCTGTTTTGAAAACAATTTTTAATTCATCGGCAAAGTCGGTCGATTTGTAAATCGACAGAATTTACCGAAGGTGAGGCTTGCTAAATATACCGGCCATCTTGTAATCACCAATAACATTTGAATACGAATTTATTTATTTTTTTCAAAAAGGAGCCGCTAGCAGCTAGTTATCGACTATGCAAGTACTCAAGATGGTTTCTATTATTAATAAATTTATTTGATTAATATTCAATACGAACGATTAAAAGACCAAAAGGAGAGTTAGTATTCGTTAATTTTCTGACTCTAATAAGGCTCTACATTCCAAATGGGCATTATATGAAATCTTGTATATATAGATTTAGATGACAGTTGAATTGAAAGCTATAAGTTGAATTGAATCGTCGTGAGATACATGGGATATAGATGAAGCCTCAGTCACCTTTCGTCTCCGCCGTGGCAGATGATGGCGACGCGCTCGGCGGGCGCGGCGCGCGGTCCGAATGCGCCGAGAATGTTGAAGGGGAATTTGTTCTCCAACGACTCCTCGTGGCGCCGCTCCACCACGCAGTTCATGCGACCTCTGCAAGCCACATAAATACATATCTTACTGAGCAACTGAACAAAATATTGTATTATCATGATCATCCTACGTTTATCTTTATAGTTAAATTTAAAACTGCTATTAGTCTTAGGTTTATTGCTTATTAAACTATAATATATTTATACTTATAAATAACCAAAGATGAAAGCCTCTCAACCAAACTCAGTATGAACGCAGAACAAAAGGACGATGTTTTGAGACAAATCGTAGCATCGCTATGCTTGAATATAATTGGAATAAAATTCAAAATGAATTATTTAACGAGAACCGAAATTATTGTTTACAATATTATTTGTAAGAGATAGACTATAGAAATGGTCTGTGTGTTAATTGGTGTACCCACGTCATGATCCTGTCTACATACATTCACTATCTCTATAATAGATTTTTTTGAAAGCTTTAATGCTTAATGAGTTAATGCGGGTCAAATGAAATAAAATAGGACTGGGTATTGTTTCGTTCTCAAAAAATTATTAGGAAATTACAAGCATTTGAAATAAGCATCATATTCCCGGAATGACGTTAGCGATATAACAGATTTTGATAATGAACATATAAAAACGTATAATAATAGTATATAAAGTACCAACTTTATATAAAATTAACAATATATGTTCCTTGGTCCCATATTCAGTCCCTACTATATTTTCTGACCTTATAAGAAATAGGAACGAATAAAAAAAAATACGCATAATTTTATGTCCAAATATACAAATGGCACTGAACAGATCAAAAAGTTTTTTTCTTTTTAAAATGAATGTCACAATCCATTTTCTATTATTGTTGATTATTTATAAATCCTTGACAATAACATGAACACAACGCCACACAATAACTGATCTATCATTGTTATTATCGAAGTAACGCAGCGCCTATTGACATTTATTTCGATATTCAAACACCAAAATAAACCGAGCTCCGAATTTTTGGGTAATAGTCTTGTGTAATTGTCATAGAATATATATATATTCAATATTAAATATGTTTCTAATGATACAACTTGTTGCTTTACTCAATAAAACCAAAAGACAATTAATTCATTAACTTCATGCAGATAATTATTTTATTTAACACCACTTACTTGTATTGTAAAAAAACTTTAAGTTAGTAAATCTAAGTAATTGTAATGTCCTTGGTTAATTGTAGATAATATTACTCACTTCTGATTGTTTGCCAAGAAAGCACCAGCGAGTTCGTCGAGGTCGAACTGTATGGGGAGCTTGAACATGGGCCTGATGAGGTCGTCGTCATCTTCCTCGCCGGAACTATCGGATTCAGAACTCTCGTCGCTGCCCGAGTTCGCCGTATCGACCTTAACGTCATCGATTTTCTATAACCAATTAGATAATACATATTTTAATAACAAGGTTCGACCATTAAATGTATTTGCCCATGGAAGTAAAAAAAAAAGGTAGATATGAAGCAGTAATGTCATTGAAAGTATCAACTACTTTCTAATTTCAAAAAAAATGTTATTGCTATGTATTAAATACATAGTATTGTGTAAAGCAATAAATCTTTACTCCTTCTATCTATTGTTTATGTAGCAAAAGAGACACGTGTTTAAAAACATATTATTTATATAAATTATACAAACTTAAATAAACATATGGGGAATGTAGTCAAATTGAAAATATTGTAATATTACATACATTCGAGTTTCAATAATATATATCATAATAGTATTAAGAATAATAATATTAAGATGCATCGAGGTATACGATCTACAATAACGAAACTCACACCGGAATAATCAGTATTCTCAGAGCAGAGAAATCAAATAGACTTCATGGAAGCGACTCGATTGTGAAAGGTATTATTATTAAGGTTAGAGAAATATTCCAATCGCAAGTGAAGTAAACATGCAACCAATAGAGCAAGAGGTGAATCGTATGTACTATAAATAACATAAAATTTTGCACTTCGCAACCATTCGTGTAGAATATAATCGCACGGCACAATGAGTAGCAATTTAGAGATAATGCGGGACACAGCACTCACTAAATAATAATAGACTAAATTGCTATCGTGCTCGGATCGTTTATTGTGATATTTTTATGTCAGAAAATATTAAATTTGTATTAAGATAACACGAAATAAAACAGCTTAGAAAAACCTACGATTGCGACCGTAACAAACTAGTTTTTGTTTTTGCATGTCGTATTATCGTATAATTAGTGCGATCAACTTTTTTTTTTATTTCACGTGAAGTGTGAAGTGCGAATCGTGCAATCTAAGATGATAAGTTGATCTATCTCTCTCGAGTCTGTAATTATCTGACGCTGACTTTCAATATTAAATATTATTTAAATATTATAATCAATACACAGCAATATAGATTACATATTTATGATATGAATACTGTATTATAATAGGTAAAAGAATGTTTGACTTTGTTTGCACTAAATCCAGCTACTAAGCCTAGCTGGGTACCAAGGGTTCAAAGCCTTACTACTAATAAATATACGATGCAATAAAAGAGGGCCTCAAAATTTTCTCCTTTATATGCAATTGCTCTACTTGTTTTAAAATGGATAAATTTAATTGAAAACTTCAGTCTAAACTCATTAAAAAGAAATTACCGGATGAACGCGCATAACCTTGAAAATTTACTTAAAAACTTTAGTCAGTCAAATAACACATTTAAATTTACTTTTGAACGATCAAAACTCAAAAGTAGAAATTAATAAAAAAATTCACTTAGACGCAGATAAATAAAATTCGATCAAAATGTTAAAATTCTCTTCGAGAAAAAAAACACCAGTTTATAAGTTTCGCTAGCCACTTATTACGCGTATGTTTATGCATGGCTTAGCTAATTCTACCCTTTGGGAAAACACGCACAAGCTCGCACTATTCACCCAACTAGAAGAAGTTAATTCAAATTTTAGTAAACTGACATTAGCCAACCCCATTAAGTATAATAATTTTTCTTAATTTATTTAGATCAACCAATTGTTTTGTCATATGCAAAATCTGAATTAACGCACTGTCACTATTTAACAAACGGCTGATATGGACTGGTCCGTTAAAAATCAATTTTAACTGTCCCAATATAATGCCGTTTATAATATATAATAAAAAAAATACTGAACAATTAAAACATAGTAATATTTTTATGAAAATTAAATCAATTATTACAAGGATAGTCATCTTATATTATAGGCAAATTTAGAATGATAAAATGTAGCCTTTGTCCCACCGCTATTTTTTTTTAAAAACTTACCAGAAAGCCTTTTTCTTAATTGGTCATGATTTGTAAATTAACTATTTATTAATTTCACTTGTATATTATTATGTTAATAATTCTTATGTCAATATATATATATATATATTCCTAATGTCAAAACAATATAAAAAGAAATATATCTAATTATTAGAGCGATAACTTAGTCTTGATCCTTGATGCTCTGCCCTGATATTTTACTACCGAAGAGGATCTATAATGATCTCATCAGTTATTACAAATTTATCATCTAATCACATTTTGGAATGCAATATATATTTGAGTATCGATAATTAATATTATAAATGCGAAATCTTAGTATAATGCAGTAGCATGTAAGAAACGAAAGAAATAATTTATATAAGAAACTGTTCGATTGTGATTGAGTACAATCACAATCGAACAGTTTCTATAAGACACTGGTCCACTTACAAGGTTTTATTTAATTTGACATGTTTGTTTGTTTAGGTCAAAACCTCCAAGCTGAATTAGAACCTCTTTATCTTAGCCGTAGAGTTTAAATTTTACATGTTGATTCAGTTCCGATGACATTGCATTTTTATGTTGAGCACAACTTGATTCTACACCTTGAATTACCTCCAGACGACAGCTCTCCTCAATAGTCAACCGGATACAAACGAAATTTTGTTTAAAAAAAAAAAAGCAATACATTTAATAGCTGTCACCTGTGACATGTTGACTACGCATATCTTTATTATTCTTTTGTTATTTTAAATAATGCATTATGAATTATTATACAATATTTTTCAAAAACATCGCTTTCTCCCTTTTTAAAAAGATGATCAAAAATAAAAAAAAATATTTTATGAAAATCTCGAATGAAACAAATATCAAATATCTCGTTCTGTACTGTTTGCCGGCCACAATACTCTCGGACATCCTGCCCGAGACAATGCGCCTGCGCGCCATTGTTACATTATGCGTTTGTAAATATTACTAGCAATCGAAAAGATAGCTCATCATTTAATCAAATAGCTGAAATCCATATGCAAAAATCTACTATTTGCAAAAGAACTACGGAAAATAATAAATTTTATAATCAACTACGATATCGTTGTTTAATTAATTAAATCGAGTAAATATTGATATTATAAATAAATAAACATTACTTCATACAAATAAATTAAATTAAATTTTATGAGAAAAGTCGAAATCCTTACCTGGTAGGTAAGGATTTTTGCAAATTTATTATATGGGAAAAGCCTATATTAGGATTTCAATTCAATTAAAATAAAATAAATTATGTCACAGTCTAATGTAAAGAAGTATGTTTTAAACAAATACTTTTTTAATAAGAGTTTCGAAGACTATCATACGAAGGTTAAAAAAAAAAGATCGGGTAATCCGCAGCGGTAAAACTTTAAGGATTGAATTTGCCGTAGATAATTCAGGGCGGAACTTTTGATTTACGATATTTGGAATTTCGATAAAGTAATTTCCTATGAGCGAAATGAATTTCTTTTTTTTCGAAGTCTGGCGTATTTATTTCATTGGTTTTTATTGTAAAAAGATACATATATGTTAAATTACTTAATAGAAACTAGAAAAATCAGAACAGCTACGAATGACAAAATATATAGATTAATACATTTTATTACTGAGCGTATTTTTTAATTTTCTATATTAATAGATTGCACCCGTACGAAGTCGAGGCGGCTTATTTTCTTCGTATTCTATGCGTTTCGATTCGAATTAAAGCTGTATATTGTTGGCATTTGCGTGAAAGTTTCTGGTATAGTACATCAACATACAATAGGTGACGTGCAAATTTTATCATATAATAGCTTTACATTGCATTAGATTGTATAATAATGATGATGATGTCGTCCTGGCCGATTTCGACGAACAATCTCAAGGGAGACCAGCCAAATACGCAAAACACGTGTAGTTTATATTATAGTGTGTGCGCAAACACAGGTGCACTCTCTATTCCCCCGCTCTCATAATCCGATAGAAATTCAGGTGCAGGACCAACGCAACGGTTACATGTTGTCCGAGGCACAAGTATACACTGCCAACTTCCAGAGTCCGATCTGCTGCTGAGAATTTTTCGACATAAAAACCCAAGAACTCTTTATCGACCCGACCTAGAATAGGAATTAGTAGCCTTATAGCAAGCCACTAGAGCAATGATGCAGTCAAGTATAACAATATGTTGTATTTTACTTTAAAAATAACTAAAGCCTAGACCTATATAAACATAAATGAACATAAGAAATTAAAGACACATAAAGTTTCTTATTTATTGTAAATGTAATGCATTAAACCGACGTGAAAGATAATTCCTATATCCGCTTTCACGATCAGTGCAATGGTCGAAGCTCAAAGCAAGTGAAAGCGGTCGCGTGACGTCACCACTTGCATAGCCACGCTCCATCGCATGCATTTGTACATTTAAACCATGAATCGAAATTATTGTTAACAAATTTACATAATGCATTACACAACGGCCGCGTCATTTGTATTCTGTCTCAATTAAACATTCGAACACTACCGGTGTGCTCGTTAAGGCAATGAAAACATGAAAAAGGAGAACTTAGTTCAAATGTCGCAAGCGGGAAACTCTATATCCAATCGGCCGTGATTTGAGAGCTAAAATGCACTAATGACACTTTCACGTGTGTGTGTAA
Organism: Vanessa tameamea; assembly: GCF_037043105.1. Lineage (NCBI taxonomy): Eukaryota > Metazoa > Arthropoda > Insecta > Lepidoptera > Nymphalidae > Vanessa > Vanessa tameamea. The sequence continues at coordinate 6,701,263 of NC_087324.1, forward strand.
TAATGACTTTGTCTAAGCAGTAACGTTGAATGAGAAAATATAATTACCGTAATGGAAATATTTATTTAAGCTAAAGTTTACTATTAAACTACCTATCAGTTATATTAATGTATGCGATGCTATGTGTTATAGTACAATTTAAAAAAAAAAACATCATAAACTTTCCACGGATTTTTTGGAGCTTTCGTAATATGTGTACGAACCATGGATAATATCGCGAATATATGTATATATCCCAACAAACTTATTCAATACTTTACAAGTTACACAAAATAAATACAAGATTAATTAAACATGCTGTTATACCTGGAGTTTATCTTCATCGATTTTAGATTCGGCATGGTTGAGAGGATCCTCTTTCAATAAGCTATCGGGAGAGCCAACTACTGGTTTTTGTTGCTGAGGCACCGATGACATCTCTTGCACTGCTGGTGGTGCCGCATGGAGGGCGTGAGCGTTAGCGATCGGTAATGGTTCATCCTAGAAACAAAATGATAACTTTGTTGTTTTATTTATTATTTTTATATAGACGTACAATTAATAAACACGTATTTCAAATACTACGTATATCTGAGAATGAGTTATGTTTTAAAAAATCATATAGAATTTGTCAGATGTAGACATTCTAACGTGAGTGCAAATTTACATCAACTAGCAGTGGAAAATTATAATGAATTTATTTCTAAATCACTCATCTATAAAAGTCTGTTATTAGAGTTAAGTCTATTAAAACTCAAATGTGGAAATAAAATACAAGTAAAACGCAAAACACAGATTGTATCAAAAAATCTGTGTTTTGCGTTTTATAATTAAACGTTAGTCAATTATCTTCAGACTAGAGATGAATAGCAGGTAAATGACGGAAGTACTTAATAGCTTGTTATTTGCTAGATTGCTTAGAAATTAGCATAATAATATACATGGTTTTTATTTTTTTGTCTTTTTTTAATATCAATAACACTCTTCAGAAGCAAAATATTATGCCGAATCATGAATTAAACTACTGATTTTCAGTTTTATGAATATTTTTTATCTTGCATATTTTTCTACTAAAATAATATATGAAGCAACCTTTACGTATTTAAAATTAAAATGTTTGCGCACAAAAACATTATTTTAAACACAACATGCAAAAAGTTGTCGACGTTCCACAGCACCGCTCACTTTCAGAAAAGCCATCCAGTGCTCATCGCAAAATGGCGGCGCTTTATATGATGTACCCAGTCTCTTACGTAAGTCATTTTCAAATATTTCCTTCGAGTATACAAATGTTTTATTAAGCTAAAACCATTCCATAACTGTAATAAATAAATTTTGAACGGACGAAAAAAATATATAATGATTTTGTAAAGTTTTAGTAACGAATTCTATGTATTTCTGTAAACAGACAAACTCACACAAACAAATATACCCGAGCTCTTTGTTCAGGCCAATTATAGAGTTCTCACTAGATAATGTATTTAATATTGCGGATTCTGAGCCCGTATAAACCACGCATAGAAAAAGTGCAAGGTTAGTTGCTGCAAGCCAACGTATTCAATAGCTGTATATATACAGTTGATTGTAAATTAATATGTACGCAATTAAATGTGGCAATAGAATGGCAATTTAAATAAAACTCAGCTCATGCAAAAGCAAATTACGGTTTCAAAACTGCGTGTACTATATTTTCGTCGCACAAATCCAGAACAACAATGTTTTTGAAATTCAAATATTTTAATTATAAAATATTACCATAGGTATGGTTTTAGTCTCATAAGAAAAAGACGAAGATAATGAAATATTTATATGATTAATTCAAGAAAGCGTAGAGCATTACACAAAAATATATTTTTAAAAACAGTAGATGTAACATACTAATCATAGCGGTCATCTGTGATTTGCGCGTGATCAAGTTAACTTTTAAGGATACTTGTAAACGCTTGTTTCATGATTTTATCGAATAAATAAGGAAAAATCTGAGAAAACTCTACATTACAGGTAGAATTTTGTCATATTTTCAACAGTTGTTATTTACAATGTCATTTAATCACTAATGTTATAGTGTCATTGTGGAAATACTTTTAAGTTTTATTTACTATAACATCTCTAAATTATATATGACCTACGTTGTTTTGGACAAGAATATATTTTGATTATGAAACAATGTAGAAAAAAAAAAATACTTTAAAATAAATAAATAATGATTTAAAGTATTGTCAGTTAATAACGAGCAGCCAAGCGCGCAGTGTTTGCGACCGCAACCGATAGAAAACGACGATTACGTCGCCTACAATTGTCGCATTGTACCGACGCCCACAACACTTTTACTGCTTTACGAAATACTTTAAACGTTAACAGTTATTGCCTACGTTGCGTGATAACGAGGAAGTGCCGGCGAATGATAGAATAATTAAATTAATTGTCAATTTCTCAATTAAAACTTATATATCACACATCTATGAAAAGGTGGGTCAATTAAATAAATGTTATAATGTAATGTTTGTTATAATTTATCATTTAAAGGTTTTTGAATAAATTGTAAAGATAAATGAAATTGAAAATATATTTGCGTATGAAATGCAAGTAACAAAACGTAAAATCGACTAAACTTTAGAAACTTAAGACCTCAACATGATAATAGAGACGGAAAGGAAATAACTGATGCTGGATTGGATTACCAAAGGGAATAAAACTCTTGAATGTAATTCAATGCCCGTCCCTCACAGACTTTAGAAGTTATTAAATGAATAAAAACCTACGTATAAGAACTTCTGATTGATATATTGTAGAGGTTTTAAGTAAGATTTTTTTTTCTATAATTACAATAATTATGACTTGAATTTGACGACCAACTTACAATTAATTTGATGATTACCGTATTCGTCTATAAATAGATGTACGTATAATTTGTTTGTTATAATATAATATAATCCAAACTTAGAATCCATGTTCTAATAGGTCTACACTTAACCTAGTTAGTCCACATTAATCCACAAACAGCGGAGTGCCATTGTCACTCATTGTCACGATTAATTCAACAATGTCCCAGGTATGCCTACCAAAAGTATTGGACGTTGTAATACAAAAACTACCCGTAAAATGATAACATTAATAGCCTCCTAAAGAACTTCCGTCGGCCTATTTCAAAGATATAATACATATGCGTTCTATTTCCTTACTCTCATTGTCCGATAATACAACAATCTGACTCGACCGCAATCCGACACGAACGGCGAATGGGAATCAGGCGCAGGAAAATTGGAGGACCAGCCTTGCGTGTTTTTCATGGAACGGAAGTATATCCACTGCCTTAAAAATTGAAATATACAAGTAATGCTATTTGATTCTTAATTTTTGTTCTCCAAATAGACACATACTCGTTCATTATCTTATATGGTAGTTTTAGAGCCGTCAGACCTAAAATGCAGTAATTTCAAAACAATTTGCGGCACATTGTTATTTATGTAATTTTGAATTGTACTTCAAAGTAAAATAACAATACACAATAGTATAGGGACGTGAGGATATTTTCCGCTTTAATAAATATTTAAATTGAGTGCGCTTTGTTTGGAAATATATTACTTGTGTTTTGATAGTTTTGACAACCCCTATATAAATCGTTAATAACGATTTATGAGATAATATTACGTAATAACATTAATATTATGTATAGTCGTTTACATAATTATTTTTAATAACTGATTCATTTTAAAATAATTGGCATAGTTATAACTTTAAATATACAAACGAAAAATAGAACAATATTTTATTTATCTTGTAAACAAAAGGATTCGAAAATAGAACAAATAACAAAATAAACTTTCTCTGGAAGAGTCCGCACGAGTGATCATTGACGGTCGCATACAAAGTTCATGCCATATAATTTGTATCAAATAACTTCATAGACATACGATTGATATCACGAGAGAAAGAGTTCGATGCTTTGACCCTTTGATACTTTGTTTAGAATCATTACGTTGACGATTAAACAATAAGATATTTTTACAACTGTAGCCTCAGAAATTGCAACATGCTATTATTATAGGTCATTAGCACTAGCATATTATTTTATAATTAAGATAATCTACGAGAACTAGCTAAGACTATGCAATGAACTATATTAGAAAGATATATTAATTGTTATTTTACGATATCTTCATTCTTAAACTATTATTAAAATATATGACAACACGTAAAAAAATTAACTACACACCTAAAACTAATAATTCTAATATTCGTTTCTAGAAAAATTAAATCACTAGAATATGTCCCATGCTCGAAACTTAACGATATAGATTAAACTATTGGTAGTTTAAGCTATATCGCTAAGTTTCGAAACATTTATAAATTAATTAAAAAATATTCGCTTTAATAATATAACAAATACTCAAACTCTAACGTTTAATTTAATTAAATTTTAATGCTCGGTGTAATATTATGAAACTATTAGTGAAGTCAAGAGTTATATAAGGAATAAAAAAAATTTATAATAACACAATACCGTAACCAAAAAGCTATATTTATATTCAAATAAAAGTGTATCATTTGCCGTGAAGTAAATTTATTAGAAAGTTTAATTTTGCGTGAAAAGAAAGTAATTATTTTTGAATTCAGATGTAAATATTTATTATAGCAATCATAAATTAAACATAAAAGGGGAAAGAAAGTGTTATACAACACGCAAAATGTTGATACCTTAAAAATTTATACCTTCATTATTTTAACGTGGCGCTTATTGGTGGACCATTTTTTTTTTTAAATTAAAGTATATGTCCTTTGAATATATCGTAATATTGCAATACTGTATATAAAAGTTTTTTTTTTTCAATTTCCGAACTATTGTTATTTCCGCATATTTTACGACATCTAATCCTGAGCGAGTCCTGACAGATTTTGACCCGATGCCCGAAAATTGTTAGGAAAACTGTGGAAAATAGAGGCGCAGTAGTAATAGGCTGATATGCCTTTCAAGACAGGGGAGACACTAAAAATTGTCCAAGTAAATTATTACAGACAGGATTCGAACCCGAAAGCTTAAGATCTTTAGTCGTTCAGACCATCCATGAAATCAAGGACAGTAAGGACGAAGAGCGTCATTACTTAGACTGCTTGTACTAATTTATCCTATATCTATAAGCATGCCTATATATACATATTTATCATACAATATAAACGCACGTACATTTTATATATCAGAAAGAGAAAAATCAAATGACAACTAAGGCCTCTAAAAAATAAACACATAACCATTGCTTGAATAATCCAAGTTCCGGACCTACTGGAATTTACATAACACACGTACTATAATATAGCGCAAAATTTAAAGCTATTCTCTCCTTTATTGCATAATTTCTTATTACTTTCTAAGTACACCAACAGAACGGCTAACAAGTGAGTGTTATATTCGAAACCGTGATTTTCTATGACGTGGATGCACCCGCGACCTGGGGTCATTGACCGTATTGCAACTTTCGCTAGAGACAATATTGCGAACTATAAACTATGTTTATGTATTATATGACTAGGTAGATTATAAATTAAATGTTTAGGCTTTTAGTATAATATTTTTAATCGTTTTATATATAAATAGAGGTCAAACATAATTATATTCTTCACTTTGCAGTATTTTTTGTATATTCGTCACATAAAGTATTGAGAATTTCATAAGATTCGTAAAATTTATATTATTGATAGTAGTTTAGTAAAATTAAAGTAGTTTTTATATTTTGTGTAATTTTATTTTCGTATCTAGATAAATATTAAATCAAAAGTGATCATCAGCGCGATTGGCAACAAATTACACTAAAAAAATAATCGCAATCAATGTCATACTATCGAATCATTATCGTGAAGGTTAAAAGCCTTGTTACAAAATGATAAGCACAACATTTAGATTTACTTCTAGTATTAAAAAAAAATTAACTTGTGTATAGCTATTTTATAGTGACCCTATAAATGTCAAACATGGTAACGAACTATCCCTAAATGAATACACCATTAAAGGTCAACAAGTTACGCAAGATATAACTCGTCCTAACCGTGTAATGTTTTACGACACAGAATATCTCTTCGTGTCTCAGATAATCATTATATATTAATTTATTGTCATCTTATTATTATTATGCAAATTCCATTTTACTATTTATAGAACATTATCACAATCGTCAACAACACATTCATTACATGAACTAGTCATAAACATTATTATTGATCAGAGTTTGTGAACAGGTGAGTTACCTCTTAAAATACGTCACAATACAGTTCTATTTTGTTATGAAAGAGACCTTTTAATTTCCCAACCATACTTTTTGCCTCGGATCATTAAGACAGCTCTGTTAGAACCGCAGCTTTGCGTAACGTGAAGATTCAAGGTGATCCGGTGCGGCGGCGTCGCGTCGTGGCACAGCGGACTTTGCAACACAACCATAAACAAACATACGCTATAAGTACACAATTACGTCACCAAAATATTACCGGTTGTGATCCATCAGAAATAAACAATGAAAACACAAAATATCTATCTTTCTGTATTTCTGTATTACTTAAAAAACAAAGGTAATTAAATATTACTTTCGTGTGTTTTCTTAATTCCAACAATATTTACTATGTTATTTTCCATATCACAAAGATACATTTTTACCCAGTCGTAAATTGTCATTTTATAACAATGACAGAACATATTCCCACGGGTTGTGTTGTGTCTTGAATCTAAAATAATCGACAACGCTAAGCCTACAGGTCAACAAACTAAAATAATAAAAGATTATTTTGAACCTAACATAAAATTATTTAACGATATAAAAATTAAGTTGAAGTTATCTGCGCTACCTTAAATTAATGTAATTAATGCAAGATAAACATGTTCCATATATTAAATATGTGTGTTAACGATATGTTTAAAAACTTACGAAGTCTTATTTTAACAATCTCAGAATAAGTTTCGTGTTCTACGAGATTAGAAAATACAATAAATCACGGGAAAACTAATGAAAGGGCGTTATTGACCAAGACCGAATCCGTCATCCACCAGAAAATTGCAACTGAATTTAAAGTAACTCTTCGTCTATGCTGGTCACGAACAACACTCGTGAGCAAAATAAGTCGTCGCCGTCAACGGGAAGAAAATACGACGTCTAACGTGAAATTCTGACGACAAAAACTTTCTAGGATCGGGAGAGAAAACATAAATTTTTATATTTCTTAAGGTCTAATACATTCTATACAAACGTATACTTATTTTATTTTTAGTTCACATACATCTGTGGTTTGTATTATAAATAATAACATTAATGAGTCCACTCGAAACGGTTATTTTGAATATATAGAATCAATCAAGAAAAACCTGTATTTTTTATTCTAGAGAGAGAATTGAGGAAGTTTATTAAATTATAATAAATAGGAGAAAGATTTGATGACCTTTCACTCTTAGGTCAAGCAATGGGCAATGATGTCTAGTTATAAAATCTTTAATTTATTTCACTTACGAGCTCACATTCGAAACTTTTAGAAATATTAGTATCGTATAATATATGTATTAAAAAAACCTTTAAACAAAAACAGTTATTTCATTGAAAATTTGTTATACAAATATAAGAACAACGCGAAAGATGAATGTTATAACAGTACAATATTCCATTGTTTAAATTATGACACAATAAATTACATAACTGTGTTTATTTTAAACAGGTGAAAGATACTCAAGGTCTATTATAATATCTCAATGGTAAAGGTTACTTTCTTTCCATTTCTCTACAGAATTATTGCGATGTTCATGATTACATAATAATCAACCTTTCCCAGTCATTATGAACAAACCATTTGTAAACTAACAATGAAATACTATAAATATATATACTTTTTGAATAAACCTTCATATCGACGACTATCAACACTGTTTTTACATGTTCGTTGAGAGAATATATCTGCGCTGAAATAACTCCATATATTTGTCACGAACGGTAATTGAACTCTCATTTCGAAGTAAGAATGGATGACTGCGTTCCTTTCTCCAAAGGTACGAAGATAGAGAACATTTTCCTCTTACCTATATTAAACTTTAACCTGTACTAAATTCTCTCAAGCTAGTTTAAAAGTTATTGCTTACAGATAAACTTTGTCTTTATGCGCTTGTTAACCAACTGTAGTAAGTTTACAATAAACATTCAAACTGCTAGAAGTACGGGTGTTCGAATTATTATTTATTTAGTTTATATTAATAAACAACTCCATTTTATAATAGTCCATTCGTTTTTCACATTATACTAGAAAAATATTTGTATTAAAACAATGAGTTGAACAATCATTTTGTGTTGACTCTACTGTTATGCAATATTATTTTATATTTAAATTCTTGCATTGTTCTCATCAAAATTATTTGTTATATACGATTTAACAAAAAAATATATTTAATGTAATATTTAATTATTCTTCGGCCTTATTATATTTATAAAAAAAAATATCTCCCCAACCTTCTCATCTTCGACAATTTGGTAAAATTGAAAGTGTACTTACAGGCATAAGAGCATCGTTTCCATATGACCTTCCCTCTAAAGCCAGCTCTTTGTCAAGCATGGCATCCAATTGCTCCAGTTGGTGACATGAAGCGCGCGCTGATACCCAACTGGATGCCAGTATGAAAGAGCCGAGGATGAAAGACGCGGCGACCACAGTCAAAGCAGCGATACGAGCGATTTGCACTGACGAGGATACCCTCTGGCGATAGGCCTGTGAAAACATATAAAAATCGTAATGTGTCTATTTGTTTCACACATAATACAAAACGTAATGGAGAAGATAAAGCATATATTTTTATTTTTCACAAATACAATTGATTCAAATATAAACTTTATAGTCAGTGGTAGTGTGAACTATAAGCTTTGAAAATCAAAGAAAGTTTTTTTTTTCATATTCTAAATTGACATTTATAATAAGATATCAGTCGCTAAAACATTAAAAAAAACATTTAAATTTAAATGATCAGTTTTATTCTATCACTCGTCGCTAACTAAAATATTAGAAATGTCTTAAACAATACTTCACTGAGTTAAATTAATGTATTATATTGATACAACTAAATAAATATGTAATTTACTGAAAGTGTATGTTGAATTGTTTTACTTGAAGTGGTTACATGACTATGTTATTTTTAAACACTTTTAAAGTTCGTCACATTTAGCATAAGTATTATAAATAATCAATAGTTATCAAACAGAGCGTTTTATTCAAAAAGTAAAACATAGCAGATTTTATACTAACGATTTCACTTCAAATTCATTTAAATACGAGTAAATGAAAATTTCAGCATTTAAACGCTTTAAAATTTAAGCAAAAACTATTTCTACAATTTAAATACAAGCTGTAAAATTACCTAAATTTAGAACGCTTTTCGACGATATTACTGAACTTTTCACAAAAACTGGAGTAGCGACTTATAGATATTGTTGTTTAAAGTTTATTTATAGAATTATATTAGAGTCAAAATGACTACATATTCATTTGTTACAACATTTCATATTACAGCTGTATGAAACTATATCAAGGAATTTATTAACAATACAACAACAACTGTCACTAAAATTAGGATTCCACAATTTCCCGTTAAACTTAGCCTTATCTAAAATTAAAATGTTATAAGAGAACCAAATATTCCTTAACTTAAAAAAAAAATTTATAGTAATATTTGTTGTTACACGTGTATGTATTAACATACAAACAACTTGGTATTTTTTTTATTGTTTTGCATTATAAAATTAATAAACATTTTATAATAGTAACAAGCTGTACTGCAGTTTATATGAAAGTACCATCAGAGAAAGCACTTCCACTGCGTTGGAAAACTGTCCGTCTTCCGAGAGCAGAACGATGTCAATTTTTAATCTTCGTAATTCGTTTTGCAAACAGTTGTCACTACTAAGCCGAATCGAATTTAATTTTTACAATAGAATTAACTTTCTGTATCATTTACTGTGAAGAAGATTGAATTAAATCATTATATAACAAAGAATCGGTTTCTTAAGGCACTGTTACGAAAATTTACAAAAATGTTAAATAACGAGGGCACGCATATTTTTGCAAATAATTTGTTAATTAACGTTCAATTTTATATAGTAGTCTCAAAATATAAAATGTTAAATGTTTTCCCTTCTTTTGCCATATTAAATGATCTTTGACTACAAACTAATTTAAAAGAGCACTCTTAAGTCTTGATATAGTCTTAAGTATTTAAAGTATGGTGGTCAACGTCTAGATATCACAACGTCATACGACTTTAAACTCTACGTATATTACAATAAGGTATTTATTTAAATCCAATATATTATCTAGAACTTTACAAGACCTTCGGCTTCATTTTACACTTCATTCTTTCGTCCATTCAAAGAGATCTTATTGAACAAAGCAAAGCCTATTTTCATTCAACCTAACTAAATTACAAAAGAATAAGCGGTGCGTTAATGAAGAAACAGAAATAAAAAGGAAATCGATGTCAACTCCTTTCACGGCCTAGCAATACATCTCCAACACCGACACATTACGATACCGTTTCTTTTACAAGGAAAATAACCTTAGTCATATGAGTCGGTTTCATTTATTTTAGCAGAGATTGCTTTGTTGCAAATCTATAAGCTATATGCAATAAGCTTGTACATACATGCTATTAAAATATAAACATTTTAAATGCTACATTTATAAACATGCATACGTAATTACTACATTATTAGCCTCATCGTAAAGACATCAACGGGCTCCTTAATTACATGTTTATACATATTTAATCAAGAATAATAAAAAAAGACAATATATATTATCATCAACATATTTTCCATTTAATTATCCAATATATACAAATTAATACTAAAAAATCTTCTGCGGCGTTAAGTATGTAATTATAATTTTGAAAATAACACATAAGACGTAGCAATTTCAATTTGCTGTCGATTGATAATATTATTGATTATATAAATATGCAAAGTTAATTTGCAGACTTGAGAATGTAAACAACGATTTTTTATAGAGTTGTTAAAAGTCGAAGGATGTGACGCAAGCATCATTGTGTCCAATGCGACTTGGTCAACTACGCCAGTAACGATTTCATTATTCTACGCTACTTTTTATTCCAAGTAGGTATTATAGGGTTTTTCCGATCTGTTTAACATAACATTTTAATATTTATCTCGAACGTCGAATTGTCATGAATTTATGTTGATGAAACATTAAATTTATATCAGTTTAAAGTATGCTCCTTGTAATATTTTAAAAGCATTATTTATGGTCTTCCTTTTTTGTTTGTTTAAGTTTTGTCTTTTTTGTGTATTTTGTGTTTATCATTAATTATAACAAACTATAGTCTGTTATGTATGTACATATATATGCAAGGACTTATTTCGCTCATATTAATTGTCTATCATTACATTCTAGAACACAAATAGACAAAATCATTTTTCTTAATGCACTTATTTATAACACAATCGACATGTTCGAATTTTCGAATACAGCAAAACTAAATCGATACAAGTACTATGAAAAAAAAATGTGTTTATAAATTCAGTTGTCCTATGTTTTCGCGTGACCGACTGTAATTATATAATGTTTATTATAATGATGAGTAAGAACAATAGAACAATGAGTCTCCCACATTTATGGGCACATATTTCATCACAGTTCTCAGAAAGGAGCAAATCTTATCTTGTTCAATGTTGATTCGAAAAATATTGTTTTCCTAACCAACAGCCTAGGAGCGACTCTACGTTGCTTAGATTCACTTTTAATATTTTATTAACAAGAAAAATTTTCTGAGCGATTAAATATGGCAATTATCTTCAAACGAAGATAATTGTCATATTTTAAAAGTAAGCCATTTCCAACATTTCCATATATAATTATTGAATATTTTTTTTATTTATGCATTCTAAAGGTCATTCGAAAGGCTGTGTACAATATATATAAAAATATATGCACCATTTACTCTAAAAAAAGAATGAGCGAATTTCCATTAAATACGTTATTAGTACTTTTAAATATTTGAATAAGTAAACTAAAATATGTGAAGAAAGCGAGATACTTATGTCGTATGGGTTTTATTAGTATTCATCGATGATTGAATAAGATTATGAAAAGAACCGGTAACGTTAGAACCTCACTCACGTACTAGCGGTTCATCGCATGCCAACTATATTTATACGTATATGATACCATACTGGGGACACAAATTCGCAATCAAATTAACATATCATCATAACTTTAAATACTTAAACCGCTTCTATAGTGAGGAAAGTTGGAATTAGATTATATTTTTTACATTTCTTATTTTGTTGCACAATTAGTAAAAGCTTAACTTGGCAGAAATATTTTTATATCGCCTTCAAAGTAATATTTACCTTGAATGTTATTAAAATGCATTACGTTATATGTGTATAGACGTAAGTGTTTAACTAATGTTCTCCAATGGGCGGTTTCACGTCAACGGCTAACAACCGCTGCCTGAGAGAAAGGCGCTTTCCCATCGTTTTACAATATACAGTACATGATTTGTTATATAGTAGAATGACTCACTTCGATCATTTCATTATCAACCAAATTTATTTTTAAATTAATAGGAACTACATAAAACATTTTTTTTAATAATAGAACAGTATTTTATAATTTATAAATAAAGTAAATAACGCTTAATTTTTTTAATCCTTTTTGGCCATATAAAGAATAAGTTCTTGATAAACAATGTCAAAAAGTATAATATTTTCATCACGAGTAACGGTATAACTTACCGGTGGCGGCTCTGAAGCACTGTAAACTTCAGATGGCGGGTATTCCGGTTTCATGGTTATAGTAGCCATAGAATCTGGCTGATGCTCCTTCTCCATCACGATATTGTATTCTTTATTTAAAAAATATATCTTATTTGGTGTGCGCGCGCGATGTTTGACGTTCTAAACAAGAGTGCGCCAAGTGAATGGCTGTCGGCTCGCTCGGCGTAGGCGCACCGGCTGTGGTGGGGTCACCGGTGCGAGATGGTGATTGTATTGTTAAAGTTGTTGGAATGACGGATGCTCAGTTACTTCTCCATACGTACAAACTACAAACTATTCTAACTGATATCATGGCATTTTTAGATTCCATTACAGGAAATTTAGCAATATTCCATTTAAACGTGGTAAAATTAAGTTTTAATTAAGTTAAAATTATATATTTATTACTTCTACCATTATAACTATCGTGTTTTCACAATTAAATATGAAGAATTTTCAATAATTTTAACATCTTTTTTTCTAGTAGCTTTATAAAACAAGTGAGCTTAATTATATAAAAATATATTCACATAATTTATAACACAATAAAATATACAATTATCTAATTAATTCTTAATGGCATAGAATATTAAATTAGCAATGAGAATGCCTTCCCAAAAGTCTGTTATGATTTGAACAACGACTTCAATAATAACTGATAAATTTAGTTAAAGTACATTAAACGGTACACCTTTGGTAAGCTCTTCTAAAACGTTTAGAGAAACAAAATCTTCCACTCTTACTTTTAATTTTAAATAAGATTATACAGTGCAGTGTAACAGTGAAGCTATCGAGGAAAATACACAAAAATAAGGTAAAATTTATGATTTCCTTCTTCTTGAAGTCGGCTAATAAAGAGAAACATTACGATGAAATTAAAGGAGATTAATATTAAATTCAGAGCAAGTAATTAAAAAACATCGTTTATTATAATTTATAAATATAGATTTATTCAAGTAGTACAAGTAGGCACATCTATTATCGCCGAGCAAATTATCACAAACAAAAACCTTTCTGAAGAAAGATTAACGAAATCACAACATAAACAATTTTCGAATCAGCCTTGAAGAAATAATTGTGATTTAGAAGTAGTCATACCTCAATGGAAATCCATGACATGCAAGAAAGAAAATTACGTACTCAATGCATGCCGGTGCTCATATAATTGATGCATCACTATACAAATTACATTCATGCGCGGCTATTACAGAATTTTCTTCCTTGTTTTATTAAATACGTGTAGGCGTCATGTTTGTAGAAATACCTACGAGGAATTAATATGCATTAAGACTACAAATTAAATTAACTTGACAACTGTATTTATGGAATAAGTGGTCTTGATTACGAGGCTTAAATGTAATGTTTATCTGTTATACAAAAATATTTTTTATAAAAATATAATAAACTGACTTTCATGAAGCTTTTATATTTAATACTTTAAAAGCTTATTTTTGCTCTTAAAAATGACATGTATTTTATCTCTCTAATGGGACCTGAAGATATGAAACCAATATAAGGTGAGCTTTCATTTTATATATTCAGGAGAGCGAATCCGCGAATAAAAATATGTCCTTTTATAACACGCTTATCATATAATGTGTCCATAATATTGCTTAATTATTATTTTGTACTTAAATTATTGCAATAAAAAAAGTACGGATGTAATCGAGAAATTAATTTAAATAGAAGCATGGTTTAAATGTGCAAAATTATGATTTTATGTATATATATATGTAGGTATTTTCAAAAAAATAAGACCTACCATCATATCTTAAATTTCCCCATTTCCTGTCTTATTTTATATGACATCAGTAAATTAAGCTTGTGATACACGAATAAATCGAGCTTCATTTACAAATATATTCATTAATAATAATTATTATAACAATTTCAATAAAACACCAACATGATAAAATTATTCAGCTTAATTTAGCATGATTTTAATATTTATTAAATATTTTGGAACGTTTCCTTGGATCATTTTATAGTAGAGTACAGATGAGCAAAACAATAACTAAGCATGTGTAATCGAGTAACAGAGGTAAAAAATAAATTTATACCTGTTCATAGTATTTTATTCTATTGATAACACATATATGTGTTACAACTTCTGGAAAAATATTTTATGGGATATATATTGAGATATATTATTTTAATTTCTGAATTTACTTTAAATTTATCGTTAGGCACGAAGAGCACAATTATGTGAATAACCGTCTTTTGCAAGAATGACATTATTTTGATAACTATTATTACTGGTTAGTATTAAAAAATATTTTTGTCTATATTACCGTACAAACGGTTCTAAATATTATGCTTTGGAAGTAACTAAAATACAAAACTGCAAAAAATGCGACAAGAAATCGGAACTCAGAAGAACAAAATGGCCCGAGGGAGTTTTATCTTCGCGTAATCCTCGCTAGCACAAGATCCAAGCCATAAAACACAAATGTAGAAGAAAGTAATTGTAATAATAGTGTTTTTATTAAATGTATTCATTTTAAACTATATCCAATAAATTAATTATATCATTGACCGTCATACTTTAAGCTCACGGCAGTAAAATTGATATATTTTAGTTTTTCTACGTATTATCAACCCATGCAGTGTTACAAAGAAACCATTGTTAACATCTATATTGTTTTTAATTATGAAATATCATATTTATTGTTACTTAAAACATTATTCTAAGTCAAATAATTTAAACCAATTTGCACAATGGACCAAGAATAGATTTCTGTGCCTACATTAACTGATGTCCCTAAAGACTTTTTCTTTTTACACCAATTTTCTTAATTAAATGAATTCAGAATATTGCTCAGGTACGCATCAGAAGATGAAGTGCGGCTGATGAAGATTGACAGTAAAAGTTATCATTATTTTTTAATTATATCAAGCTATCAAAATCAAATATCATATAATAAATATAAAAAAACTTTATACAGATCTCACTTTATGTCTGACTTAAATTGACCAATATTTTAAATATTCTTTATTGTTATGTCAGACATAAGTTAATTTGTAATTATAATTGTAATTATTTCTGTTCGGCAAAATTAATCTTTGACAATTTATTAAGCCTATGATACTTTTTTTAATTTAAATCGCTCAAAAGATTGAAACAATTTTAACACTATCCTACAATACTAATACGATTTATACTGAGCTCACTTTAAATAGATATTATTAATGATAAACTCCGGATAAAATTTAATTGCTTGATATCCGATAAAATATTGATCTATGCGTGTACGGTGGCCGTATCAAATTTTAGTACAGATGAAAACAAACCATGGTCTACTGTCATTGAAAATATTACTGAAAACTGACAATTGATATTGTCAATCTCGAAATTGTCAAAACTTCAAAAGTAAGGTTATAAAACCTTCTGCTTATAAAAGCATTATTTACTTCTAAAGTATTTAAAAAAAACTAAATTTACCATAAATAACATGGCTAATTCAGGAAAAGGCACTTTTCAACCGGTATGCTGCAACCTATTAATTTTTATATTATATTAAATTATACATTTAATTATTATTGTGTTTTTTACTGTAGGACTCCGATGTTCATATTTCCTATGAGGATCAGCAAAAGATAAATAAATTTGCCCGTCTTAATGCGAAAGTAGACGATATAAAAGATGAGCTAAAAGTTAAACAGAATGACATGAAAAATCTAGAGGAAGCTGTAGAAGAATTAAGCCTTGCTGATGAATCTGATAAAATTCCTTACCTTGTTGGAGAAGTATTTATTTGTCAAAGCTTAGAAAATACTTTGGTTAGTATACTTACATTTTATTAGAACATGTTTGATTTATATTCTTACATTTTTTGACTGGCAAAATACAATCTCTTTTTTATAATTATTTTAACATCAGCAGTCATTACATTTTAATGACTACCCTATATATATTATATTGTAT
This sequence comes from Vanessa tameamea, assembly GCF_037043105.1. Classification (NCBI taxonomy): domain Eukaryota; kingdom Metazoa; phylum Arthropoda; class Insecta; order Lepidoptera; family Nymphalidae; genus Vanessa; species Vanessa tameamea. The sequence goes on from NC_087324.1 coordinate 6,717,952, forward strand.
AGGAATACAGTAAAGAAATTAAACTTGCTTCATATTTAAAATTTATTTCAGAAATCCTTAGATGAAAATAAAAGAAGGAAGCAAAATGAAATCAGTGAGTTGGAAGCTAAATGTGAAGAATTAAAATCACTGATGGGAGAACTCAAAGCCCATTTGTATGGCAAGTTTGGAAGTCACATTAATTTGGAAAATGAAGAGGACTAGAATTTACTTTTTTTAATTTAAAACATAAATTTAACATTATTTAATAAAAATAAAGATTAATGCAAATTTTCTGACCTATTCATAACCTTAGAGCATATCAATGATGTTATGAAATAAATGTCTGTATTGTTTTATTCAAAATGTATTTGCTTTTAACACCTAATTTTATTTTATATTAAAATAGTTTAATGTATCATCAAAATTTAACCATTTATTTTAACAAAATTTATAAATCAGTTTTAATTTTAATTGTAAGTTTTATTTCTTTGTACACCAAACTTATTAAATCTCTCAAATTTTATATATAAATGAACTAAATATTCACTTTGCAAGCTTTTTTTACCCTATAGAAAAAAAAAACCATCATAGTAGGAACTTATTTATTACACAAATATTAATATTCACAATTTTAAATACATTTACTATATTGAAACCTCAATCCAAGAGGCTGTTCACAAGGAGAAAATTTTTAATACTTATTGCATACATACTTTTGGAAACACTTTCCCTACAAATAAAAAGTATTTTAATTCCCATAATTAAAAAGTACTTCACTGATTGAGTTGCTATCATTAAAATGTATAAACAAAATATTTTTGAAACCTAGAAGTAATCCAATATATTATTTTTGATATTGTGATGGTATATATTGTAAACATAAGTCAATACAACTAAAAATCAAGATAGCAAGTTATAATTATGAAGTGTCTTAAGGATATAACACACTAGCTTATAATGATCGAAATAATATGTCACAGTGAAGTTAAATTTCGATATTATCATTTATTTAAGCTCTATCTAAAACACATTAAAAAAAGAACTTTTTGTGAATATGAGTCATTATTTTTTTTGCATCGTAATTAGTAAAGTGCCAAAAACGAAAAAAAAATTGGGACCCGATTTGTGGCATGGTGGATGAAACCGCGAGATAGTGATTTTATAAATAAGGCAATAATCTAAATGTAATAAGATTCTATCATAGAAAATGATTATCTGTACATTCATATTTGAGCAAAAAAAAGGATACTTTCAAATTATAAAATATGTAGAATATTTATAAAATAATCTCATGATTTTGAATACTCAATTCATTATAAAAAATTAATAACTAAAATTAAGGATTTAAATCAAAATACCTCTCAAAATACATTAAATAGGGTGAATGCATTTATATCAACATGAATAATTTGAATACGTAAATTGAAACTATGTCATAGATAAAAAATACATTAACAAATATTCTCTAAGGCTAAGTACATATTTAATATGACACAACCAAAACACAATCTTCTTTGCTTTGGAGACTTCGACTAAATCTATGTGCCAATGCAAATTAATTTAATAATACAATTTGGTAATTCATTACTATTATTGACTAAATCAAGTTCAATATCACATGAGACAAAATTGTACTAACTGTTATCCTAATTTAAAAGTAGCAAAGATATAATAGCTAAAATATTTTTTTGTAAAGGAAATGTGCAGTAGTCATTTTTAATTATATAAAAATATGTCAATAAGTATAACTGTCAAACAATTTTATAATAAATATTAATACTATGAAAAAGATTAATTTATCACATACATTTAAGATTAAAATTTTACATTTTCAATGTCTTAGGCCCTGCCTACCTGACATGTACACAGTAACATTATTAAAACTTATGAAAAGCTTATATGTACATGTATAATCAATATACACTTGCAAAACATTAATATATTGCACTTCCATTTTATTTTTCTCTTATACGCCTCTTTGTAGATTTGTTTGAGAGTTAGAAAGGGAATTTGCTTGTAAGCTCTCATCCTCGTCTGTTTCATGATCATTAGATATTCTGATAGCTTGGTACCATTGATTTGTGAGGTCTGTCATCTGACTCTTGCAATCTTTTAATTCCTGAAATTGTATTTATATATTTTTTTATTTAAACAAAAACATATTTTAATATGTATATTACCGATATGCCTATTGATCCAAGGTCATACTGACAGGCCAAGACAACCACTTAGCATATTATGCCGATGCCGATATGCAGCATAGCACTCTTAGCGGAATTGGTAAGCTTATGGATAGTGTTTATTTTAAAATGTTGTTTCGATTTTATTTAAATTGCAGTAACTACTCGCTCTTGATGCTTCCTATTCTTTACGTTTCAAATGTATTGTTTTAATACAATTAAAAGAATATTAACTTCTTACTTTATTAGTTTTTATCACACTATAGATACCATTCACCATGACATAGACCATTTTTAGTTAGGGGTTTTAATAACTTTGATTACATAATTATTATATTATATTTAACACTTAAATATCATTATATGCGTGAGTGACGACGCTCTCCAAAACCGAAGTTTACCAATTACCACTTTTTAAAGCTCAATAAATATAAAAAATAATATTAATGATTGTAACTACATATATTTTACCTGATGCGTAAATCTCCTCGTGAAGAATGGTGTTAAATATTTCATATCCAACCTGACAAAGCCTTTAAGCCTTGTTGTGTGAGAATAATTCACCTAAAATAATGTAAAAAATATATTATCATATATATATTACTAATTAAATTAAAAATTATAATATATATTTGCAAACTATTAACACAATTTACATTTTACTGGTATAACATTTCTAACATAGATCGGTTACCTCAAGTTCTTCTTCGGTAATTTCAGACAAGTGCTCAGAGTCAATGGCTTGTCCCCACTCTTTTGTTTTCGACAAGCTAACTTCCTTCTGTTTACGTAAGGACCTCGATCGCTTTACTTTCTTGTTGGCCTATTGACAAATTCAAAATAATACAATATAACAAACTACCTGCATCCATAATTATTTAATAAAATTATAAAAATTAAATAGTGGATAAGCAGGTTCTAAATTGATTCTCAATAATATAGACGAGCAAGTGGTCATCACCGCTTATAGACATTAGAGCTATAAGAAATATTAACCCATTCTTAGATCGCTAATACACCGCCAACTGATGTTATGTTCCTTGTGCCTGTAGTTACTGACTCACCCTTTAAACCAAAATACAACAATATAATACGACTTATTTTATTTGGAAAACACACCAATTTTATAACAAACCTGTAGAGTTTTACATTGACGAGATTTTATAAAATTTTAAATTGATTGATAACCAACTGAGTAATTTAACAATTAATTATTAATTGTATCATATAAATGAACAAACATTAAGCTTAATTACATTGGAATTGTTAAATTAAATACACTGGAATAGCATGAGAAAATGAACCATCTGCCATCAAATAGAAATAAATTAAAAAAAAATGTGAGGATAGGGTGGTTCCTACCCCGACGAGCTTGTACGTAGCCTTATCGCCAAGTAAATTTAAAATAACATACGCATTCACATTCTACATTTCTCATTCATTGTAAAATCAACGACACTTCTTATTCATAAATTATAAATTAGTAAGGCCGATGTAAGATACTGCAAGAATTATCAAATTTATTAAAGCATACAAGAAAAGTGATGCCATTCAATATCAACTAAAGAAGCACAAAAAACACGTTTTCCTCATCATATGTAAATAGTGAATTATTAACTTATGTTCCATAAATGTTGCATCGATTTTGTAAATGCATTTAGGCCCTATCTCATAAATGCGTGAGTTTGATCGTTCCGCTTTCAAGTCTTAATGTTAACCGGTCATCATATATTTTTGCATACAAATTGTCAGGGGTACAGAAAAGGACATTCACAAAGGTACCACACCTACCACCGCTTCCCCCTTGCGCGGGCTAAGCCGCTGGAAAACTAGTGTTATACCTATTTGGCATATTGTTATTGTAATGTATATATTACTTACGCGTAAAAATTTCAATAACGGCATAGTCGAACCTCCGAAGAATAAAGTAGTAAACAAAACGATTATAAGAGTCGTTGTTATAATGACGTGACGTGTTTCATCAGAGAAATCCAGATGAAGTGATAACGCGTAAGATATGGCGCCTCGTAATCCTGAAATATAAATTCATGTATGAATCATAAAGTATTTCTTTTTACTTGAATAAGATAAATTTTACATAAATAATTTCTCATTGGCCTTATTAAAATTAAAATTCAAGCAGTAATGAAACCTTATATGGTTTTCACTAAGAAACTACCATTTTTTATATTGAAATATCATATTAAGTAAATGTAACCATATTATAGACCAGGCTTAAAAGGCAGGTATGTCCCTCTTTCATGTTGATCATGCATTAAAGAAATCGCATTTTATAATTCAGAATTAAACATATCACACGTATCTCTCCCCACTAGTCCCCAGATAATCGCATTGTCTATATACAAATGAGAAAAGCAATTTTTTGTAATGCCCTCCCCTCTGCTTAGTCGTTTAACTAAATTAAAAGATTTATAACATAATATTTTGGTAATTATACCTACCGCTAAACCACATTATAAACATCATTTTCTTTGTTATTTTGTGCTCCCTGAACTTGTTGCATAGCAGAGCAAGGGGGAAAATATTTGCAGCTCTTCCTAGTAAACATAGCACAATACTCCAAACTACTAGTGCTGGTTCAACACGGTGTCTGAAACTATAAATTTTGAATTGAGTTAGTATCATTTCTAGTATCATATTTTGGATTTGTATTTCTTATTTTAAAAAATATTTTGTATTTTAAAGTTATGCAACATGCTGAATGCTGCTATAAACATTGTTGAACTGTCTCATTGTATCAGTGGCTTGCTTATAAAGCTGCAGATCCCAAGGTTCAATTTAATAGTCATTTGATTTTATTATCTAGGAATCCACAGTAAAGACCCAGAGTTAGTAAATTGACAACTTTTAACTTAGCATGCCTCAAAAGGAAATAAACCTGTTGGTTATCTGTTGTGGACCTGATATTATCCAGCCAATTGAGATTGCTTTATTGGACTGGTGTATGCAAACACAAGTGCATTCTCTCACTTGTATATTACAGTATATGTACTCTTTCAGATTACTCATATTTGTTGTTATTATGTCTAGAGTGTATTATCATTACTTTAATAGTAGAATTATATTTACCTAAATATAGCTAGTCCCAAATATGCAAAGACACATGTTTCAGCAATAAATGCAAGAGTCCTCATAGTTTGTTGCATAGTAACTTGAGTTACAGTTGAAAGATTAAAATGAGTATAGTGCGACATCACAATTCCACAAAACAATATTGCCATTATTCCTGTAATTAAATGATATTATAGGCTTAAAAAAGTAAAAAAAACTAAAATATTTAATATACATCAGTTATTCAGAAGGTTTTTAATTTTAAAATGTTAATTTTAATAACAATGTAATATAATTCTAGTACTTATAAATGATGTTAATGAGGCAACTTATTGTTTAGTGTACATAGTAAAACATATCTAACTGCACTCATTAATATTGGTTAAGCTAACTATAGCACAAATCAAGTACTAATAATAAAAACAATAACATAAGCTTGTTTTTTTTTATCGGGCAAATGGAATTTATTTATTGGTTATTAATAATATTAACTGACCTGATAAATGAATACCTTCAGCCAATACATAAGGAGCATAAGTAAACACCAACATCATACCAAATTCAAGAGATGGATTCTTACGAAGATCTACATGTTTTAAAAGAAGTGCACTTATAAGTGCAAAAAGAACTCCAATACCGGCTGATGCAAAGAACATTAACCAAAAACGGTTTATTGCTGACAAAATAGCTTCAGTTGTAGACATCAAGGGATCATTTGAATCTAAAACAGCTGTTGTAAGGACAATAGCAACTGCATCATTCAATATACTCTCTCCAAACACTAACATGTTCAAAACTGGATCAACATCAAGTGCATGAAATATGGCTACAGTAGCTACAGGGTCTACAGCAGAAATGAGAGAACCAAAGGCAAATGATTCAACAAAACTCAACTTATAAACTACTTGAGCCAAACCCAACAAGTAAATACCAGCACCAATCACAAATGCAGATATAGCAGTTCCAACTATAGCAAACAATAAGATTGAACCTATATTTTGGAAGAAATTTCCCTTATGTAGATTATACCCTGATTCAAAAATTATGGGTGGCAACAGAACAAGAAAGAATGCAGTTGGCGAAAAAGCCTCTTCCTTCCTCCAATTAGCAATATTTTTTATTGACATCAGGTTGATAATCATACCAATCAATGCACCTAAAAATACTATAACAACACTTTCAGGCAGGTATGAAAAGCCAGTTTGTAGCATCAGATGGATTAAAAGTATGCCAAGAGCCAATATGCAAAGTACAAAGAATATAGCCATTGAACTGTTATGTTCATCTTCAGCTGAACTTTTGCCAGGTAGTGGTGCTGCATCTGAAGGATTCACATCAGACGCATTAGGAGTAGCAGATGATGAAATATTTACAGGTACTACGGCCAATATGGAAGAATTTGAAGGTCCTACATCATAAACAATATTAGAAGCTTCAGTTGAACTTGTTGTTGAAGTAGTCGAATTAGTTAAATGATCCGTTAAATTAGATTCGCTGGAACTTGCGATGTTTTGCACAGTATCTCTTTTTGACCTTGGTACTTTCCAGTTAAACATTTCATCATTCATTATTTCATTGTTTGTATTCTTTGGCATTGGCCCTATGTATTCATTTTCGCCCAAAACTTCACGTGGAACACCCAGCAAACAAATCCACACACAAAAGAGTAATTTTAATATAATCATTTTGTACAATATTGTTTACGCGATCAAACTGGTTATTTATGATGTTGAACTGTTCAAATAAATAGTTATTACTCTTTTATATTTGTACCCTGAATATTTTCATAGTTCCACAAGCTTACACTAACTTAGATCGTGTTTAGTATTTATAGCATAGTTAAATAGTTATTACTAATTCTCAGTTCTTATTTATATTCGGCCTAGTTGGTTTCCGGTTCTTGATGGATTTACGAATTACCAAAAAACATAACTTGTGCAGTTGTCAAGATCAGCTGACAGTTCATCATTACGTGATACTTCTTGCTGACACTGACAAGATGACGAACAGAATATATCTGTGACTATTAATAGGGCAACACTTTTTGAAATATAAAAATGTATCAAAAAAACGTTTTATGGTTTACATATTATTTTTATCTTTCTTAATACCGCAAGGATTACATTAAACTATAAAAGTATAACTCATTGCGAAAAAAATATTCAAGTCCTTATTTTGTAAAATGAGTAGGCAATAGAGTCAGTAATGAATGTGAACTGATAACACAGGTCGACAGGTCTAAAATGGGTCATTACATTGCTATAAAATTGTAGTTATCATTTCAGTTACAAGAAATATAATTATTAGAATTGACAAAAAGAAATTCGTACTATTTCATTACCCCCCTGAAACGATTAAAATTAAATAATAATAAAACATTTTTTTATCTTTAAGTATTAAAATACTTACAAAACTTAGTAGACACTTAGAAAATATCCGTTGAAATATTGCATATGTATTCGTATACACATTTTATGGTTAGTTATTTTTATTCTCTGTATATCAATCTTAAATCATAGCAAAATAAGGTATGTCTATGAATAATATAAGTATATTGAGATAATTGAATGGGGCTTGGAGGATGAGTTCTTCTTAAAGAGGGACCTTATACAATTGCATTGTACTATATTGTTAACAGAAGTGTAGTATAGTACTATTAAAGTGTAAAGACAAAGATAAATCGAGATTTAATATGTTTTGTATGTGAGATAATCAGATACTCATTATACAAAATTAATATAGAGATTAAAAACAAGCAGAAAAAGTGTGTTTTTTTTATAAGCGTGTTTTGTAGACCTATTTGAAATTATTTCATATTTTTGTTATTACTGATGACTTGGAACACCAACACAAACCAACGACCACCACACCAAAACCTCAACGAAATGTTTGATGTTGTCATGTTACATTGAAATGTTTTTATTCGTATAGCCTATTTCAATCGAAGTAGGAATAAAGATAAACAAACCTTAAATTTACTTATTTGATGCAATTTGCTAAAAACTAAGCTACATGGTGCACTACTAAGAGTTTATAATGAATATATATTTATTCATAATACATCACTTAACTGCTTATCCACTTTAATTTTACTTCCAAAATTCCAATAACAGTTTCGTCGACGTGCAAAACGTTCGTTATTTTTCCAAGAAGTTAATTTGCTTTGATTTTTTTCTATAAATAATGTTTAATGTGTAAAACTTGCAATCAAATGAAATATATTTATTGTTAATACATCAAGTTACATACATCAAGAGGCCTTGTACCCCTAAACTAGGACCCCGTATCTTAAGGACCAGTGTCTTCCCAGTCAGTGTTTACATTTATTATACTTATTTTTAAGTTTAAATTTTATGTTTAAATATTTTAACTAATAACTAATGTGGTAAGGAATTTTCTTTATTATATGTATTATAATATAATATATGCATGCGTGTGTGCGTGTGTGTTATGTCTGGGCGTGTGTGTGTTTAACGATAATATGATTAGTATATTTACATATTATGTTATATTTCCAATCGCTCCTCAGGCGTAGTTTATTTCATTACTTTATCTTTATATTCATATATAACTCTTTTTAAATAAAAAATATTTTAAACATTAATTTTCCAAAATTAAGAGAATTTAATATAAAAAATAAGTAATACTATTTAATAAAAAATACACACACGTGGCGCACATATTTCCACAGCGCTATCACACATATGTGGTAAATTTCTTGAATTAGGACCGACTATTCGCTCCGCGCGCTCTACTACCTGGATAAGACAATTACACGAATAAGACAACACCACTGGGCCAACTAGGCCCTGAACCTACGTCAAAGCTAAATCTCACGGTAGCTGAGGCTACCGGTGAGGAATTGTCCGGTTAAGGAGGGCAACCTAGAGGCTCGTACCCGGATTGACCTAACGGCCAAGCTGGAAGACCCTACTGCAACCGCGCGCTCTGTTTGTGTTTTGTTTTATAATCTGAGAATGGATGTAGAAACTTACAAAGTATGTCTTATAACTGCCACAATGTATATATCTTGAATGTATATTATTTAACGTCTAAGGTTAATTTATTGCCTTCTTAATTCAAATGCTGGTAGGGCTTTGTGAATACCAATCTGCTTAGCCACCACCCCACCATCATAAATATTATATCGTCAAACAGCAATACTTAGTTTTATATAATACTCATAGTCAGCAATACTTAGTAATTTACCATTTAATAAATATAAAAAGTTTATAAAAACTAAATTAATCAATAAATCTTATTAATCATGTAAATAATACTTTTTTATAAAAAAACGCCTCGATTTAGGCTCGGATTTCATCAAAGGATTGATTGAATACTAATTGTCAACAGCATTGTAAATCTGATTATTTCATAAGAGCAACTATGCGAGTTTCTTGCCGTTTCTTCTCACTAGAGGCTGCTTTCGGAAACGGTGGTGTTTAAATATTGACGACTCGAAAACGCTTAATTGTTAAGTTTACTTGAATAAAATATATTTGATTTACTAGTGGTGTGTATAATACAAGCATGTCTTCGGATTTGAAGGTAGTAGCAACAGCTTAATAAAAAGAAAATTCTACAATTTAGTCCTTATGCTAAATATTTGCAATATAATTAATAAAATATACGTTGCAAACGATTAGCTTAATTAGTCTCTCAATTAACAGCCTAGCGCCTTAACTAAGCGGTTTCATTGAAATTCAGCCAATACATCTTCCGTTCATAGAATAGAGGAATTTACTCACCTGAAAATTACTACTTGGAGTACGTAAGTAGACACATTATTAATAATACTTGAACCAACTTCCCACAAAGGAAAAAATCATCATTAAAATTAATTGAAGTTGAAAGTTAATGAATTTTTGATAGGTAAATTAGCTTAAAATTGTTTGTCCAGGTAGTTTGAAATGACTATTTAGGTACCTACAGGGGCTGATGAAACAAGCTAAATGCCAGTAATATACTTTATTTGATAGCTAGCTTTAAATACACAAATATTTGGTAAATGAGAATTCATGACTGGTTAAAATAAAATATTTAATTCATTACCTACAAGTTAAAGATGTTGCACTTTTAATAAAATTTAAGTTTCATTTACAAATAAAATAGATATCTATAAGTACATGGATTTAATTATTTTTTCATATATTTTATTTATTAGCAGGTAAAGTTTTCTCTATAAATGCTCTCATATCCTTAAGTTCTGATTCTGATGAGCTGTGTGTCAAACCCTGGTAAGTCATGAATTCAATGTTCTTCATGAATGTTTTCAAGAACGAAGCTGTCATTTGCCCCCATTTGAAGGGAACAACTGGATCGCAGTCACCATGCGCTTGGAAAATCTGAAATTAAAAAAAAAATCGTCAAAAATCTTTTAGGTTACGCAGATTTATAACTGTTTAATATATTAAATGACAGACGAACAACTGAACTTATACTCTATTCCAACCCTAAGAGGAGAAAAGCCAAATAAACAACATTTGACAACAAATTGACGCGATATAGATCGAGAGCTTGATTAATCTATGATATTCACCATGGATTTGTGAAAAAATGGCATTTAAACATCGACGAAACTGTTATCGGAATTTTGGAAGTAAAATTAAAGTGGAAAATATACATATATAAATAAAAACATACTAATCATAATCTTTATTAGTGCACAATATCGCTGAATTATTAGCAAATCGCGTGAAATACGTAAATCTAAGATTTGTTTATATTTTTTTCTACTCCCATTGGAATAGGCTATAGCAAAATGAGTTTGATTGACGATTCTAGCCGTACGTTGTATTCGGTCAAATGAAAGAAGCTTAGTGAACTATTGTCCTCCGATGTGAAGTACGTACTATCTCACCATGGTAAGTAAACCGAGTTTTTAAACGTTAAATAAAAAGGACTACGCTCGACACGTTAACACAAGTATACAGTGCAAGTTCGTAGTTCGACTCACACTTGACCATTTTTCAGGAGGCCATGACCACAACCTTTTTTGAGGACTAGATCCACGCCTGATTGGGAATGCAATGATTGTCTGGCCTTTCTTCCCTTTGTTATGTAAATGTAGTTATTGATTAAAATAAAGACAATAGCCTTTTCAAATATGGAACTGTGAATAACTTGGTATTATACATTTTAACTTTAAAGTGAACATGTAAAGTGAATGTATACATGGCCATTTTTTAGCGCAATATTATCTATAGGATAGAAATTGACAGACGTATGGTTGCTTTGAAACACGTCTGTGTCACTACGTACGTTTCCCTATGTGTAAATTAAGATACATTGAAAACATATATTTTTTAAATTCAAATAACTTTATGTTTTAATAAACCAAGCGCATTAATGTGTGTATTAAGATATATAAAAAAAAATATATCTTTATCAGTTTCATCTGATAAATCTTCATAATCTTCGCTACTAACAACGCTGTCATCTTCATATATTTAATTTACACAAAAAACACTCCATAACTATTTAGCAGCATACAAAATATTTCTGGAAATTATTACTCAAGAGACAAAATAAAATACGTGGTCAGCTGAAAAAATGTTTGCACGTTTATGGTTGACACTAACGTCAGATATCTAATACGCAGTAAGCAATGCTCTGCGCATGCATACCGGTGTTATTTAGGTGTACTAGCAATATACGGAAAATAAATAGATTTTTAATTTCATAAATTTCTAATATGTATTCAATTGTAGGACCGCGATATCGTGCCACGCAATTAGGACAATGTGACTATTAAACGATATAAATATTAACTAAGTAAAAAAAAAAACTGCTGGATAGTAATCATTTTTAATGACTTAATTATTTTGAGATTTAACAAAAAACAGTTAGCAATAATTTTCAAGAATCATCAAATCGACATATTTTATCCCTGCTACATCTGTTAACTACCACAATCGAGAGTTTTCGTACAGGAAATTGTTGGGCGTCTCATCATAATGATGGCATATGGCATCGGTATGCCGTAGAAAAAATGTTCTGCCTATAGACATTGGCACCGTTTGAAATTTTAAACGTTTCTTAGATAACCAATACGCTACAGACCTTGTGCGCAGAGATGTTATGTCTCTGGTACCTGTTTTATGTAGTTGCACTGCTGCGGAGCACAATAAGTGTTGCGCCTGGGTGGACGAATATGAGGAATTGGTGGCATTTACCCAAACGGGCTTGCACAAAGCCCTACCTCCCAATCAAGATTTCTACGAAAAGGGATATAAAATGGAAAGGGAAATGCACCCATGAACTAGATGTGATCCGAGCATAATTAAAAAACGATTATAAATTGTAAGAAGCGTGTTTTACACCAACAATATACGGTCCTCCTAACTACCCACATAATAAAACGTCAAAGGATTGAAATGAAGAGAAAGTATCTAGTTTGAATTTTACCACGTTAAGTTACCACTACATAATTATTTTGTAATTTCATATATGAATATCATGAATAATAACAGATTTAGTGAAGATAAGATAGACTTCCGCAGAGGGATTATTTCGGATTTCATTTCACATTTCTTCACGATATAACGCACACAATTTGCAACAAACGTAGATAGATCGTGATATTATAATTTGTATACTCGACAGTAAAGGAAAACACTACAATTATGAGGAAACCCGCGTCGTCAGGAAATTGGAAACAATATGAGATATGTAGGTACATATGTAAGTATATAACCAAGCAGAAACATCTGTAGAGCGGTGTCGAGAAATAAGGTCGAAACTCTTCGCCTTGACCTTTGTTCAGAAGCGGGACAATTAGGCGTTTATTATTTATACTTATTTTGTACAAATACTTTCATGTTTTGACTAATATATACATATATATTTAAAAGGAGTTTAAATGTGTTGCATTATAAATATGCAATAGACGTAAAACAATTGACATAAATATGGATGATATTATGTTACGTTATTTATTACACTATGTATAAATCACGTGTCAAAACTACACTCTGTACATCATTAATTACCATCGTTACATTATAGTTAAATTAGAAAGCATTAATCAATAGAAATCATAATCATAATAATATCATGGACTCATAAATACGTTTTGTTTTTTTTTTAAGTTTTTTTCTACTCACGCAAAGACTAATCCGATTGATATGTCAATAGTTAGAGAGAAAGTTTTTAAGTCGGCGCATTTCAGACAAATATCGGCTGAGCTGTAAGGATTCGTATAATATTATATTCTCACACCAAATGTACATCGCTGCATCGACACCCTAATCCAATCGAAGAACGAGTAAAGATAAACCTTCAATTTGCATATACATATCATACAATTTGCTTATATCTCTGCATTATGCACTAAACATCTTTATTAATATATCTTTAGAAATAATACGACACTATTTCATTTCACTACTTATAACCAATTAAATTTTACTCCAAAGTTGCAATAACAGCTTCGCCGGACTTCAGAGCTCCATTTTTTTACAAAACAATATTGAATATCACAGATTATTCAAGATATCGGCCAATAATTTCGAGTGTCAATTCAATATCAAAGTTGTTTATTTTTCTTACTCCTCTTGTGGTTGGAATAGACTATCCAGGTGCTCTAATGAAGACTCGCACCACGTAAAGCGCTCATTGCGGAATATGAAACGTGGCACGCTCCAACGGCATGACCATTTCCGCTACTGTTTAGATTCGAACACAATGGACCTAACATATCAAGAACTTTATATGCCGTCTATCTGAGCGTGTCCGAATTAGTACCCACCCACTAACTTGTTTCGCATCTATTTCAATTTATTTTAATAGCGCATTTTTAAAAGGATTTGATCTATCTATAATCAATTTAATTTAAGAAACAGAGGAATTTAATTTATTATTTATAAAAAATCATCTCGGTTTGTACTACGATATGATAACTTGACCTGACTTAGATCAATCACATAATTAATTAACAAAACAAGAAATAATTTCACTTAATTTATCTAGTATAAATTATATAATAAAACTGCTGTACTACTAGTGTTAATGTTATATTTTAAAACGATGAAAGTATTTATGAGGTTTTGGTCGCGTGACATAATCGAAAGTCGAAAAAACTTACAGGCTCGGTTTTCCTACTATTTAAAAAAAATGCGGTATCGAAGGTATAGAGTTTTTTTTTAACAATATTAAATGAAATGGTGTGTAGTTAAAGTTTAAAATTATTATGATATTTTAAACTAGTTTAGCGAGTCCAGTTTCTCGTATCGCATTGGTTGAACCTGCACTATTAGTTTCCTATTTCAAAATCAGCTTACGTTACTTTGCTAACAACTTCAACGTGAAAGCGCGGCGCACTGTTGCCTTTTTTTATTAGTACAACATTGAAAACTGAAAAATATTGGATATAAGGTAGGGCTCTAATTATACACACGATAAGTCAAGTCAGTAGCTAATCTTGTTACAGCCTTGAGTTTCGTTGGTTAATTTTTTCGTATTTACGCAAAAACTTTTAATTCGATTAACACTGATACTCAATCACATTTATTGTATATAAGTATTTTTAATGACATATAGCTTAACGAGTGATTAATAAGACATTAAAATTATTAAAAAGTAATTTATTTATGACTAGGCATTCATGTTAAAATAAATACAGAGTAATTTTAATATATGAAATTTTAAATCAAAATTGCTGAAATATTGTCTACTTTATTTGTTACCTTTTAATGTCAACTGTGTTATCAATACATTAAAAAACAAAAATAAAATTTCACTTTAATAAGAGAATTGGTAATGTTTTCAATATACTTATATGGGCTAATATTACAATGTATTGTAATTTTTTGATGGCTTTCAAAGACATTTGCTTATCATTCGTAAATATCACAAGCAGTCAAAGGCCATGGATTATTTTTAATGAAATGATGGAAACAAAAATGTGGAGTACTGTAGGTTCTTTACTAAGAACATCTAGAATCCAGTGGTATCATATGCTACAGATTATATGAATAACAAATGTAACATCCTACAGTTTTTACAAAATAAAATTTTCAAAACCTGGTAGTATTGAACAGTGATCTTAGTCATCACATAATTATTTTTAAACATCATCATCCTAGTGATTTATTTCATATCTGCATTAAGACATTTTATCACAAGCTAATTGTGTTAATTGTGAGATAGGAGGTGAAAACCCAAAATGTATAATATTCAAGCATGCCAAAAGTAGAAATTTAGTTTTATATTTATAAAATTTAATTATAAATTCAGGATAATATATTTTAAATTTTAAGCTTTACTACTTACAGGTAAGTCTCTGGGAGCTTTCACAATTTCAGGAAAGTAGGCATATCTTGGTAACCAACAGGAAAGTGACATAACACCAGCTAAAGACTCGGGATATGTCAATGCTGCATGAAGAGCTAAAGCCCCTCCTTGAGAGAATCCACCTAGTAAAATTCGATTGGCAGGTATACCAGCCTAAAAAAGGTTTATATTAAAGATTTCAATTAAAATATATGTAAATAGTTATCATCATCATATTCTGATTATATATATCTAATTTAAATGTATATCAAATAAAGACTCACTCTGACTTCATCAGCAATCAATCCATGCACAAGGTCTGATGCTCTCACAATGCCTTCCTCGTCTTCGGCGGCTGTGGCATCCAATGTTTTTAAATCAAACCAAGAGGGCATACGAAATCCGGCATTTAATGTTACTGGTATCGTAGAAGCCGTCGGACAGATCACCTTAACATGAGGTCCCCTAATAGCAGCAATCGTGCTTGCCCAGCCATGGCTGAAATTAAATGTGTACTTTAGAAGAGATCATAAATGCGATAACACTAAGAACATAGTACAAACACTCACCCCGTATCTCCGAGTCCATGTAAAAATATAAGCTGAAATAATATAGTACTATATTATTTAATACAAAAAATATTGTATAGTTTTATAATTTGCTCACCGATGCTGTCTGTTTTGCTGTAGCAGCAATTATTACAGGATTCGGTTCCATGGTCAGATAAGTATGTGAAAATCAATAAATAGTACTGTCCGCCGCAACCAACTTAACCAACTTGACAAGACTAAAGATTAAAGAGTAAACGTATGAAGACAGACTGACAGAAACAAAAAGTTGCCCGCTTCATAAGTATTGCCCATTAATGTGTTAATAGGCAATTCTTAAGATTAGAACTATATTATAATACCTATTTATAAAAAAGATTCGTCTGGTATATAGGAATACTATTGTATCCGTTTATTCCCCTACCTTAATTCCAGACGCTCAGACCTTGTAAAATAACCGGTAAATTAATAGGTAGCCCAGGTTCAAGCCCACTTGTGTTGGAGTGCTTTATAAATAAACACATCAGAGTCAGAGGAAAGAGCGCCAAAAAAATATTTTTGTGAAATGAGATTTGAAGTAATAACTTTAAGTTGTGTACTTTTCCTTTTCTTGAAAATAGGTATGTAAATAACAACTATTGTATAATTGAATTGAAAACTAAAAAGCAAGATAGATTTGTTCTATTAAACTCTTAAAGGTACAGAAATTAACTTAGAGTAGGTCCTTAGAGTAATGAGAAATTATTGACAACAATTAATTTTAAATGAACAGCTCCAAAGGAAAGGAGCTAATAATGTTTAAATTGTCCAGATATGAAATTTGACAGTTCATTCAAAGTTGTCAACACAACGTTATTTTATTGCTAACACTACATATAATATTACTCTTTACAATCTAACGTCAACTTAATTATGAGATCTTTGTTCTTATGTTGTCTGCCCACTACACCGTCTAAATAGGTACCAAGACCGTACTAGGAACGTATCACAAAAAAATATTCTTTGTATTGAGAAATATGAGACTATGCTCACACCCAAGTATGGCTCGCGACGGTGTTGTTCTCAATACAAAGATTTTTTTGACAACTGAGACAACGGGATCCATACGGATATGACACGGGGATGATATGCGGGTGATATGGTCACTAAAACTGTTATGTACAGATGTGTGACATAGTTGATACTTTTTGTGAGTATAGCAATCCGTGTCATGCTTTTTTTTGTACCTGATGAGTTCATAGCAAATATATGGTATGAGAGGCGTAAGTGGGCAGACTACTTTATAAATGATTAGCTTTTTTCTAACATTCAAAACTTTCATAAACATTGTATGGTGACAAAGAAATAAATATTTAATATTAGCTATTAAATCCTGCAAATTTGAATTTAAAATTTAATAAACAATGTTATGTTTTCATTGATAAGAAATACAAAGCAATAACATCAAACTGAACAATATGTTTAATAGTCAAAACACAACATTGTTTATTTGAGTGCAAAGTCGTAAATTTATATATAACTTTGCAATCAAATAAACATTTTTAATAATATTAGCTAATCCAAAAAAGACTATTTCGCAAATATCTAAAATAAATGTCTATGGTTTTAAGTATTAAATGTTTTAGATCGGGCAACTCTAAACTGTGTAATTAATACAACGAGCTGAAAGTACATATAATATACACATTATATTGTTTAGTGTTTTGTAATTTGTTATTTGGTCCAAGTTTTAGAAGGTCATATAATTCACATATATATATTTGCTATATAGATGACCTAGAATATAGTAAGTAACTGTGTATTTATTTCTTAGTAAAAACGAGCTAACAACGAAGTCCTATATTTTGACAAGTCATTGTTTGGTATTTTGTAACAACAATCAAGATATTTGTTTTGAATCAAACTTAGATATCACCTTTATCGTTTAAACTGTGTAATAGAGACTGATTATGAGAAACACTGTTGTATTTGGGTCTCAGCTTAAAAATTTAAAATACCATGCTTTGTGCTTGTACTAAGGATAAATTTAGGCAAACCACAGACTACATCAATTCTACTAATGCTAATGTCAATTATTTTTCTATTAACAACAAATACATTGATGAAACTTTGGGTTTGAGGTATGCAAAAAATGCATGCTTTCGAGAAAATTAACGTCTACATGTTTTATTTACAGAATTAATGATAAACAATGTCTACTGACGACATATCACTAAGAGTGGGGATGGGAAGATTGGAAATAGAGCCAAGCAAACCAATAAAGAATATAAAAGAAGAAAATCCATTCTTAAATCCCTTGCAAAGACGGATGTCATCCAAATCATTCAATCAAACGACAAAATGTACCTGTGTATGTCAAAGAAAAAAAAATTCCTCAATATGTAAAAAAAAGCATAAACTATTAAAAGAACCTGTTCTAAGATTATCTCAATCATATAATATACACAACAAAATAAAAAATGAGTGCCAATATTTGTTCAAGAATGAAGTCATGTATAGTCATGTACCAAAAAAATGTAATTCTGATAACGTAAACTTACACACACTGGTTGACAATTGCAATCAACTAAGTATATCCTCTGACAATAGCCACACAGTGCTGAGGGTAAATAACCTAAATGACTGTGCCAAATGGTGGAAATGTGAAGCATATAGAGATAGACAATCAAGAGAATCAAATTCAGAAAGAAGTTCATCTGGATCCTGCTCTCAGGAAGCACTGAATCCACCATGCGATGTCACAATTGACGAACTAGCTAGCTACTTTGAAACACTAGTTCACATACCAAAAAAGATGTCCTCAATGGCAGAAATGATGTATATTTAATTTGAAGTATGATTAAGTGAAAATGATTCTGTGGTCCATTTTTTGCTCTTTTATATTTTAATTGAGCTTGTAATTAATATTAATAACCATTCACTGTTAGGATATATTTTTATTATTTGACCAAAAAATAACTGTATTCAATTTTATATGTTATGTTTAAGTGTCTGTCACCGTGAAATGTCTATGTTGTGAATTAAACATTTTACGAAATAAAAATAACAACAATTTTAATGATAATCTTGGCTGTAGAACTATGTCTTGTTCAGTGTGTGATCTAGTTTCATCATTACTTTAAAGATTACTCATGACTTACTGTTTTACAAATTGCTTGCTTTTATGTATCTTTGTTAATTGATGGTTTAAGAGTGTGCCTATTGCTACTAAAATTTCATACTTAACCTGCTCTGTTCTTACTTTCTCCAATCATAGATTACCTTATTTCCATGCTGAGTCTATATCTACAATATCTAAAAGTATTATTTCAATATATTTTCTTGTTGCTTTAATTTTACAAATTATTTCAAGGATGTTTCTATTACTTAGATTAAGTACAATGATTATTTCTACAAAACGCACTTACACATAACAAAAAACAAACATTTGTTTGAAATGCCTGTCACATGTGACAGGAGATGGATTGGTTTGTCAAAACCTATTTTATGGAATAAATACATACTGTTTTATAATTTTTTAATACTGTTAATATACTATTTTATGTAATTGATCAAAGTCCATCCTTGAAATTATATTTTAGTTATGCTGCAATACTTTGAACTGGATTTACCCACAAAAAATTAGCTATTCGATTTATTCCCTCTCTTGAGCCATCATGCAAATGATGTTTAAAGCATTGTGTGTGCAAGATCATAAAGATTAACAATTAAATATTTCTCTTTTAAAAAATAACGTTTTAGCCTCTTTATTAATAACAATTTTAAAATAATTATTCATGTATAGTCTAAGAGTCTAGCCCTGTTACAATGTTTATTACATGTTTATACAAATTAGGTACTAATTTTAAATGATATTTATACAACAAGTATAAAATTATTATTGTGAACATAAACTGCCTAACTATGTCATGCGATTCAGTCTCAAATATTACAAATTTGACAAAAAGAAAACAAATCTTTTCCAATAAAATCATACTTAACTACAAAGATTTCAGATCCAGTAGTCTTTAATGGCTTTGGATAGAAACAAGTTCAATAAATTGTAACACTTTCTGGAATTCCATCTAACATTTGGCATCTTGATTTTTTTAATATT
Source organism: Vanessa tameamea (assembly GCF_037043105.1). NCBI lineage: Eukaryota > Metazoa > Arthropoda > Insecta > Lepidoptera > Nymphalidae > Vanessa > Vanessa tameamea. The sequence goes on from NC_087324.1 coordinate 6,738,102, forward strand.
AATTCCATTTTTTATTATATAGTGGTTAGTTATCTAAAAATCAACAAACAGGGCTGATTAGTATCTTTTAAATAAATATTTCATCTATAATGTCAATGTATTGAGGTATACACAAATAAATGTTAAAAATTGTAAAGTATTGTCAATATTAATATATAAATATTAAAATAAAAGTAAATGAAATGTACTAGATTACAAAAATAATGGTATTATAGAAAAGAAAAAAAAATAGAATTGCAACATTAATTTACCTACTATTAGATTTTTTATTTTAAACAAAGTGTTCTTTGTGTTCATTTATAATTATAAGGATATTTCCTCAAATTGTCTAGTTAAATAATGGGAACGTAAATGTATGTATGCAATCATATAATAATTATAAATACAATTATTATTATAATAAAATTAGTTTATCAACATACTCATTATAGTCAATTATTTGAATATGACATAAATTCCAACAATGTATGATTGAAGTGCATTTAAAAGTATATTGTTTAGTTACCTTTAAGGAGAGTAAAATTATCTTGTCTAATTCATTAATTTCGGTGTCATTTTTCACAAAATATATGGAAAATGATAAGAAATGTAAATATTAGTGTTTCATTTAATTGAAACAGTAATTAACTTTTGATAAATTGTTCAAATAATAATATATTTTTCGTTGGCTTGCCACTTTCGTGAAAGATGTACATATATTTGGATAAAAAGTCCTTCTGATAATGAGTAATTAAATACGAATTTCGTACCTTAAAACATACAGACAATCCGGTTCAACCAAATTACATACACATTTGTAAAAATATTTAGTGGCTTGGATTTGGACCCGTGATTTTGAGTTCAGCACAGTGCTTTTTTAGTCTTAACATCATTTATTTACATCATATATTTTAGGTTAACTTGCTACCAGGTACCTATAGCCAGTAGCTACAGTATTTGATGACAAATTTATTAAAAAATAGGGGAGGGATCATAAATAAAGTGGAAGTCTTTTAATCTTATTGGCCAATATTAGAGACTTACTAAATTTTCGTAAATTGTATAATTTTAGGTTTTCAATCTAACGGATACCAATTTGGGGGAGTCTTACCCTCCTCTCGGACCGAACGAGCGTACAGCCCATTGATTGGTCTGCCTTCCTAAAATGAAATTCAATAAATTCTTCTCACGCCTTTAAGTTAAGACTGCAAAATAACTTTTGAATTGAAAATAAAATAGTTTAATGTTTCGGAAATTGACGCTACTTTTATGCCGTTTAAACAATAGGGGCCAAAAGCGAGGGTAAATAATATCTAGTTATTTACAATAATTATTATTAAGAACATCACTATCGTTTATAATTAGATCGTTTATTCTAGATTATAACCAGAACTATTAGTTTCTGTTTTTGTCTGCACAGATGTTACATCTCCGATATTATCAGCAGCAGCAGATCCCACAAGATCGAGATAGCATTACTTTTGGAATGGAATGGGACGTTATAAAATGCAACGATCTCATTCGCCTCAGTTGAGCTTCATGTTTGAAATATAAATAAAACATCATGTTTAGTTTTAAAAATTTAGTTCTATATATTGATTTTTACTATTTGAGTGTACTTACATGTTATCGCGGACTTTCCAATAGACCGTTTTAAAACATACAATCTTCTAGAAAATTATTTTGTTGCAACTATCTCCTAAGGCTTAGCCAGCATTAACATGCATTACATATTCTTATATTTACAAATTACATATACAAACCTTCCTTGTTTATCGCTCCTTTTATTTTCGTGCAAACTGTATCGATATCCGTTGCGAGGTTTAGAAGAAGAAAGCGGAGATACAGACAGGCAGAAGGCGACTTTATTTTATGCTTTTTACAGAAATCATAAAAAATATCAATCAGCTTGCTTTGAGTTGGTAATCAATGAATAAAAAAATATATGTTGGCACATCACGTGATCTGAAAACACAGAAAAATTATAGCAGGCCAGGGTAGATGTATTATTAGCACAGAATTTAAAGAATTCTGTACTGATCACAACATAGACCTACATCTTATAGCAAATGGCTCTGCCAGAGCTAACGGTCAGATATAAAGGGTAATGCACACCTTAAAAAGCCTTCTTTCCATAATCGAAAACGACACCAAACAGTTTTGGAGTTAGGTGAAGTACAATTAGTACTAAATAGCACTAGATCCGGCGTCACATGTTTCTCTTAACAAAACTTAAGTTTGGCACACGCGCACAGTCCTTGGGAATGTCCCAAATAGCTTCCCTTTACGACCTGATCTCATAAGAAATCAAGCAGCAGAAAATATTATTGAAGCGGCCAGCTCACAAGAACAACTTTTTAATAGAGGTAAGACTTCTATAAAACCTACTGAGTTAGGCGATAATGTCTTCATCAAGAGTAGCGAGCGTAATCAGACAATGTTAGTCAGTCATAACTAGAGTTTTAGATAACGACCGCTACGAATCAAAGAGCATTCATAGATCTAGCAGAGTTTATAAGTACTCTCACGAGAACTTGCGTGCAGTGCCTAGGGGTTTTGAGGGTCTGGTAAATATCTACAGAGCTGATCAATGACGAGGATGACATGTCGGCTGTCGATGAAAATGGAAATGACCCAACAGATTCGGATACCGATACCGAGACAGCGTCCAGTGCTAGTGAAAAAACCATCACTGCCAGTTCCGGCACAGTCTCGGCTTCGGAAGACGATTTGCGCCTAGTTAAGGAATAACCTCAAGCTCACAGATGTAAGAGATCTAGATGTGTAAATTAGCATGTGTGTTTTAGTGTTGTAATGTAAAGCTGGTTGAAAGGGCCCCGTACGGCCGGGCCAGGCTTCGGTAGTTGGTAACGTAAAGCGGGTTGAAGGGGCCTTGTACGCCCGACCCACGCTTTGGTAGTTGGTCGAAGGGGCCTAGCACGCCCGGTCCAAATTACCTCACAATGAATCTCAATCTAGTCAGGAAGGACCGAGCGTATGTTAATGTGTATCCTTATTTATTTTGTTGGAACAGGTAGAGAGGAATGTTAAATACTGTTGTAGGAATTGCATTCTACATTATTGTTCATACATGCGTCGACGTCCAGAGACGCGCTCCGACTAAATTAAAAACCTTTTTTTGTATCTGTGGTTGTGTATTGCTGTTGGCCCTACTGGCCTTTACAGCGTCACCGAACGTTGGGGCGAGTGCTAAGACTCTGCCTTGAGGTGAACCCTTTTGGGCTCGAAAGTGACGTTCGTCCTGAGGGTGTCTCCTATGAGATCGCACCTCGGCTCAGAACGTAGTCGGTGGGGTTTTAAATTAAATTAAAAACCAAATTCGGGAGCTATTTATACTACGCGAAAATCGGCAAGCGCATACGGCGCTTACCCAGCGCGCTCTATCGGATTTTCGTGTCAACACACGAAATGAACATACGAAATTGCGGCGTCGTCATTGGTCGAAAAATCGAACATTTAATTCGCAGTTTAATTTCCAAAATATTTTCAATTGTAATGTATAACTTTTAATTGGCTGAATCATAATTTTTATCATTGTAAATTGTGTAACTTTCCATTGGTAGAAAAGTAAGCGTTTTCTTTGGACGAAAGAATTTGTAAATATGCACTGTAATTATTTCATTGGATAATAATATTCCTAGTTTTTGTATATATATCGACACATTTTTAAAATAAAATCATTCCGATCCGACCAGCAAGAAAGTGTTCTTTTACTCAAGAAATATCTACGAATAGTAAACAACAAGTAAGCTAGGGACCAGTACCCCAACACTGTTATACGATTGTGCAAATGAAACTATTAAAAATACTATTGTGTTAAATCCAAAGTACTATTGTAAGTCTATTGTGAATTATAAGGTTAAGTGATTATTACAACAGCCCTTTTTATTGCGCTACCCTCTCCTTACCCGATAATCCACGCCTACCCGAAGATGACCGACACAGTGGCGGACTAACAGTGTGACGGAAGGGGCGGCTCGCCCCGGGCCTCCAGTCTTGGTGGGCCCCAAATGCATCCGCATTCCACTGATCAAATCCTAAACAATACTTTAAAAACGTGCTTAGTACCTACATATTTTCATCAATATCAAATCACTACACTCTACAGTTATCTAGACTGTTTACGCGGTACTAATATACTTTTAACTTCGCTGAACGAGTCCAATACGCTGGGGGAATCCCCGTCTTTGTAGCGGGTACTTCCCCAGGAATCGGTTGATGTGTCCTTATATTTTCGCTAACGGATAAGACTTTTCAAATTAATATAAACTCTTATTTATACACACAAATGTAAACTGAATAAAAAGCTTGTACAACTACATTTTTTTTAAAGCTGGGGCGACATTCACCTTTCCTCCCCGGGCCTCTGACGGGCTTAGTCCGTCACTGGACCAAAAATTACGATGATGCTGAAAAGATTTTATATATATAATACAATACCAATACTTCTCTACCTGCATTTATGAGGCAAATATATTTGGTATTTTATGAGTGTAACTTAGAACATTAATGTGCTCAGAAAAACTTTTTATCAATAAAAGATTAGTAAAAAACCAAAGGGTTTTTGCAAGTAGTCATTTTCTCCGAATAATAATGCTTAACACTTACTCGGATTAATATTTATTTTTTTCTGTTACATACGATCATACGAATGAATGCTTTAGATAGCACGGGTTCCAAATAACGAGCAATCAAAAAAAATGTTTACTTCGCTGTTACAATGAATATTAATTAAAAATATTCAAAAAAATCCATGACCACATTTTCATCTATGTTTCTCAATAAACTCATGATCTAAACCGATTTAATTAAATTCTATAAATCATTCATGACATACTTAACTATATAAACTTTTTTTTTTTTATATATATAATATTGGACAACATCACATACATTACTCTGATCCCAATGTACGTAGCTAAAGCACTTGTGTTATGGAAAATCAGAAGTAACGACGGTACCACATACACCCAGACCCAAGACAACATAGAAAACTAATGAACTTTTTCTACATCGACTCGGCCGGGAATCGAACCCGGGACCTCGGAGTGGCGTACCCATGAAAACCGGTGTACACACTACTCGACCACGGAGGTCGTCAAACTTGCTAAGCTCAATTCTTTTTTTGTCACTTCAACTCAATTTCACTTCAATTCAACTCCACCCGTGCGAAGCCGGGAAGTTATAATATATATCGGCGCAACACCATTATTTATTTATGTTGATGTGTTATAAATAATTTCAAGTATGTTTTAAAATCATAAACTGATTGCTATGTTTATCGTTATTTGTCAAATTATTATTTTATTGTTAAAATTAGTTACGTTAAATTATAATTATTATGAATAAGTACGGTGCATGTAAACAGTAGGGTAATTGTAAAAAATCATAAGATTGCTCCACTCTCTTTTAGTTATAAATATGAGTGGTTGTTGTAGCCGAGATGGCCCAGTGGTTAGAACGCGTGCATTTTAACCGATGATTTCGGGTTCAAACCCAGGCAGGCACCACTGAATTTACATGTGCTTAATTTGTTTATAATTCATCTCGCGCTCGGCGGTGAAGGAAAACATCGTGAGGAAACCTGAATGTGTCTAATTTCAACGAAATTCTGCCACATGTGTATTCCACCAACCCGCATTGGAGCAGCGTGGTGGAATATGCTCCATACCTTCTCCTCAACGGGAGAGGAGGCCTTAACCCAGCAGTGGGAAATTTACAGGCTGATTATTATTTATGTTTATGTATTATGTTGTCACAAAGGGGGCTTCTGTGACAAGTAGCCGAACAGGATAGAGCTCTCTATTGTCAGTTTTATCTAATTAAGCGATTAATTTGAAGAAGTTAGTTTTACTTATTTTTATTATGGAAAGTTACGATAATAATGAAGAGCATGACGTCAGTAATGCTGACGTCATTATTTTTAAAAACAAAATGGTACACGGGAATTCGTCATATATGTTAGGTATGTTTATTTCAACAAACATAAAATGACTTGTTTTTTTTTTATAATTAGTTTATGTTAGTAATTGACGGACATTTTTCCATTGTTTCTTCCATTCCGTTTTCTGACGACCCACCACCATCGGGACAGCTAATGCTTAAATCCAGATCTTATCCGATAAAAATACTGTAGATAAAATTCTAGTATTCAATATAGAAGTATTACACTTTCTTATTGACAGTCAAAATTCTGCCATTTAGAAAAGAAAAAATACTTCAGATTTGAGAACCTGTGAAAGAAACTCACGGATTTTGAAAATTGACCAAGAATAGATCCCGAGGGACGCCACCTTTGCCGGGGCCCGAGGAAATCTCTTACTCATCTACATCAAGCCTCTGAACTCGATTGTTCAGTTACGAAATCAGAATTTTTTTAATTAGCTCATCACCAGCATTTGTTCTCGAGCGACCTTATATAAATCGAAATTGTTTATTGCGCAGCAACTTGTGTTTTTTAAAATGTAATAACATTTGATATATAAATTTTTCGAAAATCTTACTAAGAGTTGTTAGTACAGAGATAGGTCAATAGTAAAACTTAATATAAATATATATAGTATGAAATAATTATTGTTCAAGAACGTAATATACATCTGTAGAAATCTTGATATACCATATGAATCCAATGTTTATTGTGGTTAATAAATATTGAAAATATAATGTTTGGTAAACATTATTCTCTGAGTCATTAGTATCTTAAATAGAAAAATACATTGGTTTCAGTTCTTCGCTCCTGGAATCTTTTCTATTGTTGTAGTTGATACTTCACCGTGATCCCAATCTGATGGTTCATTTCCTAATTCATCGTGACTTTGTATTGGAGTCATAATATTGGAATGTTTGCTGTTTTTAAATATCAGCTGAAATCAAAGTAAATAGACTTGTGTATTTTACTTAATAAACAAACACAACCCAAAAGATAAATATACTTTATCATGGGTTTGTAAAAACAATCCATAGAAATATTTGGTCAAACTTGTGACTTTTACCAATTACAGCCGAAATCGTTGGCATCGTTTTAAAGTTAGATTCTTCATATGATACCTATTACATATGTTCTTTTTGTTTATTTGACATAATAGTTTTAACAGAATACATAATTAATATTAGTTGGTAAACTGATCTGATAACTAATTATGAAACGAATTAAATATTGATTTCATGAATTCAATTTAATTAATTCGTGAAGAATCATTAGTTGCAAAGAAATATTACAAGGTGCATCTGATGTAGATGATTGTAAATGACATGTTATTTTATTAGGTATGTTATTAAAAAGTATTTCAAATAAATTTGCAACTTCTAATTCAGAATTTGTGTATCTACTACCTGTGTTCAATTTGATCAAACGGATTCGTCCGTAGATGGTTATAAGATATTACTTTTTGATTTCCGTGGATATTTCCGGTTTTATTTTATTTCAGGTTTCTTATATGTCCAGCGAGTGGTTAACCGCTAGTTATTAAATAAATAAATCGTCTGGTCGAGTCAGAGAGTGGATTCCTCATGGATGATTCGAGGTCACGCGCCTAGATGCGACGTACATAAGACCAAGATTATTTGTTATACATACGGCTAATTTAGAATTTATATATTCCTTGATATAAGTAGAATAATAGTTTCAATAGGTGCTTATGATTTCAGTCATGTAAAGCTTTTTATAATTTTGAAGAAGATAAAAGTACCATAGTACAGAATACAAAAACACAAAAAAGAAGTACATAATATCTCATGGATATTGTATACGCTGATGTGATAAAACGAATGTAGAATCTTTTTCGCGTTATTTTCAATTATGTATTACTACTAAAACTCATAAAAACTCATTCTTAGCACAGGTAAGAATATATTAATTCTTTGTGAATTATTTAGATTTGTTAGAAAACTTTTTTGTTATGCAGGTTCATTTATATTAACTCTTGAACTATTCTATACTAGTTGAACCTGCGGCCTTATACGCGCAAAATTTATTAAACACAAACTTCTGTAGGTGAATTATTATTGTGTATATAATTAGTTTATTAATTTATGATATTTATTTATTACACTATACAATTACACAAATACGATATAATATTCTACTTAATATTTATTTATTATTTATGTAATAATATAATATACATACACAATACACACCGACACTACTACACTTAATATATTTATTTTCATAGCAATATTAACACAAAATATTAATACACAAGCATACTCGAGCGAAACCCGTAGTATGCGGCGGATCGGCCGAGCGATGTTTTTGTTCCGCGTCTACCCGCCACCGCGTAATATCGTAAGTCACCAAAGAGTGCATAGCTAATTAGTTAGTCGATCTCTCACACTCGATGCGATTCGTTTACTAGCCTTTAATATCTAATTGTTTGCGTATTTAGTTTTAGTGATTTATATATGTTATCAAGTCTATCAGAACTGTTGCTTTCTTCTTCCGTACTCTCTGTTACCTTCTGACTTTTTCTTTCTGTGTTCATTGTGTGCGTATTATACGAGTTACTATCAAGTTGTGGACACTGTTATTTCTTCCCGCTTCACACACTACGCACACACCTATACTTCCAAACCCCGTTTTACCCCCTTAGGGCGTGGACCCATGTCTACGGTGCGGCGCCGTGCCGCGCCACGGCGTCGTGTACCGGCACGTGCTCACTATTATTGTGTTGTCAGTTGCATAGTGCGGTAATTTTTTGCATAAAATGGCGATTTAGATTTAGACTTTTTGATTTCACTAGTGGAAGCACGTCCCGTTCTCTGGGACAAGTCAAAGGAAGATTATAAAAATAAAAATTAAAAAACAGAAGGGTGGAAAGATGTTTGCCTAAATATTTTTCCATCATTCGACAGCATGGACAATAAAGAAAAAACGAAACTCGGTGAGTATATACCTATTTATTTATCTTTTTAACTTAATAAAGTGAATACAATAAACGTAAAAGTGCTTAGTATTATTATCAACTTGTTATTTACACACACTCGATACATTCGGTCGGTTCTATCTGTGCCCTAACTTTAATTATATTTTACTTAGTTGCCAACTAAGCGCACCGACATCACTATTAAAGTATTTACAAAATTCGTCTCTTATAGTGACAGGATTTGTTAAAGAAACATCATCTGCTGTTTGTGGAAGTTTTAAAAGAAAGTCGTCAATATATAACTCCTCTGATTTTCTAACTCCATCTCGACTTACAACAAAATTGTGTAAAACACAACATGCTTTGATAATGTCGATCGCAAAATTATATTGAACATTTTAGGGCCGATGAAATACACGCCGAATCTTCTTGCTCGACTCAAACGATAGTTGAAAACCCTTTGTTCTTCACTCAGATGCTTCCCTGGGTATGGACGTATTAGATTATTAAATAACGGTAGGCCTTCATCAGCGATAAAAAACATAGGGAACTGATTTTTGGAGCCCCGGTAAAGGCTTTGGCGCTGGTATAGGAAGTCGATTTTGCAATAATAATTCGTATAGTTTTGTATTGTAGAAAATGGTGGAATCACATTCCTTTCCATACGATCCTATATCAACATATACAAATCTATAGTTAGAATCCACCAGTGCCAGCAAGACTATAGAGTTAAAACATTTATAGTTTAAAAAAAAGGGATCCACTATGGGCAGGACTACATATTCGGATGTGTTTCCCGTCCAATGCCCCTAAGCAATTTGGGAAATTAGTTTTTACGTCAAAATCCTTGGCTATTTTTTCAATTAGCTTTTCGGTTATTTTCGGTATACTTTCATTCAAAAGAATGTCCTATATAGCACGACAAACATCTACAAGTTTTCCACGATAATCTGTGAATTCCATGTCTCTGAATGAATTCCCTGTTGCCAAAAATCTGCAAAAAAACATTTCATAAAATTTTACAGCACCATTATAAAAACAATTTTTTTATCAGTTATAACGATTGTTACAGGAAACGACGTCATTAAAAAATGGATTAACATTAAGGATAATTTTTTCAAATATACAAAGAAGGTAGAACTTTCAAAGAAATCTGGAGCTGGTGTTAAAACGTATAAAAGAATATCATTTGTATAGACAACTTATGTTTTTGCAAAAAAATGCATCAAATTTAACTGAAGATAGTATAGAAGAAGAATGTCAAACTCCGAAGACAAGGTCAAGATATCAACCCTACAGAAAAACTACGCTAAAACGAAAACCAAGTTGCGATGAATTTGTGAAGCAAATTGTCGAAACTTTAGCTGCTTCTGAAAACCGACATCTGTCATTTTTTAAAGCTATTTTACTGTCTCTCAACAAGTTAAATGACCATCAGACCTTGCTATTTAAAAGTGGAGTTTTAAAGATTTTAACAGATTTCCATCAATCACCGTTCCAGTCATGTAGCGGGTACCAGACAGCAACATCTTACGACGCTAACTATCACCAAACTGCCCAACAACCACAAGCTACAATGTCTTATGAAACTAACTATCAAACACCTTGTAATTCATCCAACCCAATTAGTATAAATCGTCGCCAAACATCACCAGTCTCACCTTTAGAAGACATCATGTCTAATACCACAGATACACTGGAATCGGAATACGATTTTTCTAAAATGATAATAAATACGAAAAAGATTACATGACTGATTTATATTATAATTTAGTAAGAAAATGTTTTTTTTAATGATTTTCTTCTTTGTTGATTTTTTTTGCGAAAAGAAGTAAGAAATATGCGATTTGTTTAAATGCGTGAACTTAATTGTTTTATTTAAATTCTGCAAAAAGGACCACTTGACGAGTTAGCAATTTTCAAAGGCTTAACGGATTGACACAAAATAGACCTGACTAATACTTAATACGTGCATACGCGTGAGTACATCAAAAAAAATATTTCTATGATTAGAATAAATTAGTTAACATAAATTTCTTTTCTTTCTTACCTTATAGTTAAGCCTAGCATTTCCATAGGCTCATAGGTTTTTTCTTCATTTGTCGTCGTCTTAACAGCAACAGGAGCAGGATACGTCTTTCGCGGTCCATATCAAGCCAAATTTTGGTATACGTGTTGAGTGAGGTGCCGGTACACGACGCCGTGGCGCGGCACGGCTCCGCGCCATTTGCCGGCGGCGGTGCCGTACCGTTGCACGGTAAACGGCGCCGCACCGTAGACTCCACTCGAGTTTCGTAAAATTCAAGTTTGCATGTGTTATAGTTTCTGAGATTTCGTGATTAATCAGTGAGTGGTATCTCTTTTTTATATATATGTAGATTAACTCCAATAACTCCACCAAAAATAATAACGTTTGAACTCGCGTTATTATTTACGATTTGAATACTCCTTACAAAACGATTTTGCTCTAACAGATAGTACAATATGAGCTCCATGATGCTGTCTTATATTATTGAAATGTGTGGACTTAAAATTACATTTCAAGTGTATATATTATATAATTAATTAAAGTTTATTTCTGTACGTCATTAATTACGTAATTTTATCACAAAGGATAAAATTTATGATATAGGCATGCAGAGGAGCAATTTGACTAGCTAATGGTAAGTGGTCACCACTGTCCGTAGACATTGGCAATTAAAGGAATATCAACCATTCCTAATGTCACCAATATACCACCAACTTATGGAACTAAGATATAACATCTTCCTTCCCGTCCATTATAATTGTAGTTTCACTGGCTCCCTCTCCCTTAAAAACCGAACACAGCAATATTTAGTATTGCTATTTGGCGGTAGAATATCTAATGAGTATGTGGTTCCTACCCAGACAGGCTTGTACAAAGCCCTATCACCAAGTACCTAACCTACCGATAAGCTGTTATCTTAATTTACTGAGTTTACAACTTATTTTTGTTGAGTATAAAAATATTTTTTTTTAAATTAAAATTAAATACAAATATATTGAACTAATGTGAGCTAATGTTTTGTGAAATAGTATAAAATATTAAGTAATAACAACAGGGCATATTCAATGTAATGTTAAAATTTAAAAATATTTGTCAGACTACATAAGCTGTGTAATTTGTTTAGGATTAGACAAATTATAAGTCTATTATTAATGCACTTTTGTTATAATTCTCATTGCACCTTCTATTAAACTGCATTTTAATCCATATACTTACTTGTTATGAAGTGCTCAATGAAGTTTAATTTTATTATAAAATTATAAAAATGACTAACTTTAATTTTCTGGCAAAGTCATTTAAATATACATTATAAAAAGAAAAAATATTTTGAAGTTAATGATGCACATATAGGTAATTCTTAATTATATTTATATATTACTTCTTCAATTTTTTATCTGTGCTAACTAAACTATGAATAAAACTTTAAAGGATAGTAAATATAATCATTATTTTATAAAAAATATTAAAGATCTACTATTATAAAGATACCCAAAATCCCATTCCATTAAAATAAAAGCTATTTCTGAGATTGTAACAAGAGAATAAAACAATACTGTAAGGATTTCTTTTCGACCACATTCTGCTTCACTAAAAATGTGAGTATGCGTTGTGAAATTATTAATTGGGCTTTTTATTTTAACTTATATATTATACTTTATATTATAATTTTAATGTTTTAAAACTTACTGTGTACATTTCTTTTATTCTACTATGATAATGATGTACCTTTAAAATTGTATTTACTAATGTTTCATCTGACAAAAAACCTTACCTTACCTTATAAATTTGAGGGTTTTCGTATATCCACACCCACAATATCGAAAAGACAATAATAGTTATACTAAAAAGTAAATAATTTGTAGAATACGTATATGCGTCAACGAATATGCCACACCAATTCAGGCTTATTTTCTGCATTTTAATTTCAATCTTTTTCCTTAATAAAAGCTAGATTTACCTTGTTACACAAGTATTGTATTTTTTTTTAAATAGCCTAATAAGTCTAACACTCAAAAGATTTTGAAAATTTCATAAATGTTGATGTTAATCAATGTGTTGCCAGATGGCTATGTCGATTTCCCCCCATTTTTTTTTCAAATCCCCCTGAAAAATAGCATGTTAATAAAAATGGCCCCCAAAACAGTTTTAGTTTATTTCAAAGTTAAAATAATTTTTAATCGAGTTTTTCTATAGCTTCGACATTACAAAAACAATTATTTTTACGTTGAGCTGTTTTGTATACGATTTCAGATTTGAACATTTTTAGCATTTTTATGGTAGGAAAAAAAATTACACACCCGTTCGGCAATTTATACTGAGGATCGCTTCGGTAGTTTTTAAAAAGATTAATAATAAAAAATATATATAACATTGTTATTGCCTCTTGTTTCAATATATATTTTTTAATTCTTAATTGTATTTACAGACCTAATATTAGGAAATATATGGAAAAAAAACACGTATAGGATAATTTATCGAATTCCTTTCAAAACGCCAAAGTGACTATAAAAAAAATACTTTTTTAAACATTTTTCGTTGGAAATCTATTTCTACCAGGTTTACAGCATCCGATATAGAAAATTATGAAATAAGTATTTTAAAAACCAATCGCGTAATATTATTATTCATATTATTATATTTTATGAAAATAAAACATTCTGTTGCAGATAATTATCGCGCTTTTATTGTAATTTAATCGAGTTTTAGCTCCGAACATTCACAGAATCCATAGGATAAGATTAAATATTTCAAACTCATTTAATTCTCTTATCTGCATTTTTGTCTTTCTTTTCCTAACTAGTTATTTATCCAACAAGCACTGCTACATCGAATAATTTATTTATATACTTTCAACGATATAAATGTGTAATAGTAAATAAAATAAAACTAAAACTCACATTTTGATCTTGAATTCACATTTAAGTATAATAATATTAATAAAAAAAAAGTCAAGTAGTGACTTGCCTTTATACAAATAGATGTGAATATGTCAAAAAATCTAATTATGTTTCGTTTTTTTTATATATTTTTGTTGTAAACACATTGTGCAATTTGTATTAAAAATTTGAGCGGATGTAGTGCTTCATAACTTAAAGATCGCTCAGAAAGGCGCCCCCACCCCCCTTTTAAATGATATAAAGATAACAAATAGAATATAATTTATATTTTTTGTCTTTACTCTTAGTCGTGTCACACACACTTAAACATCTTGTGAGCATGAGCGTCATAATGAATGCCGATAATAATTGAACGTGGAAGGGCGCGCCTTCGTGAATGAATTGATCTATATTATATAGTAGGTTATATTTGTGCAACAACCTTTTAGCATTTCATTAAATGTTTATTTAAGATAGGTAAGTATGTACAAGAAATTAACATGTTTTAATGATTTTCCTTATTTATTTTTAATTACAAGAATTAAATTGCAAAAAATGACATGTGAACATTTTATCTTAATTAATCACTTTTATTGTATCCTTAATATTGTCTTTTACGAAGCTGTATAATATTGAAGAATATAATATACGTTTTATATTCAAAAATGATATTAGTTTACAGTAAACAGTGTATAGAAAAGTATATAACATTAAACGAAAAATAAAAACAACAATAATTTCATCTTTCATAATTATCATACAGCCATAATCATTACTTTACCACTACATAGTTATGATACCAAATTTTATAATCACAGTGAAAGATCTATAGGTATCAAAAACTGTTATAATATAATATTAATATTATTCTATAGTGCATTTTGTTTTAGAAACCACTATATGAACAGTGAGAATATTTTATGTTTAACATGATTGACTATATCACCCCATATATTGTCCAGCAAACTTAAGCTGCAGAGGGGTGTTAGAAATAATATTCACAAACCCACAGCTCACATTGCGCACCATTATAAAAATAAATTATAGATGATCCTAACCTAAGTATTCAGCTTATCTTGGCATATGTTCTCTGCAAATCTGAAATAAACAATGCATCTTAATATTATATTATAACACTATTTATTATTTTTAACTAATTATAAAAGACACAACTAATAAAATATTTATAATTGTTTTAAATATACATCAGGTATACAGGCTTCATAGGCAAAGATCTACTTACTGCAGTTGAGCAGGAAAGTGGTGCAAAATTTGATTGCGGGTTTGGGTTACTAGCAAAAGCATTCATCTGCATTTGCGTTGGTGGAGGATGCGTAGCAAGAGGGGATACAGGCGGTGCCATGCCACTGACGCCCCCTCCACCTGCATTATTTGGACTTCCTGTTGTTGATAATCTTGAAAATGCTGCAAGAGCATCCGGGAAGTTTGGTGGTGTGGCAGGAGTATTACATGGTGTCATCAGTTGCTGAAATATTAAGAAAAGCTTTTAAAATATAATTCATTCATTCATTCCTGTTTATTTTATAAAACTCTACAATGGTTATATATCCATTTTGTTTTGCACTATAATAATATTTTTACTAGTTATATAGGTAATAATGTATAAAATGAAATTTGATGAAAACCTATACCTGATGGTAATGTGGTGCTGCTATGCCATTGGCTCCAGATGGGATGGCCACCTCTTGAAAAAATATTGACAGTGCTGTCTGTAACATATTATTTTATTAATTGTAATACATACAGTCAATTATACTGAAAAAAAATCCATGTGCACAGGATCATAAGAAGAAAATAGACTATACTATACTTTAAAAACTTTAACATAATAATAAAATAAAAAATAAATGAAGGACAAGAGAAACTATTTTCTTAATTCATTTAAGAAAATTGTTTCTCTTGTCAAATGAATATAAAAATTTGATAAAGTAAATATTTTGTTTCTTTTTTTCAAAATGAGGATATTCAGAAGTGATATTTTCTACAAAACTTATAATATTTAGGTATATTAAAATTTTATAATGCTATCCTATTATGTTGTAAATTGTTTAATCGCAGTCATTATATACTTTATTATTAATTATATCTTTATAACCTTTTAATTATACATTTATTTTGATTGCATTATATTATTATTGTTACTAACTACACTTGTTACCTTTATAATATTTTATTTTGTTAACACAATAGTATATGAAATAGTTTACATTAATTATCTAATTATTATTGCAAATATTACGATATAAATGATTTAGTGGTGTAATGTCAATACTTGTTGTTCACCTAATTCATAATTAGGTTTATTTTATATTAAAATGCTTAAAGTAAATAAAATTGTAAAGATAATGGTAACATAAACAAGTATTAGAAAAGTTACAACATAACATTCACAACATTGTCAATGTCCCACGGTTGGGCAAAGGCTAATGCCTAATTCTCATACATAGTAGCATTAGTGTGGAAGATAAAATAATTAAGGTTAATGATTACTAATATATACATAACACTGTACCTTACTCTCCTTAGAAATAAAAATAAATACAACCCCTACGTTTATGTGTCATCATTGTTATTGTCAATTTATTTACAAACTAGCTTATTTTGTCATTACTATCAATGTGTACGCGTTCTAGTTACGGTCAAGGTAAATGATCGTATAATTGTCCTACTAAAGCAAACTCCAATTTAAGCCAGAATTGTATAGGCGAAGTGTCTGATTTAGCCATTTTTAAGATAAGACTTTGTGTTTTGTTACAAAATATAAAATAGTAGCAGCCATTTCATGATTTTATTGTTTGTTTACATGTATTTCACAAATTTACCTCAAATTGCCAATGTGCAGCTTGGAGTAACTGTTTAGCTTGTTCTCGTGCACATCCAGCCGCAAGTACAAATTGATTAATCATAACTTGTTCACGTAAAGAATCCATTTTATATTGTTCTGATACAGTATAAGTTCACCGAATCAGCAAGAAAAGTAGTTGTAGCAAAGCAAATGAATGTTTATTCACGTTATGAATACGAACGTAATATTATTGTGGCGCTAGTGGGATACAAGTACAGCAAGAGTAAGGGAGAAAACACGAGTTTACATAATACTCTTCGTCATTATATTTAGTATTAGTATGGCGGACCGCGGATGTCCTTGTTGCTTTTTTATTTACTAATATCACAGACGTCCACCATTCAGCCTTAACTATGATTTCATTTTTATTATGTTTATGCTGTATATATAAAATTGTAATCAAAAATTATAAATGATGCTAATAAATCTTTTCACTTAATAGTTAACTTCAAAAGTTCAGATAATATTTGTCACGTGTCTTTTTTAATACTGATAAACGGATAATCGGCATAGGGCATAGGCAGATTTATGTCAAGCTTTAGTTTTATTGAATTGGATGTAGATTCAGTTTACTTTAAATTTCATTTACCTTAAATCAATATATTCATTGCTAATTACTAAATATTACTATTAATATATGCCTAATTATTGACGTCGGTATTTTTATGAACAATTTTAGGCTTTATTTAATAATATCCCAAAATTATTATTTTTTACTTCAAATGTAATATAGGTTTTGTGCAAACTCGTCTGGGTAGGTATCACCCACTCATCAGATATTCTGCCGCCAAGCAGCAATACTTGGTATTGTGGTGTTCCGGTTTGGGGGGTGAGTGAGCCAGTGTAACTACAGGCACAAGGGACATAACATCTTAGTTCCTAGGGTTGGTGGCGCATTGGTGTAGTAATGTTAGTGGTTAATATTACTAACAGCGCCAAAGTCTATGGGTGGTGGTGACCACTTATCAGGTGACCCATTTGGCGGCCCACCTATTAAATAAATAAACAAAAATTAAGGTGAATTTAACATGTATTTGTATTAAAATTGCAGTATTATTATTAATATAACAAGTATAATATATTCGTATTTCAGCAATAAAAATGAAAAAAGACATGACATTTTTTTCATAGGGCTGTTTTTCATTTCAATTATTATCAATGAATAACCGCTACATCCACATACTAATTCCTTAATTTCAATGTTTCGATGTTGGTGAGAGACATCCCTACTATTATTTAAACTTTGAAGTTGAAGTGTGGTTTGAAGTTTGAAGTGTAAGAGAATTGCAATGTGGTTTTACAAAATATGAATAAGCTTTTATTTGATTATTATAAATAACTTGTATATAACTGTGTTTATAAATGATTGATCACACTATTATGAATATCGACAATACTTGCGACGAACCAGCCAACAAAAAGCGTAAAACTAAAAATGGATGTAAGTTTAAATAGTAGTTTAGCGAGCTCATTGATATATGAACTAATAGTCGGTTATATTTTTAATATTTATATAAATGTCTACAGGTCATATTGAAACAGCCGACAATGAGAAAAAAATTATGTCTTCAACCTCCTTTCAAAAGAGTTCCAAAATTCGAAAGAGGCATGTGGCTAGTTTTCGTCTGAAAGCCACTGGAGAAACTGCAGCATTAACAGTACCTGCTGCTAGTCGAATACCAGTGCTGCTTACTGATATACAACATTTATTGTTACATTCACTTCTAGGAAACCTAAATTTAACTCAATCTCCTCGCTGGTATGTGTTAGACAAATGTAGTCATATAAGTAAAACAACTTGTCTCATAATTGAAGGACTTTCAATTAAGCATTGGGAGAAATATGAAGACACCATGGTGAAAACTAGGAAAATATTTGATAATGTTGTAGAAATCCTTACACCATCAGTTTATGGTGGATCTTTAGTTAAAGAACTGGCATTGGTACCTTTGTCTGAAACTGAGAAAGAAAGCATAATACAACAGTATGGCAGTATGAACTTAGCTTTGGAAGTGAGAAAAGATTTAATGATTATGATGAAAGCTGTTTTTCCCATAAGAGATGGAATATCTGAAGATTTTGAAACCACAAATCTTGATGAAAAATTTCCAAGAACTCAACTTATACTATCAGCTTGGCAATTAATTGAAGAAAATTATCCAGTTCCTTTAAAAGGGAAATTAAAAAATGCATATGCAGATTATGTTATGTCAAAAAGTGAGTATAAACCTGTAACAGTAACATCTCCAATGTTTGGTATTGATTGTGAAATGTGCCTTACTGGTGCTGGCTCTGAGCTGACTCGTGTGTCTGTGGTGAATGAAAAACATGAGACTGTTTATGAATCTTTAGTAAAACCTTATAATAATATTACTGATTATTTGACTAGGTATTCTGGTATTACTAAATCATTATTACAAAATGTTAGTAAAAGACTAGAAGATGTTCAAAAAGAATTAAGAGAGTTGTTACCTCCTGATGCCATTCTGGTGGGCCAGTCTTTGAATACAGATTTACATGCCTTGAAAATGATGCATCCTTACATAATAGATACAAGTTTGATTTATAATTTTACTGGAGAAAGAACAAGAAAACCAAAACTAAAAACTCTTGCAAAAGAATTTCTTCAAGAAGACATCCAAAAAGGGACTATGGGTCATTGTTCAGTGGAAGATTCTCTGGCATCTTTAAAATTAGTTCAGCTTAAGCTTAGCAAAAGCATAGAATTTGGAGATGCAGTGCACACTAATAGACAGAAATATAAAGAAAATGCTATAAAAATGGCTATACAACCACATTATGCTTTATCAATTTTTAATCATATTATTGAACAAAAGAAAACATCTTTAGTTGTCGGTTGTGATAATATTACTGGTGATTATCATACATTTCTAACGCAAGCCAAAGAAAGTCTTTGTACCCAGCTCAAAAAAAATAAATTGAAAAAGGTAAAACTAAATACAGTTGATGGAATAGAAGATGTCATCTCGACGATAACAGAGACAGATGATTACAATTTAGTAATGGGTCATTTAAAACTTGATGAAGATAGTGATGACATGAAAATTGTAAATAGAGTAGATGAATGGATTGCGAACATTTGGAATGGTCTAAAACAATCTGCTTTGTGTGTGATTGTGTTTGGTGGTACAACTAAAGAAAATGGTATTGCTATGATGAAAGTAAAAGGTACTTCACATGGAAGTATTAAATAGTTATATTTATCAAATGTTTTTTATTTATTTATATCTAAAAATATTTTATTAATTTATTGTGTAAGTTGCAATATAAAAAGCCTTTATTTTTATATATCTAAGCTTTTATTATGTAAGCACACTTTGCATTGTAGGCAATTTAATTTAGTGGTAGGGTTTTGTGCAACATGATGTTAACTATTATTAAATGACTGCAATCAATATGAATACTAAAAAGTAGTTATTATTGGGAGTTTGTGGACATTTCAGTAATTTGAAGCAATTGTTCATTTGAGCTAGCAGCATCGTCGATAATGCGGTGAACTGTTATAGATAGTGACATATTTGATACATTGAAAATAAGTGATTATTGTTCATGCGATGAGCATTGATGTGTTTTAAAAAAGAAAATTGATTAAATAAATAAAATAGCACTTTCATGTACATAAAATCAATAACATTAGTAATTTTATCAATATTTATTTAGTAATACTCCAGTTTTACCTCATAGCTGGTTTTTTCACTACAAATTACATTAATGTTAGCTATTCCTTAAATAATAATAACAATAAAAAAAATTTTTAAACATAAAGGTCAACACAACTATTATCTCTTACAAGGCACTAATTGAAATAATTAAATCCCATCAAAAACATAAGTGTAAAAATGAGAGCTAAGTCCAATATTATGATATATACCTTGGTTGTTGACTTCAACGACAAAAGAAGTGAGATCTAAATGGGTGCCAAGTTCAATTGTCCTTCCTGAAATTTATTTATAACTACATAAAATATTATTTCTTCTTATAACTTAGGATAATATATTGTAGCCTAAGGTCTGTCTTGGCTTATTTTATTGTAGTTATTTAATGTATCATAAAACAATTTTGTTAGCATTAGTATTTGGTCATGATCCCTCGAATTTCATCATCGAGAGATGTGTGGAGGTATGTATTTTTTTTTTTTTTTTTTATGTTAGAGGTGGCAAACGAGCAGGAGGCTCATCTGATGGAAAGTGACTACCACCGCCCATGGACATCTGCAACACCGGGGGGCTTGCAGGTGCGTTGCCGGCCTTTCAGGAAAGAGTACGCTCTTTTCTTGAAGGTTCCTAAGTCGTATCGGTTCGGAAAAACCGCCGGCGAAAGCTGGTTCCACAGAGTGGTTTTATAATTATTGTATTATGTAGATAAATTACGTCAGCAAGAATACTTATGTTGCATTAAGTTTTATAAAGAACTATGTATTCACAAATATTTTTAGTTAGATATACCAAGTGCAAAAAATTTTATAGCGCTCAAAACATTACTGTGCCAATTTGGGCACAACTGCCACAAGTGCAGTACTTAAATTAGGTATATGATTGTTGTCCATTTATTATGATGAGTCGCAAAGGTAAAAAACTATAAAAATAGTGTAAGTAAAGTGTTTCATGGATTAGAATAATTCGTAAGTATTACTATTTGGAGTACGATTTAGCCATAAGTCTACCAAAGCCTAGAGTCGTTACTTATGAATACGAGGGTTTTGATAGCAAAAAGTGACCATCGAGCTTACTAAATGACTTTCCAAGAAATATGAATAATTGTTTAACTTTTTATTTTAGATTCTGAAAATAGAAGTAATTATGAGCTGACTATGAAAAGAGCTCGTATTACATCAAGTATTGGATTAATTTTTTATGGACTAAATTTACTGCCACTGTAGCAGAGCTAAATTTTTTTTAGAATACTACTTTTGACGAATATAAAAGAGTTGAAGTAATGTCAAAATAAAAATAAATCTAAGACATAGACATATATATATATACTATAGATAATACCGATGTACCAAATACTGCAAAATGTTCAAAATAGGTTAGTGTCGGGTATGGTCGGAATAGATGAAATTGACTCACAACTAGAACTCTCACTGTATAGAATTATCATCGATGTATTGCAACGAATGCAAATCCAATGGTGCTTGGTCTTATTCCCATATTTGATTAATGTGCTAATAGAAATGTCTGCATGATATGATGACATAGAAGACTACATGGACCATTTTAAGCCAAAAACTTGTGCAGTTTTTCATACAATACAATATTGTGGACATAAAATAAGCCGTTGGATTTGCAAAAATCAAGAAAACATTTTGTTTAGCAAAACTTTTTTCTCGTACATATATTCAAATTTAAGTAACCATTATCCCCATTTGGGTACACCCCCTTTTTTTTATTCTCGCTGGAAAAACACAATACGCGTTTCCCCCAGTAAAGTGCGGGTATATGGGTTTCGCTGGTGCCCATGACTGCGCTAAGTACACCGGAATACCCACTAAAAACCAGCGGTACCCTCTCCGACTTTTCAGCGGGCGCCACAGGATCGCTTTCGCATGCTACTATGACGCCGTGACGATCAGCCCGCCTATGCCTCCGATTCCTAGAGGGGATTCCCGGGGTACTGAGGAGCCTCATAGTCCCTGCGGCGCCTATTGAGGCGGGGGGTAGCGTTGTTTCCTCATCCCCGATCTTCGGTTCGTTCCGCTGCCTCCTTTATTTATTGGAAAAGTTACGCCATCAACTTATCACTAAGCACTTAAAATTAATATGTGACTTGGGTAACATACAAAGTGATACGTCTTTAAAGGTGTAAACAACATTGAGCGACATGACGTTTTCGCAGAATTGGGTGCACCCTTGTATTATACAAGGGTGCACCCAATGTGCACCTGAAAAATAATGTTTTAGTTTTTCCTTAATTCATAGTATCTCCGTGTTGCTAATAATTAATAAATAAATATTTTTTCCGGTTAAATCTGGTTATTTTTGTTTGAACAAGATATCTCTACTTCATTTATGTCTCATTGAATAAATTACTTCACAGCGCGAACTACACAAATATTTTCTAATCGATGCTTACTTACAATTGGCTTTTATATTATCTACTACTAGGTAGTAAATGTTTATCTTTCAGTATTCTTCTGGTTGTGCTTCAGCTGGCAAATCCAATGTATCTACCTATTGCATATTCGCGTGATAAATTTATTCGTAACTATCTATTACATTCTGTTTTGTCGTCACATGAATATAAATGTAATATTTCTAAAGCAAAAACTTCGGTACGTGTACTGAGCTGCGATTATTATTGATTATGATATTTGATAACTAAGTTTGTTTCTTCCTAATCTACAGTTCATGTCAAATCAAATCAAAATATACTTTACTTAAATAGGCTCTTATATTCGTCACTTTCAAACAAATTTAAAATTACCACTAGTTTGCCATGAAAATTCCACCGAACAAAACAGGCAAGAAACTTAGTAGTCCTCCTTTCCGACAATCAGTTACATAGTTTATTAAATACAATAATTGAATTGTTTCTTGTACTGCATGGAAATCAACGAATATGAATTCCACTCTTTTTAACCATCTCTTTAATCTTTCAACTAGTAATATGTCTCCTTAAAGTATTATTTACCTGATTTAAATTTATTAACTAACAAAGCTAAAAGTATTTGAGGAGTTTTGTTATAGACGCTAACACCTTGCCCAAAGAAACATGAATTGATTTTACGGAGACGGAAACTTGGTGTTACAAGTTTTTCTTTACTTCTCAATGATTTTGACAAGTTTATTATTATTATTGATATTACGACGCTTAGTACGATATTAAGTGTAAATGTGCTTCACAAATCTTGAAAAGGTATAGTAGCTCTCCGTGTGGAACGTACTGTAGAATTATCCTGTGCTGAAATTTAATATATAGATACATTATATTTTAAGTACTAAGAAGGATATTCTTAAAACTATTTGCAAAATAAAAAAAAATGTGACTGTGTGTAGTGATTTCAACATTGATTTGTTTAAAAAACGATGTTAAGTTTGAGATTGGTTACCTTACTTAAATTATTTAATTTGACATATTAAATATTGTGTTCCAAGTCGGATAAAAAGCCAGACTTCTACCTGTATTAACAATGTATTTTGCCACTGTAAAATATATATATGTACCCTATCAATAGGCTATTTCACAATGCGAAAAATAAAGTTTCAATTATTGTCTGTAAATCAGTATATATTATGAGTTTATTTAATAAATACGATTAATAAAAAACGAAAGTTGAAAATAATAACTAATTTATTCAAAAATCCATAAATAAAAATGCATTTCTTTAAACGTTTGTCACGTGACACAAAACGCTCCTGATTGGTCGGCTTTATGATGACGTCATTTGCTTGTTAACCTCGTTTGCCTACTGTATGTGGATTATATGTGCCACAGATTACAACACAGGCAAGTGACGTCACTGACCCCATTACAGCGCCATATTGTATAAGTAGCGTATAGTATTTAAATATGGAATTTTTAATTTGATATTTTTCAGCACATATGTACTAGAATTAAAAAAAACAACTTTTACTGGGTTCCTTAACCTCTACTAAATAATATAAAATGAATTTTAAAAATCAGTCAAATAGCCTATTATAAAAAGTCTAACCTCTGACCAGTGCTGTCAAATATTTTCCGTGCAAGAAAAAATAATAACTTATTCCCGTAAAATTATAATTATATACCTATAACAGTTAAAAAAATTAATGTTTTTAAGGATATTGTTAGGTCTAAAATTAGAATTAACAATACAGGATTCAGATAAATTTTAATTTAATACTAAATGAATTTAAAAATATATTTAAAATTTAAAAATGATAGAGATGTAAAATTGACTTCACTTAATTTCAAATTCAATTTTAATTTCACTTGTAATACAAATAAAGATGTAAATAATCTAAAGTAGCATTAGGGCCAGATATAGGGCATCTGACGCTACGGAAGTTGAACTCTGTTCAGTTTGTTCTGTTTGTCTGTTTCATACCTAGATATTCTACCGCCTCAGAGGGATGAAGAATTCTGGATTTTATATTGCCATACCAAGGTTCCCACTGTTCTCAAGGTTTCCGCAACCTGAGATATAAGTACTATTCGGTCCTGATTGACTAGAAAATTGTTGTTTAGGTAGCCTGATGTGTGGAATCCGGAATATGTATAAACTGAGAAAAACCATTTTGGGACCAATAGGCTGTGTTATATATCTTACTTGTACATCTTTCTTCTTTTGTTTGGTAGCGGAGGTGACGCCAGAGTTGAATTTATACTAGCTGCATTCAGAGATATTGCCAAATTAAATAGGGTGGCAAAATTATAAGGATGAGATGAAAAAAACAAACTTGGCTTATCGAAAATGCTTTTCTTATCTTCAGAAATATAATTAATAAAATAAATAATATATTTTCTACTGTGAAGCATCAACTGACGTTGTTTTTTGGGAACGAGAGTGGGCCCTAGTGTGGGACGCTACATGCTTGACACGTTGGCCCCGTTACATATCAAAGAAACAATATTAAGAGCCAAATATTCGTGTCTTATTCCTAATGTTTATTCGATTCAACGGGGAAATGCTACTAGCATTCTTGCCACCAGTCCACGCGATCATGATTAATACAACAACTGTTTTTAATTCTTATTTGTATATGGTTAAGCACTTTATGTTAATAATTAATAAAATAATATAATTATTATTGATATTATTTTATTCTTACGTCTTCTATCCACTAGGCCACATAGACATTTTTGTTATTACTTTTTAAATGTATAAGCTAACGCTTGACTGTTATCACTGATAGAGAGTGTTGATACAGCCTAAGGTCTCCACCAAAAGCTGTAACATCGTGCTTGTCTAGAAGATGCCTATTCAATCTAGACTTGAAGAGACATATATTATTTACAACTTACACCAAACCTCTTTGGAAATGGTTTTGTTGATGGGTGGTTGAGGCAAAAAATACCTTGTCGACTTCTACTTATATTCAACTCAACCACAATACTCCAAAACAAATAAAACATACATGTAAATATATATCATTGATTAAAATTGTCTCGAAATATACATATTTTATTATTGAATGATTTTTCATTGTGTGTAGTTACTAAAGTCAAACAAAATAGTCTGTACGATAAAATTGCTATGACTACTATATATAAGAATTAAGATTCCAAGATAAATATTATATTATGTAATTAAAAAGGAAACTTATACCAGCCTTTATGTGTCTATTTCACTAGTCGTAGACTGTTACAATATTTTATAAAGAAAAGTACTATAATACTGCCCTTTCCACGACATAATTAACTAAGTATATAATTTGAATGTTAACTTTACCTCATTATATTTACAGTCTTGTAACCATATTGGTCAACAAATTTCCAAATCCAGTAATTTTCAAACTTACAATAATTATAAATATGATAATATACATATATATATAGATATAGATACATTTAAACTTATTTTTAAAATATTTATTTAAATTTACACTTAGTCAATAGTTTGAATTAAAAAAATAGCACACAAAACTGTTATAATTACGTATTCCATTTGATGTAAATTAGTAAGCTTTATAACGGCCACAGTAAAGTAAGCAAATAGCACTTTTTTATTTTATTCGCGTATAAATTATGTTGACATTATGTAGATTTAAAAGCATTTCACATACCAGCATGCAAAATAACGTAAGGTCAGGTGCAGCTTATCTTGCAAAATATTTTGATTTCAAGAACTAAACCTACGTAGTTAATATACCTTTACGCTAGGTACATTTAATACCTGTTGTTATGTCCGGCGTTGACAATTTAAAAATGCGAATTTATCAAGTACTTAAATAGCTTAAAATTCAAAGAGATTAATAAATGTTTTGATAATTATTTATTTATTTAGCAAGCGAGTAAATTTGTCCAGTTAATGGATCGACTGCGAGTGATGGCGGCAGTTCTGCAGCTATGTCGGCGAGTGCTTCCCATCTTGTCGCTCGACTACATTCTGACTGACTAGGACTTACTGATTCTTCAAAAATTTCTTCTTGTTCACTATACACCAATGAAAAAATATGCTTATATTTATTAAAACCGTTAGGAGCCAACAAGTATTCGATTGTTATAAATCTTACAGTTTTATGAATTTAGTTTGCTATTCTTTACTCACTTATTTTCTTTGAAGTCCTCGTTGATCTCACTGCTGTCGTGTGGCTCGATATTTTTTTCAGGAATTTTCACGACATTTTCTTCCCTACCGCTATCGTTTTCGGGAAGTGTTGATATATTTTCTGTACTTTTAAATATATTTTCCGATAAAACTTTATTCACAACTTCTTTCAAAGCTGGTAGTTCATTTGGAATCGTAAGTTCTGCATGAAATTGAGGATTCTCATGCTTTTCTACGATGTTCTTAATATGGTCAACTGAAAAAAAGTCTAATTAAATTAATTATAATTAGTTATAATTTAATTGTATCTCTATTATAAAATCAAAAGGAATTCAAATTATATTTTTTTGATGAAGTAGCCTTTATTTATTCTTTCTTACTCCTTAGCGCTCATTAAGGCATAATTTTCATCTGTTATCGTGTTCTAATCAAATATATCTAGTAATCCTTTTCAATACATGGAAAATCCAATTCATTCGCCATTATTTTCCGACTGCAAATCGTATTCACTCAGAATGTAAAGTTTAGAAAAGACGTGGCTAAACCAGTAGGGTACGTGTTCTCTTATTATTTTATCGATGATTTTAACATTATAGATGATTTTCGTTTCAAAGAATATATTATTGCTAATAACAATAGTTAATATTAAATGTTATATTAGTGGTTTTGACTTACCATCAAATCTTTCGAAAGGTATGCTTGTGTTATTGTATAACAGATAGCCATCTTATTCCTCGACAGAAGATGTAGGTTCTGACCTAATGTGCAGTTCACCTAAATAAACGACAAGTGCATATAGGTGATTAGGTGATAGAGAGAAGTTTACATAGCGAATTGTGCAAAATGATTTTTAAAATTAGAATAATAATAATTATTATTAACAATCTCTTCAAATACCTACCTATTAAAAAAGGTGCCCAACCACAAGAAACAATAAAGACACATTTATTTGAATAGGACAACATATGTCTTTTTTATTTGAGATCAATTATATTATATTTCGAAATCGATTAAAATTAAACAAATAACATCAAGTAACTAAGCGCTGAGTGCAAATTCACAAATTTTGTTTTCAGATTTCTTTTGGTTAAAACGATTCTGTGCCTTTAGTATTAAATACGAGGAGATCCAAAAGTCCGCAGAATGCAGGCTAAGATGAGGCTTGTTACTATCGTATTTGGAAACTCATTAAACTTTTACTAAATTTTAACCTTAAGCCGTCAAGGCTTTCGTTTACGAGCAATCTTTGACACGATTTTTAGGGTTCTGTACCACTTAAGGAAACAAGTACCTTATAAGATCACTTCCTTGTCTGTCTGTCAATACAATTTTCCTCGGGAACTCGAACAAATCGTAATAGAGTTTTTTTTAATATATACGTTGTTTGAAAAGACGTATGTAGTCCTATAGCTTGAGGGTCGTTTTTAAAAGCACGATTACGACGGTAATGGCGACGGTACACTTGCATATTTACATAGGTAAGTAGGTATTTAAATGTCACCATACGCCATCTTTCGCTTTTTAACCTGTTATAGGAATAAACGTTCTTATTCTATATTTAAATTAATAAATTCATGTGCATTAAAATGTTATTTCGAAGTAATTGAAATAAATAACATAAAGATACACTGACAAATATTGTGCAGACATTGAAGGCTTAGGAATGCGTAAAAGTGATTAATTTGTGTAACACTTTTAAACTATAATTAAGTTGCAACGGTAACATTCCATTCATAACAAAATAACAAATCAAACGCACAACTACGAAAAACGGGACTCCTTAATATGGTACATACCATTTTCCGCTTGTTGGGTGGCTGATGTATTTATGGAAGAATTATTTCTAGATAATTGTATATTTTCTTCTAAATTATCACACATAGGAAGCACAATTTTATTTTTTTCATTATCAACAACGTTACGCGTCAGTTCATCAATTTTTGTTTCAGGGGATGTTTCTAAAGTCTTATCTTTTTTCACATTATCTGAAACAATTTGTGTAATGTATAAAGAGGAAAACTCTATTTAACAATACGCTTTCAATTATTTATTTAGTATTTTTGTGGGCTTAGTATGTTTATCAATAAAATATTTCATGAGATCTGTAGGTATACCCAATAACATCAATTTTTAAAAAACAAAACTATGTCATCTAAACTTAAATCAGCTGTAAGAATGTATAGAATTTAAGAAATGGTTTTTAGAAAAATCATGTCCGTACGTAAATTTGGAGATATTAAGATTTAAAATTTAATTGAAGTATGGGTCAAGGGTGATAAGAGTCGAAATAGCTCAGTGTTTAAACCTTAACCGTAGATTACGGATTCAAATCCGGACAAGCACTTTGATTTGCTTAATTTTTATAAATAATTCAACTCTTGCTCGGCATTAAAGAAAACATTGCGAGAAAACCCTCCAAATCTTCTCCTCAAATGAAGAGGATACTTTAGCCCAGCAGCAGGATATTGATAGGTACCTTTTTTCAATAAATATTACTTTGAAAAGAAAGTTTATGCAACTTACGCTGGTAAAATAGGCATTCTTTAACAGTGAATTCAAATACAGTTTTGCTAACGGTCGCCTTCTATACCTGTCTTCAATTAACCACACAACTTTTTAGTAAAGATACTTTTAAGTTTGTAGATATTATATGACATTTACCGAAATTACATTAAAATATTTATTTGATAAAATTCGACACATAGCCTTATTTACTTAAAAAGGGCTGCATAACTTAGGAGGCGGCCAAACTTGACTTATTTGGTGAGTTTTTTTAGTAATCGCACCATATCGAAACCCAAAATTCAAGGTTTAAAAATTGAAAAATTTGTCAATAGCATCGCTTAAAATAAATTATTGAATTGAATTATACATCCTTAAATCTTTCGTGCTTCTAGGGAGCAGCAATATTCCATAAGCCTAGGACAAAATTGAACCCAACACCCAAGTTTAAAACGCTTGCCGCTTAAAACGAAAGCCGCGGTCAAAAACTTATAAGAATTTATATAATATATATGTGTATAAAGTAGTTGTTAGAAATTCAAGCTTTTTTGATGATTTATTTCATTTCTGTTTTAGTAGGTACCTTCGAAAAAAAATATATGATAAGAATCATGTTAACCTAAATAATACATAAATATGTGTAATAATTTAAAGAACATTTAAATATTGTTTATTCTAGTACCTATAGTTGAATAATATTGCAATACCCGTGCAGACCGTGCGGATGCTGGGTCGATCACAATTTAGTTTAGCTGTGATGGAAATTAAAAAATCCATAAATTTAAAAAAGTTATTACAAATTAGGATATGACAAAAATAAATTAAAAAGCTCTGATTCTACTTTTAGCATTGACCTCTAACTGCTAAGCAAACGTTCAACCCTGAGTCAGGTATTTACGAACACGATTTCGCACGACTAATGAAACAACAAAGAACGTTAAACACCTATTATGTCTGAATACTGAACAAAATAATTTTCTCTTGGCAATATAACTTAATTAGCCTTGCATTTGTCTTTATTTAATGAATTAATAAAACGCGATTATTTAGAGAGATTGAATTGGAAACTTTGTTATTTATACCTGTGCTATTCGCATGAATGTCTGCCATGTTTGGAGCGCTGCTGGTGCAGCCCATGATGAACAGCTATATACTAAATGTCAGCCATGCGTTAGTTAGGGACCTGTTGTAATACAACAATGACAGCCTTTGACTATTCGGCTACAAGAACTAAACTCGACTGCGCACCTACAAGATTGTATCGTTCGCAGCTACGAGTATTATGGGAGGAGGTTGCCCACTCAGTTGACCTCGCACCCCCTTCGCGTTTTTCAAATTAAACGAGTGTAAAGCATTCTTCCACTTTGACGCAATTATTGTACTTATACCTTGAACGTTTTTATTTTTAACAACACATTTTTATGTAGTTACGTGTTCTTTTTACTAATAAAATACTAGTCGTGAAAATAAAGACTAAGTGATAGCAGTCTATTAATATACAATATAGAGGGCAAAGTCCTCATCATAATAAGACTGAACCTTGCGTGATTGAGATCGTACCTACATTTGGTAACCGAAGAAAATGTAAGATTATTTTACATACGCCCAAAGTCTGCTATGATTTTATTGATAACGTACCAAACATGATTTTTATTTATGTTTGTAATTGATCGATTAATATTTCAGCGGAATTACAAGATGTTTACAGAAAAATGGTTATAGGAATTAAATTTGTATTATTATTGTATTATGTGTATTTAGGTGTTTTCACTTTAGGGGTTTGTCGTCAGGTTTTAAGCATTATAAAGTAGCCTATCTCCTTCCTTGGAGTTCAAGTTTGCTCCATACTAAAGTTCATCAAATTCGGTTCAGTAGTTTGACCTCTAAACACCAAAAGACAAACAGACAGAGTTACTGTCACAATTACAATATAAGTATAGATAAACATTAAATTAAAGGAAATGTACTGATCTAAAATAACATACTTCAATTAACTATTACCTATTGTTTACTACTATTATAAAAATCGGCATCACTTTGCTGTTATATTTTGCCTTTCTAAGCTATTTTAATTCTTATCGTACTGGAAGAAAAAAGAACAATATTGCATTGCATTTTTATTTAAATCAATGGAGTAAATATATTTTTCAAAGTAATAATTACGTAATAACTTTTCAATGCGTGTAAGACGATACTTACTATATTAATATTGTACTATAGATATTAATTATTTGCATAATAAAATAGTTTTAGTCCTCCTCCAAAAAAAAAAAAGAAAGAAAAATGAGTCGGACTAATCTGAAATGCATTATTTGCGACATTATTATTTAGGTATTTATTACAATATTTTGTTAGGAAGGTCAATCGTGAGCGAATTTACTTTCATTAATGAAATGGGTGTGTATGAGAATTTAATTAGAAGAAAGGGAAATTCCTTTTTTCCAATTAAATTACAAACTACAAACTTACTTACAAAATCTAATTTACGTATATAAATTAACATCTTTAAGAAAAAAATTGTTACGCTTAGGAAAATACTTTGATTAAACATAATTATTCTATAAATAGTATAAAACACGGTCGCTTTTTGCCTGTATCTCCGCTAACGCATTCTAAACCACTCGATTGGGCATTCGAATGATTAATTTAGACGATATCACCATTTCCAAATTTCGTGCAATCAAAAATATCGTTCACTGCGAAATGGGCGGTCGGGTAAGTGACTGTAACAACAAAAGTTTGACCTCGGTGGTTTCAATTACACATTTGAATATTATTCATATTTTTCTTCTTTTGACATACTTTATATAGACTAATAATAATAATATAATTATAAAATATTACTTATTTATTATTATTCTACAGTATAAAACAAAGACGCTTTCTATTTCTGTGTAGGTATATCTCCGGTCTTTTAAGCCACTCGGTGAATTTTGACGGGGTTTCTAAATAGAAAGAGCGATAAACGAGGATGGTTTGTATATATAATATTTACAAAATACTGCACTGTGACGATGTTTTATCCAAAAAATCTATTATGGTACGCTAACATGACTAACTAACTAACTGGCTAAACCTTGTACCTATCCTATATCTACATCAAAACAACGTAGTAGAAAATTGTAGATCTCAAAGAAGCCTACAGAAAAGTCCGCGACAGCATTTCTCTAAAAATTGGTATTTAATATAGATTAAAAAAAAAAGTCTAACATCTGACATCTCACGTTAATTAAAAATAACATTACATCATCCTCTCGAATTTATAATATGAAATAATGCTTAATTATATAATTATTTTTTTCGCAAGTTGCAGTGGTTTCAGGTTTCAAACTTGACTGATACAAAAAAGTTTGGATTATTTAGATGTTTCTTTTTTGTTTCCATCACATTAAATAAATTTTTGAAAAGAACAGAATTGATCTCCATTAAATTATTATCATTACAACAGAATGCAAATTATCATGATTCCGGGAGTAAATAGTAAATAGTTGCTGAAATTGGGCGATTTTTTTTTAGAACTAGTAGCTTTCTTTGAGCCGTGCAATTGTTTCTTACACATTCGAATTTATACTTTAGAAGATAACATCGGTGAAATGAGTTTCGTAAACATTTACATTTTATTTCTTTATTTAGAGTTTGCACCCGTGCGAAGCAGGATCGATTCGCTAGTATAATTCAAAAATGAACATTATAAAGAAAATAAAACGAAATAATAAGTTTTTCTTATATTAATCAGACCTAAATTAAATTCAAGGGTACTAGGTACATATTATATAGAACACACGCCATTATAAAAAAAAATATCAATATTCAACTAGACGTTAGTCTTCATAGTAAACTGATATTACAAGAATATTGTAAATATTTTAAATTAACATGGTTATTTTTATTACTAACAGTATCTAAAACGGGATATTTACCATGTTTTTTTTTAAATATTGTTAGGTACAAGTTGAATTTTGTTTTATTTACTTGTATTTAATTAAAGTAAGACCGTTTTTGTAAATATTTAATATATACATAAGAAATGGAGAAAATATAATACGTACTTAATCTAAAATAACTTTAGATTTATTGAATGTACTTAAGTACCTAATAATTAAAATCAACGACGTTTTAAGAAATTAATATTTAAGTCAAGTATATTTGTTAGTAAAATAATCATACATAATACTCAAAACATTATGAAGTATAAATAAGCAATCATTTAAAATAAGTACCTAGTTAGTAATTGCTTGTATACTCTACACAATCTGAACCAAGATTGATGGTGTTGTCACTAACTGCGAAATTCCTGACATCACCTTTTGGTTATTGGGCTTTATCGGTTCCTACTCGGTGACTATTACCTACTGATTTACTGTCATGTGTTTGTATTTTATAGTTTAGCTTTAGAGGTAATAAAATGTTTTATAAAAATAAAATTACTCATACGATTTTTCGGCAATTAGAAAAAAAGATAACTAAATAATTTAATGATGGTATTATATAATAATACTTTGAAAAGACCTCTACCAGTTTTTACCGAACCCATGTTCTCTGCCTATTCATTCAAAAAAATTATACTTAAGTATACTAAATAAGTACAATTTTTATTTCACCTACGTGGCCTCTCTCTGGTCTGGTATTTTATCTCCGAAGGGACTTAGCATATAGTATTGCGATCTTTTTAGAGGTCACAGCTTGCACCGGAGCGCTTGTTTGGCTGCATAGTCGGGGCGGATACTAACTAACATATCCAAAAAGATGTATTATTATACAAATGCTATATTATTGACAAATAAAAATAATAAAACATTCGATTATGGTCAATGTCATTTGATCATTTATTTATTTGTATTTTGAGTATGATATTTTTTCCTAATATACTGGGATATTAAATGCGGGCACAGGGGCATGGACCTGCTTCAGCTATGACGAGGTCTCCACTCAGGGCAATGGCTTCAATTTCTACCGCTGCGCCGAGAGGCAGCCTAGCTACTTGGTACGTAGCACGCGCCGGAAAATCTTTTGGAAAATCTGGAATTATTTATTAACTATATGAGTAATATATAATGGTTTAATAACCTATAGGTATAGTCGTATCTAACGGCAAGGGTATTTTATATGTTAAAAAAGGAATACTGAATCATATACTATAAGATTATCCTGAACTTATTTTATGACTCTCGAAATCTGAGTATCATAGTTGAAACATTATAAGTACTACTAATTATTTACTTATACTCAAATGGCCTAACGATTTTTACTCAGATTAAACACATTGTGGATCTCGAAAAAATATATAAAACCAATTGAAATAACGTTGGATTTGCATGATGATTATAGGATTGTTCTCGATGTTGACCTTATCCGCAGATCGCGAAACGAATTAATAATCATTAATTAAACTCACCATAACTGCATCACTAACAAACCTCGGGTTAATGTCGACAATGGAATTATAGAAAAAGAATGTTCGACGGCAATTAAGCTCAAACGATTAAACACAAATGAGCGATTTGTTTTGATATATTAGACCTACTACGAACTTTTTTTGATAATTGAAAAATATATTTTTATTTTGAATGGAATACTATTCCATGTAACTAACAGTTTAATTTTACTCCTAAAATATTAATAACAATTTCCCCGAATTTCAAACGTCATTTTTTAAGGAATTCATAATTATTATAATTATCAACAACATCGAAACAAAGCATCAACCTTATAGATATATATATATATTATTTTATAAAAGTTCTTTATACTAACATTGCGCATAAATTTGATTAACGGTTTGGAAATCGTCCATGTTGCTCAGTAGAATGGTAGTTTTTAAAACCCCCGCGAGAGAGGAGCCGCCTGCTTCCAAAACGTGCTTTAAATTGTCCAATGCTTGTCGAGTTTGACCCTCCGCACCACCACATACTAGCTGAGCCTGTTGATCTAACCCCAGTACTCCCGAAACATAAAGAGTCTTATCTGCTAGAATTGCTTGGCTGTAAATAATAAATAATAGGCATTCAAGTACATATTCAATATGTTTTTATTAAAATGTGCAAATCATACAATACAATACAAACATGCTTTTAGAAACAATTAATAACTAAATAAAACATAACAAAAACAGCCTCAGGGCGAAAAGGACGTTTTTTTAAAGAAAACCTATAGCGATGAGGCTGTACAGATCGATATTGACATCTTTCATAATAATAAAACTAATTTTATTAAACATTCCAAAGATCTCATAGTTCGATCTCATACCTAATAAGTAATAAATTTAAGTTTTGTTTTTTCTTTTTTATTTTATAAATATTCTAATTTGCTTTTATATTCCTCAGTACGGTATTTTTTCTTTGTTATCTTAATTTCAATTATTATTTAGTTTTTTAAATTTAATTTTATATTTTATATAGGTTAGTTTGGCTTATATAGTTTCCTATCAAAAATATTTTTGAAGGTCAATGTTGTTTACACCTTTAAAGACGTATCATTTTGTATGTTACCCAACAGATATTAATTTTAAGTGCTTAGTGATATGTTGATGGTGTAACTTTTCCAATAAATAAATAAATAAATAAATAAATAAACTTTGGGAACAAAGACGTTACGTCCCTTGTGCCTGTAGTTACACTGGCTCACTCACCCTTCAAACCGGAAAACAACAATACTGAGTACTGCTGTTTGGCGGTCTGATCTGATGAGTGTCGGTCGGTCCCAACTTCGCTGTTTATTGGATAAGCCTTGCCATCATAAAGCCACAATAGTTCAAATAAATGCACAAAATCTAGATCAAGATATAACCATATATACATAGATCAACATGCACCTTATGTTCATGTTAAAATATAAACGAGGATGATTATTCACTTGTAGGGCTTTGTCTAAGTCCGTCCGGGAATCAGGTCAAGATACCATTTATCATTTATTCTACCGGTAAGCAGCAATACTTAGTATTTATATATTTCGGTTTGAAAGGTGAGTGTGCACGTGTAACAACAGGTACGGTGCTAGAGATGGTTATGATGGGTATGATATTTCTTACAATGCTAATGTCTACGGGTTGTGGTGACCACTTACCATCCGATGACGCTTTTGACATAGTCTGCTTATCTAATAAAATAAAAATATAAAAAAGATTGTAATAATATCGGTCCTGCTGGCAGCGGCCGTCAAACTGCCAAAGAGCGGACAGATTTTTGGTGCAAATCGATGATTATATTTGTTTTCAAAGATGCGGAAGTGTAAACACTGCCAACTTTGTGTATGTCTGTATGTAAAAATTGTCTATGTCAATTGTAATACTAATTAGTATTATACTAACAAATTATCACTTTATCGCAATCGAATCAAAATGTTATCATTGTTGTTCAGCCGTTTTCTTATAAATCGGGATTGTATAATAAATAGAATAGGCCCATAGTTGTGATTAGGCAGACTTTTCTTGTTGTGAGGTGTAGGAATTGTTTAAGTTGGATCGGAATAGAATCGGTAACGTATCATAACCGCTATATGTTAGGAGAATTTCCCCCTAACGAGGCAAATGCAAATGATATACACATACATATTTATTGAGAAATAATTATAAAGCAAACACAAGCAACATTTTTAAACGCGAGTTATTTTATTGCAATTCATCGTTTTTACCCTAATTGATAATTTTTAGATGATAATAATAACAACATTTATTAATTATATTATTAAGTCAAATTAAAGTAACAATTGCAATTCTATTATTTCCATATCATACATCACGTTTTAAGTATAGAACTTTAGTCACGTTTTAACGATAAATAAGCAAAAATTTAAGATTGATTAAAATCCAAGCGAATTCATATGATGTACAAGTACATACCTATAAGGTCCCACAGGTTTGTAAATATGCGGCGACGTGACAATAGTTTTTGTTACCTTTCCATCAGTATTTGTTTTAGACATTTTTATATTAAATTGAACGTTTGCTTGAGTGTTCACCGCTGCTTCTGAGTTAGTAATAAAATATATCAAGTAACGTGAGGTCAAAAGTTCACTATGATTTGTTTTCACTTGATAAGAGACTAATCAAATAAATGAAAAAATATTATACATATGTAAATATAATAATTTATCGGTGACAAAACTTTAGCTTTGGATGATTAATATACTTGTCATTCTTTATATTAATATATCAAAGAGGTAAGTTTTGTTTGATTAAATGTTGTTTTTTTTTTGTTTGGAATTTACGCACAATCCTTTTTATATTTAATATCGTAACAGATACGGAACTTTAACATCATTATAGGATATAGTTTCGGGATATACAAAAGTTGTTGTGAGGTATAAGTTTATTTTATTTGTCACGCCCTATTAAGCCTCAGCGAAGTGAACATTAGACATTGTCTTTAACACTTTACAATATGTTTTAGAGATATAACAAATATTTCAATAAACGGATGATACAAAGGATTATGCGGTAAAATCTATAATTATCCAAGCCATAGTTGAATCAAGTTATTTCATGTTATTATTTTCTGCAAATAATATATTTGTCCAATTTAACAGTTTTAAAAGATTTCCTAGAGTAAAGTTCAGTAGAGTTAACATAGACTTGTCTATGAGTATTCTTGGAGCCAAGCTACACATTCAGTTTCCTGCAGCGCTGTGCCTTTCTCGGTGTTGTATATAATACTATGTAAGGTGGGTGGACCACGGAAGGCCACCTTAACGAGTAAACACTTTTTATTCGTTAATTAACTGGATAAATGAAGTAATCAAATTTTTAAGTAATACTTTGTTTTATTGTGTACCATATAAATCACTTTTTTTTAAGCTAGCTTTAATCACTTTTTATTAAAATTAAGTTTTATTAAGCTCTTCCAAATGGCTTTGCAAGGAACACGGCTCCAAAACAAGGCCAATATTATACATCAGTCGTTTGACTTAAAAATATAATTGTAACAATTGATATATCTGCTTTTACTAAAATTACACAATAAGCTCTTTCATTTAAGCAAAACATTAAATGCTCAATATGTTTTTATCATCTTTAAAAAACTCAACGAACATTTGTTGAACAACATCCTATACTAAGAATATATTAATGGGAATTATTTAAAAATAGTAGTAATGAGTATTATATTGACATCAAATAACTTGCTAACGCGTTTTATAATAAAATTCAAAACTTTTTTTTTTACCTAAAACGGCCTTCTTCTGGGTCCGTTCTTTGTAAGGCCAAAATGTTCCTAAGAAGGCCAAACTAACAATTATTATCAATTACTTTTTTTAAGAAGTGAAATTCTTCAAAATGGTGTTTTACAATGGGCTTATTAATTTTTTGAGCTCTAGCTGGATTCATTAACTGGGGTTTTCTTTTTGAAATAGATGGGTTTCGAGCCAAAAACATACTGGACCATTTGTGTCCGGCCATTCTTGTGCATACATATTGAAAGTGTTCTTGATTTTAAATCTCTTACAAAATAAAAAGGCTTGTTTCCTGATAAATTTAGGCGTAAGCGGTACACCCAATTTTTCAAAACGTTTGATTCGCCGTGATAAATCCTCTTCTAATTGTTTTGTCAAAATAATTTTGAAAAAGACATAACAAATTTAATAAACCTTACAAATAAAAATATTATAAATATAAAACATTGTTTTAACTGTAACGATACGTATTTATAAATAAAAAGTAACTGTTCATATGTTATATGGTTTGTAGAAGTTCCTTGTAAGGCCCATGTACCCTAGCAAGACCAACCGTCAAATTTTTTATTGGCCTTATAAGGAACCAACGACTTTCCTAAGAATACTACCAATATTTTAACTTATATCGAGGCAAAACTATTTTATTTTTCTGAAATACCATAAACATATCCTTATACGATAATTTACAGTAACAAATATGAGATAATAATAAGTTATTAAACTTAAAACCTTTGTTTTTCTGTGCGCGCGATTAACAATTGTAACGTCGACGACAAAGTCTACGAAGTATGAGATCGCACAGCCACAATAGTAGCTTCAGTGGCATCAGTAGCATCTGTGGCCTTGATTTTGATGCATCTTAGTGTATAGCAGAAGGAATATGTCTTTACATGTCAATAACTACGAATTTTCAATAGTTGGCCTTCAAAGGAGCGTGGCCTTCCATGGTCCACCCACTTTACATGGGTTTGTAGACTTTGTATTTGTAAATTCAAATTTAGACCAGCTCACAAATGATGCAGGGGCTGTAGAAAACTGACAAATATAGGATCCCATTGACGGTATCTATGTAAAACCAAAGAAAAACTGGAATGCGCCCTTGATTCAGAACGTAGTTTGATAATACCTTTTAATAATACCTTAATCAACCAAAGAGTCTGGTCACTGCAAGCGATGGCCATTCGAAATTGATGTTTAAAAATCGTGGGAAACTTAGTGAATTCACGGTTTTTAATCGGAAACCGTAGTTAATAGTTTCAGGTCGGAGACAGCATATTTTTGAGATAGTATGCGGACGTAGTCGGAGAGAAAAGTATCGATGCAGATGCATTCGGAAGGAACGCTGCTCAAATAATTACCAACACACGTAAAACTTTTGTTAATGTTGTGGGTCTTTTCTCGGTCTTTATTAGGAATATAACTAATAGTAAAAATGAATAGGTAAAATTGTCTATTTTCAATATAAAGCTTCACTGACTCTTCTTTCTCCGCTCGGCTGATACGATGACGAATGCACTGTCTCGGATGACTCGGTATTAATATTTCGACAAATTATTTCGGTTAATATTAACCTTTAAAAAAAAAAATGTACTGCATACTTGACCTTACATCCTTTAATCATTAATTATAAAAAAATCGGAATAATATTACTTTATTTGACCTGTACGAACAGCCTGCTACTATAAAAAATATGGAATATTGACGTATAATTTATGAAGAAAAAGAAAATAAAACACAGTTGTTGATGCTTTATCAAATATGTGTGCTCATTGTAATTGTTATGTATTGTAAGAATGATGCATTGGGTTCGCATGAAAAACTTACCGTATTCTGTGAATGATATAAAATCTCTTATACAGTCTTGCTAAATATGTGCAGAAATTAAACCTCGGTTTATGAAATCTAAAGGTCAATTAATAAAAGCAACAGCACCTTTTGAGCGATTAAACATCGACTTTAAAGGAACTTTACCATCGAATACTCCAACTAAGTATTTATTAACAATAATCGACGAATACAGTAGATTTCCTTTTGTATATGCCTGTAAGGAAATAACAACTGCAACTGTTATAAGATGTTTAAAAGATTTATTTTACACTTTTGGAACACCGCTTTATATTCATAGTGATAGAGGATCTGCTTTTATTTCTAAAGAGTTTACAGAATTTCTAAGTTCCTTGGGAATTGCATGTAGCAGAACAACGCCTTATAATCCACGTGGAAATGGTCAAGTCGAGCGTCAAAATGGCACTTTGTGGAAAACATTACAACTTGCTCTTCGTACAAGAGAAATGCCAATTGAAAGCTGGGAGCAATTTCTGCCAATGTCCTTACATGCAATACGTTCACTTCTTTGTATACCAATTAATACAACTCCACACGGAGAATTCTCCCTCATGGAGAATCGTTACCCACTTGTTTAATTCCTGGACCTGTGCTAATGAAAAAATATAAACGCAATAAAAACGATCCATATGTTGAAGAAGTTGAACTATTACAAAGTAACCCCTATTACTCTTTTGTGAAGCATAAAAATGGGCGAGAATCAACAGTTTCAAATCGGAACTTAGCTCCACTCCCCACTCCAATTATCTATGTTCATAGATCAAGATTTAAAAGAACAATTAAATAATTCGACTACAAATTCGAATACAAAAAGACAGCAAAAACAAGAAGATATCGTAGATAATTTTTATGACTCAGAAGACCGAGATATAAATGCGGAGCATATTGATGTTCAGGACATATAATTTGCGACGTAGGAGATCCGAAAGGACAAGACGAACTCCATTTTATTTAAAAGATTATAGCTGCGTGTTAGAAAATGTTAGAGGGGGTTGAATGACGTATAATTTATGAAGAAATTATAGTATTCAATTATCTTGTCAAATGTATTGTCATATTATATATATTGTCACTTTATTATGTACAATTCTTAAAGTTAATTAAAGCCAAGTTCTCTTATGGTTTTGTCATTTATGTATCAAATATTTTTATTTGTTATTTCAATCTGAGATCTTTTTGATCTCAAATCTTATCTTGAAAATATGAATTGAAGAAGGTAATGTGTAAATATATATTATATATCAGTTGACAACTGATCTTAACATTTAATTTAATTTGTATCTGCGGTTTTTTTTCTAAGAAACTCATTCATGTAAAAGAAAGTTATTTGTTAATTAAATGCTGCTAGTTCTTTGTACGGTGTATTTATATAAGTTGTATGTATCACTCTCGAAATAGGTAAGGTATTTCTTTATTGGTTAAGTTAAGAATTAAAGTAAAACAATACAGTAATGTAAGATAATGTTATAACAATGTTCCCGGTTCTAGCGTATCCAAAAGAGAGCTTAAATTTCCCGCCAATGTTTTCTTTTTTTTTTAATGTTGCCCGCTTCAAAAATCGTAGCGACAACATTCATTAATTGCCACCATCATGGTGGCACCATTACATGTGGTAATGATTTATATAGTACCTATTTCATTATTTTTTAAATTATAGGTAGGCGGACGAGCAACTGGCCACCTGATCGTAAATGGTAATATTCACCATTCCTTACATCGCCAATGTGCCACTAACCTTGGGAACTAAGATGTTATGCTCTTGTGTCTGTAGTCACTGGGTCACTCGCCCTTCAAAACAATACACAACAATACTTATTATAGTACTCTTTGACAGTGCAGTGGTACCTACCCACCAAAAAAATATTTTATTTGTTTTGTTTACCATTGGGGCTTGATGTAAAAAAATTATGTAAATAATAAATATATATATATATATATATATTTATGTTTTAATGTAAAACTAAGACTCCTTATAGTACTGTTTAATTACTCGATTAAAATTCGATATATATATATATTGTGTGTTATTATGTCTATATGGCTGGATATTATCTCTGTAAAATATTTTTTTTGGGTCTTTTATGTGGGTATTACTTTAGTTTAACTATGCTCTACTGTTCCAGTTT
This sequence comes from Vanessa tameamea, assembly GCF_037043105.1. Lineage (NCBI taxonomy): Eukaryota > Metazoa > Arthropoda > Insecta > Lepidoptera > Nymphalidae > Vanessa > Vanessa tameamea. The sequence goes on from NC_087324.1 coordinate 6,780,585, forward strand.
TAAATAATAGTTTTATGCGAAATATTGAATGAATCTACACACAATATCTATTTAAATGCATTTATAATTATATTTTATTCATTTACTATTTACTAGTTTATTATTTATGTATAATGATCAATAGACTGTATAGCGTAATACTTTTTCTAATAAAAATATTGAAAAAAAATTGGATTCGTCTCTACTCTCCTCTCTTCTGCCAAATGCCAATCTTCTGTGATTAAGTGTCAACTTGCAAAGTAAATGTCATTTTTTCGTTGAATATTATTTATAATATTTTATTATTCATATTAAGAATTAAGAAGAATTAAGAATTATATAAATTATTTTTTACATAATTACTCATAAAATATGACAGAAACATAAAAACCTAATCTTTAGGTTATGCTTTACTTTATAATCTATAACCAAACATATTACAAAATAGAAACATTTTTTTTTTCAGGAAACATGCAGAGAATTATTTCACTAGCTAAAACGGTAATAACTACTCATATTCCAAGAAGTTTTAATACATTGACTACTAATTCAAGCATATTACAAAATGTAACAAAAGAAAAACTACTACAAACAAATCTGCCACTAATAAATCAAGTTTGCGGTTTTAAAGTAAAAGGACTTGTAAGACGTCGTTGTAAATCCTGCTACTTTGTATCTAGACAAGAGAGACTTTATATTATTTGTCCAGCGCATCCCAGGCATAAACAGATGGCAAGGAAACCAAAACCTCTAAATACTTATATATTAACTCATGCTAGCCAAAGTAAAGTAAGGCCATGGTAATAAAGTAAAATATACAATATAATATAGATTAAAATAGGTTCTAAACATATATATGGAGAAGTGCTTAAGAAATAAATAATTATAAAAATGTACTTGACTTTTAATCCATATCTTAACAAAAAATAAATAATCTTTTTTTTTAAAAAGTTTCACTTGAGGAATTTTTAGTCACTTTGTTAATTTTAATCTTTTGCAGTAGTAATATTGTTAACTAAAAATCCACGCATATACTTTCACTATTTAGTCTTATTATTCAAGAAATATAGAATCATATTATTAAATTATGTCAATGTAATAGTTGTATCAGAAAGGAAGAATAATAGTTTTGAGACTTGGAAACATAGAAACATTTTTCATTATCTCGATTCTAAAATGAAAAATTAAGTTTTTTATTAACATATACCAAACATTTGTCAATTTACATATTTGCATTAAGTTTATGTATTTTTTTGCAGCTGTATTTGCATTAGTCTTGATTTTATGAAAGGAAGGTATTAGGTATAATTCACATTTGAAAACAAGACATTGTTTTACATCATCAATATTAATCAAATAACAATAATTCTTTAACAGTTTATTTATAGCTAAATATTTATATTTTACATTTTAACATAAACTATACTGATCTATGCACTAGCACTTAAATTATGCAAGTGTAAAACACATAGCAAGTATTTAAAAAAAAACATTTTTATATATAAATACAGAAGTATTCTGGTAGCTCGTAATATTTCACATTATTCATCTAAAAAAAAAACTGTTATGTTTATTATTTAAATAAACAGATATTTAAGGAAATCCATCTATAAAAATATATTTTATTGCTATTTGTTTTTAGCCTTTGTAGTTACACATCATGTATAAATAACATAAAGTTTTACATACTCAGAAATATTTTTTTCTAACAACAAATATTCAGATCAATCAGTAAGCGAATATTGAGTTACTAATAAATAAAACAATTTGTATTTGTTTTCTAGGACATTGATACTGTATATGCGAACAGATTCAGTCTCAAATAAATTTAATAATTTATAATAACATATATAAAATATGATAGATACTCGTGGTAATTCACTTTCATTCCTCTTTTATACTAGTCATGTATCTGCTGAGTTTAATGTCTCTTCATGATCTGTACTTAATGAATCATCAGGATGTAAATCAATCTGTCTGAAAAAGATTAATTATCAATAGAAAGATTAAAAATGTTAATGTAAGGTATTTTAATTAAGTATATTCTTACCTTAGACTGTCAATAAGATCATCAACTGATAAGGATGAAGTAAGTGTATTAGTACTGGCATTAACAGCAACTAAATTGGGACTATTGACTTGAATAGTTTCTTCATTATCATTAGGCACCGTATTTTCATCTGAATCTGTATTTACTTCTGTATGACTTGTTTCAACATTTTTTATCCCTGCAATACCTAAAGCAAATATTTTTAAATATATATAATTTAATAAAATTATTATAATATATTTATATTGTGAAGTAACTTTTGAGTTTTTCCTGGATTTTACTCAGTAAAATCTATGATTTAAACTAGAGGTAGCTTCAAATTATATTCACAAGATAGTATTTTGAAAGGTCATTGCAAATATAAATATAAAAAAGGTTGTTTCACACCTTTGGAAGGTAAGGTTGGTATATCTCTTTTTACTTTGCGGCGTTTAGTAGGGTCACTGCGACGTATTTGTATCATGTTATGAAAATCTACACAATATATAGTGCCTGCTAGCAGAAGTAAGCATTCAGTCTCTCCTGAACTATATGTATTTTCTAAATCCATATTACTTCTCTCGTCATATTTCCACCATCCTAAAATAGCATAAATAAAAATATTTATTACAATTATTATATTACAATTATAATACTACAATAACAAACATAAGTTATTTTATAAGGATATTTTTTTTTAAATATCCCATTTATGCAACTTTACAAACAAATTTTGAATGTTTGGTAAATAAACAAAGAATTGCACTGAATAGTCTGAAAACTACTTACACTGCAAAATTGTGTTGACAGATTCAAAGGAATGGACAAAATGTATACTATTAAAAAAAAGAAGATATACCATTTCGCCCTTCATAGTACCACTGATATTTTTCAGTATCCCCTTCAGAAGTTATTTCATCATGAGCCAATTTTTCTATCAAATCTGGATGCTCAAAATAATCATGTGGTATTTCCATACGACACATAGCACATTTTTTGCTCTGTATTGCAATGCCCTATAAATGAGACATTTTGAGGTACAAAATTATTTATGAAAATAATTTAATGAAGTGTAAATGTTTAGATATTACTCACTTTAACACAGAGAAAACAGAAGATGTGCCCACAGGGTAATCGTGTTGGGTGATGATATTTTTGTAAGCAAATAGCGCAATCTCTTTCTGTAAAATATATATATATATAAACATTACAGATAAATATGACACACAATTCATTTTTAATAAAAACGATTGTTACCTTGGCTATCTTTATCCATTTTCGAAAGTACTTACACTTCTTTAATTTTATCAAACCTAGAACTTGAAATTCAGTTCTTCTTAAAGTAATTAGCAACTTATAACATTTCTCTGTACTATGAACTTAAGTCGTAAATTTGCAATTACTACAAATGACTAAATATTTATTGTTCCATTGGATTAGGCAGGTCAATTTTAAAGCTTTTAGTGAATTTAGTTTATGTAAACGTTTATAAACATTATTATTTGTTATTATGTTAAACGTATACAACACAATTTCTTATTTTCTGAGTTCTGCTTCTGGTTCTGACTGAATTGACTGACAGTTGAGACGTAAAGAATAGAGTGCACAGATTCAAAATCAAAATATTCGTAAATCGGAAACTTGAAACCCACAAGAACAAAATAAACATACATAGTACACGTAAAACTCACAATGAAAAAAATATATATTTCATACAGATTTGATGTAATTATGCAATTTATTGTTGTTTACTGGTTGTTGTTTTCTATGATAATTTCCATACTTAATAATAATTTAATAAACATAAAACTAAATTGTTGATGAGAACATTCCTATTGCTGCCACAGTTAGTCTCGTAAAACTTGGCGTCGATATTTCGAACCCCGTCGTAAAGATAAATTGGTGTCAAAAAAGCTTCATTTGCTCAGCAAGACAAGATGATACTTCATGTCGGCCCATCGCCTAAAACTGTACAAGGCCCAATTTCTGCATCACAATACTGGGATACTGCTCTCACCTCTGGGTGGGCGCACCCCAGAACTAGCTTTTTCCATTTGTATATCTTCAAGGCAGAGCGGGTCTAATTATCGACGATCAAGCCTTTTCTAACCTGCTTGATCCTTTGGCTTTGCTTAGTGATGTTGGATCACTCTGTATCGTCTAACACATTTCACACACGGAATTTTCCGAAGAATGGATTCATCCCGGCTGCTGAATTTCACCTTCGGACATCTTCGAAAATCCACAACAGTCATTTTAAGGCATTTTCTGCCTCGCACAACCACCTTGTGGAACCAGCTTTCACCGGCGGTCTTTCCAAACCGATACCACTTCAAAACCTAGAAGAGCGTACACATTTCTTAAAGTCCAGCAACGCACCTACAAGCTCCCCAATATTGCTGATGTTCATGGGCGATGGTAATCACAGTCCATCACGTGAGACTGCTGCCCGTTTGCCACCTATATCATTAAATAAGAAAATATTAGGGTATTTTTCCCAAAAAGATTACCAAATGTCATACCAATTCTCATTAAACCAATATAGTAGTTAAAATAAATACAATAAATGTAGATATACATACGTAATACACCCACGCGTGTATTATACAGCATGACTGTTTGAATACTATCGATATTTAAGGACGTGATATTTGACGATCATATATGACAAAAAAATACATATAACATAAATATTAATAAACTTCTCAGTAAAGTTAACCATAAGCTATGTAATTAATTACGTGTGGACACTTTAGTTGCGCTGTCGACACAAAACAGGTATGTGGGTACATTTAGTTATCGCGCGGTAGTTTACCTACGTCCAAACGCCGACAGAGGTTAATAGGGAGACAGGTTACCTTTGATAAAAAAGCATGATCCAATCCCCCTTCATACTTTTATCCTCGCTTAGGACAGGCAAAAATACCAAGATATTTCACTCGTTTAAGCAACAAATTTGTTGACTAGGTATGATGTGAATAAAAAAATAATATGAACTGTTTACTTATCATGGTATTTCCGGCGTATTTAAAAATAGAATCATACTTATTTACAACGATTGATCATTAAACTACCTATTTATCTACACAAGGTAGGTACTCAGCGATTTGGTCAACATCTGCCGGTACATATTGGTAGCACCCGGCAAGCTATCATTCGCACGCGAATAAGCACAAAACCATGTCCGAGTACTCTGCATTTGTGTATTGATAAGACATACGTAATCAAATACCTATTAATTGCAGGTAGCAAGCGACACAATACAACACCACGCCGCACGCGCCGCTGGCAATGTGTCCACACTTCATTTATTTAAATGAACATTTTTGGAAATTATTCTCATTAAATATTGATAGTAATTCACCAGTCATCCTGTATATGTACCTAATTTTCACCTTGAAATATAACAACGAATAACAAGGATGATCACTAACCATTAGGTGGCCCATTCGCCTGCCCCCTTCCTATTTTATTAAATAAAGTTCTTATTATCTTTATATCTAGCCATTAGACCAACGAGGCAATCACAGATTCTCAAAGTGAAGTTAAAATTAAATACCCAAAAGCGAGATGGAATAGCGCATTGAAGTCTCTTCGGTGAGCATCAAGGGCATTGCGCTTGCAACCGTAACGCTTCTACGGTTGGACTACTTATGCGGGCCTACAAGCTAGAGGGGTTCCCGGGATAAATTCTCTATAGTACTCCCGAAGCGCTTGAGAGAGAAGGTGCGCATAGCGTCGATGTCATCTTCCCGGTCTTCTTCTGCGGAGCGGATAGCCTCCAATGTCACCAGGCAAGAAGAAGAACATTATTACACAAAATGAAATCACTTTATAACTTAGGCTTCGATGAAATTATTTAATAATCGCAATAGATGTAACTCATCAATTGCCCTGCCTCAAGACGTCGAATCTATTGCAACCAAACTATTCTTACGGAGAATATCAGTCTGTAAGGATTATAGTCATTCGACTCCAAAGCGATCCCTATTTGCCCGGACGAACATTATTAATTGCACCATTCCACACCCCTATACGAAGCACCGCCAGCCGGCATAAGGGTACACCGAGAATGTCTTTCAGCTCCCCTTAGTTTCCTAGTACGTTGGTTTCACTATTGTAGTCTCACAATCATGATCCTCTAAATCATTGCAATCACGTCAAAGTTTTATTATTCGTTTGAAAATGTCATCAGCCGAGTACTAACTCGTTGGGACAGAACATGCTTCGTCCGTGTCTAGTGACGGAAAAAGTCCGTCAGAGGCCTGGGGCGGAATTTGGGGACCCCCAAGACAAGAGGCCCGGGGCGAGCCACCCCTGTTAGTCCGCCACTGCCCGTGTCAACGGGCGCGCTGTCTCGTCAGAGCCTGCTTCGACTCGAGTCGAGCCTGCAGCTCTACCGCATTAGATTTGCTTCGCGCAGCCAATTTGGTTTTGCTTAGGCTCGCTTGGTCGTTCGTTTTCGTGATAGTCTTAATCGCAGCACAACTTTTCTAACAATTTGTTCCCAGCTTGTGATCCGCTGTCGTACGTCAGTTACCGCGCGTGACAGCCTATATCCAAGAAACCAATTTTACTTGAATAATAATATGATTGTTCACAAAATATACTATCTATTCTCAAATGTTTGGTTTCACTTACGTGAATTGTCAAGGAATGCTCAAAGGCGGCGACGTGACGAGTCCAAAACACGATTCTATTAATAATTATAATTGATAGTTAAATTGCAAAATACTGAAAATAAGCAAAGCTATATATGGCTTTCTTCTCAGCACATAAATACATATACATGTAAATATATCCGTACTTGCGAAGATAATAAACAGTACACATTACATACAATGCATAATATCTATAAATGTACATTAGTGTGAATAAGTTATATAACACAGTATTTTAAAAATAACTTGTTATAAATCTTCTTTAGTTATTATTGAAATTGAAAAAAAAAAGGAAGCAAAATATAAGAACATAAGAAATAGTCTAGTTGTTTAATAAACCTGATACAAGGAATTTCTTTCCTCACATTGTATTCATTTTCAATTATATATTATGAGTGCATTTTTATACTAACTTAAAATTATATAAATTAAAAAAGTGCAGCATTTAAATTAAACCCCATTTAAATTTAATGAACATTTAATTCCCATTTTAAAAATGAATTACACAAAGTAAACTGGAATGGAGTGCCAAAAAAAGATTTTATTTGTTACATTTGTTTAGACTTATCTAGTTGAATTAAGTAGAAAACTGCACATGTTACTTGTCTCTTACTTTGATAAGATCATTAAGATCTAAAGCTACACATATTTCCTTAGAGTCTGTACGTGGATTCCGGTCCAAAATTTCTGTAATAGGGTAGTAATTGTCACGGTTATCAACATTCCATCCTGAATACTGCAAATGAAAAATTAATAAACATTAGTACACTATTTCTCTTATGTATACTAAAATAAATCTTTTTAAAAGAAACCAACCACACATGTGCATTTGTGTAGAATTTTTCCATTTGATTCCATTGGAATGAATTTTTGTAATAAAGCTTTTCCATCTATTTTCCATAGATTCAATTCATCCAATTTTGAAATTACTGTGTCACCATCCCATTTCACATCAGATTTTAACAACACAAAGTTACCAGACTGAAAAATAAATTAGTTAATTATGAATATAACAAATATAATAGATGAATAACTTTAATAAAATTTTACATTTGGTTTTTATTGAATTATATACAATGTATCACTTTTGTTTAGTTTTGCCTGTTTTTAGTCAAACAGTAGCAAATATTACTGAATCGGATCCTGCTTCTTGCTATAGTCAATATCAGTTACTACAACATTTAATTATTATGGGCAAAATTCTTACATGAAAATGCTTTGGTATATCTTTAGATTGACTTGAATCAGACTTGTTTCCATCTGAGCCATTTTTTTCATCATCTGAACCTTCTTCTTCATCTAGTTCACCTTCCTCATCTTCTTCTTCATCTTCTTCTCCCTCTCCTTCACTTTCCTCTGATGAAGAGTTTTTACGTTTATTTTTAGAATTGTTTAAAGATGTTCTTGATTTACGTTTCCGACCACCACGAGCAGGTTGTTCATTCTATAACAAATTGTAAGAACACTTTTAAAATTTGTTGTACAATTACAGTGTATATAGAATTGTGTAAATAATAAATGATACTTTCAATTTGAGTTTTGTACTAAAATAAAATATTTTTAATAATTTTTATGTATTAATGACTAGTATACTTATTTACCTACTTTATTAACCTTTTAATACTTCTTATCATAATTAGTGAAATAAAAAGTAATACAAAAAGCATACTTCTTATAATTCAAAAGCACTAGCAAAATATAATATCCTCAAATTAAAACATGTAGTAATACAGTGACTGCAGCATCACCTTCATTCATGTTTACCATTCGGTTGACTCTAAGATTTTATACTACATACATTTCAACTAAATATAAGCCTGTCCTTTGAGGACAATTACCTATAATTATCATTTCAGTCTGAAGCACAGAATAATATGTTAATTAATTATGTTGCTTTTAATGATTATATATTTGATGTTATAACCCAATTAAAAAACAATCTATTCATTTGCACATTATACGTCTATAAGAATAGAAATATTGAAAGATATACTAAAATAAATAAAATTACATAAAAATTTTGATCAATAGTTAAAGTGTATAGCATAAGGCATTTTCTAAATACCTATAGTATTTAGAAAATGCCTGAAAATTAAAAAATATGATTGAAATTAAAATATGATTAGAAGCAGATATATGATGCGAGCGTATGTTAGATAGCGCTGCAACCTAACCTAACGTTTTGTATGTTAAAAAAATATTTCCTAAACCACGCGCCATTAAGTTTTGACACACATATGCATAAAATCTATTTGTAACTAAGTGTTATATTATGTTAGGTTTCATAATAATATTCAAATCGTTTTAAACATACCGAATCGGCATCCGGCGTCCAATCCTCTCCCGAATCTTGAAATTCTTCTGGTTCAGCCCCAGGCTCAGAGGCGTCAGATTCATCATCCGCTTTCTTAAGCGACTTTCTTTTACGCATTTTGTATTAAACTATATAGTTACAAGTGCAGACGACAACAATATAAAATGCGAAAACGCGAAACCCACAATAATAAACGAATGAATCGCTTCTACTTGTATCCATGAGCAAAGCAAGAAGCCAATTAAATGTTGCCAGTTGCTAGTTTCTAGTTAATAATATTGAAGTAAACAAATATGTAAAATGTACAAATAAATTTACATCATTTGTGCAAAATACAGACTTATTATGTTTCTCCTAAATAAATTGAATTAATAAAAATTAATTCAATTTAAAAATAGCAATTAAATAATTGAATATTTACCTACTTATTAAAAATGTTAACTTTCAAATATAATTTCTGTAAAACGAAAAAGAAAACAAAAATCTGCTCACACAATTTATACACATAGTCTATACTAATATTATAAATGCGAAAATAAGTCTATTACCGGTTCACGCTGAATCCGAACCAATTTAGATGATATTTGGTATGAAGATAGTTTGAGTCAAAGGAATATATGGTGTACCTATAGCACATAAACTTTGTGCTATAGGTACATATAATACGTGAATAATACGTGTGTTATATATATATATAATAAACTTTTCCTATAATTAAGAAAAATTAAAAAACTTTTTTTTATAAATTCACTCTATTTTATTAATGGTTATATTATTATAAATGCCAATATTGGCTTCATCGATTTAATCACAATACACTCACTATTCACAATATTTACAATCACTATTTATAATCACTATTCTCTTCGACAAATGATTTGATTCCGAGTGAACTCGAGAATACGATTTTTATCCAAGCGGCTGCCAAATTGGGGACTTAACCCCAAATTTAGGGAGAACCAAAAAATTTTTAGGAGAATTTAAGGGGTTTTAGGGGTACATTTATTTAGGGTGATATTTTAGGTAACACTAATAAAATAAAAGTATAAAAAGGAGAAAATTAAAATATGAAATAAAATAAAATTAAGAAAAACTAAATTTAAGGAAAAAACGTTAAGAAATAAACATAGTTATCATGTCATTTTTATTATCATTATTATTGTATATATATATATATCAGTATAATATATCATGTTTTATTAGGTCATAAATTTGTTAATTGCAGCCACTTAAATACAACGCCATACTTTTTTATGCTATGTTTGAAATGTCTCTTATGTTTATCAAACAACAAAAACTTTAAGAGTTGCCTGAAAAATATTGAGGAGAATGCGAAGTTAGTCCTAGGTGGAATCTTCTACAGGAATTGGCATTGCTGTATCGAAGTCATCTTTGATCTCACACTAGAGTTGAACATAAGATGATGGTTATGATTTATTAATAATCAATTTTTGAAGTATTTTGTGGGAGTTTAACAAGCAGCGGTAACTGTAACTGTACTGAAAACATATTTAGAGAGACAGATGACCGTCTAGCTTATTTAAAGTACATTTTGATTAATGATCTTTAAGGTTAATTATGAAAGCCAAGGTGGGTTTCAAATTATCAATAATTACTTGATGTATGCATATTATGGTATTTTTATTACAAACTCGCTTGAAGAAGTATACTTAAATATTTTTTATATTTAATTATAAATAATAAGTTAAAAATCTAGTTTATTCTTTCTGTAAGTTATAGAATCTGTATTTCTATATAATCTGTTGTTATTTGTCACATCAGCTGATTGCGTCATTGCATTTAAAACAATAACGCAAAAACAAAAAACAAGTCGTAATATCTAATCTAAATTGGTAACTATCGTTTTGCAAATTACAGTGAGCATATTACGTTAAAATGAAATTCCAATATAAAGAAGAACATTCTTTTGAGAAGAGAAAGACCGAGGGCGAAAAAATACGCAGAAAATATCCAGACCGCGTTCCAGTTATTGTGGAGAAAGCCCCTAAAGCTCGACTGGGAGATCTCGACAAAAAAAAGTATTTGGTGCCATCCGATTTAACCGTGGGCCAATTTTACTTTTTGATCAGAAAACGGATCCATCTACGTCCCGAAGATGCATTGTTTTTTTTTGTTAACAACGTAATACCTCCCACTTCTGCAACAATGGGCTCGCTGTATCAAGAACATCACGATGAAGACTTTTTCCTTTACATTGCATTTTCCGATGAAAATGTTTACGGCTAATTTTTTCTTTTAATTAAAATTCACTTTAACATCCATATGCAAAATTTTCAATCCATATGGTTGTCTTAATTATAAGGCTTAGCAATATTGATGTATTATGTTTTTAAAAGGTGATAATTGATTTAATTTGCGATTTGATCTTTCAACTTTGTAAATGCAATGTTATTATAGTTTTAGCAAAATACACTTATATGGGCGAAAGTATTCTATTATTCCAATTTCTTTGTTTGGTTAAGAGTGTAACATTTATGTAATAAACAATAAATCTATTTAAAATACATATCTTATATTTATTATTATTCCTACTCCAATTATTTTAAGTAGTACTTGTTTTTGATAGTAAATACAAAGAAATAAGTATTTCATTCATAAGATCAATAATTCAACAAAATATTTTAAATTATTTTGAAAGAATCTTTTATTTATTACTATTTATATAATATCTTAGTTGGATCAATATATAAAACGAATTGTTTCATTTTTATTTCTACAAAACTATCAGTTAAGTTTTTAGGGAAAACCTGTTGCTGATAAATGAGGTATCATTATGTACAGGTAAATAAAAATAAAACTTCGATACCGAGTGTGACCATGGAAACAACGGCTAGGTAAATAAGTACCTAACAATACGGTTAAGTATATTTACGGCTGATATTCTTTTGTGAAATATTTTGTTTTATAATACAAAATTCTTTTGTTTGAGTTATAGTATGATTAAACAATGAAATACTGTATTAAATTATAATTAACTAATTATTATCAGGCATTGACCAGGACTACATGTTTTTTATTATTATTACGCATGCGGCATTCCTACTCTACAATCGATTTTGTAGCTGAGATGTGCTAGATTCGGTTCCTGCATGTAATATTTGTAGCTATGAAACTTTCAGCATAGGGATTTTCAAGTCGCATCGTGTACATTAAAACTGAAAACTTGTTTAATTTACTTTCGATATTAATGAAAACAACGATCTTCCTGGTATATATATTTAATACTATATATTTAGCACATGTATTTATAATATTTGGGACACGTATAAGTAGCGCTAATTATTAATATGATTGTTTTAACGAATCAGACTAATATTAGCAATAATAATTATTTTATTACACTGCATTACAATGAACTTAAATAACTTTATAATATATTATATATCTTAATATGAATATGACAGTCGAAATAAAAAAAGAGTAATTTGAAAAACAAATAATAAAGCATAAAACTTTAACCTCACAAATCCTGGGAAATATCATAAAATAAGTGATTATAAATTTACAGATAGAAAATACACTTTTTTATATCATAAAAAGATGTTTTAACGAACTAATTTAAAGGTGACTGAATAATCTTGGTTATGTTTGCGTATCATTAATTAAGATTAGATAAGAAATGATTTTGTTTTCAATGTTTATTTGCGTATTAAATAAGGTTATTTAAATTGTTCATGTTTTTAAATGTGCTTTGCAATTATTTGTATAGTGCAAATTCTTACATGACTGTTCATTGGTCGACTATGACTCCAGTTGTTAATTTACAATTATAAATATATTATACGACGCAAAAATGAAGGACCTTACTCTAATAAATAAAATACATTTGTTGATTTGTTTACTTTATTCATTAAATCTATATTAATGACAATTATATAATAATAATAATTAAAATATGGAATTGTTGACTTAATGACTAAGTAGACACTTACTCAACACAACACTGAAAGTATTTTAGTTTTAAACCAGTCTTCCACAATTCTTCGTTTAACTAAGTAATTGTATTCGAAAAAGATTTTAATTTAGGACCGATTTTTCAACTTTAAGTGTTCTTTAATAGAAGAATAAAATTGTTAAGATTACAATCGAATTCTTTACATAAAGTGGCAATTAAAAAATCGACCCTTAAGACATCAAAATGGCATGTATAAAGATTACTACACACCAGTCCCTTATCAATAATTGGAAAGTTATATTAATCATTGCGAAAATGACATTATTTGGCCTGATTTAAAAATGTTGACATTAATATGATAGTATGAAAAAAGTCGTAATATTCTTAGCACATTTAACTAGACATAATATAATACTACCGAATACACCGTGTTGGCTTAGAATCTAGAGTAGTTGTGTGATCTTCGTGGCGGCCGCCCTCGTGATCGCATGCCGCGGCCTCGCGTCCCGCTTTCACTGTCTGATGAATATTAATTAACATGAATTCTTTATACATATAAAATACATTAGCTTTGGCAATGAATTTATTGGGTATTTATATAAAAAGAAATTTGGTGGGTTTAATAATTATCATATCTGTAAAATGTAGTAGCACTGTATACATGAATTATGGTAGTGTCTGTTTTACAAATTTCATATAAAATGCCATGATTATTAGATCTATTGTTTTTAGCGCGATGCATTCACAACAAACAGACAATATATTTCTCGATGGTTTAATGACTGATATAATTGTTTATTGCGATATTTGTGGACATACAGGAGTTTCATTATATACGAATAATACTTGTGTTACAAAAATATGACATAAACATACTTAAGGATTAAATGCATCTGATACTAGTGTATTTATCATATTGCTTAAATTAAGATAATGTGTGATATTGCCCTAATTATATAAGAGTAATAATTAAGAGCTTCTACGCAATCCAGCGAAACGGAAATCACTAATATCTTGTTTGGATTTATTCCAATGGATCATACAGGTGTGACTCTTAAAATTACAGGTATTCAGTGTTGCAGACGGTTCTCAGGTATGTAACTTTTAAGTAGAATTCCTTAGACAAGCCTTAATAGTTAACTTTATTTCTCGAATCTACAATAATTAATGAATCGCCATCTCTTCCGGTATTTATTTATTTAGTTACCTAATGCCTTAAGAAAACTTACCCTTAAGACACATTTCTCTCACATCGAAGATTCTTTCTCCTCTGAAGTCCGATATAAAGTAAACATATATATTTATATAGTAAGTATAAACAAAGTAAGGTGTATGCTGAAATTTTACTGTATTTAGTCTGCTATGGTTTCAAAATATTTTCAAACCACATCTGACTCATCTCATGTTCCGAGGCTTGGTGATTGGGTTTTTAGTTTACGATAATATTGAATGTCATCGATAGTACCGGCGGCGCGCATCCAGCGCTGGTGCGGCGAGTGCGGCGTGTGCGGCGCGACGGGCGCGGGCGCGGGTGCGGGCGCGGCGCGACGCGGCGCTGCGCTTGCCTCCGCCTCGCGACCTTCTTCTGCCACCTGAGAGTCACAATTATTATTATTTATAACCTATTTTCTAAAATTCTTGATTAAACAGAACCGATAAATGTTATATAAGGTATGTATGACTAAAGGAGATGACAGAAAGAGAAAAATCAGTTGTTAACTAAACACTTGCTAAATAATGTTTATGAGTAAATCTTTGTTACAATAGCTAATTATATAACATGTACAGTTGAAAGTCAACAAGTATTAGCTCCATGCTATTTTATCATTTATATTATCTTGTGTTGAATAATATGCCTTATTTACTTTTTTTTTAACAAATGATTTAAATTATGAATCAGCAAAGTTAAAAATATCTAATTTTATAATAGAAACGAATACCGAAACGGATTTATTGACTTTGAGGCGTTGGAAATTTGGCATTATAAGTTTATCCTTACTTCTCGTGTTCATGCAATAATTATCACTGACTCTGTCGACGTGACTATAGTGTTCTATTTTAACAGGCTTAATTCAATGTAATAGTGTGATTCATTAAATATATATCACAATAAAAAAAATCTAATAACAGTATTACAATAGTTTTACTTATTTGACACCTCTTCAACCTTCAGTGTTAAGCACTTATCTGAATGACTCTAACCATTAGCAATGAGTATGGGTGACATAATATTGTTTCGATTAGATTTTTTTTAGCAAAAATTCTTTAAAATCAAACGAGTAAATGGTACATAATCGAAAGTGGTAAAAGTGTTGTATGTATAAATAATTATCAGGTAAAGTTATTTCTGATTTCTTCCTGATTTATTTCGTTTACGGCAGCCACTCCTAAAGAAGAATTGCGATCCGACGTAATGGCAAAACCGACACGAACCGAACAACTTATTACGATCATTGAAAAGATAAAGCTAGGCTCACCTGATGAGGCGACGATGGTTCGCTTCCCTGTGAACTGACGGCGGCGGCTTCTTCCTCTCCGCGGGATTCTTCCCATTCACGATTTTCACCGCCTTCACCTCCTGTGTAAAAAAATATATATACTTGATGAAAATCCGGCTTCGCTCGGGTAAAATAAATAAAACTAAACAAATACGGTTTATCATTTATTAATAATTTATTGTGGATAAGTTTCCATTGAATTTACGAAATTATTATTTGGAACACATTTACTGAACGCAATCGTAAATATCAAACATGGCCGTCCGTTGAACTACGTGTCATTGAATTTTATGGATTTAGTATCGAAATATCTCGATTATAGGAATTTTGTGGATATATGTTGTCGACTAAATAATCATTATTTTTAACTATTGAGGACAGGTTTCATTCGGGTCTATCGCAGACCTGTACGAAATTATTAATATAGATAGAAGTTTAGGGTACAGGTTTTTTTATTTGCATCTGGTTCCACCAAGCTGCTACAAGCACGCTTTTAAGAGACAGCTGTTCGATTGAGACAGCGCCGCTGTCCACCCACAGTGGTGGTATCATTTCTTCTTATTTATATAGAGCCAAAATATCTACTAATTAATATCAAAGATATTAGTAGTTAAATAGTTTTATTAAATATTTTGTTATCAGTTTTTAAGAGACATATTATATGGAAATAAGTAATCAAAATCGGTTTACAATCGGCGATGATATCGAGGAACATACAAACAGAAACAAATATGTATATCCAAATTGATAAATGAAAAATTGTATGCTGTGGTTTTAATTTGGTACAAGTTGGTTTGAAAAGTTATTAAGCGAGTAATTTGTTAAACAGCTATTTCTTTATTTCTATCATTATTGAATTGAGTCCTGAACAACATTTATAAGTAAAGTTGTAATGTTTTAATTTGGTATAGACAATACCAAATATGAAATGAGCCGTTCTTTGTGTAGTTTTCTTTGGGTAGTGATAAAAATTCATAATAGTTACATCACAATAAATCCTCAAAATATCAAGGAATATGAATTGCACTAAATCTGGGAAACCGGTCGGAACGGAAACTATCTATATTTAATCCATCCATTCAATTTCTCATAAATTATCACAAGATCCAGGATGTAACTTGTGTCGATTACTCAGTCGTATCGTCAGTCAGATCGTAAATATAGCTCGCCAGTATAGACGCGCGTATAAGAAGGAATCGGTACGAACGCGTGTGGTGCGCGTGTGGCGGCGGCAGCGCGGCGGCGAGGTCGGCGTGCGTGTCATGGTGCGACGCGGCGCCGCCCGCCTCCGCGAACGTGAAGCGCGCCCCCGTTGCACCCGCGCCCTCCGCGCCCGCGCCGCCCACCGGCGACACCACAGCTTCGCCGAACCTACCGCGAACGAACAAATATTTTAACATATACTTTTTTGTTAATCATCAACGAGAACTAATTATGTCTTACTCCACCTAATATTATATCTAAGAAATAATAAATTACATTCAATCAATAATGGTTTTTTTATTATAAATTTTTTAATCGGTTATAAAGGTTTTTTTTTTATCAGTTATATTTATAATCACAGTAAATAAATATTCATACCCGTCATTTCGTCTAGGGACGTATAGCGTTGGAGTGGAAGGAACTATACTGTCATCGCCATCGTCGCCACCGTTCCCACCTAACGATAAAGCTCCACTTGCTGTAAGGTAAAATTATGTTAAACAGAAATACTTAGAGGGTTGAATAAAACATGAGTGATATCTACGATCTTATCCGAGAATAAAAACATTTCCAATCCATGTCGCAATTGAATTAATAAACTTAATCAAAAATTTTATTACAATTATTTAAATAAGATTTAAACATGGATTCTAGGGATGGCTTGTGGTCCAGTTTTATTGATATAATCGTTTAAACTTTGGACAGTCAATATGAATAATTGACTTATGACAAGCATATTTAATTTGATCGATGATATAAGTTCATATGTTCTAATTGTTCCAACAGTTTTAATAAATAAGTAGTATAAAATATCAATAGTATCTTGCACTAAGAACATGAAACCAACGCTCGGTGCCGCTGCTGATGGCCTCCATCTGCTGGTGCGCGGGTGCGGGCTCGCTGTCGGGCTCAGCCGCGGCGCCAGAGCCGCTGTCGCCCAGCTCACCCTCCTCGCCCTCGTCGGCCACGCCGCCCGCCTCGGGGCTCTGAGCCGGCGAATCCTATGTCGCATAGAGGTACATTGAGGGTCCAGACAAATATTTATATGCCTAGGCTTAATTAATATTGTACCGCAGATCGTCGCTCACTAGTGCGGACGATACGTTATACTGACAAAAACTTAGCAAAAGCGGAATAATTCACGTGGTTTAAGAAGAATACCTGGCGAACGATATTTTCTCCATCGTCCCCTTCAACTTCTTCCTCCTCTTCACCACCTTCTACATCCTGTTCTTCCTCCATATCTTCTTCATCTTCCTCTCCCTCCTAAAAAATATACCCTTTAACTTTTGATTTCATATGTAAACCTTTTATATAATTCATATGTATGACTTTATATTGTAACCTTTTTTATAAAAGAGGAAATGCAGTAAATAATCTGTATGCAGATTTAATTCACATATCAATCAAGTCTTACAACCTAGCCGAAAAAGCTCAACATATACTTAAAAGTCTTTGTCTTGTCATTTGGATATATTTGTTTTACCCTATACATAGTGCCGGTGCATCGCTCGTCGTCCTCCTCAGAATCTACTACAATTACACCTTCATCGTCTTGATCACAGCGCGACGAAGTTGGCACCTGATATTCCACCTCTACCGAACGCTCGAAGCCCTGTCGAAGTTTTATTTAAATAAATAGTTGTTAATAACTGAAGCCGTTATTATATTATATTAACTAGCAAGCCTGCCCCGACTTCGTATGGGTAAAATAAAAATTTTATCCTGTGCCATTTTTTGATAAATGAGATGTTATTATATTAAACATTAAATCGATCTAAAATATAACAAAAATAATATGCAACATATTAAGCTAGCCTACGTCCGTCCTGAAACTATAACTTAAATTAACATGACAGTTGCATATAAATAGAATTAGTAGTTTTTTTATTAGGCCGAAATAAACAAACAAAACTTATTTCATGAGTAATATACAACAATAAACATTTAAAAATTGGAGCGGCTTCAAAATACAGTCGTATAATTTATACTTAATATATTTGCGAAATTCCCGGAATCTTTCGTCGATCGATTCAAATTTCTCTATAGGAAATAATTATGTTAATTTTAAGTCACGTTCTGTTTATTACCCATGGTTCGCAAATTGTGTCTAGCTAAACGGAGCAAAGCGACAAACGTTCACCTTGCAGCACATCTCTGTTGTAATGTTGTAATTTAACTTTAACAAAAAGTAGTATTGTTATTTTATACGCGTACAATACTTCATTTGTGATTAATATTAATTAATGCTATACGATAATAAATACGACTAAAATATTGTATTTATGATTTTATAAGACAAGGTAACTTTTATCCATTGGAGATTTTTGTAGGTAACGTGTTTCGAACACAACACTAATTTTGGAAGTGCGATCAAGATCAAATATATTTTTATTTCACTAAAATGATTTTAAGTTAGTGAATAAATAGTCTAAATAAATGTAAAAAAACACAATGATCACAAGGCACAAGTGAATGATATTTCTGCGAAGTTTTGACCCTGAATAAGAAAAGATTAGCAACGGGTATTTATGGGTATATACCAACCCACTATGGGCACCTATGAATTAAGTATACTGAGAATTCCAGTGACAGTAAGACTGTTTATTATTTCGACCCGGGAATCCGAGATTCAAGAACATTGAACCTTGATCTGCTAAATATGTATGTATGCACCTGTACCCTCGTTCGCTTCGCAGTCACGGGTCGCTGTTGCAGACGGCGTTTCGGCGGGCGGGCGTCGGGCGGCGCGTGCGACGTGCTGACTCCCGGGAGCGCGTGCGACGTGCTCACACCGGGCGCCGCGTGCGACGTGCTCACGCCGGGTGTCGTGTGCGTGGTGGTCACGCCGGGGGTCGTTTGTGACGTGCTCACGCCGGGCGCTGCGTGCGACGTACTGACTAAGGGCGCAGCGTGCGACGTGCTCACACCCGAAGCTTGACCGCTTACCGTCGATGCGGAGGTCGGGCTCGCACTTACGGCTCCTTATTTCAAAATATGACAAATATTAAATATGATTTAGCATTATTATGAAACGGAGTACTTAATTTTTTTATGAAGACCTTCTGGCAAATATCTATTTTAATACGAACGACCGACAACTTAGAAATTTCATCAGACTAACGATGAAATAAATACGCACCAGTGAGTTGCTGTGTAAGTGCCGGTTGTGGCGCAGCGCTGGTGACACCGGGAGCTGCAGAACTGGCGGATGGAGTAACTACGGAGCCTGAGCTGGCACCAGTCGGTTGCTCTATACGGGGCATTACTAGGGCCACCGCCTATTTGACATTTTAGTATATTAGTTAAATTTAATTGAATTTAAATATATTAATCACGAAGCAACACTTTAAATGTATACATTCCCATAATACTGCTATTTTTATTGTTATAATGATATTATTGAAAGCAGCTAATGTGCTTTATTTATTATTATTATTTTTATAGTAAGAACCTGTTGTGGTGCTTGGGAATGTGAAGAAGACTGTGCTGTACTATCACTAGACCCCGAACTGCCCATTCCGACTTCACTTGTATCCATATCCTGTAAAAGGTAAAAAATCATAATTTCATTTTATTTTTTTAAATGCTGTATTTCTATACATTAATTTGATTTGATGCTCTTAAATGACTGTTTGGCTGTTGGTTTGTGCCATATTACAGTTATCTCATACAACATGCCTATGTAAGGGAAATTAAAAAAAAAGCTAAATTGTTTTGGTCTGTAATTAATAATGCAATACAATTAATGTCTTTGTTTTTAGCCATTGTAATGATAAATGATTGAGAGGATATTGACATTAAGAGTTTAAAGATTTTTTTATGGTAATTTAAATCCAAAACAAGGTTATTTTATCATTTCATATCACTTTAAATCCCAACTAACTAAAAATAGCCACAAAAAAGCTATTACAATTTATATATTCAGACTGATAAAAACAACGATTGTTGGTACTTATTATGTAATTATTATTATTTTTTATGATATCCGTAGGCGGACGAGCAAGTGGGCCACCAAATGGTAAGTGGTCACCACCGCCCATATACAATGGCGTTGTAAGAAATATTAACCATTCCTTACATCACCAATGCGCTACCAAGCTTGGGAACTAATCAAAAAATCTGATGAGTGGGTGGTACCTACCCAGACGGGCTTGCACAGCCCTACCACCAAGTAGATTAGAAGTAGTATTAAAAAATATTATCTATCAAAAACCATACCACAACATACTATGCCATAAAATAATAACAATAGCAATTAGAAATGTTTAATTTTATGGGCTTGGTGAATTATTGTGAGTTTTTAGTCACTTACAATTTAAAAATATCTTAAGCATTTACTTTACAAAATAACGCGAATTCTGAACGATCCATAAATTATTTCTTGAATAAATTAATCAATTTTACCTGAGTAGACTCTGGCGGCGCGACAGAAGCAGGGGAAGCGGTAGACGCTATCGCAGATCTAGGAAGTGGTCGCGACGAGGATGCAGGCATGTACTCAGTACTATGTGCGTCGTGTGGGGCTGTAGGACCTACTTGTGCCATAGGTCGGATTGAAGCTAACGGCGTCTCTCCGCCGCGCCGACTTGCCGAAACACTTTGCTGTGCTACACCTTATAGGATCATAAGTTTTTATTAGATACTTAAGAAATTAATGGTTTAATATTTACTTAATATAAAAAATATAACAAAGACTTACCGGCCATTGGTTTAATATTTGCCGTTGGGGGATCCGTAGTAGTTTTCTCAGTTGTAGCTTGTTGCTTGGATGCTGATGCTTGATTAGCTAATTGTCTTTGAAGAATGTTAACTTTTTGCATAAGAGATTCAACTTCTCTATTTCTTTCTGCTTGGGCTTCTCCACGTTCCTTCTCTAAACGTGTTAGACGTCCTTCATATTGTGATTTTATAAGTTCTAACCTAGCATCTTGCTCGTCACGAGTACTCTGTTCAATAGTCCCAATTTTGTTACGTGATTCATCTAATTCACGGCTAAGCGTATTCTTCAATTCCGTTAATTGAACTATTTTACTTTTAGCTTGCTTTAAAACTTGCTTTGCCTTTTCTTCTTTATCCATATTAGCAGTTTTTAGTGTTTCAAGTTCTTGTTTCAGTTTTTCATTGTTTGCTTTTTCTAATGCTAGCTGAGCTTGAAGTTCATTGAGCTGATCTTCAATTTTTTTATTACCTTCAACTAATAATGCACTAGCTGCAGCAGCTTCACCTTCATTCTTTTTCTTCTCTTCTTCAACTGTTTTTACTAGTTCCTCATACTGAGCCTTATATTTTTTAGCAATCTTTCGGATCTGCATCTCTTTATTCTTGATATCATTAAGAGAAACTTCTTTACTAGAAAGATCTTCGGTTAACTTAGTATTGATATCGGTAGCAGAACTGTATTCCGATTTAACTTTTGTTAATTCTTCTGTCAGCCGTGACATATCATCTTTGAGAACTTGTAGTTCCTCTTGCAACTTTTTGTTTTCTTCCATCAAGATATTTTGTTGTCGGGAAAGAAGACTATATTGTTCTTCCAGCTTAGATTTTTCTATTTTAAGAGCACCCAATTCTTCGTTAACTTTTTTAAGATTTTCTTTTTCATTTGTTAACATTTTGGCAAGTGTTTCCCGTTCATTTTGTAGTCGTTTCCAATCTTCAGGACTAGTTTTATTGGCACGTTCAACTAATGCATTGACTCTTGTTCTCCATCTTGCACAATCAGCCTTTAATGAAGTATTTTCAGATTGTAATGTTTCATTTTTAGATGTTAAGTCTGACATTACGTCCTGTAATGGAGATAATTGATCTTCCAAAGATTTAATATTAGTTGTTAATTCTTCAACACGTTGAGTTAAAGTGTCACGTTCTTCACGCAAAATTTTATTGCTGTCTAGCAACGCATTTAATGTCTCAATTTTTCTTAAAATATCAGATTGTTTATTAACCGTTACCATACTCACTTCAGACTTTTCTCTTTCGGAAGCTAAAGTTAATTTGCAATCATCCAATTGTTTTTCAGTAATTTCTAACTGGGACCTCAATCTCATAGTTTCAGCTTGTAGAATATCGAATTTGGCAATAGTGATATCTTTTTCCTTCCGTAAGAATTTAACTATTTGGAACAGTTGTTCTGAGGACTTACCGTCTTCCTCGTTGACAGATATATTCATATTTGAATCATTAGCAGATTCATTCATACTTTCAGAACGAGATCTAGAAGCATGAGACACGGATAATTGTGTTCCTAGTGCCTGAATTTGGTCATGCAATAAAGAGTTTTGACTATTTAAATCTTTAAAACGCTGAACCAGCTGCTCATTTTCGGCTGTAAGAATTTTTTCTCTTTCTATCCATGACAATCGTTCTGTTTCCATTTTTTCTATAGTACTATTTTTCATAGCTACAATTTCGTTTAATTGATTTTGTGCTTTGGATAACTCATCTTTTACTTGTGATAATGTTTGAATGTCTGTAGAATGTAATATCATTTCGTGAGTGTATTTTTCTTCTGCTTTTTGAACAGCTGCCGATAAATTAGTAATTTCAGATCGTGCAACGTCAAGTTCAGTTTTACAAGTATCAAAGCTATTTAATGCATTCTTTAATTCTTCTTGAGCAACTATTAATTCATTTTTCAAAGAAGTATTTGCATTGGTATATTCTCCATTCGCATGTAGTAACAGCTCTGCTTCTAATTCAGAACATTTATCTTCAAGTTGTTGAATTTTTTTACTATTTTCAGTTAGTTTCAATTCTGTTTCCAATTTGTATTTTTCATATTCCTCATTAAGAATTCTTAATTCCTTCTCGGCACTTTCAGAAATGTCACAATATTGCTTGATATGCTCTTTAGCAGAATTCAGTTGTTCAATAAGTGATTTTATCTCTATATCTTTGTTGACCAATTTATGCTCTAAATCTTTTACTTTTTTAACAACATCAAGCGATCCATCTGTGTTAGGGTCTAGAGCTATTTTGAGTCTTTTTGTCAATTCTTCGTTGCTCTTACTTTTTTCAGCATAATCTTCCCTCAATTGTTGAATTTCGTTTCTCATGGCATCTGCAGCATCTTTCTCTTCTTGCATGCGTGATTTAGCAGTTTCTGTTTGTAGTTCTAGATGAGATGCTAGTTCTCTAAACCTGTCTTGCTCCTCTTGCAATCGTCTACGAAGAGCAGCACATTCCCGAGTGGCTTCATCTAATCTTGTTTCTATTCTAGCACGATTTTCTACTTCAACACGTTCTAAGCTTGCTTTTATTAATTCTAAATTTTTTAATAGTAAAGATTGTCCTTGTCTCTCTCGGTTAAATATCTCTTTTTCCGTTTGTAATCTCAACTCAGCGTCTTTCAATAATTTATTTTCTAGCTTTAAGTTTTCAAGCTGAATTTCTGCAGCTGCTAGTTTTCCTTGTGAATTTAATACTTCATCTCTCAAATGTTGCAAAGAAACTTCATGTTTGGCAATTGTAGCATTGTAGGCTTTATTTTTGTCCTCTAGTGAGGAAATTTGTTTTTTGTAAGTTGATACATTTGTTTGTAATATTTTTAATCTTTCATTATTATATTCTGATGTTGAAGCGCATTTACTATTGGCAGCTGTCAGTTTAGCAATTTCTTGTCTCATATTGTCAATTTGTTCAAATAACATTCTCTCAGTAGTAAGTTTCTCTTCTTTATAAGTCTTGTGTTCTTCCTTTAATAATTCAAGTTGCTTTTCAGTTTCTCTATACTTCGCTTCAAAAGATGAAATATCGGCATTCGGCGGTTTTTGGTTATTGTCTGGTGTTGTATCCATGGCGTATGATTCACCCTTTTCAATATCAGAAGTGTCATAGAGAGACGACGTTTCGAGGCGTTTACCTTTCATATGGTCGTGATACAGTTTTTTAAACATATCACGTTGTCGGATGAGCCCATTTACCATTTTTGTTTGTCTTTCCTGTGCCTCCGTTAATTCTGTAACCCTTTGCTTTAAGGTTTCAATTTTATTTTCCATTTCACCACTTTCAAATTCTTCTTTATGTCTTTCAAGCTCCTCTTGTTTATCTGTTAATTCACGAATCATTCTTAAAAGCTTCTGATTATTACTCTGCAGCTCTTGAATATCTCCAAATGTGACTAATGTTTTAGATATGACTCGGGAACAATTTAAATCAGACGAATTTCCAGGATTTGATGTATTGTGTGATAAATCATGATCTCCATTAAGAAGTTCTCCTCGGTTATGCTCTATCTCTTTTAGTAAGAAACAAACTTGCCGTCCTAAGTCAGCCAATTCACCTTTTAGTCTATTGTTTTCCCTAGTGAAATGGTTAGCTATTTTCGAACTTTCCTCATAATCTTCTCTCAATCTATTATTTTCAAACACCAAATTTTCCATTTGTTGTGATAAAGCAGTATTAGCTTCAACTGCTACTTCATAGTCTGCTTTCTGTTTATGTAACATAGGAACTTTATCTTCTAATTCTTGTACTATTTTATTGATAGTCGCATCAAGACGCCGATTCTGCTCTTTTTCTTCATTTAAGTCTTCGGTCACTTTTACTAACTGTGAATAAACTTGAGTTAAAGACATACCTGACTTTAACAGTTTACTTGCAATAGCTGCAGATGGTGCTATATCATTAAGAGCGGTTTCTAATTTTTGAGCTGATGCAGCCTTAAGTAGATCGTTAGCATTTTCTAATTCATGCTTTAATGAAGCAATTATTTCATTTTTTTTCTCTAAAATTTCTTCATGATCCATTTCACTCTGTTTATATTTTGTTTCTAACTCTCCGTATTTTTCCGTGGCTTCATTTAATAACTTTTGCAATTCAGCAATACCTTCGGTTAACTCAGTAGTTCTTGCTTCTGCATCATCATTCATAGTTTTAAACAAATCAGCCAGTTTGGTTTTGGCATCTAATTCTTTTTTGTAGTTTTCAGACATTTTATTTTCTATCTCTCGCTGTTCCATTAAACGTTGTGTCAGATTTTCAGCACGATTATTTAAATTCTTTCGAATTTCATTTAATTGTTCTATAGTCTCATTTGCTACATTTAATTCTTCAAGTTTTTCAGTAAGTTGCGTCTCTAAGCTTACCAATCTGCTAGTGTTATTTAATCGCATTGTTTGTAATTCGGAAGTAAGTCTATTGACCTCTTCACTTAATGAAGTTATTTGAGAATTAAGCAGTACCCGCTCTTGTTCTAACCGTTTTTCCCGGTATTGTAAGGTTAATTCTTTGTTTTGTATCTCATCATTTAATGCTAATGCTTCACATTTAGAATCGATAGCAGCGCGAAGTTGCTGTGATAATGATGTTTCAGTGGCAGTGAGCCTTTCAATCTCGGCATCACGTCTTTGTAATATTCTTGTCAAGTCATTTCGTTCATCAACAGCTGAATCTCTAGAACGTTTAAAGGTTAAAACTTCATTTTCTAGACGAGAAATTTTATCTTGGGCTTGTTTCAATTCATTATTAAGAGATCCAACTTGTTTTTCAAGCTGTTCAATTGTTTCTTCAGCTGCCAAAAGTTTTTTAGCAGCTTCTTCATACTGAGTTTTGTATTCACGAATAGTGGTACCGGCGACAGCAATTTTTTCATCTGCAAACAAATATTTCATTAATGTTTCGCGCTAAACTTGCCTTCGTGTTAAAAACTATTCAAATAAACAAATAGCAGAAATTGCATTTGTTATGTTAGCATATCAAGATTGCTTTAAAATAAGCGAAAGCTTGAAATAAATAAGAATGATAGATAGTACATTAATCTCCAAATTCTATTCAAAGTTTGATTAACTAATATTGCTTTAGTCTGAAAGGTCATCAGTCATTATCAGCCAATGATGGATTAGAAAACAACTTAATTTACAGTATTTAGTCAGATTAATAAATTTATCATTCAGAAACTGAATTCAAACTTGATTAGTGTATCACTGTTGAGCATCATAGTTAAGTTATATTTAGGCAGTATCCAGCTAGAATGCTGTATAAAGAGTACACTCATTGATTACTCGAGTACTTCATATTTATTTGTCACTTCAGCGTGAGTCTTACAAATTTGGAGTAATTATTGGTTTTCTCAGTAACAAAACTGTCACTCTAATAGTATCTGTATTATTCTATATTGGTGGGAAAAAAATAAACTGTACATCTGTATATATTTACATCATTTATAATATTTTAAATCACTAAGTGCTAATACCTATTAACCAATTATGAAATCACAAATTAAAAGAAGAAAAGCAATGCACTATGGATATCTAACATAAACAGATGGTAATAGTTGAAATAAATATATTTATCAAAGAAAAAAATACTTAGTAAAAGTTTAATTTCAATTAACTGTCAAGATTTTGGTAAGCCTTGGCAGTTAATTACAACTCATTATTGTCATACTGCATTAGATGCTACTGCAGTTTCATTCACTACATTAAACATTGAAATATCATGTTATAACCTAACTTTAACATTGTTTTAGATAAGATTTTTTTTAATATAAAAAAAAATATAACTTTATTTAAACAGCTGTATTTTTGGTTAAGATTTTTTTTTAAATTGTACAAGTGATTGAAATCCTTTAAATGAGTATGAATGGCAGACAATCATTAGTTCCAAGTAAAATTATTTAATATGCTATTTAAATATCAAGGACATATTTTATGTGTTTATAGAAGTTAAAAGTTAGTTGAATTGAAATGAATGGAGTGTGAAAAGCATAAATTTAGAATAACAACCACACATAATGAGCATTTCATGAAAAATATTTATTTACTATATTGTACACCACCAAAAAATAGTAGAGAATAAGCTTAGAACTAATTAATGTATAGTATTATTACACAAATCTCAAAATAAAAAATAATCAATTAATTGTAAAAATGACTAGTTTTGTTTGGTAATTAATATATTTTCTTATTACTTTATATAGACATAGTATGAGAAAGTTAAAATTTAAATAACCAAAATATCTTCAAGTTGGCTCTTATGAGTTCTTTTTAAATCATAATTTTTACAAGACTACTGTTATATGGATATCAATTATTTGAAGCTACCATACTTCAGAAGTTTAAGAACAAGAAACAATACCTAGTTACTCTTTTATATCAATGTAAAATATACATGTTATAATCATACATAGAATTACATTTATGAATCCTGCATGAAAAGCAATGAATACTGTCTCCAAACTTCTTTATTATTTATATAATATCACAAAATTTAATAACTATGGGAATGGTAATTGTGTCTACTTACTACTCGTTATTTTTACGAAAATTCGACTGTTGATTGTTACTACAAATTCTAATACATTACAGTCTTTGCAACATAGCTGTGTAGTAAGAGTGAAGCGTAAGGTAGTTTAAAAAAATATATAAATATTCAAGCGCAGTAATTAATTTATCTAAAATAAAGTTTTTTATATATAAAAATTGATATTTTTTAAATATTTTATTATATTTCAAACAACGGCATACACGTAGAAGTATAGCAACAGTAATGATATTTATTCCTACTATAAAATGAAAAACAGACTCGCATTATGCCCGAATACGATTTTGATGTATTTAACTTATAAATTTACAGCGTATCATAGAAAGGTATTTTATAATGCATTAATAGACCGGCACTTACCTATTTGTGATTTACTTGTTTCGCATAAAGCTTTGGAGGTCAAATATTCTTCAAACTTTTGGTCAATATATGCATTAATTTTATCTGCAATGGTGTTTGGTATATCTGCGATTTCATTTTCAGATAAAACATTGTTTAAGTGATTTGTTCCACCGGCTTCCACATTCACGGCTTCCATTTTTCTTGCAGAACATGAGTACAAAGCAGAAACTCAGAAAATTGTATTCATTGGTGTTGCCAGCTGCCAAGTTGCCAACGTTAATGAAGATAATTTAATTCGAAAAAGAAAAAAAAAGGATTTAACAAGGAATCTTTATGTTTTGGTTATGAACATTAACGTTTTGATATTAAAGAACGCATCCTTATTATTTACATAGGTAATAATTATGGTAAGACTTCGTTGTAGGGCTTGGTGGAAACCTGTCTGATTATATACAAATCTTCCATCAGATATTCTCAGAGAGAGATGAATTTTGTACTTTTTTTTAAATTTATTTAAAATTATTACCAATCACGACCACAATCTATACATTGTTGTTTTATTTTTATTTTCAGTTAGTTATTAACTGTGTTCTCTAATCATATTAAATTATTTATTATAAATCGGCCGAATAACTAATAATGACAGTTATTCGTACACAGTTCAAAGGAGTTCAATGCATTACTACGTGCTAACAAAATCATAACGCCCACGATTATACAGTTACGTTTATTAGTTATAGATAGGAAGATAAAGTTTCACAGACTAGAATTTTACGAAGAAAATAAAACAGAATTCTAGCCTAGAAAGATATAAAAAAAACCTACATATGATTATAAAATTTCTAAAAGTTGTAAGAAAATTCAGTAGATACAATAAGTTATTGATTTTTAACGTATTAAGAGTAACGTTTATGAAATGTAAATTATGTACATAAAAAGTTTGTTACGCAATTTAAAATCTAGGTTTGGTTAGAAATTTAATAACAAAGTCATATAATAATTTTTATGAGACTATTGATGATTTAGATAAAATGAGAAGTAAAATTAAACGCACAAAACCTTCGGGGCATCGTTCTAAATATTATATGTTTCATAAATGTTCTGATAAAATGTGCTTAATATGTGTATGAATATGGTTTAAGTTGGCATATTACAAATATACACATAAAAATAGAAATATTTTTCAATAATTATATATTTTTTTAAATTTAGTTTATGGGTAACACATATGCAATTGTTATTGCTTTGTATACTGTATATGTATAGTGTATGTATACCCTATAGATCCAACACATTATATTCTCTTTGCTTATTATATTAATTGTAAAATTTATGATCTTATCTGTATTCTGCTCAAATAATAAATATATTATCCATTTCCTAATTTCCAAATGAAACAGAAATGGACTCAATTGAGGAAGTACAATGTTTACAACAGTGTGAAAACTATATACAAAACCATAATATACAATTACTGTTAAAAGAATGCATCGTTCAACTTTGCTTGCATAAGCCTGAGAATCCTATAGTCTTTTTAAGGCAATATTTTCAAAAGTTAGAAAGAGTAAGTGTAGTTTTAATATAAACAATAAACGTTTCAAGTAGCAATTGTTATTAAAGTACTTATATATAACATTAAATAATTATTTTGATTCAATCGTTAGTGTTATGGACCCAAAGATTTGATCATTTGATACTTGAAGTGACAGCGAACTCAAAATAGAAACACGCAAGATTCTCGAGATGTGATCTATTTAGACTATAAATATTATCTTAAACCTATATTTAATAACTGCGTAACTTTTACTGTTTTCGTAGGAAAATTTCGCGTGCCTAACCTATCGTGATAATTCTGTTTACATTATTATAATATTCATATTGGTTTCGATAGAAGTATTAAATTTTTGTATTCTTTGAATGAGTTAAAGGAGATTTTAAAAATGGTAAGATAATATAAAGCATAGTTTACTTATACAGTAGCCTTAAAACGAAAGGATATATGTATTAATAAATGAAATAGTTACTGTTTATGTCATATCTTCTATTATATTAACTGCTGCATTTTATATAATTGCTTATTGACAAGCTAATCAATAAATATATGATCAAATACTATATTTACAACTAAGTTATTTATTTGAATGTTACATTACTTTGATTTGCTTTTGACCATGGTGTCTTCTGGCCTATGTGCACCCCTGGCATATCAATTATATTCTTAAACATATTTTGTATAAGAAAATCTATAAGACTAATGTAAAACACAAAAAAATATGAAGGTCACCCCCCAGATAAGAATAGAACAGAAAGAATTCTGTTTTTACACTTTAGTTTTATGTTTTCATATAGTTTATTACTGATAAATGTGGAAAATTACTATAAAAATATTTGTTAATAATAGTATTAATAGTAAAATACTACTAGTAGTAGCTATTAATAGTAAAATACTACCTACTTACTAAAAGAGTATTTGTTACATAAATAAAATTAACAATTAAGTAAAAAAAGAACTGTAGCCTTGTTTTATATCTATATTCATTCACAAAAAAATTATTACATAGTATGTATATGAACTTTAATTGTAGGAAGATTAGATTAATATTTTAATGCTATATATCATAATTCATAGAAATAGAGTTGTATGTTTATTTTGTAATAAATATGTAGAATATTTTCCCATTACACTACAATTCCTAATGGTCATAATTTGATTACCATATTAATATAATATCTATATTATTTGATTTTACAAATTTAAAAATGAATTACTATACATTTATGTTTAATTATTATGCCTTTCAACTCAATTTTAAAATATTTATTCTTAAACTGCTTTTTTATAGGAAGTGTCTTGAAAATTTAAATATTTGGCATTGAAATAAATTAATTTTAATTACACTGTATTATAATGTTTATTGTGTACTTATATCACACTATGTTCGTAAATAATGTTAAAAGAAATTAAAATAATAGAGTGCAAATAGAAGTTTTTTTTAATATATAAGGAAAAGTTATTTTAGATTCCTTTAATGCTACTAATATTATTTTCTTATAATTAAGCATTTTGAACTCACTATGACGTATAATTTTAAGAGAACTTCAACAGTATATAAGCGACATACAGAATTTTAGTTGGTGTGATAATTAGAAAACACTTCCTCTGTTGTGACAAGTCACTTGCAAAACACTTCAAACGGGCCAGTTTCTCTATGTATTTCATTCTCTTCTATGTTTTGTACTAATGTGTATTTTAAGGAGCAAGTGAAAGCTGCAGCAGCGGCAGCAGCAACTTCCGAAGGAGAGGCAGATGGTGAATTATCACCTTTGCCTGTACCTGGTGGGCAGTTACCACGCAGACGAGGAGGCATTAGTGCTGAACCAGTTACAGAGGAAGATGCAACAAGCTATGTTAAAAAGGTAAGCATGGACAATATATAGTTTATTTATGTTTGGAAAACTGTGATTGATGTCTAATATAACCAATTTGAAATTCAAAAGTATTGGATTATCATCCCAATAATAATAACTGAACATTTATATGTTACCATAAATACTGTCTATTTTCGTTATTTTAGCAAATTGGTCTGAGGAGATTAAAATAAAATGACTGGTCAAGATTATTATGTATTGTCTGTATTGCCCATTACCAACTGACTATTAAAACAAATTAAATTGTTTAGTTTAAATCTCATTCAAATCTTCAATTCAATTCAAATCTCTGGTAGTAGAATGCAGAAACATCCTAAAATACATACTGTTAAAATCACAACTGGGGCTATGATTTTGCATTTGCATTTTGAATAATAAATCTTGGAACTTCTTTGTTAACACTCCTTTTCTCGCTCACTACATCTCGTTGTAACAGCGTGTGGATTTTATCAAGATAAATGCTAATAAAATTTAAGACTAATTAGTATCATAACTACTATCATAATTCCAAGATAATTGAATTAGATAACCTAAACTTTAGAAAGATAATCAAAGCTATTTATATCATCATGAAATATACAGTTATAATAAAAAATATTTCTGAACAATCATGTGGTTGATATAAGACAATATAGATCTCTATATTATAATAACATAGTCAATAAACGAAATATAGATCAGGTCAATCATCAAACTGGTAATCCTAACTAAATGAATTCATAAACCTGTGTTGAAGATAATCAGTCCTCCACGAAAGTCTAATTAATCGAAATTCATCAGAAATATCGACTAGATAATTACAAACTATATTAGGAATCTTTAGTTTTATGTGAATATTACACATAAAGTAAAAGATTGTTAATTAAATAAAAGTGAAACTTAACGGTCACTAAGAACACCACAATTTGAATACAACAAGTTGGTTAGACAGAGTTGTGGCCGTAAAGTTGCCTCTTTTAAGATAGCGCGTTGAGCAATTTCTTGGGGCTTCAGTTTTGCTGCATCATCCCAACATGAGATACAGTATACAATGAGAGATTGGCATAATGCATAATACACTTTTCGAATCAGTAAAAAATGTGCAACATATTAAAAATATAACGTTTTAAAAATATAAAGTAATTCATCTTATACTCGGCGGTAAAAGAAAACGTCCTAAAGAAACTTTCAAGTGAATTTGAATACTCATGGTATTCACCATCTCAGAGCACCGTGTAACAGGCTCCAATCATTCATCATTTCTTAAAAGAAGAGAAGGCCTTGACCCATTTGTGGGACATTTACAGGCTGTTGTTCGTGTTTGCGCTAATTATATTTTATTTTTGACATAGGTGGTGCCAAAAGATTACAAAACTATGGGAGCGCTATCCCGAGCGATAGCATCTAACGTGTTATTTACACACTTAGATGAATCAGAACGTGCGGATATGTTCGACGCCATGTTTCCAGTCCAATGTCTGCAAGGAGAAACTGTCATAAGGCAAGGGGACGAGGGGGACAATTTCTACATAATCGATTCTGGTGAAGTTGAGGTGAGTGCTTATTTAATTTCTTCTTATTTCTTATATAGGTTGACGGACGAGAAATTCAGCCTGCTGATGGTAGGTGGTCAACAACACATTTAAACGTTGACGCTGTAATTAACCCAATGCGTCATCAAGTTTGGAAACTAAGATGTGATGTCCCTCGTGCTTGTAATAAGACTGTCTAACTCAACCCTCAAAGCGGAACACATAAATACTAACTAATACTGTATAGTTGTAGAATATGTGATGAATGGTGGAGGTGCCTTCCCAGAGGAGCTTGCACAGTGGCTTTTGCATTTTTACAATTGATAATTTCCATTAAATGTGCTATAAAAACCTTTTGGGACCTGAGATGAGGGCATGACTTTTTGCGACCTAAGCAGAAACGTCAAGTTACAGTTAATAATAATATAAGATTTTTATATTTAAGATAATTTTCGAGGAAATTTATCATACAGTCTATATCACTTTCTATGTGGTTATGTACGCGAAATTTTGGCAATACTAATGTGATTCCATACTAACAATCATTAATATTTGTCTTATTTTATGCACATTTATAAAATAAAATGACCTTCCGCAAAATTTCGATTGCTTGATTATGTCCTAAGTCATGTTTCTACTGAACAATTTAATCTCCATTTAAGTGGTTATGATTAGTCAGGTAAACATTTCAGTCAACTTACAGAATACCCTAATTAATTATATACTTAAACCTATATAAACGCATCGTGAATGTGGGGAAAATTGTATCAAAAACCGTTCAGAAGTTTTTGAGCTTATCGCATTCAGATAGACAGACGAGGCGGCTTTGTAATAAGAATTGATAAGTCGAGTCCGACCGCCAGGTGCTGGTGAACGGCGAGGTGGTAACGACGATTGGCGAGGGCGGCAGCTTCGGCGAGCTGGCGCTGATCTACGGCACGCCGCGCGCCGCCACCGTGCGCGCGCGATCTCCGCTCAAGCTGTGGGGGCTAGACCGCGACTCCTACCGCCGCATACTCATGGGCTCCACCATCAGGAAGCGCCGCATGTACGACGAATTCCTGTCGCGTGTCTCTATTCTAGGTCGGTTCCGATGTTTTAACAAACGGATAAGTAATGTTATTGATAGTTAGGTTAGGTTAGTCCCTATGTCGCCGAAGACGACCGGGGAGGAGGAAGAAGCGCTACGCGCACCTTCTCCCCCCGCCTCAATAGGCGTCGCAGGGACTAGGGGGGGTCTCAGTACCCCGAGAACCCCCTCTAGGTGTTGGAGGCCCGCATAGGCGGGCCGACCGTCAGGGCGTCACGGTAGCATGCGCAAGCGATCCCGTGGCGCCCGCCGAAAGACGGAGAGGGTACCGCTGGTTTTTTAGTGGGTAAACCCGGCGTACCTGGGCGCACTCGGCGTCCAGGGCTCCGGGGAGTCCCACACACCCCCCCACCTTCCATCACTTGGGGGAAGCGCGTAACGCGTTTTTCCAGCGAGAAAAAAAAAAAAAAAGTTTAGTCCCTATGTTCTTTTCTGTACCTCTAAGAACGTGTATACCAGATGATGATTGGTTGAGTAGTTAAGACATAAGCACATTAAAAAAAATGCTCACTTTCACTCTTTTAAAATATTAAGTTCGAGTAGAAAATATGTTGCACCTTATATTTATTAGCATATTTCGTGTACACATTATAGTTTTAACAGTGTTAGCTTGGAAAACACCCAAACCAAAATGTCTCAACCTGGCTATGGCTGTGTTATCTATATAAGCATAATATAGAATATCTGTAATCTATAACTAACAAATTAATATTATATGGAAATTCCATTGTTAATAGTTCATAATAAGTATGGGATTACCCTATGTTTCAGAGAGTCTAGAGAAGTGGGAGCGTCTCACCGTGGCCGATGCGCTGGAGCCGGTGTCGTTCAACGAAGGAGAGACCATCGTACGACAGGGTGAGCCCGGTAACGACTTCTACATCATCGTTGAAGGTAATATTATTTCTCCCTCGCCGATTACTAGATCATACCATGTATACAAGCGTCCACACAATAGTAAATGCTCGATTTGAACCTCGAAAATGCGTAGCCATGCCAGTGTAATCAATATGGTTACATGAAGCCCATGTAACTAGCGCATGAGCAGTCGTTTTCCCTATTGGGCAAACTTTATTTACCCAGTTACTCCTCTGTAAACATGCGAATCATTGCCAATTTGTGTACTGGCTTCTGTTAAAATAATCTTGACAAACAAATTAATTCATTACAGCTATAACTAAATCAAATTTATTTTATTCAAGTTGGTTCCTACAAATAATTCGAATCGTCATTTCAGATGATACTATAAATAGACCTGCTTTTTGACATCTTTTATTTTCTTCGAATACCTCGAAATTTACGGCCATTGTCGTCACTAGCGTCATCATATCATTTAAAAAAGATAATCGAGGAACTCCTATTTTTTAAGTCGGTTAAATATTAAAAATAGCCGTTTCGCTTCTGTCAGTCTACAACTGTTTTAACGTCGAACGTCGACAGGCACCGCGGTGGTGCTGCAGCAGCGCGGCGCGGGCGGGGACGCGGTGGAGGTGGGGCGGCTCGGCCCGTCCGACTACTTCGGGGAGATCGCGTTGCTGCTGGACCGGCCGCGCGCCGCCACCGTGCGCGCCGCCGGACCGCTCAAGTGCGTCAAGCTGGATCGCGCGAGGTACAGTCTTCTGAGTCTTCCGAGTCATCATCTTACGAGCGGCTTTATTAATAATTCTCATTATTGGTTTCGCAAAAGCTAGTTATATTTACTTGTAGTATTTTCAAACAAATAATAGAAGATTTTTCCTAATAAGAGTGACGATGAAAGTATTTTAATATATTTAAAATTTCATTTTTTACAGGTTTGAACGAGTTTTGGGTCTCTGTGCTGACATCCTTAAACGAAATATTGCACAGTACAACAGTTTTGTGTCTTTATCGGTTTAAATTTTTATTAATATAAATAATGTATAAAGATAAACTTAAATTATCCAACAGAAATGAATAAAATTGTTATACTAATTATAAAACATAATGTTGGAATAAATAACAAATATTTGTGTAAATAAAATAGGTCGACACAATTGTATTTCTATGTTTTGCACTACTTCGAATATCAAGATAACTCTCACTAGTTATAAGTTAAAAGTAATATTGCTTGTTTTTTAACATAAAATAATATTATAATTAATTTAGAAGTTGCATTTGTTCTTGCGGTACTCTATTCAATGGGAGCTATCTTTATTAAATCTTAACAAAATAGACTTAAAAATATTTATTGTCACTGTTATTTAGTTATTAATATATGTTCAATATAGTTTGGCCATGAAATCATATTATTTATAAGCATTTGACTTAATTTTATTGTAGTTACAAAAAGATTCTAATTAAATGATTTTATTATTTTTCATTAAATATCAAGAATTTCAACATACAACAATAGTGTTAAATTATTATTGATTTTATGTTATAAATAAAGTTTTGTTTTGCCATAACAAAATTATTTTTTTCTAAAATATTTCCTAACAGTAAAATTTTAAATTACATGTAACATGTAATTCCAAGTTTTTTTTCTGATGGTGTCTTCAAATAATTGAAAAACACTGATATCTTTCATATTTCACTAAAAAAAATATGTTTTAAATAAAGAAAATACAACAGTCAGAAAATAATATTTTATTACATAAGTTAAAAAAATTACATTTTCATTTGAATAATTTGTTGGGTAGCTATTTTCACGATACCATCAAAATCTTCGTGGAGGTGTGATCGCCAAAACTTACATCTACCCCAAACCAAAGCTGGGAAATTAGGTGAAGATATACCTTGAAATATTCGAGCTATACTTCGTCCTGTAAATTTACAATCTTTATAAGTCGCAATCAAAGCGCGAACATCGGAAGC
Organism: Vanessa tameamea; assembly: GCF_037043105.1. Lineage (NCBI taxonomy): Eukaryota > Metazoa > Arthropoda > Insecta > Lepidoptera > Nymphalidae > Vanessa > Vanessa tameamea. Next base: position 6,817,657 of record NC_087324.1, read on the forward strand.
CACTCGTTCAATATCTAATGGTCGTTCTTCCAATACAATATTATCAGGTAAATTATTCTCTCTTGTGAAATAGTTATTAATTATTAGTTTTAATTCATCAGATTTTTCTTTAAGTGCTTCTTCAGTAAAATAGATTTTGTCACAAGATATATTGCGAAGTTGATAAAAAACTCTATTAATTTCTTCCAATTGACATAACATAACCTTTTCTTGAGTATGTACAGTCTCATGCAACTCATCTAATACACTGTCTAACTCTGAAGCAGATAAATCACCTGGAGCTTTAAGTCGAAAACCAAGTGTATTAAATTCTACTTTCAGATAAGACCTTTTCGATATTCCATCTTTTGTTATCCATTCTAAATTTTTTAAGTGATACTTTGTCATTCCACTTTCCCACCCAATTGCAGCAGCTACTTCTATAACATTAAATTCTAAAATGCTATTTTTTGTTATGTTCAAGTCTTTTTTTCCTTGTATTAAATATGCCATGGCAAGTGGAGGACAGGTTTTAGCTGCTTCTAGAATTTTTATAGGTCCACCATAAGACGAAATTTTACAAATTGTGTATGCATTATTAAGAACTTTTATGTAATGTTTATGGTGAAGTTCTACATAACACAATAATGTAGCAATATTTTCAGATGGTAAATCCAATTCTTCAACTGTATTATCAATAGGAATACCTACTTCGTGACCTGCACATCTTAGTGGTTGTTTCATTGTTGAATTTGACATATTTTCGGTAGAAATGCAATTACAAGGAATAAATACTTTCTGCAGTAATTTTCTTATAACTGGTCTATCAATGGAGTTGGCATAAATATGTTTCAGTAGTTCATCCTTGTCATTGTTATTCTCATTCATAAAAACATGGCAAAATGCAGGCTGTCCATCTCGTCCAGCTCTACCAACTTCTTGTACATAAGATTCAAAACTAGGGGGCATATTATAATGAATAATACATCTAATATCTGATTTATTAATACCCATTCCAAAAGCAACAGTTGCAACTATAATTTTTAGTGAGCCATCCATAAAATGTTTTTGAATTTTTCTTCTTTGGGCAGCTGACATACCCGCATGATATGCTTCAGCAATATAAGACATTCTCTTACGTTTGTTGCTTGCCTTCTCCATATTTATTTTTCCAGGCTGTGAGAGACATGACCTTATAACAGCCGCAACCCTTTCACATTCATTTCTTCTAATGCAATAAACAATTACAGAATTGAATAAACTTATTTTTTCCGATGCTAATAAAGATACAATAGCTCTATCTTTATCTTTTTCAAATGATATAGACAAATGGAGGTTATTTGGTAAGGCTGGATTTGTTAAAACACCTTTGAAACCATCTGATATGTTAATATGACTAATAATACTTTTAATAGTAGCTTGACTTGCTGTAGCTGTTAAGCCAAGAATGCATGTAACATTTAACTTTTCCCTCAGTACTCTACAAATCATTAAATAACTAGGTCGAAAATTATGACTCCACTGTGAAACACAATGAGCTTCATCAATGCAGGCAAATGCAATTTGAGGTAAAGATTTAAATAATCCAGCAAATCCACTAGAAGAATCTCCAGAAATCAAAGCTTCAGGTGACATTAAAAGAACATTAATTTCTCCACTTTTTACATACTCAATAATTTTACGCCTTTGTGTTGGCTGCTGATTGGTATGTAAGCATGCAGCTTTTAAAAATTGTGGCATGCTTAATACTTGATCTTCCATCAAGGATACTAATGGGGATATAACAAGAGTAATGCATTTGTAATATTTGCTGTAAATATAAGCTGGAAGCTGGTAACAAAGTGACTTTCCACCTCCAGTTGATAATATGAGCAATGTGGACAATCCACAGAGAATTCTCTTAATGGCTTTTTCTTGCCCTGGAAGAAATGAATTGTGCCCAAATTCATTTAGTGCTTCAGATAATTCTTTTAAATTTTCTTCACCTTCAGTGTACACTGGTTTAACTTTAGTTGTCACTTCAGGTGTTTCAGCTAATAACTTTAAAAAATCTTCAGGAACTTTACTTGCTTCAAAAAGTAATGAGCACAACTGATCTTCTACTGGTTTATTGTTTTCCTCTTTCTTATTATCAGCAACGATTTTTTGCATATCTGCCAATGTCATCATGTTATGCTCTTCACAATTTTCCAAAGGCAAAAGTGTATCTTCCCTATGTGTTGTACAATATCTACCCATATGTCCTTCTAAGCCACATTTGAAACATGTTATTTTTCCTTGTTCAGGAAATTCCATTCCACCGTGGAGGGCCTTTTTATCTTTCCATAACTTCTTTTTGTATTTTGAATAACTAATATTCTTTCTACCCCTTACAAAAACTTTTTTTTCTATATTGATTTTAACAAAATTTTCATTCAATGTACCATTTTGAATTTTATTTTCCATCTTATCACATTCCGCTACTCTTGGTGTAAGTTTAGTTTTATCTTTCACTAAAGCTGTTTCAATAGTTTCAAGGATATCTGATATATTGTTATGTCTTGGTTGTATTTTTTCATTTAATCCAAATGGCATATATTCAGCAAAATCTGGTGGATGTGTTATTTGTTCAAAAGATTGTTTGTTTTCATTCTTCTTAATTTTACTAACTTTTTCTTTCTTTCCTTTTCTTTGTTTATTTTCATTTCTTGTGTCTGTAATTGTACTAATTGTATCATCATTTTGTTCTTCTTTATGTCTACTTTCATTATCATTCACTTTACAAGTCTTGTGCTTTTTAAGAGCTGGCTTAAGTTTACTTATAGCAATATCATCATCTGATTCACTATTTTCAACATAATCACACACTTTCTCCACAGGATGTACCATTGTAATATTTCCTAATCCAAACTTTTCCACTTGATCATTACTTTGCATCTCATCAGTAAAACCAGTTGCTCTTTCAACCCAACCCTTATTAATTTGTCTCATAGGTAAAGTTTGTAATGTATTTATTGTATTTCCAGGAGCAATTACACTCTCATTATTGTGTAAGTTTTTAAAAGTTAGCCCAAGAGATGCAACCTCATTCTCTTCCCTGTCAATACTATTTTTATTAATAGAATTATCGATTACATTAGTATCACTTTTTATTTCAGACTTTTCATGATTTACAGATTCAGTACTATTGCTACTGTCTATAATTAGCTTATTCTTTAAAGGTTGCTCGGCCTGACTTTTAGCAATTATGCTTTTTCTAGGATTCCTTAAGGAAAATTTTGTGTTTTGAAATAATTTTTTAGATAATTTATCAGTAAAAGTATTTTCATTAAGATAATTAGATTTTGGACTCGATAGCAATCTGTCAAGTTCTTGAACACTGGGCAATGTAGGTACTATTGATTCTTGAGTTGTTGTAATATCTGCAATATTTTCTAAGTGTAGAGCTGGTTCTGGAGACAAAACTGATTCTTCATCTGGGTCACAAATAGACAAGGAGTTCTCGAGTGCTGCACTTTTAAGGTGAAAATACTTTTTATATGCATATTTTATATTTGAAGGAGCTTCTTTTATATCTAACTTTGATGGAGTTCGCGAGTGTTTTAATTTGAAATCTTTTTCCCAATTTTTTACTATCGATTTACTTTTCACATATGCTTTATCTTTTTTAATAGCTTCTATTAAATCCATAGTTTGACTTTAACTTAATTAAAAATGCCTTATTTCTTAAATATATAAATGATTGCTGTTTTGATAAAAAAAACTCACTAAACGTAAGCAATAACTAATTTCGCGCCTTTGAAAACTCTGACAAGTGGCAAATTGACAGTGAAAAGTTGAGAATGAATGTGTCAACGTCAACATTTCAGGAATGAGATACGAAGTGAATTCTCATAGAATTGCACTGCTGACAGAATTTATAGAACCGGTATACTCTCATGTTTTTTTATAAATCGAAGAAAAAGTACTAAATGTATTAATTCTTATACAATTATGGGTGCAAATTTAATTAAAATAGAGTATCGTTACTTAGCCTACTAAAAGACTTATCTTGAGAAAGTAACACTATCGAAAAATAACTGGCTATCTATATCTAACACTTTAATACTATCGATATGCAACATTTATTACAACATTAATTTATTGCTGGAATTACGTCTCAAAAATATCATGAGCGTATTTTAGGAAATATAACATTTATTTAAATTAAAGCTCAGATCACATCACTTAAAACAACAAAAGTAAATTCAAAAATACTCGCAAATAATAAAAATACTTTGCAACTGAATGCTTTCTGTAATAATGTAAATGATTCAACTTTCAAGTCCCAATATAGCTGTATTTACTACACATCGGCACCGCTGCTTCTTTTGGGATGATAATTTACATCTGTGCATTTTACCACCCCCAAAGAAGTAATTTATAATTAGGTTCTCGTAATATATCATTGTGTTCTAATTAAGACAAGTAATTTTGTTGAGGTCTTTTGTAGCAGTTATTAACAAAATGTAATTACTCTTACTACAGACTAATGTATACATTCCATTGACTTATATGCATAGTACATTAAAAATAAAAGTTCTGAGTTTAATACGTAGTAGCTTACTAAAACATAGGAACTCTTTTCTGCGCACCTTTCCCTATTACACTTATTTGTATATTTTCTTATATTTACTAATTTAGGATCGTAAAACATCGTTTTGCCTACATTGACTCCTAGGGAGATTTTGTGGAATACAGGCAGTTGCAGATTCGCAGTTTATAGATTTAGTTAATAAAAAAATATATGACATCAACAAATTACTGTATATTTTGTACCCTTTTGAAATCAAAGCTACTAGAAGCTTGAAGATTTTAAAACAAGACCATTGAAATAAATACATTTGTTTAAAAAGTCAAATTTATTTATAAAATAACAATATTTATTAAAAAAATATAGAATTTGAGTGTCATATCCGTTTTAAACGGCCTGATTTATCAACTTTGCCTATAGTTCCTTTTGGATCCGGTGAATAAGAACTCCATTCAGATAATGAGCATTGTTGAAATTTGTAATTACCACATGAAACATTATCATTGTTCCTATTTGATATACATGAACCTAAAACATTATAAAATTCTAAATTTAAACTATCTATCCATTCTATTAAGTCACCTTTTATTCTTTTTATATTTGAATTAGATATTTCCACTAACAAATTTTTTTCTTCTTGTTCAGGTAAAAATTTTATAGGTTTTGTAAATGTTACATTTTTATACGAATTTTGAGAACCACTGTGAACTAAATTAGCTTCTCGATGGGAAATTTCTTTGCCAGAGAAGTATTCCAATGGTGTTATGAGAAATTTTGTTCTTGCAATTAATTTTTTTTGATCGAACAATCCAACTTTCCATATACCAGGTAAAAAAGGTTGTTTTATGGTAGGTTTAATAAAATTTGTTAAATTATTTTCATCCTTTTGTATTATATTTACATCTGCCACCATTCCAGCTGGATCCAACCAAAGCACTGTTAAATTTCCTAAAGTTTTATCAATCTGTGCAGAAAATTGATATAACAAGACTGGTTCTGAAAGTGGACCTAAAACATTACCTAAATTTCGAAAGGTCATTTCTTTCTGATCATATTCTGAGCTTACTTTAAAAACCTTTATAAAATCAACATTCCGATTTTCAAAGTTTAAATCTAAATGATGTTTTGGTTTATACCATGTTTCCAAAAATACTTCTTTATTTTGAACTAATGCTTTGTGTAAAATCAAGTTACCCTTGTATACATCAGCATATTTATATATGTTGACTTCAATTATTTCATTTGTTTGAATCTGACAACCTTCTCCACTGAGTATTTTAGCATTGAGGCGGACAATACTTTCTGCATGAGTGAGTATTGTATCGTCTGTAGGAGCTGTTAAATCATCAATATCATAAAGATTTTGCCAATAAGCTTCCAAATTATTAATTAAATAATGGTCTGTATATCCTATGTATTTTTCTACTCTTGTAATAATTTCTTGATTTATAATTGGTTCAAATTTCCTTGCAAAAAATAGCTGCCGTGATTGCGTATTTTGTATTCTTGGCCAGTCTTCAGTTTTGAAATCATTAGGAGAACATCCACACCAATCCACAACATGTTTATATTGACACTTACAGCCAAGTTTCCTTTTCCAATTTGTGACATGTAAATTGTTATCTACATATGTATTACAAAAGTGTGAGTTTCGCAACACTGTGTGAAAATAAGACTCTGCAGGTAACAAAGTGTGTTCAAATATAACTTCTAAGCCTGTCAAAAGTTCATCATGTTTCCCAATAACATAACTCACAAACTCTGGTGATAGAGCTATCCAATCACTCCCTCCATCAACAACTATTCCCTGAGGTAATTTCCTTTCACCGACCCTCCACATATGTGTTTCACATTCAATAAAAGTCTTATCAAGACCTTGTTTTTTAATGAACCTCTGTACTTCTCGCCCATGAGACTTCACAAAATTAAAACCTTTATTTGCAGATAAAAATTTTTCAAGTTCTTCTAATGATTTAATAGGAAAGTCACTTTCACTCAAGTTTATAACATAGTCCCATTTCCATCCTAATTGTGATATGTCCGTCATTGATGAGAGTAACATTTTGAGAAGGGATGCACCACCCCATATTGTGGAGTATCTTTTTTTTGCTAACTTTATGTTTGGGAATTTTTTTTCTAAATTTAATAATTTACGATGTAAGTAATCCTGTCTCTGAAATATTGAAAAAAAATATAAATATTTTGATTTTGTTAAACAAAATTTTAATAAAAAAATTAGTACAGAAAGTACTCACTTTATCAACATGTATGTAAAAGTAATGACTTGTTCTATAAAGAGCATTTATTAGTCTATGCACTTGACGCAATGCTCTCCCATTTAATGTTAAAAGAAACACAATTTGAACTGAAGTTATTTCATCACCAGGATTTTTAGGCAATTGTGGAAGAAATTCTGGAAAAGTATGAGTAATAGTTTTATACTTATGAATTATAATCATTAACATTTAATATTATATTTATCAGCTGTTCCCACATGTTTAAACAAGATATAGGACTCTCCTTCATGAAGAAAAAAGCTTTACTCAGGATAATTTAATTTAGAATTAATGTAGGATGTAAAACTGATAGGATTAAATAAAATTATACATACTATCTAAACCAGTTTCATATACATTCATAGTGAAATATCCACCACAAAGTTGTAAAGAATCACCTGGACACTTCATATCACATGACACATCAGAAGTTTTAGCAGTTGCTGGAGGTTCATTCTCACCACAGAAACATTCAGTACTAAAAATAAATTTTTGAACATAAGAAAAGCTAGAATATTTCATTGTTTAATTGAAGGTATATATAATAATAATAATATCTAGCATAGACTAGATATGATAATTTATTTTAGTTAGTATGGTACAATTAATTAAATAATATTAGGATGGTTTACTTAATTACAAATTTTATTAGTTAAATAAAAGCTTTGGAAAATACATGCAAATGTGCAATAAAAAAATCTTGACTTACGCATATTGTACTCCTGCATAAGGAAATCCAGCTTGTACACAGATATCCAAACAAAACGTTGGTGAATTTGTATTTGCATAATTACCATAAAAACTTGTCAGTAATCTCATTTTTTTTTCATCTAAATAACATCCTAAATGATATCCGTATGTTTTTTGTTTTGAAATACAATGATTTGTTAATTTTTTAGGATAAAAGTTACCATTCTGTATGAGACAAGTCTTATTAACAATTTGTTGCTTACAAATTTGAGTCTTGGCTCTGTGTATAGCTGAGATAGCTTCTCGATTTTTAATTTCACAAGTTGGTTTAAAATCTAATTCTTCTAACCTCAATTGTGTTATAACTTTATTATGAGGTCTAGAATTCAAATCTTCATCGTCTTCAACGCTGGGTCCCTGTCTCCTGGCGGAAACATCATCTGCTTCATTTCTCGCCAATGACGTATATCCTTGCCTTTTAAGTAAATTGTCATGAACAGAAGGAAAGAAGCTTATTGAAATAAATAATTGAGCAAAAAATGTAGTTAAAACTATTAACCCCAGACACTTTGCGTATTTGTAAAAAATTCTTCGAACAATCGCCATTATGATTGTTGAACATCATGGTTAAATAATCTTAATTTTGTTTAATGTGACAAAATATGAAATGTTTCTATACTGTTCAGTAAAGTACATTTTAAATGAATATAATATCCTAAATTAATATTTATATACTTGTAGGTACATGGTACATGTTATTCATGTTGTTTAAAGAAGTTCAAGTGACAAGAATTCTAGTCTATGCTTCGCTTTAGCACACTGTTTTTTTGTGTGTTCTGGAATCTGGATATAGATTACAAATTATATTTCTAACATAAAAAAAGAAATTATCGAACTTCAGAAATCCGATAAAAACTTAGAATAATACATAAATTTAATTATATGTTGCAACTTATAAAATAAATATAAATCAGAGCATGGAATACAAGCTTTGCGACCAATAGACAAACAGACTCTTTTTAAATATATTTATGTAAGTCTGATGTCCTCCTGAGTACTACCGGCCAATGGGGCTGGTCTGTAGCCATAAATCCACCCGACTGCCCAAAATATATTATTAACACACGTAAATATAAGCCAAGCAGTGTCAAACAAAACTACATTAGCCATTCCTTCATTATTCGAGATTAACACTTTTTGAGCTAGCCTCTAGCTAGACAAATAAGGCAGTATATATAAGTACATATATAAATTAGTATATATTTTTTAAATAAAAATATCTTTTTAATTATTGCATCCATTTGATATCTTGATGAATAATAGTAACAAAAACAATGTTTTTTAAATGATCTAAAGAGGACAATCAAAACCGATTAAAAACATCTAGGAATATAGGAATAAACAAATAGGAATTTGAGACAAAGTAAGCCCACACACGTCTTTTTGGACGATGGCAGTCTCTTTTAGAACGATCAAATGAATCACCACGATAAAGAAAAGGTGCTTAGCGGATGGCTTAGAAAACTTACTTCCAGAGTATTAAGGTTATCGATCCATAACGTCGGAGTACGGACCAACCATTTAGCACATAAATGCGAAAAATTCTGGTAACCTCGACCGTATTACTAACAAAGATATCATTTACTTCTGCATCTTCTAGTTGGACATACCATTGCATTCGCTCTGTATAGGGTCTCCTCCATTCCATCAATGTTGATGCCGAATTACGCTCTAGTCCAAGAAATCCGTAAAACGTACACATACATACATGATAGGCGCATCAGCATCACCGTAAAGCCACTGGTAAAGCTTTTTCCTAATCTGATATCTCCGTATCTTTGGATCGAAGGTATAATTGTATGTTTCTCCAAAGAGTTCCATTAAGTCTTTCAACTTGTCCATTCCCCTGGGGATTATATGGAGTTGTTCGACTACAAGCTATCCCAAGAGAGTTAAGAAATTGCTTTAATTGTTCAGACATAAATGTCGCTCCTCTGTCTGAGTGTACATAAAGCGGAGTGCCAAACATAAAGAAAAGATCCTTTAAACATTTAATTACAGTCGTTGCAGTCATATCTTTGCAGGGATAAGCGAATGGAAATCGGTTGTATTCATCAATAATCGTTAACATATATTTATTTTGCGTATTGGACGGCAAGGGTAAAAAAAATCTATGTTCAATCGTTCAAATGGAGAAGTAGCTTTAATGAGTTGATATTTATTTTTATTAAAACGAGGCTTGATTTCAGCACACACTCTACAGGAAGTAGTTATAAGTTTTATGTCAATGATAGAGCATGGAAGGTTTTTCGTTCTTCCCTAGTGTGCTAATTTTGTTACACCGGGGTGACAAAGAAGTTCATGAATTTCTTTCAACTTACTATTATCAAAATTAACATGAACACATACTCTAGAAAGAGTGTCAGCGACCGTATTATCCTTACTAGGTCGATAAATAATTTTAAATTTAAAACTGGAAAGTTCAAGCCTACATCTTTCAATTTTTTCATTTTTTATTTTGCTTGAGTGTTTTTGATTGAACATGAATACTACAGACTGTTGATCAGTTAAAAGCAAGATTTGTCTACCCATTAAATAAGGATGGGCCAGTAGTGGTTTGAGACGGTCATTGTCCGATTTTTGTTTTTAATCGTATATATATTATATATTGAGTATCCTAAAAGATTTATAGAGTCGGTTCCAAAGACACATTTACTTTCGTTTAGAGTTAATTTGTATTTCTTAACTGCATTCATAAATTTATGAAGTTTTCTATCGTGGTCATCTTTACTCTTACCACAAACTGTGACATCATCTAAATATGCGAACGTTCCTGCTAATTTTTCTGTATCGATAATGTATTGTAATGTTCGCTGGAAGGCCGCAACACCGTTTGTTACCCCAAAAGGTATCCTTGTAAAGTGATAAAGTTTGCCAAATGCTTCAAATGCTGTATATTTTCGCTCAGACGACAAAATTGGTACCTGATGATAAGCGCTTTTCAGGTCGATTTGGCTAATAAAATTAAATTTGGCAACCGTTGACTAGGCAGACCCGATGCTAGGTAGAGGAAATACATATAGTTCTGTAAATCTGTTTATGGTAAGCGAATAGTCAATAACAAGCAGTTTTCGGTGTAAACCATCTCCTGTAACTAATACTTGTGCTCGCCATGGAGATACGCTAAGCTCAATGACGCCTTCTTTTAGTAATTTAGATATTTCATTGTTTATAAATTGTAAATCTTCTTCAGAGTAACGTTTGGATTTTATAGCTATTGGTCTAATATTAGGAGATAAATTACTAAATAAAGTTGCAGGAAGAACTGATGCTTCTATAACATTGCAGACTTTCAGGGGTCCTTGGTTACCTCCAAACTGAAATTCAAGCTCTGAATGATTTTGTAATAAGTCATGCCCTATAATAAGGCCTGCGCAAAGATTTTTTATAATTAAGAGTGGCTGACGTTTATAGATATTTTGCCCTATTTTGATTGTCGCTACGCAGGAACCTTCCACAAAAGATATGTGATTAAGTGAGGCTAAAGTCATGGCCTGTTTATAAGGGTTTCTTTTTAGGTTTATTATTTGCGCTAAATAACCGCTTACGAAACTTACTGAACTACCAGTATCAATAAGTGCATCAGCTTCGTTATCGTTAACTGTTACTGATACCGTAGCTCTTTTTAAACTAGAAGGTGAGGCAGCAGAAATCGTAGCAACTTCGACAGATGCGTCTTCGTTTACAACGTAGTTAAGTGTTTCTTTGTTACTACGGCTGACATTGGCGAAATGACCTGCTTTGGAGCAAAGTTGGAAGGTGGCATTACGTGCAGGACTCTTAAATCGTCTATGAATGCTTCCACCACAAAAGAAGCAATGTTTCTTTCTTGGATAATTTGCTACAGCTAAGTTTTGTTGAGTTGGCGTTTCTTATTTCTGCCTAGAAAGAGCGTTTAGATTCAAAAAAATATCTTTTATATAGCCTTGAATTTCGTTCGGCAGTTTCTAAAGCAATCGCTTGATTTAGGGCCTCGTCTAAACTTAAGGTAGTGTTTTCTAAGAGTCTCTGTCGTATTGTTTGGGATGTAATCCCAGCAACAAACGCGTCACGAATGTATTCATTCTTCTATTCTTCAAGAGTCACGGCTTTAAAATTACAATCATGTGCTAATAATTTTAGTGCGCGTACGTATTCTGTAATAGTTTCGTCCTGTCTTTGTTTACGAGCAACTATAGTATATCGAGCAAAAATTTCATACTAGAAAGACGGTAAAATACTCTTACCAAGAAAGACGGCTAGGGGTCAAATGACCCCACGTCATAATAACAATGTATTTAATATGTGCAATGAGCATTTGATTGCAGATATGTTTGTGATCTTTGGAAAAGGCGGGATTATTATTCAAACATTAATTTGTTGCGTAATAATATAGTTTTTAATAACTAGAACTTTTATATTAATTTATTTACAATCTTGACAAAGATATTTTTTTGATTGATTGCATTGTCCACATAATGGTTTTTTAGCAAATATCACACATTTTATTGGATTTCTTTTTACAATTAGAAGTAGAACAGTGGCGTCTTTTTCTAGTAGCTACGGCTGACTGCCTCGGTATTGCTGGTTGTATTGAACCAATGGTAGAAGAGTCCTCCGACATATTGCTGAGTTCTAAAGCTAGCTGGAGTATAAAATCTCTTCTACGTACTTTGTTGTTTGTCACTTCTTGATATAAAATACATACATTTATAACAGCAGGGTCTAATATATTATAAAAAAAACTTGTACTGACCATCTTCTCGGTGCTGCCTTGACGCTGTATTTTCTGGCCATTTGGTCAACAACATCAACACTATATTTAGTAGAGTTATAAAAAGTAACGGTCACAGGTTTTGTCTTCATGGTATTTTCATCCACTTGAATATTATCATGCAGTGTGCTGAGTAATAAAACATTTTTACTTTACTTTTTTAATTTCCATTGTTTTAGAAAAAAAAGCTATGCCCCAAGTTTTGTTCCACAAATCATTTACGGAAATATTTTTTGCGTCATAAGCACCTCTAGCATATAAAATTGAGATGATTTTTTCGAGTTCTTCTAATGTAATCGACCAATTTGAATGACCAAGTACGCGCTGAGCTTCAGCATCTGTGCACTTTTTTATATGACGCAGAATATTTTCATCCAATAAAAGTTTCCAGGCAGTAATAAACTTTTCGCCAATTTGCCTTTGTGCAAACGGAGTCGGACCAGACTGTTCAGTCAAAATATTGTGCTGTGCTCGTCGACCTACTTGACCAAGCTCAGTTCCAGAGATTTTTTTCCACAATACTCCTGACGACACCATACTGTTATCATCCGCATTATCCGTTGCTTGCATTTCGCGAATCCCACGCACCTTCGTCCTCTTCCCCTAAATGATCATTGACGTTGTACAATAGCTGAAAAGACAACGAAAAATATTTATATGTAATTGTATAATATATCAAATTATCTACGTTGGTAATTCTAGTAATCGATAGATGCAAATATTCTTATGGAATAAGTAAAGAAGAGAGATAACAATTACCTAGTGGCATGTTGTCCTTTGAGTCATCACTGCTTGAAGAACTCGTTTCGGATGGAATTATCTCTTCTTCTGAATCGCATTTACTTTCCCCATCTTCACCCTCACCGTCTGACTGATCCTCAGGCAATGATTGTAACGATAATAATATTTAATGGTCGCTAAGCCTAGACATTGTAAAATAACTAAATAACACTGTTATCCATTTGTAGGTCATAAGAATAATGTAAATATTATGACCTACCTTCAAATGGATACTGTTTATCTTAATAAATGCCGCTTGGGTCAAATGACCCGGCGCCATCTTTGTAGGTAAATATCAAGTGACCTAAAACACCGCCATGGTGTGGCGTCAGATAGGCAAAAACTGTCATTTCATTATCATCTGGCACCTCGATAAACAACTTTTCTGGAGTTTTAATGCTAGTATTCGTACATTACACAATAACGATAATTTGGGAAATTTGATCTTGGAAAAATAATGAAATACAATAGTAATTCATTATTTTCTTCAAAAACATCCAATATTTATAGCTAAACGTAACGTTAACTAAACTAAATAGACTAAATAATATAGAGTAAACTAAAGTTAACGTTGAATGAGCGCCAGTCGTTCTTACACAACTGTTTTTATCAATATGACGTCACCAAAATGACTTACAGCGTTTTCGTGGGAACAAAAAAGGTTTAAAATATAATTTAATTTTATGGAAAGAAAACGTGTTAATTTTGCTGAAATATATTTTTTTGTGACTTTTGATTGGGAAAATCAACATTTTGAAGTACTTTTTCAAAATGTACTATGTTTATACCCTATTATATTTAAAGTTTGAATTATTATATTATCAAAAGCAATATATAACTAAGGATGCAACTTAAAACATTATTTTTATATATGTATTAATAAATTTTGGTTATCGTGGAATTAAGTGAAGTTTTTATTATTGACTACTATGGACTACGGTTTTTAATTTTAATATTACTTAGTCTATAACGTTGTCATTTTTTAAAAATATAGGTACTCTATGCTTTATTGATTGTTGAAAGTGAGTTGTTGTTTAGGTTTTTATTAAGAGAAAAAAAAAAACAAAAGAAAAGTATAAAAATAAAAGTAATATATGAACCGAACATGCGAAAAAAAACAAAAAAAATATGCAAAGAAAAGTTAAGAAATAAAAAATAAATTTGCTTAAATTAATTGTTATTATCATTAATATTATTAGGTCATAAATAAATGTATAAAATGCACCCACATAAATACAACAGCATATTTTATACTTGAATGTATATCTTTCAAATTTATATTTTAAATGGTCTCTCTAACATGATGTATAACAAAAACGTTAGGGAATTTTTATCGATTTTCAGGGTAATTTACTAATTTAAAGTTGTTCCTTACTTCCTCGGAGTAGGAGGAACAATCTGTAGGAGTTGGCATCACTGATTGTTGATTATAGTTTATAGTCTCTGACTGACCGTACCGCCGTACCGTAATAGTTAGTGTTTACTGCATAACGTATTATGTGCAAAAGATTGTACCTAACATTTAAAATATTTTTTATTTGTATATTGGTTCTCTATCCTTCCGTAGAAAATTAAGATATTTTTACTTGGTATTTTATAGTATATTTTGTACATAACCAACAAAGGTATACAAGACATAATAAATAATATATTATACTAATAATAAATTATATATTATACTTAAAATTTTATCGAACTATTCTGTGTTTACTGCAGTTATATTTTTAAGAAACCAAATGTCTAAAGTTCGGTTACATCAAAAGTATGATGATACAATTCAGTGCTTTTTCTTTTCTTCAAAAAACTATAATAATAGTGAATGGCAAAAACTGTGCGATTTGATAAATAAAACTATAACTTCGTTATCACAAGAATACATTTGGCATCGAGACGAATTTAAAGTTGTTTTGCCTATTACATCTGGAGATAAAAATGGTATGTTTGAAGCACGTTATTCCACAGAGTAAAATTAATTTGTTATTTTCATGCCTAATGGATACATATAGATTCTATTTGAAATCAATTGTAAGTTACACACAAGGATTTTTTTCTCTAATATATAATAGTAACCACCTTTATTATATGCAATTTAATGCTCATCAAAGTATCATCTTGTATAGACATTGGTCTTATGCGTAATTAAAACACCTAAAGTTGCCAATGTTTTCAATATTGAAAACAATGTGCTTGGGTCACCATCTTAAATGAAATTGACAATACTTTATACTGGTATAATTAATACCTTATTAATTATACATTATTTTTATATTATTATTATATAGTATTGTCAATATAATATAATGCTCTGAATTAATTAAAAATGTATACATACCATATATCATTAAATGGAATCAATTTAACACCATACATCTTTTTTTCAGATATTCCACAACATCTCATTAGCATCACATGTTTTGGTGACAATGTTGAGGATGAATGGTTTATTGTGTATCTTTTATTAGAACTTACAAAAAACTACCCAGATTTAATAATACAAATTGAAGACAATGATGGTGACTTTCTATTGATAGAGGCTGCTGATTTTTTACCTACTTGGGCTAATCCTGACACTACTGAAAACAGAGTAAGTATTATTGATTAATTACTATAATTTGTAATAATTCTATATAATATGTAAACTATACTAAGATCTCTAATTGCCTTGCCAAGAAAATAAAAAAATCTCACAAAATAGAAAAATAACATCTCCTCAGGAATGGCTTAATCAGTTGATAATAAGTTTTAAAATGTCACTGAAAATGAGACTGATTGAAGTGTGGCCGCGAGAGTTTACCGTCAGCTGACTGAGGTTCTATAACAGTTTGTGGACATTTAGAATGTCATTTTGATTCAAATCCTTGTTAAATATCGTTGGTTAAAAAGAATAATGACATTATCAAAAAAAGGCAAATTTTACAGCATGTGCATTTTAAGATTTTAATTTTGTTAAAATTCAATTTACACCTCAGGTTTGATTTATACATGTAAGTGTTTTATATAATTTTAAAGGTAGTTAGACACTGATTAAGATTTGTGTTTTCGTTATTTAATGGAATAAACATGTTGCATCTATATATATACAATAACATTGTAGCAGGTATTATTATGAAATTAAACACAATTTTAGGAGAAAAAAACTTTTATTTAAGTAAATTCTTTTAATCTATTCTAATTAATAAAATATTATGAAATAAGAATCAATAGCGAAGCTATGTCTTAAAAATAAAATAAGTTTAATAATGGCATCAATATTGAGATCAATCAGTTCAAACTAAGTCTACTCATACTATTAAGTATAAATTAAGAAAATTATATTCTTATCTTTACATATATCATTACATCACATTTTATTATAATTTTTAGTTTCAATTTGTATAGGATTAAAATGTCAGTCTTAAATGGTTAAAATCTGGAATAAAATTTACTAAAAAAAACAAAAAAATAACTCTAAAAACATTATAAATTGTCGTATTATTTAAATACGTAAAAAATCACAACCCATCAACACAGTAACATTCAAAATCTACAAGAAAATAACACATTATTTAGCTATAGATTTTCATATTTTTTTTTATAAAACCTGGGAATATGTTTATCAATTAGGATAAGTATACCTGATTTCTTATTATTAGACATGCCTAAATTTGTTGAATAAAGTGGTTGTAATTCTTGACACAGGTTTTTATTCCTCTTATTTGTCAGAGTTTTGATCATGACAGTTTTGAAGCAATTTTCTTTGTACGAAGTCTTATAAAAATATCTATCATTAAACTTTTTTTCTACTCTAACAACTTTAATTTCTACCATCTTTAGCTTTTCTCTATCTTCGTTCATTGTATAATTTGCTCCAATTCCTTCTGCAATTTTCTTAATATCAAAGAAGTTTTCATGGTTTAGTTCATGAACTCTATATGGATTTCCATTTTTTTGGTGGTTCTAATCAACATTATGTACTGTTCTGGTACATAAATAGGAGCAGATTTCAATGAAAAAATCGAGACATCACCTCTTGGACATGGCATGACGGCTTGCAAATTATAGGTGGCCGATATAAACTTTTCATTAGCATTTTCTTTATCCAGCTCTTTTTCTTTTTGCACTAAATCTTTTTCCTCAAGATGAGAATAATATTTCACTTTAAACGGCTCTTTATCTTCTGCGTTATTATAAGCTGCACAATCTTCACACTGGTCTTTGTTTGGAGACCAAAACGAAATATTGTGTACTCTTTCGTAAATATATTATAATATATTTGATAATCAGCGTGAGGAATGTTCTCTGCCTGACATTTTGCAACATAATCTTTATGTAATTGCGCGATGGAGACCTCCTTCAATATATTCTCGGCTGGTACTAGATCGGCAATAATGGCTTTCAATACTAGGTATAGAATTGATATGCTCTTTAATCCTATTAATTATTGCGTTTTCAAGTTTATTGTGTTTTCCATGTTTTCCTCTTTCGTCACCTTTGAGAAAACCTCCAACTATAGAGTTTTGCATAGATACTACTGTTCTTCTCGGTCTATCAGATTATACCTAACGTATTTTTGAAAAATGTTTTACAAACCCGAATATTTTCTGTCAACTTCAAAATAAAATGCCAGGTTGTAATCCTTTCTTGTACTTCCTTCGCGAATATCTCCCATCTTCCAATAACTTATAAAAATAAGTTGACGAGTTTGCTCACTAAACTTATTAAAACATTTAAGCTTACACTTATCGGTACACGTTGGTTTCATTTCTCGTTCTTTCATCTGTTTTTGTGACTTAGATGACGATATATACGCTTTTCCAGAATTTCTTAATAGCTTTGCTTTATTTTTCTTTCATTCTTCCGGGACGGCTTTTCGTTTCCTCCCTTTTTTTTGTTTTTCTTGTTCAATTTTATCTGTTTCGTCTTGGCACTCACTCATTTTAACGGCTTCATCTTCAGATGTAGAAGATACTGCAAGATCTTCATATAGAAAATCGGGATCATTATCTACGTCGTCAGATGAAAAGTCTTTTTGACTATCCGAGTATTCAGATTTAGAAATACTATCATCGTCATTATTTTCAAAGGAAATATCGGATTCTAAAATTATTTTATTACACCTTGAGTTCTGACGGCAAGATTGTAGACATTTACGACTTTCTATTGATTCTGACTCACTTAGCGGAGAGTCCGCATTAACTCTGCTTGAATCAGGTAGAACAAAAGTCATATGTGGCATAATTTGTGAATCGGAAAAATAACTGGTGCTGTCGAGATTCAGCACAATAACATTACTATTTAAACTAATTAATGTATGGTAGGTTGACATTTATTTGCGTAGCCTCGACGTCGACATTATCAGATACTTTAGATGTATCTGCATCCTTTGATGGTTCTCTATTCTCTGCAGTTGATTTATATATTTGAATAAGAAGCTTTGACTCTGAATTTACCTCTTCCATGGATTCAGAAATATTTGATATTTTAAGTGTATCTTCATTTGATTTCAATGCAACCGAATTATTAGGCATTAGATTCTCTTCATTGCTAAGTTCTTAAGACATAATCATTTTCAAAATTTTCGTACCAGGCTTCATCCTACAGATAAAAACATATTCTATCAATATTTTCATTAAATCAAATCATAGCATTACAGGTTATCATATAGGATAATAATTACTTCTATTTTAATAGACAAATGTCATTATTTAAAAAAAAATCTTAAACATAATTTATTTTAACGAACATTCGGAGTCGTATTTGAAATTGTAACAAATTTCTAGTTAGTCATACTACAAAAAAATCACGACTATGTAGAATAATGTCATAAATAAAAATCTGACGTTTCTCTTTTGCTTAATTCTACACAAAGATGTCACATGTCAAAAAATACATTTTTCTATTAAAATTGAGAAAAACAAAGTAAAGTTTTAAGAAAAACGTAATTTCTCGAAAAAATACATTATTCAAGTAAAGTTACATGCCTTGTTTAATCGTTTCAAAACCCTTTTTTGAAAAATGTCACTATTCTATTCAATAGCACATGAGTGGCGTTTTTCAACAATCAAAATGGCGGATTATCATAGAGTACAGAAATGACACTTGTGACATTATAGCGATTTTGACGTATAATTTTGTGAATTGTCACTTTCCGTTAAAAATATAGTAGATAATAAATAGTTTTAATGAATAATCGTAGTTTCAAAAAAAAACCAAATATGTCATTTTTCCATTTAATCGACGATATTGTGATTATTCAAACTCAAGAAGAGAATTCCTCTTGTGGTTGGATTAGGCTATACATACTATTATTCTTTTTTTAAAATAGCTCCTCGACTTTCTAAGATATAGAACTAATATAGACTCAATCAACTACTATTAGTACACTCTACAATGTTATATAGGTTTTTATTCAGGGCATTTCACCATGGAAGTAGGGTACATCCCTTTTGGTAAAATTAGTTAAGTTGATTTAATAATTTGAACATTAATAAATATGATTGTTACAGGTTTTTATTCATGACCATTCTGTTCATATAATTCCACCATGTATTATTCCTGTTGATTCTATTCTCACTTTGAACGAGGCTTTACAAATTCTTACACTGAAGTCTGAGGAAACTAAAGCCTCTCCCGAAATACAACAAGCTATTTTTAAAAGAATTGGGAGTTACCCTCAACAAATACATGAAAATTGCCACAGAACTATCATAAAACTGCCAGTAGAAATAGCAGCAGTGTTAACACTCAAACCATCCCTGATTTCTTATCTTGTGAGTACATATTGCAGTCTTGATGCTCTTGATGCAAAACTTTGTAAAGATATTGATGTTGATGATGGTTTAAATGTTGAAATAAAATTAACGAAATTTTTATATGCTATGCTTGTGCACACAAGATTCCCTACTGGTTATAGATTTAAAACTATGGCAAATGACGCTAAAACTAAACTTGGGTTAAAGTTGATATGTGCTTATAAGAAAATGATAGCTAAATCTGCTAGTGATGTTTTCTCAACACCAGAATATAAAACATTCATTAACAGCTTAATTAATAATGGTTATTTCAAAGAAAATTTACAGGGGTCAGTTGAATATACAAGATTATTAGCAAACGCACAAACCTATTTTTCCAACATGGAATGTCCCATAAGTACCTATGTTTGTAATATTATTAATGATATTAAATCAACTGATAAATTTAAGAGTACTATTCAATTATTACAAAACCAAAGTGATAGAGATTTATTAGAAGAGGATGATGATACATGGCTTAATATACATCCAGATCAATTAAATGTGTTTTTGAATGACCGGTATGGGAAAAAAAATCAAATGAAAAATAATGATCCCATAACTCCCCATATTATAAACTCAGACTTGACTAAATTTTTAAAAGAGACATCAGACTTTGAGGGTGTTGAAAAAGTTAATACAGAAAATGAAGATGAAACAATTGAATTTAACTCTGAACAATTTGTAAGTTGCTTAGAAAGAATGCTAAGTATAATTTCAAGTAAAGATGTTTCTGATGATTCAGATCAAAGTGATTTTAGTGATGAATGTGACAATTCCATTGAAGTGAACAATGTAAATGTAGATCAAGACAGAGAGCTTGCTTCAAAATTAAAAACAACCGACAAAGGCAATGAAAATGATGAAGAAACTGTACTTAAAAATTTCATCCACAGCATGAAAGAAGAAGGCTTATCAGGTCCTGCTAGTACTGTATTGAAAACAATTGGAATTAATAAATGTGATTTAATAGATTCTGATGATGATGAATAAAATAAATAAATATTTTCTTATTCTATATTGTATTTAATTTTATCGATTTCAATGCTTTACTGAAAAAAATATATAATAAATATAGTTGCTTTTGTAAATTAAATAAAAGCTATTTCTATTAGGTACACTTTTTTATTCGAAAATCAAAGATATAAGAATAATATAAAAATATATCATTTATTAAAAAAAATTTGATTGATATAAAATATCCCATTAACCTTAAAAATAAATGAATTATAAATATTGTCTACCTCTGGCACGGTAAAATTAACAAAATATTTGATAGTAATATATGTATTTATAAAGAATATCGTCTTAAAGATGCGCATAAGTGCCCCCAGCTACGACCAGTGTTTCTCCAGTCATGTAGCTTGCATCGTCTGATACCAGAAAAGCAACAGCACTAGCTATTTCTGATGGTTTTCCAAATCTGTTCATAGGCACTATGGACAGGCTCTTTTCTTTTCCCGCCTCGGAAGAAGTTATCTAAAAGGATAAAAATAATTGATTATTCATTTCAATCAGAAATTACACCTAAACACACGGTTATGTAAAATTAAACACCTAAATATTAGTCATTTTCACCGGCAGTTGTATAAACAAAACTAATCTTCAAAAGCTCGCTTCTTTTATTGATCAAGTACGTAATCAACACAATATAACTTAATGTATTTATAGCGACAGCCACTGTAATTATAAGGAATGCGACATCTTAATTTCTGTGGATAGCGACACATTGGCAGTGTAAGTAATCGTAACATTCATACAGCGGAAATGCCAACAGGTGCTGTCAACCACTTACTATCAGTATATGAGGCTTATTTACCAGATTGTCTTATGTTATTTTTTTGTTATAGTAAAAAAATATATATAACAAAATGAATTTCCGTGGTCACGCTTAGGTTTCTTGATTAGGTTGTACTTTTTTGAATATCGAATATACTTTATACTTTAAAAAAAATGTGGTATCAGTACATTGATTCATCATTATTTTTTTTAGTTTTAGTGAACTCTTAAATGATTAGCTTACCGCAGAAGCAAACTTCGTCGCAACTATTCCAGGAGCTACACAGTTGACTCTAATATTATCATTAACAACTTCGCTTGCGATAGCCTTCGTCAATCCCAGAAGAGTTGTTTTACTGACGCTATAAGGACCCAAAGGCTGTAAAAAAAACAGTTAAATAGGTAATTAAAATTTCAAAACGTAATGTATATAAGGTTATTTCCAATATATTCTCAAAATCATATATGAGAATGAGATAGTATTATTAAGTTTACGTTTGTTGAGTTTGCGATCATGTTTGCCTCGGCGCTTTACGCGATTGCAGTTTATGTGCGAACACAAAATGTATTAAATTATTTTATTAGTTCGTACCGTCTGCGTTTAAAAAAGGTCGCAACGCGGAGCACCGGATAAGCATCTTTTCCGTATCACTTTTACACCTACCTACTTTATTTATTTACTTACATGATTGGTTTAGCCAAATTGTGAAGTTTATCATACAAAAATATGTCAAACCGGGCTACGACCACTAATCAAAAACTGTAGGGATGCTATTGGACATGAAACAACAAAATATTTACTGCCGAGAAACATACAACCACCTAAATTATACGGACTACCCAAAATACATAAGCCAAATGTCCCGCTGAGGCCGATAGTAAGTCAGATTGGCTCGCCCACCTACGAATTGGCAAAACATGTACATATATAAAGTACTACAACCGTTAGCAGGCCAGACAAAATGTAATGTCAAGGACTCCAGACAATTTGTTGACATCTTGCGTTCGACTACGGTTGAACCTGATGACTTGATGGTCAGTTTCGATGTCGAGTCATGATTCAAGAATGTGCCGGTCTTTGAATGTACAGAGAGATGGTGTGGCAATGGGGAGCCCATAAAGGGAGACAGTGATAGTGCAATGAATTGCTTAAATCACTTAAACAGCATCCACAGCAAAATTAAATTCACCTGTGAAATGGAGAAGAACAGAAAAATTGCATTCCTTGCTGTTGAAATTGGAGTGCGGTGAATACGGATGGCTCTGTAAGCCATACTGTCTACAGGAAAACAACTCATACCAACCGATATCTGCATGCTAACTCACACCACTATCCTCAACACTTAAACGCTGTAGTAACATCATTGACCAATCGCGCATACGACCTTTGTGATGAAGACCACATACAATCTGAGCTAGCACACGTTAAAGAGGTCCTACAGCGGAGTGGATATAAAGTGAGAAACACAGCTACACGGGATAATAAGTTACCGCGACAGTACAGGGTTGAAAGACTACCAGCATTTATGCCATATGTTAAAGGAGTGACCGATAATATGGCTAGAGTCCTGAGCAAATATGCGGTGAAGACTATTTACACTCCTTTCAAGAAGATAGGGCAAATGTTGCGTTCACGTAAAGATAGCTTTCCCCTGGAAAAACCTGGAGTTTATAAAATCGATTGTACTTGTGGTAAATCCTATGTTGGACAGACGAAGCGTACGGTATCTTGTCGTATTAACGAACATATGAAGGTGGTAAAAAACAATGGTACCAAAAAATCAAACATCGCGGAACATCTTCTGGAAGCCGGGTCGAACCATTGGATCGAGTTTCATAATGCTCAGATACTCGCAACAGAACGCCATTACATACCCCGACTGGTACGAGAAGCCATTGGAATTACTATATATAGTAATTTCAATAGGGAGGATGGGTTTCAACTGTGGAAAGTTATGCAAAACCCTCGAACAATAATATAAAAAAAATCGCGAATGGATACGGTGAGTTTCGTTTGTAAAACACGGAGTCGAGTGCACATAAAACAAATAGTAGGGATGAAAGTGACAATCGTAGTGGTGACCAGTGTTTACGCAGAAAACGTACAAGAAAAGAGGTAGTCCGATATGGTCACTTATAATGCCGTCAACATCTACCCGCAAACTTCAGTCTCGTGAACAAGACATTCGTAGATAATGTCGAAATATCGAGCTCTACCAAATAAAAATAAAAAACATGGTAAATATCCCGTTTTAAATACTTATAGGAAAAATATGTCAGTTACCAGGACGAAATTAACCGCTAGTACAATATAGAGAACAATACGTAACTATTATAAATACTTATATTTACGTTTATTGTTTACGTACTTCCATTGGTTGGTATCCAGCAATAGATGAAATGAATACGATGCTTCCACCTCCTCTTTTGATTAACTCAGGATAAACTTCTTTTGCTAATAACCACGAGCATTTTACATTGACTTCAAAAATTTTGTCCCAAACTTTTTCATCGGTCTAAAAATATATATAAAATAAATATAAATAAACGATTATTTACTTGAACATACATTTATTATACATTCATTACATACGATAATATATGTAAGGTAGGTACCTCTAATATTGGCGACACGGCGGGATTAACAGCTGCGTTAGACACAAGAATATCGATACCTCCATATTTTTTTTTCGCCTGCAATATTAAAATAAATTAAATAATTAAATTTAAATAAAATAATCAACATATCAAAATCAGTTAATAAAAATCGTGAATTTCAAATAACGTTTACGTAGAAGTACTAGTAACAATCTATTAGATTTGACGTTTATTCCACGTGGCTTCATTGTGGGTTAGTGGATACACTGAGGCAAATTGAGCATGAATACTTATTCGAATGCTAACCAAATTCATCTCCGAACTCAACATGGTAAGAATAGTATTATTTATAATCTATTTTCTCCCTTTGAATTTTAGAAAATGAAAATAAATTTAAAAGGGCATAATCATATAGTGCTGGTAATTAAGAGGAGACTTCTATTTAGTTTGAAATTTATATTACAAAATAAATAGAAGTGCCAATTTTTATGAAACTGATCATAGTTTAACTATTCAACAAAGTATTTTTTTTTTTTTATTTCACTGGGTTCACAGTATGTAATTATATTTTGCCACCTTAGAACTATGTGAAATATCGAAATAAAATTGTTCTATCACATCAAGTTTAATAGTGAAACGCATAGATTTTACTTAAAATTATGCAGGTAGCATAATAAGTGACATAAATTGTTATTCTACATTAAAAAAAACTTTTTTTCGAACAACGGGCTTTTCTCTTATAGTTAGTAGTGGCAGTATCCCTCTGGAGGCTCTAACAGTAGTCTACAAGCATGGCTGGCTCCCATCTACCCTGGTAACGCTTCTCGTATTCTGCAATTTCTTGATGAAATCTTTCACCGTGTTCATCACTTACTGAATCCATGTTATCAGGAATGAAACTTAAATAGGAGTGTAAAAATGAATTTTCAACGACATATTGAATCATAGCTTCTTATATGCAGCCAGCATCCCATTAATTTTTTCATGGAAATCCGATGATTTGTGTTAACCGAGACTTTTTTTTGTGACATCGACAAAAGCCAACCATGCCTCTTTTTCAATAGGGCTGAGGCTCGAAAAAAAAGCAGGATCATTGACCAATTGCTTTAAGTCAGGACCGATGAAAATACCTTGTCAAATTTTTGCCTTACTTAGCATTAGAAATTTTGTTTTAAGGAATAAAAATCCAGGTCCGTAGAATGTGGTGTGATGCTGATGACATAGTAGCATACTTCACCGAATGTTTTGATTTTTTTGAAAAGCCTTTCACAGTTGTTAAACAGAAGTAACAGTCATCTACGTGATTTTCGGGTTCATGCCGCTGCATTGGTGCACCAAAAGACAGCGGCAAAAGTAAATAAAGTAAGATTATAATCTTCGTTACGAAAATTACCGTTATTTTTGTTCTGGGACGTGATATCTAAATATAAATTTGTTTTCTGTTGTTTACTAAGCATACCTAATACAAATCACCACCCGGGATATCAGTGATTTTTTTTGATGTTGCATAGTGTTATCAACTGTTCAATATATCGTTTAATTTACAACGCATATAAAGGCGGTACCACTTGCTATCAGACTCACATCATACTCTAATTTTAAATATTTCTAACACTTGAGGCGAGATTTGGCTATACTTACAAAATCAAATAGTTTTTGTCTATGTTCTGCATCGCCTACATGGCAGACTAGACCTTCAGCATTAATACCATCTTTACGTAAACTATCTGTAGCTTGTTTCACATTATCTTCTTTTCTGCTGCTTATAACAACCGACGCCCCTTCATCGCCCAATCGTTTCGCTATAGCATAACCGATACTGAAATAGGAAAAAAAACATCCTAATAGCACAAATAGTTGCACCAGATATCGCATAACGAAGCCGAGATATATGGTAACAAAATAGATATATGTAAAAAAAAAACACTTTAACAAGAGTTATGTTCGGACGATAAGAAAAAGTATTTTTAAAAATTATTTATTTAATTATTACTTATTTAATTTACAAAATATCGTGTGTTAACATGTAGATCTGAGACAAAAGTAATTTATTATTTAATAAAATTATACAGAATGAAAACCCTGCGTTAGCATTTCGATTGTATGATAAATCTACAACTAAGCTATTTCACATCGCTGGTGTCCTGGTAACGCAAGTCGTAATTATTTACGGTTTAATTTATGGTTAGAGATACAAAATGTTTTACTCATATTATGGCTATATTATATCGAACATATAACATACATATAATAGAACGCGACTTTTTTTGACGTCGATATTTGACTTACTCATCAAGTCGGCAGACAATAAAGTACCAAAATTTAGTTTTGAGCAATAAATGAATTGGATGTAGCTACTCAAATCTGTTTGCACGAAGCATTATTATAATTTTTAAGTTGCTATATTATTCCATCGACGGACATTAATATATCTTCTATTTTTTTAGATTATTGCAATCTAAAACTAAGGACTTTCTGAATTAATATTGTGCGAGTTCTTTTAAAAAGTTAAACAAAAACAACATCATATTTTAACATTGAGATATTTTCATATTTATTAAAAATATTTAATAACTAGTTTCGATCTGTTAATTTTATTATGTGTACCAAAAAGTATTTAAGCTTACGTGTACTGTATGTTTATCAGTCGTCTTTTATTATCTTACACTAATCACGATGGATATAAATTAGGAATAAATTATATAAATGTCGTAATTTAGTTACGATTAACAAAATAACCGATGTCACTGTCGCAACAGTGCCGAAATAATAAACTATTGTTATTAACTATATATTTTTGGTTTAACAATAATTTATGAAACTTTTACATTTTTTTATCAATGGTATTTAATTTTAACGCACTATTGACTTATATATCAACAAATGACTCCCTTTCTATCCAAAAATAACCTTATGAATCCTTTCCAATCCGGTTTTCGCTGTTGTCACAGTACGGCTACTGCCCTCGTTCAAATAACGGACGACATCAGACTTGGTTTGGACAACCAGCTGATTACAGTGTTAGCACTGCTGGATTTCAGTAATGCATTTAACACTGTAGATTTTGACATTTTACTAGCTATACTACGTTCTCTTAACATATCTCCTAAGGTAACTGATTGGTTTTAGTGTTACTTGCGAGGGCGTCGGCAGCGCGTATACACTAATGGTCGTAACTCAGACTGGTGTATGCTAAGCGCTGGCGTCCCGCAAGGTGGCGTGTTGTCTCCTTTATTATTTTCTATATTCATTTCCTCTATCACTAATCACATTTCTTCTCTCTACCACTTGTACGCAGATGATCTCCAAATATATTCACAGACTCAATTTAGCGGGCTCTCGGACACCATTGATTTAATAAACAAAGATTTGATGCACATAAGTCAATGGAGTAAATCTTATGGTCTGAGAGTCAATCCCACAAAAACAAAGGTGATAATCATTGGTAGCCCGAGACTTATTTCACGGATTGACTGGAAACAATTACCACCTGTCCTTTTTGATGGCGCCTGCATACCAATCTGTGAAACAGCAAAAAATCTCGGTGTTATCTTTGATAGGCACCTTTCTTGGGCACCTCAAATAAATGAGGTTAGTAAAAAAATATTCTCTTCCATTGGCTCACTGAGAAGATTGAAAAACTTTCTACCCATTCCAACTAAAGTTACGCTAGCACAATCTCTCCTTCTACCGATTCTTGACTATGCTGACACTTGTTATACTAACTTAAGTGAGGAGCAATTAAATAAACTTGAGCGATTACAAAATCTATGTATACGGTTCATATTTGGTTTACGCAAATATGATCATGTTTCCGAATTTCGCCAAAAACTCAAGTGGCTCCCCATTCGCCTTCGCAGGAATACTCACATTTTATCTCTTCTCTATTCTATTCTTTTTAATCCAGCGACACCCTTCTATCTTAAAGAGCGTTTCACTCTCCTCAGGGAGACTCATAAGCGCGCTCTTCGCTCGAATGAAAATTTAATTCTCTCCATTCCTTCCCATTCTTCTTATTATTCTAAGTCCTTCACTGTTGTAGCTTCTCGAATTTGGAATTCATTACCCTTAGCTATAAGACGCGCACAGTCGTTAGCCGTTTTTAAAAGTATGGCTAAGGACTTTTACTTGTCGCATTAAGCAGTCGTTGTCGTTGTTAATTTTTTGTTCTGTTATATCTCCTTTTTTTTATTATATATATTTTATGTATTTATTTATGTAAATTTTTATTATAGTATATATTTATATTATATATATTTATTGTTATCTGTGTATTGTGTTAACATTTTTATATTATGTATGTATTTTATTATGACTTAAATTACTGTACCCTTCCCATATATGTAAATATTATGATCCTCTGCCCAAAGGTTGCCTGGAAGAGATCGCTGCTGAGCGATAAGGCCGCCTGTGCAACTCATGCAACTTTTTGTTTCAATATTGTAATTTGTAGTTTTAAGTTTGGGTGCAATAAAGTATAAATAAATAAATAAATATTGAGTACTATTCATAGTATTATTTGTGAATGGTATACAATAACTTTTAACGTATATAATATGAGTGAGTGGTGTAAATGGGCATAAAAACATATGATATTTGGATTTTGATATGCATTATGATAAATTGGTAGATGTGATGAGGTAGTAAAAATTAATGGATTTCCATAAGTTGTTACTACGCACAAGTGTTTCTACAATAGGCAATAAATATTTTGACAATATAAAATGGTTAATTCTTACAAAAAATATAATCAACTTCATAAGACAAAAATAAAAAATTATAACAAAAACATTATGGCAAATCCATACAATAAGGAGTATGCATTAAACTTAAAACATATTAATTTGTTTGATAGCCTATCCAGGTACTGTATAAAATAATAATGTAATTATGAACTACAGAGAAGTGAATCCACATTTAAACATCAAATAAAAACTAACAACTTACAAAAATAAAATAGACCTAATAATGAAGTTTACCATGCTATTTACTTATAGTAACCATGATTATAATTAAAAGTATCTTATTCATAATTTCCTTATAGAACCTACTCAAAAAGTTGATGGTATTGTTCCGTTTGTTTTTTCATCAGTTTTTCAATCATTGGAATTGAGTGTAAAAATACTAATATCTTTATTAAATATATGATTTCATAAAGATATTTTTTTTACAAGTTGAAGTTTATAAAATTAAACCTTGGTGGGTAAGAACTTTGATAGAATCAGGTCTTCATCATACATATTCAAATATATATAATATGATGCCAAAATGTATGTAATTTTTTAATTATCTAGCAAAATCTACTACTTGCTATACACACTCTGTATATAATTGGTTTGCTTTAAGGCAATAATAAAATCAAACTATCATCTGTTTCGAATTTCAGTCCTGTAAAAAAAGCATAAGTTCTTAATATTTTATTTATTTTTCATCCAATGTACTTAACAATTTATTTTGGAATATTAATTTATGAATACATATTATATATTTCCTTTTTTAATAACTAAAGAGTGAATTGAAATGTATGATTAGTAAAACACAATTGAATTTGTTGTGTTTATTATTAAAATTAAATCATTGAAAACAAATTAAGGGAATCCAACGAGTTTACACTAAGTAATAATATGTTTTTATAATATGACTTACCCTTCAGTAGACGCTGTGATTAGAGCTACTTTGCCTTTCAGCCTGCTACTATGAAAATTATTTGCACTTGTAAATTGTGTATATATTTTTGGCATTGTAATTTTTGAAGTTAAATTAGAAGATAAAAACATTATTATTATGATGTGTTATAAGATTTTTTTTTTAAATTATTACTCTACACAGCTACTCTTTCGGTTATAAAGGTCGATATCATTAGGGTTAATGTCCAATCCAACGCAGTGATAATGATAAAAAATAATAAAAGTTAAATCGTTCATAATAAAAACAGAGACACGATATTCAAAATCACAGACTACTCAAGTAAATACTTATCTTTTATCATAGATAATACCAGCCTCGCACAATTAAAAAAACAAGTTTTTTTCTGATTTTAGCTGGTTATAAAATAAAAATGCCCGTTTATTAGTTTGGTTTAATTTGTATGAAACATATATTGGGAATATATATGTTTTGTGGTTTGGACTATAGACGATAGTGACTAGACTATAAAGCTTTTTTAAATGTTAGTTCACGTAATAAGTTCAGTCATCAACCTAGAAGGCTTATTTTAGGATATTGCTTAGAACATCTGTTTAAAGATATGTTAAAGCTTAATTGATTATCAATTGATATAATTGTCAATCACGACTTCTGACAGGAAGTTTCATAAGCTTTCTGCGTTATCTTGAAATAACCCTATTTTATTCTTATTAGTGTGAAAACTATGATGTTCTCTTCAAATTAGTTTAGCGATATTTACAAAAAGTGAAATAAAAAAAAATACAGAAAATATAAAATAAACATCCAATTAAAACGTCTACACTAAAAGTAGCTTTCCTGATAGGCTTAAAAAATGTTAACCGTTTCGCTCTCGCACATTTCCCTTTCGCTTGATAGTACGCGTCATTTTTTATAAATAGTAATTTTCGAACGGCGTCTCATTTGCGACTCTACTAGCCAACGTGGCCAAAAGAAACAAAACCGTTAAAACAGACGACGTTAAGGAATGGCCAAGGATCTCCGGCACGCATTACACGCATGCCAAAAACATCATGCAAGGCATCAGAGACAAGGTATAGGACACCGCGACCCACCGTGTACTAACCAAATTCCTGAGGGGTGAAAAGCTGGATTATATTATTCTGGATGTATACCGCATACACAATCTACAAACCAAAGAGCACTACGATTTAATGCTGGCCATTCTACCTCCGAGGGTAAGAAGATTTTCAACGCAGACAGGATCTGAAACCTCTCTGACTTTAAGTTGAACTCTCCCCGCAGTCGCATTACACTCGGTCAATGCCACCGGTGCTAGCTTTCTGAGCCTCATTACATTTAAACGGTCTCATCTAGCAAATATATCTAGTTTTCGATTTTCTACGCAACCATCCTGTCGATGTCATGTTAGTGCAGGAGACATTTCTCAAACCTAGCACGCGTAGTCCTAAAGTGGCTGTAGTAATATTTAACCTCCTTGTTTTTATATCATTTTATAACTTATGTCATATGTCATTCTTAAGAACTATGTAAGGTCAGTTCGGCAATGACCGGCATACTTTATTAAAATTTTAATTTTTTGATCATATTAAGCCACCTTTACAATATTTGAGACAAATTTTACTTCGGGATGATTAAACATTTAGTTGACAATTAAACACAACTGAAAAAATTAATAAACAATCATTCGTTTATGAAAAAATCATTACTTTTGAAAAACCCCCAAGTGATGGATTTTTCTGTCACATCGGGTAAGTCCGGCTACTGGAAAAAAAATGTATAAACAGACAGTTTACATGATTGTACATATTGGCTATGTGTGTGTTTTTAAATATCAGTTTAAAATATCCCGCCAAAATTTAAATAAATGGTTCCTGGCGGCTTTTACGTCAAAAAAAGTATTTGTCGGATAAGTCCGGTATGCATCATCATTCAGAGTTAAAAAACAATTTTATTACTCAAATATTTTTATTTTTTCTACAATATCAATCTTTATTATTTCTTAATTAGGTAATTAAATAGAAATAAAAAAAACAGCACACTCAAAAATATTATGACTTTAAAAGATATTATAAAAACTCAAAAGTAGATCGAATTTTCATCACAATTTACAAAAAAATAGGTTAATGTTTCAAGATTTTGTATTAAATCAACTTTTTTTACTATAGATAAGGCAGGAACATCATCACGATCGATTTTTTTTGTCATTTTAAATGTTAGCTTAGGTTTTTTTATTGTTTTATAAAATATTATAGAATACAATGGTTCTTCATTTTCATCCATCGTTTTAATAATATTTTCTATGCCAAAGCCATATTTCTCCATAAAATGGAGATTTGTCGCCAATCTAAATTCATTCTCCGCAGACAGAGCTGTGTTTCGTCCAAGTGTTGTTGATTTAGTTCTTCTTTTATTTACAGGATCCATAACAGTCATACGAGGTATTTGGTATATTTTTGAAGCCTTGTAGCCACTCATCCTGCCACTTTCAACCTCTTGTACAGCTTCTCTTAATTTCTCCTTAGAGTATAATCCTCTGTTAGATTTTCTGTTATACTTTCCCATTGTGTATTATCTAAATTACCTGAAAAAAATATTTACGATATTTACACTCTGTGAAGTTATATACGTTTGCAAACAAATAAGGTGAGGCATTAAGTCAGCTTAAGCCTACGTCAAATAAAAACACTCATATTATACAACAGATATTAGTTAGTACAAAAAAAATTGCTTAGGCAGAAAATGTTTACAAAATCTGGAAACGGCGAAGATCGGCGTAAGCCGGTCTTTGCCCTAAACGACTAGACGGACTTCGCCTCTAAACTATTTTAAGGTTATAATGGTTTCATTACAAGTAATTTCTTAAAATATGAGTTTTATTCAATTCTGATATCATAATTAGGTAAATAAATAGATCATTAATGTACTTACTTGCACAGATCCGTATATCACTACATTTAAACACTCACAAAATATTTTTTTTAACAATGCGATGTCCTCTCGATGAACGTTGTGAGATAGACTAAATTTAAAATTAAGTTTTTTCTCTCTGGATCGTAACTAATGCCATCTATTTTAATTTTTTAATATTAAAACAGTAAACCATTTTTGTAAATCATGCTGCTATCTGTAGGGCTATTAAGAATTGGTAGTATTCCTGACTATACGGCCTTACCCGCCGGACGGTCTTCCCCGAATTGACCTTACTTTTATTATGTAGAATAAAACCGTCTATACGAGGTGTTATCTTATTACAGTGGCTAACTATCGCATAATACGGAACGATCGTATCACCGCCAGGGCTTACGATTATTTATTACAAAAAGTCTCTGCACTGCGTGCCGCTTGACAGCCCGCCGCTAACCAACATCGAAGCGTCAATCTGTCAATTACTTATGACAGGCCATCTGTGCGTCATACAGTTTTAGTTTACCTTTAACCGTCCAAACAGCTGCTAGAAAGTGACATTAAGTCACTCCTTTCAACAGGTAGCGCGGTCAGTAAAAATCCAAACTGGGACTCTCCATATGAATGCTAGGGGTAGAAAACTCGAACAACAGTCGTACAATTTTGCTGTCACTGCTCCAATGACGCCCACTCGATTCCTACGCTCAGAAAACCCTAGAGTATTGGACGTTGAGAAAGCAGCAGCGATTAATCTCACGACTCACAAACGCGACAAAATAAATGAGTGCTCCAGGGAGATCCAAGTACCAGCGAAGTAACGCTGTAAGCCCTAACGAGCGTTAGGAGCTCTCTGAAAACTTCGAAGACCTTATTACGCGAAAAAAAGGAGTCACGCGAG
This sequence comes from Vanessa tameamea, assembly GCF_037043105.1. NCBI lineage: Eukaryota > Metazoa > Arthropoda > Insecta > Lepidoptera > Nymphalidae > Vanessa > Vanessa tameamea. Next base: position 6,851,345 of record NC_087324.1, read on the forward strand.
CGCACGACGCTTTTCCGTAACACTTATCGATCAACCCATACCGTGGAAGTTTAAAACATAGGAGTCACACTCGAGAGTAAACTCAATTTTTATTCCCACATTATAATAGGCAACAGAGCATTGCAACAGAGCATTCGTATTGGGAAGACTATTGGTGATATTGTGTGGGCGGAGTAAAATGTTCCTTAGAAATAAGAGGACATTATATAAAACCTTCATTCGTCCCGTCATGACCTATGCGAGCCCTGTCTTTGCCCATATTAAAGTATTCCAAATCAAACGACTACAATTGATACAGAACCGATTTCTGCGTATCACTCATTCGGCCTGCGGGTGTCTCCGAGTGATGTTCGCATCACTCGGACCCCAAGAGTGTTCAATCTTCAAGACTGAGTCTAGTACTCGTCGTCACGCCCGGTAACGCTGTAAAGGCTAGTGGGGCCAAAAGCAAAATGACACAGACACAAAAAAGGCGGCTCCTTTATTGCTAATGGCGTATCGATGTACCGTATGAACATATTTATTGACTTCTGCTGATGAGCCAGTGTGTTTTTAATATATAATAAATATTAAAAATGTGTTTCTTTAAGGTCTTGTCCCATTAAAAATCTCTCCAGTTTCATTAGATAGTAATCATACCATTAACATTGTTAGTGGTAACTAAGTAACAAAATTAATGTCTAAATCAGAAAGTATTTTACTTATCATTTTCTGAGATTTCAGCCAAAACGCTTAATATTACTCACTAAAACATGACTGTTTTTCATTACAAACTAATGTTTTAGTAAGCGAGTATATTCAATGACCAATACGACTCACGCCTTTAGTACATTAATGCCAATTGCCAGTTGTTATATGTTATTAATGTTAACACCGTCGTCGTGATTATGTTATTCCTTGGTTAACACAAGCAATTGTGAACAAGATTGATGTAAGAAGGTTTTTACACAACGCAAGGCCATATTAAATTTACTTTTATTTTATTAATATGTACTTGTTTATTGTTTGGAAGAATAAGAGGTTATTCATAATTATTTTAAATGTGCTTTACAACATCATGAGTATTATGTCACAAATAATATCATAATTATTACTTTTAAAATGATAATAATTTCAGGACATATCCAGGTTTTGCCCTGAATTACGTCGTGATGATAGGCGTAAGATTTAAGGAAAGGTATTTCACCAGTTGAAAATTATATTATGTTATGAAAGTTGTTTTTTCAAATATTGTAAATGCGAAACTAACTCTCAGTTTTTCTCTCTCTACTCTCGTCTCTCTGTAACTTTATGATAGTTACCTCGAACTGAAAATAATTCATGTTTATAGTCTTAATTCAAACTGAAAACATTTAATTAATAAACATAAATCAAATGTCCCTAACATTTCTTGTAAGTTGTAACTATCAAATATACGAGTGAGAATGCACGAGATCAGCCATCTATTTTATTAACTCGTCATAAAATATATACATTAATTTATATGTAAAAGTATGGACCCAAAATTAAGTAAACTTACTTAACCTTTAAATAATTATTTTTAGTATAATTTTTTTTTCTAATGGCTAGTCTACTTGACAGTTAACTGCTAAGACTTCTTTGTCAATAATTTGTCAATTGTCAGTAAATACTATATAGGTAATCCAAGCCAAGGACATTTTTATTTCTATTTTTAATCTTAAACCAATACATTTTTATATTTATAAGGATTTACTATCCTTAATCGTGTAAAAATTTTTCTGCAATCTCATGTCTGCATTGGCTTACATTTGTGATTACGGAAGCGAAGAAGAGACGTCAGATAGTGAAAAAAAAGATTCTGAGAATTTAAAAAAGTAAGCAAGTAGTTTTTTATTCATTAATATTGTCAGTTTAATTTTAAAGTTATAAGCTATATAACCTGGACAAAGTAATGATATGTAGTAATAGATTGTATACAATTTGTATGATCCATTGTATTTTGATTTGTTTAAGTTTAATCAAAGCAATGTCAAAATTGTAATTGTACTTATCAGTATCACATTAGTTAATTTACCTAGTAGTACATATCCTTTAAATGAACACTACATACATATTTATATGTATGTATACATTACAATCGATTTGTAACAAATAGCTTTAATTACTAGGTTAAAATTACCAACCCCGAATCTAAGTGGAGTCTCTGTTGTGTTGTCAGAAGAACATATTGATAACCCCTCACTTCACAGTGGGCATACTCGTTCTTTTCCCCACATAAGAGGAAATTGGGCCACATTTATATATGTTGAATGTAAGTAAATTGTTTTTTTTTTTTTTATAATAAAAACGAAATGAATAATAAAAACCTAACTTCCTCAACTATAAACTGAGTTTTAATTCAATTAATTACTTTGTAAATTTAGCACATATCTTGACTCCGAGCATATTCATGGTCATTATAAATAATATTAGTACATTGAACATTTCAGATCCGAATAAGGGAAATCTATTTCACATAATAGAAAAATTAGAGGCTTTAGTAAAATCTGTTGATGAATCATGTATGGTATGTCAGGATGTACACATAAGCCTATCTAAAACATTTGTTTTGAGATATCACATGATAAAGTCCTTTACATCAACATTACAGAATGTGCTAAATAACAACAACAGGTATGTTATACATTAATTTAAGTTAATGCAAGTTATAATTAAAGATGAGCAATGGTAAAAAAAATAAACTAATTAATTTTAATAATTATGTAAAACACAATTATAATGGCCTATTATTGTTAATTTCAGTTTTATATTGAACTTTGATTCTGTTGAAGTATATTGTAATGAAGAAAATACTCGTACATTTATTGCCCTTGGAGTAGATGCTTTAAGTCATGCCTATTTGAATAATATACTCAAACAAATAGACACTCTTTTAGATGATTTCAAACTACCAACATTTTATGAGGTAAGATACCAGCAATAATTAAATAATTATAACCTTGTTAAAAAAAAACTTTTGCAATAAATGAAAATTTACTAAGGATCAGGTGCTGTACTTTAAGTAGTCATATGAATTGTATTAAAACTTAGTATTATTTACCGATTTCACATAATTAAATTATGTTTTTTAAGTATTTTCATGAGTTTTTTACACTCTTATTTTTTATATTATAATAATTGTTTTAAAAGATTTTCTTTTTCTATAGAATCCATCATTTCATATGAGCATTCTAAGTGTGAATGGAAATAAAAAAGATTTACTGTTGAAAATTTTAAACAACTTCTATGATATTTTTATACAACAAAAATATATACTAAAACCCGAAAACATCAATAAGGTAAATTGCAAAAGTGGAAATAAAATTTATCAGTACTGTTTAAAGTAACTTCAACAATGGATAGAAATCCAAATAAAGTATACATTAACCCAAATTTTCAAAGAACTCCTCCTAAAAATACATGGTCATTTCAACATCCAGACAATACTTATTTATATAAATATGGTTCACAATTGCAAAATGTTGAAGCTGTAAACAGATTTAGTATGGAAAAAATATCAAACAGAAAAATATATGTTAATCCAAATTTCAAACAAATGAAACAAGAACAGCCAATACCAACAGAACTAAAAGGACATGAAAATGTGAAGAATTACCCAGTACTAATATCAAAATCGAAATATTCTCTTGTGAATAAAGCTGATGAAAGTAATAACTACACAGAAGGCATACCTCAGAATCATAGCATAAATACAAAGAACAAAACTAACATTCTACAAAATCAAAATACTTGCATCGAAAAAGTTTTGAATAAAAAATGTACAAATGGAGTTCCTGTTATAAAATCTCGTTATACCATTATTAGAAAAAACCAAGAACCCTCTGAAAATCATGTAGAAGTTATACAGCAAAATTTTAAACAGGATTCTATTCCCAGTTTAGTGGTTACAAATAAGAACTTAAGCCTTGAGATTTGTCATTTGTATGCCAATAATGTAGCTCCTAAAATGCAGGAAAATGTATTAAAAAATAAACCATTTGAAAATATTACTAAAATTAAATTAAGTAAGTATAAAACAATACCAGCTACATACTTAAAAAAGAATATTTCATCAAGAAATGATTTCAATTCAACATCATTAATATCACAATCACATACAAATGACGAATTTTCGTTTAATATAAATACATATAAACTAACAAGGTCTAGCTCAAAGTCTAATAACGAAGGTAACCCTTTGAAAACAAATGTGAAAACTAGTAAGAAAAGTCTCTGGCCAAGTCAAAGTAAAATTAAATTATTAAAAGCAAATTTCAAAGTAAATAACATTCCATGTAGATTATTTATAAAATATGGAAAGTGTCTAAGAAAAGATTATGGAAACTGTGAATATGTTCATGATAAAAAACATGTTTCACTTTGTAGGAAATTCTTAAAGGGAATCTGTCATGATAGTGATTGTGCTCTTTCACATGAATTAACTGCGAATAAGATGCCTACATGTTACTTTTATTTAAAAGGAATATGTACCAAAGAGAATTGTCCTTACTTGCATATTAAATTGAATGAAAAAATTAAAATATGTCATTCTTTTTTGCGGGGATACTGTGAGAATGGCGATACATGTCAGTTTAGACACGTAAAAGTAAATCAGTGTAAGAAATCAAATATGTATAATTTAAATACATGTAACAAATATAAAAACTTACCAAGTAAAAGTACAAAACTCAAAATAACTAAGACAAAATGTAGTATTAAAAAGAAAGATTTAACACAATTGGATAACAAAAAGAATGTAAAGTTATGTGACAAAAAAGATGCAGATGTTGATTGTAGATATTATAAAGAAATGGTTACTAATGAAGATAGTTGTAAAAACATAAAACCTACTAGATGCAAGATAGGAACTTTGCCTTCATTTATACAATTGTAGTATTTTTAATGTTACTTAAAAAGTTTTTTTTTTAATTGTAATAATATCAAGTTATTGTAAATAAATTAAATAAAACGATAATTGTGATAATTTATTATTTTTAGTAGGACACTTCCTACAAAAAACTCATGCCCAAATTTATATCCAAAAAAATTTTCTTTATTGTATCAAATGTTATTTCAAAATTATTAAATAAGTCACATTATAAACAAATATACAGTTTACATAACAGGGTTTTTATAGTAATTAACTGATGTGTATTAAGTATTTAAAGTAATAGTAAAAGTAGAATGACTATATAACTTAATTTAAATAAATATAACATTTACATAGTTTAGCAGACATGTTTATTTCTTGAACCATTTTGGTACTTTACTTTTAGATACAGATGCCCCATTGCTAGACTGTTGTGGACTGTGAGGATTTTCCAACTTTCTTCGGCTAGGTGCACTGTAAAGATAGTAATGATTATATTAGTTCTTTACAGATGTAAGATTTATTTATTTGTCTCATTTAATTTTTTTTAATTCAATGTATATGGATCTATTGCATTATAGGGTCATAGATTTGGGATGTACATAGTCTATTTAGTTTTATGTTTGGAGAATTTGCTTGTTGTCGTATGTTATGTAAGTGAATGCAGTCTGTAAGAAACCTGACTTTCCTTTCAAATAACTATACTAAAAGATGGAAGAAAATTTTGTATGTAATATTTGTGTATGTCTAATGGATCAATTTATAGATTAGTCACAGAAAATAAGATAACTTTTTTTAAATAAAATAACTCCTTTTAATTTTCACTTTGGATCAGTAAGTTTAAGGATATAATATGTCAGACATGAGCTGAGTACAATTTTCTCACCGATATTTTGAGGCTAAAATGCAGGCTGCATCATTTGTTGTCTTCTTAGAGTAAATTTCCTTTCTTAAATATGGTGGACCTGAATTTTCTTCTAACCATTTGAAATGCATATGAACACATGGTACAAATTTTGCATCTAATAATGTCACATTTGGATCTAAATCTTCTTTTAATGGAGTTGTAACTGAGAAGAAAAATATAATTATAATTATCTTATAAAAAAATTTCAGTTGTCATTTAAAGTCATTGTATTTTTATAGATATAATATAAGTACTAAGTATTAAAAGTACATAAACTCATTTTTTCAATACAAAACTAAACATCCAAGTTTCTTGCTGTTGTTCTGACGTTGCTAAATTAAAATATTCGTGTGCGAAAGTTTATACAATAATTTAGTTTAGAGATGATGATGAAAGCACACATGAGAATTATAGAAAAGCCTTTAAGCTAGGCTTCAACTGAAATGGTGGGACAGTGGAGTTTCTTTAACTATTGATGAGTCTAATACAATATTGGGTTATGGTTTGATTTATACATATTTATTTATATTCCGAATGACTCAAATTGTAAACTCTTTGAATGAAGATTGATGTTTTATATTTTAAAATAATATGCTCAATTTTCTCGACTAGATTATGAACTAAAACAATATTTTTTACTTGGTCTGGCCACATTTTGGAGGTCATTTTGTATGTTTAAATTCTGTAAATTAAATAACAAGTTAATACATTAACTATTGACTGTTTTACTTACAAATATGAAAAGGTTTATCTTGATTTTGTAGATGCTCTTTAACAAAGTTTTGTACTTCTTCGATTGTATTGTTTGGGGTGAACACTCCTTGAAGTATAATGTTGTCTGGGAATTGTATTCTTACTACTACATTTTTATACATGTTTATTTTGGAAAGGGAGGCCTGAAAATTAAAGGTTTTTATGGATATTACATATAATTTACAACTCAGAATTTGTATTGTCATAGATACATTTCATATCTGCCATTCAAAGCATTAATAGTTGTTTTATATATAAATTTTGTATGAGATCATAATTTAGACTCTAAATTACACTTGAGTTCAAATTGCACCAATGCATACCTCCCGGTCAGTCACATTGTCAAAGACTCACATTTTGTTAAATAGACAGAACAAGATAAAAATATTTTTTAACTGTATTTCTGACAAGTAAAAATACAATGCAGTCAAATATAAATCAAATTAGAAACATGATTTTTTGCCTATCCAATTCATGTATAAGTTATCATATAAAGTTTAAACACTAGTTATTAGAAAAATGTTTTTTTTTTATACAAATATAGTAAATTATTTTTTTGTGTATGTTATAATAAATCTAATAGATCAAAGCTAAAATAAAATGATTACCTGCTGTGCAAATTCTTCTCGTTTTGTTGAAGTAAGTATTGGTGTATTTTCAAGTTCGATACGATGTTGTTGTAATTCATGGTAAATTTTTCTTACTTCTTCAATAGTTAACTCATAAAAATCATCAGGTAAATCAGATAATTCTTCTTCATTTCCATCTGGGGGCATGAAAGCTATGGCTTTTTGGGATCCAATCTATTTAAATTAAGAACAGTAGTGTATTATACAATACTAAAAAAATTACATAATAATAAATATAAATTATAAGGAAATTCAATAATTTATATTAGTTGTTACAAATGCAAAGTTTAAATAATAACTAATTTACTATAACATTATCAATATTTAAAATATGAAGCAAGTGATATTGTGAACTTCTGGGATAATTTTTATGTACATTACTATAGTTGTTTTTTGAAAATAATATAATTTAACTTACGAAGGTAACTTCTTCTTCAATTCTCAAACGTCTTTCAAGATTCTCTCGAGTTATTTGGGGTTGTGGAGACTGATATGAAGTTGTACTTTCTAGCTGTTTTGGCAATGTTTCCTGATCCTTAGTTTTAAAATTTTGATCAATGTCTAGTTCAGTAGGCAAGTCCATTTCAACTTTAGCATCTTTCTTCTTTTTTTCTTGTTTTATTAATATCATGGGATCCAGGGAACCTTGTGCATTTTCAGTATTTTTTATATTAGATGGACCTTGTATACATTTCTCATCATTATTAGAATGTGATGGTTCAGTTGATGTTACTAAACCATTTTCTGGTTTTTCAGTTTTGACTCGACGATACACTGATGATATGTTTGCCTGCCTGTAACATATTTTTTATTGAATACAATCCTAACCCAAAACTAACTGTATAATGAATATACCAAAACAATAAACATTTGAACCATTAATATAAAATGTTATTTTATGTATGATATGCATTGTATGGTCAATTTGTTTTAGGTAGATTGTGATTCTCATTATCATGAAGCAAACATGTTGAACAGCATGACATAATTACAAACAATCTAAAACTATAATGTTTAGCAATAATAGAACATTTATTGATCATTTAGTGGGAACATATTTTTAATTAACATATTTCTCATCATACAAACAAAATAAGTCATCTAATGAGTAAATAAAATTTTTTGTTTAAGTTGCAGAACCTTCCTCAATTGCCATTGTACAAAGTTTCAGATTTTAAATTCAATTTTTTATCTTTCTCAATGTAGCACTTACATTGGTTCTGTTTTATCCAGTAAACGCAGAATTGCTCTTCCTGCTATCAAGCCCAACTGTCGCAAAGATTTTTCCTTCAATGCCTTAACACCTGTTACTTCTTGTCTCATGTAGGAAATAGTGGGGTTGTGTAAATTTGGTAGTTCATTTGGAGCCAATGACATTATTAAATCATACAGTGTTGTATTTGGTGTAAAATCACCAGTCATTCTTTCACCTAACAAAAATTGGAAATTATATGAACATAAAGTTAAATAAAAATAAATGAATAGAAAATGCTATTTTTTTATGAAATTTACCATCATTTAACATGAGCCCTATAGTGACATTTGATTCCACTCTTTTCTTTTCCGCTTCAACCATTTCAAGAAAAGCTTTATTTGGCAAATTACAGAATCTTACTGTTGTTGTTAAATCTAAAATATGTTTATGATGTTTTAAATCATAATCATTTGGTTCAAGCCCTTGTTTAGCACATACATCTTCTAAGAGCTTAAATAAAATAGAAACATATAATTTTTATAGTTATTCTATATCATAAAACTGATATGACTATATTTTGTATATAAAATATATTTATTCTACAAATGAGAAATTTCATTTTATTTTTAAAGTTATTATTATTTTTAAGATACCTGTAAAATATTAGTGTCCGGTGTACAATGAACTTTTACTCTTCTCCCATTTGGTGTTAAAACGACGATATCTCTTGACATTATTAATGATTTTTAAAATCTTTCGATTAGCTTAAAGAAATGTATGTAGGACAAAATTGCTAATCAAAACCAAATCAAGAAAACAATTATCATTACAAATTAACTGTCAACTGTCTGGGTTCTGTCAAGATTTGACCTGACAATTTGATTTACTCTTTTCTATGCCAAATTGCAAATGTAATACGCCATGCAGCCATCTCTCTGGTCTCCGGCGGAAAGTGATACTGATTAAACTGGCTACTTCCGTCTCACGATGCAATATCGTATTCAATCCATCAAATGAATTTGTTGAAGTTGAGATTAATCATGAATCAATCCTGCTCATTTTTTATTTTGATACTGAAGCTGCAGTGCAAGCTTACGTTGATAGCACCATGATCCTCTCCAAGTATCAAAAACCGAAATTTTCATATGAATCTAATGTTTTATTTAGATTGGAAGGTTTAACATGTGTCATTCTGCCTGTATTTATTTGCTTTTAAGTATATATTCCTTCGAATCGAAGGCCTTTCTTTTGAATATGACTGGCGATTCACTCACGAAATTATGGCATTGGGAATATTGCGCGATAGTAATTGAATTTTGGGGCCAGATAATATTCTGTTGTGTTTTTGCGACTCCGCAAACTATTGGCATATTATGCTATTATTTCCCATTTTTATCTCTTTCTTGTTCAACAATTCTTTAACCAAATTTATTAGATTGTCCTGTATTTTGTAAAGCTTTGTCTTTTTTTGCATAGAGTTCATATCTTGCGTTTTTTTTCTTCCACTTTGCGATAGTTCTTCCGTATCCGGAAATGTCAGTGAAACTTAAGTATATTAACACTTTTTTTGTATATTTCCGTTCATCCGTTGTTTTAGATGCCTATGTAGCAGTACGTCGTCGTTACGCCGTTAGCAACAACAAACGTATGCCACAATATATGACGTGATTTCTATTTTGAAATAAATTATAGTTCTGACAAGAACTGTTTTATTTTGATACAAGAAGCAGCATGCGGTGTCACTTGGAACATGATATAAGCTCTGAAACTGAGAACTGTTCGTCTTAGAAGAAACACTATTTTCAATTCTTCAAATTATATATTCACAAGACGACTCGCTGACGACGTCCACTACACAGTTCTTGTCTCTGCGCGGCGCTCGAACGTTATGAACGAGACGCCGCGCGAAAATTACAATTTATAAAAAACTAACCACCCGCCCCAGCTTCTTGTCTACTACAGAATGTTTTACAACGTTCACAGCTATTTTGTGATTAGACACTACAAACCGCTATGTCCCTGCATGTTAAATCTGTAATATGTATTCGAAAATATTCATTTAAATTATATTCTGTAAAGGGCCATATTGGACTATATTAAATGCACGATGTATTTAAGGTACCTACTTAATTGGATAAGAATTACTGCTATATTAATTAAAATCGCTTCGAAAATAAGCTATTATTTCTCGCAAGAAGTAAAGGTCAAAAAATGGTTATTGTGGGTTATTCCTAAGATATAGACATATATCATAGCAGACTTTTTGAAGACTTTTTTGAGGTGTACAATACTGTAGTACATTATTTTAATCTGTATTTTAGGGTTCAGCCAGCGTTTGCAATGTAAGCACAAAAAAATGTTTATTTACGACATCACTTTAGAAACCTCTAAAGTTATCAGCGTAGGATTAGGATAGCTAATTTTAGGGTAAACGTTTTTTTTTTGGATTATTATTTGATATTTGTATTTCATTTTTTGTATATATACTCGTATTTTTTCCACAATATGCCACAATTCTACGCGCTACAAAGAAGAGGTTGTACTATACTACCACTCTCGTCCTCAACATACAACTTAAGGCGAATAGTAGAATAAGACTACAGAATAATTTGAATGGAAATGGAATTTCCGTCGTAGTGTGGGTATTTTTGTAATCTATGGACATATTTTTGTAGAAAACTAATGTCAGATGAACTAAATTTACCGCCTTCTTCTGGTTCTTCTTCTGATTTACTGGGTATAAGTATAACTGCGCCGTATGTTTTTCTCGGACAATATATTTGGCATAAATAAAAATATCATGAAACCGTATCTCTTCAAAAATATTGTTCGTTAGGAAAGGTTTTTTAATTATAGACTCCTTTAAGCGAGTAGAGTAGTAGAAAATAAATATGAATTACACAATTACTCGCGTAAAAATCCCCGGTTTATATCACTCCTAAATTTATGGATCATGAAGATAATTATATAAGTAACGGAAGGATTAGTGAATCTAGAGCAAATTATTGAAAATAAGGCGATATGAAGAAGGAAACCGTACGCGTACTTATAATTTGAAATAGCTCCAGATTCAAAGAAATATTTGACGACACCAACCCAGAGAGGCAAGTATTAATAAAACAAAATGCGGAATGGCATATTAACAAAGCCAAAGTGAATATTTCAAAATTATCTTGATGAAGTTCGTTCGTTCGTTCTCTAATATGGCAGTGTATTTCAGCGATATTGTATTAACAGAAAATAATTTAAATCTCGTCGATCAGGGGCCATTTGTAGCTTTCTTGTGGCACATTTGATGACGTTGACCGCCTCGTAATCAAGTACCTGTGCCTCATGTATTGTGAGAATGTTGGATCTTTGTCAGTTGCCGTACTCTTTGTCGATGCCGCTATGTAGTCTTAGATGCAGAACTTTATTAATTTACTGGATGAGTATATGTCTCCGTAAGCTTCCCTAACACTGTATACTCTATGCATTGGGCATCTGTATGTACACAGCAGTTCTTGTTCTCTCCTCTCTCTCTCTCTCCGGGGGTTCCCAAGCAGATTAATTTAATTTCGTCTCCTCGCCAATAAAATAAATAACATATCTATTTTATTAAATTATTCTGATATTATACAATTTTCAAATATAGTTTTTTATATAATTGATAAAATCGATCAATTATTGCCAAAAATGCTCAGATAACAATTGTTATTTTTGATATTTATTTGGTTAGTTCTTAGAAATATGTAGTAAAATGTTATTGCCTTTGGTTATAAATATAATATAGTACATGAACGTAATTAAATAAAGGTATTTTTTTTTGTTATTGTAGATTAGATTAGTAGAAATTGGCTTCGATTTAAAAAAAATAGCATCATTTTATCACAACACTTTGTATATCAGACTTAGACAATGAAGGAAAACAAAGATATGTACTTGATAAGGGAGGATAGAAGTTTCAGAGAATCATTGAAACCTGGAGTGCTCAAAAGCTTAAAAAAGTGATATTTGTTGGTTCAGATTTTTGAAAACTTATGAAAGGCGAAACTTTAAGCTACATAGCACTTTGAAGAAGATAAAGCATGGGTGTGTTTCAAGAAGTTTTTAAAAAAGGCTGGGTAATAAGAAATAACTAGACTACATCCAATTGAGGGAAAATATGTTAGAAAATTCGATTACTCAAAAATCCATTTACTAAAATCTCACTTGGATTTATTTTTGGTCTTGGGGATAAAACGTCGTCTTGAGGCATAAACAACGCTTATTTTATATAAGGTGGGTGGACCATGGAAAGCCACGCTCCTTTGAATGCCAACTATTCAAAATTCGTAGTTATTGACATGTAAAGACATATTCCTTCTGCTATATACTAAGACGCATCAAAATCAAGGCCACAGATGCGGCGCTACTATTGTGGCTGTGCGATCTCATGTTTCGACAAAGTCTACCTTTGTCGTCGACGTTACAATTGTTAATCGCGCGCACAGAAAAACAAAGGTCTTTAGTTTAATAACGTATTATTAGCTCATATTTGTTACTGTAAATTATCGTACAAGGATATGTTTATGGTATTTCAGAAAAATAAAATAGTTTTGCCTCGATATAAGTTAAAATATTGGTAGTGTTCTTAGGAAAGCCGTTGGTTCCTTATAATGGCCAATCAAAAATTTGACGGTTGGCCTTGCTAGGATACATGGGCCTTACAAGGAACTTCTACAAACCATATAACATATGAACAGTTACTTTTTAGTTATAAATACGTACCGTTACAGTTAAAACAATGTTTTATGTTTATCATATTTTTATTTATAAGATTTATTAACTTTTTTAAGTCATATTGAATAGACTCTTTTTCAAAATTATTTTGACAAAACAATTAGAAGAGGATTTATCACAGCGAGTCAAACGTTTTGCAAAACTGGGTGTACCGCTTATGCTTAAATTTATCAGGAAATAAGCCTTTTTATTTTGTAAGAGGTTTAAAATGAAGAACACTTTCAATATGTATGCACAAGAATGGCCGGACACAAATGGCTCAATATTGGCTCGAAACTCATCTATTTCAAAAAGAAAACCCCAGCTAATGAATCCAGCTAGAGGTCAAAAAATGAATAAGCCCAATGTAAAACACAATTTTGAAGAATCTCACTTCTTAAATAAAATAATTGATAATAATTGTTAGTTTGATTTTCGTAGGAACATTTTGGCCTTACAAAAGAAGTCCATTTTAGGTTAAAAAATGTTTTTTTAATTTTATTATATAACGCGTTAGCAAGTTATTTGATGTCAATATAATACTCATTACTACTATTTTTAAATAATTCCCATAAATATATTCTTAGTTATAGGATGGTGTTCAAGTAATGATATTTATCATCTATAAAAATCGTTGAGTTTTTTATAGATGATAAATACATATTGAGCATTTAATGTTTGGCTTAACTGAAAGAGCTTATGATGTTATTTTAGTAAAAGCAGATATATCAATTATTACAATTCTATTTTTAAGTTAAACGACTGATGTATAATATTCGCCTTGTTTGGAGCCGTGTTCCTTGCAAAGCCATTTGGAAGAGCTTCATAAAACTTAATTTTAATAAAACTTGATTAAAGCTAGCTTAAAAAAAAGTGATTTATGTGGTGCACAATAAAACAAAGTATTACTTAAAAATTTGGTTCCCTCATTTAAGGTGGCCTTCCATGGCCCACCTACGTTATTTCTAAAAAACCTTACGTGTTAAAAAATAAAACAATAGCATATTCGAATTCAGCTCATTAAAATTACATAATATAGACACTTTATAAGCAAACAATTTGCAAAAAAGTCAATTTTGCATTCCTTCAAATTAATAACTATAACTATATCTACTAATAACTTATCTAAGTTTTGTAATATAATTTTTAGAAGTAGGTTTCTTTTCCAACGATTCTAAAGTAGCCTCTGTCGAATTCTGTGTACCTATACTTCCATAAGTATACGTGACGACTTAACCTGTCTCGTATTTTTGTTTTGATTTAATTACCATTTCTGGTATCCCACAAATTTGGTAAATTTTACAAGTCTAACATTTTGATCCATACATTACTTTTATTAATGTTCATTGTTAAGTGATAGGTTGACGAAGATGTAGCGTGTTGGACAAGCAACGTGTCCCGAGCGTAACTGGCATATTGAATCAATTGCTCTAAAACACACGAATGCTCAAGCTTCTCGCATCGCATGCAATAAGCTTTACAACTTTTTGACTCAAATATCACAGTATCTCTATTCAAAAGTCTTCGACCAGCGTATGTTCAGTGATGACATTAAATAGAGACGAGGTCGCTTACTAGCCGCCTCATAAGAAGGTTCAAAGTCATCAAATCAACGATATCCGCCGGTGAACCAAAATAACCGACATAGAATGAAGAATTGCCGGAAGACGCAGCAATCTGAAACTGAAACTGACGATCTTGCGAGGGTCGCGGATAGTCTCTGGGTACGGGTAAGACCGGCCGTTGTGGAGATCCTTTCGGAAGGTCTTTGTCAAGCAGTGGACGTCTTCCGCCGTAGATGATGTAGTTTCTCGCATAAAAACTGTATACGCATACCACATGGCACATTTAAGTATGCACAAGCCACATTATTTCGACATCGTCGTCGTGTTCCTAATTATTTAACGTAAACGATTTGTCTTATTATCGATTTTTTTTTCACAAGAACTTCCGTTAGGTCATCGCCTTTCATGGGTATGACAATTCTCATCACCCATTTTTATTTTATTTTATTAAATGAATAGATATTATTATAAAACATACTTGTTGTTGTCACAATACCTATAGTCTATTTCAATCTCCGGAAGACAAAAGCCAACCTAAATAAATAAACAATATTCGATAGTTATATGTAGGTCGAATTTGAATAGGATATAAATAAGTGGATTCGGGAAAAAATTGCGTTTGTCGGAAATTTGGAAGTAGAATTAAATTGGTTATAACTAGTTAAGTGTTTTAGTGTTGTAAAATATATATAACACTATTGCTGAGCTATTAGGAAATCGCATTATTCTTCCACGATTGGAATATACTAAAATAAAGATATATCCTATTTAAATGACAAAATGCTTAATTATATTTCAGCAAAGCTACATATAAATTTTAAATTTTAATAAAAAAAGCAACACATAGTTTTCAAGTATTTTTTGTTTCTTTGCCAATAAGGTTACGATCTTTTAAAAGTATTCTATGCATAATATTTTTTCATAAAAGTTGTTCTGGAATTAAGAGCCGTTATGCCAGATTAGCCGTTTTCATAACATTTTAGTCTCTTTTTAATAGAATGTTTAGAAAAAATCCAAAATAAACATTACTGGTATTTTAACAAGTTATTTCTGAAAGCACTACATAAACGAGCCTATAGAATGTATTGATAAAAAAAAATGTATTCCTATATAATTTTTGAGAAAAAATAGGAATGAAAACCAGTGTAAAATTGCAATATTAAGCTTGAAACTTCATGTTATTTCTACAAAACTATATTGTTAACGGAATACTCATGCAAATTTAAAGTTTAAGTCTTTGTATAGGTATAGTGCGGTTAAGACGTTTTGATCTAAACTATTTATGTAGTCATTTTAACTTACATTAAATTTTTTATATATAAAAAAAAAAAATTATAACATATTTTAACGACTAAAAAAATGAGGTTATTAGGTACATTAAATACCATCTACCTTGAATTAAAAAAAAAACCATACGAACTCATAGTTTAGTTGCTATTTATAATTAGACTACCTATCAGTGTCTATAAAGGTAATATTTTTTTTGTACAATTTTCGTATCATATACAACAGTTTATTATTTTACACAAAGTTTTTATTGTTTATTATAATTATTTCAGTAATTTATTATGATTCGTATGTCATTTTATTTTCTGTACAATTGGAAATAAAACCCATAGAAAATATATACGGAATAAATAATGTAACAGTATCACAATGCTTTATATCGATTGGCTTAACTATATAGTTGTGCTTATACACGTACACTACGATACACGCAAACAAGCTTAAAAAAATACAGATACTGAGAAGCGGAAATTAGAATAAGCGCTCTTAACTTTTAAAGTAGTTACAATAAAGATCTTAGTTTATAGAAAACCTCACGCCATAGAGTTATGCGTTTATGTAATAATCTGGTTAGTAAATTTTACCTAAAAACCTTTAATCTCTCTTCATTCCGTGTGCATAAACCGCTCTTTTATTTTAACACTTGCATTTTAACCGAAAATAGCACTAACAAATGTAAATCAAGTAACCTCACTATCTGGAATCGTTCTCTTTCTTATCGATCATATTATTATGTGAGTAGTCTTGATTTTATTTAGTATATGTATCTATGTATTTATCAATTCTAATAAAAACCGTCGTAGTTTAAAATAAGTATTTATCACGATCTTAATTTTAATATTGTATGGAAAATAAATTGTAAAGGAATTAAAAACCTTGTTTTATAATACATGTAGGCGGACAAGCAAAGGAGCCATTATGGTTAGTGGTAACCACCGCCCTTAGACAATGGCGCTGTAAGAAATATTAACCATTCCTTACATCGTCATTGCGCCACCAACTTTGAGAACTAATAATATGTTATGTCCCGTGTGTCTGTAGTTAGCACCAATGTGCATGGGCGGTGGTGACCACTTACCTTAAGGTGGCCCTACATAGGCGAACGCCTACATATATCATAAAAAAGAAGAAGATTTACTTTAACCACTCGTAAAGGTTACACGTGAACCGAGATTCATCTTAACTTAGCAAATTAAACTTTAACTTTAGCACAACAAGTGCTCTAGCTATATACAAAAACATATTTGAATGGGCAAATTCCGATGGTACCAGAGTTGACCATCATTGGGAGGCGCTCTCAATAGCATGGCGGCCGGGTTTTTTGTACCCTGGATTAAGATGGACCTGATCAAGCGTTTTTTTTTAAAAAACAACACATATGTATATTTCCTTAGATCCATGAGTATAAAACAAATAAGATTGAAACGAAACAAAAACAATAAAAAAATCATCCAAAAAAGCACACTTGTTACAATAACTAGGAATAAAAATGATCTTTATATGTAGTCGAAAGTTTAAGTTTAATTTTATGTTTGAATTTTTGTGTATTTCTGTAAAATTATGTAATACTTTAGATAGGTAATGTATTTTTTTATTACGCTACAAGGACGTTGTTCTTAAATTTCTTCATAAAAGTTTGAATTTATGTATAGGTTGGTAGTTCTCAATAAAGTCACAATATTGTCCAAAAAATATATTTTATTGTAGTAGACAACACGAGGATGCGCGCCCGGCGCCCAGCCTGCCCCGCGCGCGCTTCCCACAACAACGCTTCGCTATCTACGTCCATCTCTCTGTTTTAATAATTGGAATAATTTATTTAATAATTACAACGTTTTTTTATCTGTCCATATTTTAACATTAGATATACCTAACTTCGTCTTGTATAACTTGGTGTAAGAACAGCCTTCAGAAATTGAAAAAAAGTGGCGCAATATGCGCCTCACAGCACTGTTTCCATTTCGACCCGCGTTCGCTCCCTGTGAACCAACAGAATAAGTTAACCTAATAATACGGCAAATTTTTCAGGATTTGTGAAACTTCAGAAATTAAGTAAGGATGACCGCTTTTGTTTACTTATGCCAAGTTTGAAATTAATAGATGGTAATAAAAAAAGCTGCGTTTATTAGACAACATATCAATTATGCATCCTGACTCTAGAAATTTATTAGCAGTTCCAGAATGACAGAAGTTACATATGAATAGGTCAGAATTTGCTGTGACAATTTGAAATCTCTTTGTAGGCTCAGAGCCTTCGACAGACCTGGCGCGGAGGTCCCCGCAGGAGAGCGGGCGGTCGAGATCGGGCAGTAGATCGGCGGGCGCGTGTAGCGTCCGCGGCCGCGTGGTATCGTGTGGTCGGCCCGCGGCTAGCAGTGCGGCAGCCGAGGCTAGCCTGCGCGGCGGCGGCTGCAGCCCGTGCGCCGCCAGCGCCGCTGCCAATTGCCGCGCGCGTGCTACTGCCGCATCACGCTCATGTCGTGCGCGCCATACCTGCTCAAGTTACGATGATTTCTTTATTGCAACTTCTTCAATTTAATATTAACAACAATTTGTTGTTTAATTTGTACCTGAGCGGCACAGATGGCAGAGCGGCAGTGACCACGTTTACCGGGACCAAAACCTCGCGCCGCCGCTTCCACGACGGCACCATGGAATGTTAATGATTGTCCTGAAAAAGGAATAAACTTAAATTGTTACAATAACTTAATAATAATTTCATTAAAAGTATCATTATAAGCTTCGTTCCATCGACTGCCAAAATAAGCCGAACGTCGGGAACACTCTGGGTCAGTAGTGTGGAGTAAAGTCAAGAGGAAAGAAGAGGTTAAAGGAAGAAGTTAAGAGGAAGTAAGACTGCCCGTAACAATCTACCTAATGTTTTGTATTTCTAGTGCAATAAAGAATTTCACACATAATACACCCACACCATCTCGTCACAGTTACAAGTATTTTAAAACGTTATTTTTTGGAGTACTAGATATTTTCTGTTTCCCATCACTAGCTCGTCTGTCAAAAAGATCAAGCTAACTTGTACAGCGTATAAGACGATGAAGATTTTAACATTGAATTGGCCTTCGTATAAGAATACCGCGTGGAAAGAAGACGGACTCTACTGGCTTTCACAGTCTTTCTTGACCATGGGGTTAAGGAGGCCTTTTCTGCTTTGTTTCTCTTAATAATATAATATTAAAGGCTCTTGCTTATGTCAACCGTCCTGCTCTTATTGACCTCTCCGGAATTAAATAGTTGTGATGACGGCAAAATCCCTATTGACCCAACACTGATCCTCTAAAAACAGGGATTTACTTTTATAACGGCAAAACTTTGTAATGAAAACAAAGGCGGAAAAAATAAAACTTAGTATTATAATTAAATATAATTTACCCATTGATAATGATACGAGAGCACAGCATGAGCTGGCGCTGGAGGCCGCGAGATGCTCCCGCATATAGCGAAAGTATACGTGCTCGAGCAGCAACAGCAGCGCCGCTAGCAGGATGCCAGCCATCAGCAGCAGAAACGCAGATAAGAACTGCTCTAGTGCTAACGGATCTGACGATTTGTGCTCCTGTTTGTTCGGCTTACACGTGCCCGTCATCCAGTACCTGCGCCCCAATAGTTATGTGAGTGTGTCATTCGAGGAATTTTTACTATTGGTTATTTTAATAATATAGCCAATTACTATTCAAACGCTAGCGTCAACAGTCATGTATGAAATATGAATATGTCATTGTAAATAACATTTTAAATTATTTGCATTATATATAATATAAGTCTTTGTATTAACAGTACCTGTAGCACAGTTTATACTTTTACCTTATTCTCTAATTGTGGTGTAAAATATACTAAAATATTTTTCAAATTTTTTAATTATATCAACATAGACTTATTCACTATTTTGTGTTAATATCTTAATTTATAGCGTTTATTGCAAAAGATTCTACAAGAAGATTAAAATTTGGATAGTAATCACTATTTCATTCTCTACAAAAGTAAAATTTGTGTCTTAAATAGTACCTACTGGTAAGCCATCGATCATAATATCTGTATAACACCTACTAAAGATGCCATAACATGCGTCTATTAATTCATTTTAGTAGAAAATTCAAAGATTCTGTATCGTACCTATGTTTAAAAAATAATTAGCAAATATGCTTAACTTTTTTAGTATTGGAAAGATAAAGAATGTATTATCAAATTTGTTACGAACATAACAAGGAGGTTATTGAGGTTATTGAAAATTGATCTTTATAGAAAAATCAAAATATCTATGATTCGATAAATTTTAAAGTATGCAAAAAGTCTATGTGTATGTGGCCTATGTGTATGTGGTCACAGTAGTAAACATGTATACAGAGTATTAAGAAATTGTTAGGAATATTGTTAGTAATTAGTAAAAAATTATTAAAATTAACTATGTCTAAATCTCATTGTTTATGATAGATTGGAGGCTATGCC
Organism: Vanessa tameamea; assembly: GCF_037043105.1. NCBI lineage: Eukaryota > Metazoa > Arthropoda > Insecta > Lepidoptera > Nymphalidae > Vanessa > Vanessa tameamea. Next base: position 6,871,752 of record NC_087324.1, read on the forward strand.
GGAGTTCTCTGAAGTAATAATCACTATATAGTGTAATTAGTAACTAAGCAAAATCAAGAACTCATTAGTGATAATAATACAAAAATATATATCGTAGAAGATGGAGAAGATACGACTATAGGAGCAGGGAGAAACGCATAAACGACATCACCGGCACCGCTCTCTTTTCGTTCCTGCACTGTGAGTGCACTTAGTGAGGCCGTTAATCTGTCGGTTAATTTTCGAATGTATAGTATTGTTAGTAGCTAAGTATTTTGGAAAAGATTTGATTTTTTTTTTTGTGAAATATTGTGTTCGATTTGTACAGTTATAAAAACATTTCTGATCTAATTTCTAAGAATATATTATTATTTTATTATGTATTTTTAAATTTTTTATTTTACGTTGTTTAAAAATGCAAACAATTTGTTAAAGTAATAGTCTAATGAAAAGGGAAATATTGTGAGTCGTATTTATAAAATATTATGATAATGAAAGATAAATTACATAAATTACGGAAAATTTAGAATTATTAAGGAATATGATAAACCTGATAATAGATGATTAATTTGATAATTAATAATTGGATACTTGTAATTAAAACTGGTTCGATGTAATTTGAGTCAGATGAGTAGCACATACTTAGAAGTAGAAGACTAAACAAAGTTATTAATGCAATCAAAAAGCAAAGTTGCAAAATAAGTAAAGCCTACCTGCGTAACCGCTCTAGGTCACCATTGGAGCGTAAATCAAGTAACCTCTTATTAAACATGCTCAGATATTTAGAATTTCGCGTAAACGCTAATCCATAGCCAGACATCGCGTACCACGAGCCTACTGTTAACAACCGGCAGTCCTCATCCTACAAAAATAATAAAACTAACGTTAGTATAGTGCAGCTGCTGAAGAAATATGATTGACTAAACTTTAATATCCCGCAGACTTACTTGTGATACTAGGTAGTCCAAAACAGTACCATCGTATATAAATGCATCCAGTTCTCCGGTAAGAACACCCGTTACGCCCGCACTCACTGTGCTGCGATTATATCTGAAAATTATTAAAAGTGTCTAAAAAGAGTAGAGAAGAAATACTAAATTTATAAACGATAAAAAAAAATTAAATTAATTTTGACAAAAATAAAATCAAATAAGAAGACAGCAAATTTGAATAATAATAATAATGTCACATACAGCTATGCAAGAAAGATCACTTAGATTGCGAAATGGTTATCGTTCTCCAATGAATTGTATAATTCTGCCAATAGAGCAGATTATGATCACACTACTACTAATTACTGGTAAGTCATGAACGATACTCACGAGGCCATGTATGCATGTGGCTCGGGGAAGTACTTGGCAAGAGTGGCGTCTGTGTGCGACCACGGTACGGTGCCGAACTTGAGGGCGGGTCTCTGCGACAGTGGACGCGCGATGCGAGGGTCGTCGAGCCCGCTCAACTCGTGAAACTCCTCCCGTGTGATCATGAACGCGGCCAGGTTCGCAGTGTATATCGCGAGAAACACAACCGCGAACATCGCCCACATGTTTGTCATAAAGCGAGCTGTGAAGCCGCGTGGCGAGTCCACGTGGACCGATGCCTGTTCGTGATTAAAAACAAAGTCGTGTGTGTATTGCTGTTGAGTCCGATATGAAATATATATTACACATCGTACTCAATCTAGTTCTACTTAAACTAAATAATAAAAAATGATGATTATGATTTACCTGAAATAACACTGCCCATACGATCCAGTATGTTCGACATAGCGAAAATCTGTTTTGAGGTATCCGTTTTGAATTAAGTCCGGTGGAGCAATCGAAACCACTTGGAGAGAGCCATTCGAAAAAGAATATTGAAAATGTTGCTGCTTGTATTGCAACTGCTCCGACTAACATCCACGATGCTGTGTCGAAGGGCTCCAGGAAAGCGGTTGGCGATATTATGCCTGTACGTTTTGCAACCACTATAGCAACTCCCGTTTCCATAAAAGGTACACTAAAATCCACTACAGCTTCACGGTCTGAATTTATTATAAGTGATGTTAATACCTATAAAAAGCAGATTAAATATAATATAGTAAAATAAGATATTAACAATGTTAATCTTGACTAATTATTTATAAGCTTACCATATCAGTTTTTTTGTTTACAAGTTCCGATATAAGACCATTCCACTTGCCGTGATGTAATGTTCCCCATCGGCCATCTTCGACGCGAACTAATTCGTATGTAAATCCAAGTTGTTCAGCTAGTTGTTGTAATAGATCGATACAAAATCCGCTACAGCATTGATACAGTGAACTATTTCTGTGCGCTGTACCCGCTTCTAATCTAAAGTCAAATTGAAATAAAACGTTTCAAGAAGCACATAAGCGTAAAGAGCTCAATTAATATATTTGTATTGAAGATATTTACCCAGCAACTTCGACGTCAGGTGCTACGCGACAAATTACACCTCGGTCCAATGAGCAGCGCCCACTAACCGGATCAGGCGGAGCGAGGTTAATGTATGGAGGTTCTTCGAGAAAAGTTATACGCATATGAAATTTTTCTGGAACTCCTTGAGGAGGGGTATGAAGCCCACCTGGCCAAACTATATCCTTTATTACTAATCTTTCTTTGGGATAAGAGTTCCACGTCCCAATTTCTTCCCATACAAGCTAAAATAACAAAAACTCTTTTAAAACAGTCTACGACGATTTATTATTTACCAACGGTGAAAGTTTTATATTGTTATTACCTGATCACCTAATGTAGGTCTTAAGTTCATTATTTTCAGTTCGACCGCTCGAAGTTCTCCATCTGGAGTGAATTCTATGCTTGGCTTGCTCGATTCGCCTTCCACACTGACGTTTCGCAAATGTCGATAAAACCTTTCCCCGGTGGACCATCTCGCCTCTCCGGTACCCACTCCGCTACAAGAAAGTCTAGTACCGAGAGGATATCGAATATTTTCCGGTTCAGAGACATATGACTCCACACCGTAGGCAAATACTTTAACTGCTGTCGCTATCTCAGCGATAATGGAGGAACTCGATGTATCAAAATGAACACCTAAAATTAAAAAATTACCAGTGCTATCAAATAATAAATGCATATAATATATTTATGTAAAAACAAGTGTAAATAGTTGTATATTTTTTATGGCATAGATTAGCGGACGAGCGAGAGTATGTGGTCACCACCGCCCACAGACAATGGCGCTATAAGAAATATTAAACATTCCTTACATCGCCAAGATGTTATGTCCCTTGTGCCTGTAGTTACACTGGCTCACTCACCCTTCAAACCGGAACAAAACAATACTGAGTACTGTTGTTTCGTGGTAGAATATCTGATGAATGGGTGGTTCCACCCCAGAAAAAATACGTCAAACGAGAACTAAATATAAAAGGTATGCTCAACGCTCATCCTTTGAAGAGGTGACCATGGATTAAACAGGATGTCGTAAAGAAAACATAGCATTTTAGTATCCCTGCAGAGTCATAGAGTAAGCCATATAAGTTTAGCTCGAAAATTGAAAATATTGTTAAATTTACGGAGCTCAAAAATGGGCATTATTCAGAAGTGAAGAAGAAGAAGAATAAAGGCTTGGACAGACGGAAGTACTAAAAGTATATTAAAGAATGAAGGGAAGTCATTGCTAAAGTCAAGACTCCGATTTTTTATTTTTTCGTGAGTGTAGTAGTGCTGTTGGCCCTACTGACCTTTACAGCGTCACCGGGCGTTCGGGCGAGTACTAGACTCAGCCCTGTAAGACTCCGATTTTTTACTTGTGTCTATATAGCAACGCTACGCCATTATATACCTCAAAAGGAATATTATGTGAAGATTAGCATTTACGGCTAAATAACGGCAATATTAATAGTGCCTTGTGACAGAGCTATTAACAAATTGAATGTAGGCAATCTTATTTTTATTTTTTACATTGGACTAGGCTAACCATACGATTGTATCATACGATACTTACCTAATAAAACCTAAACATGTAGGTATATTTTATTGATGATATGGTACAGCTACAAATATTACTTTTTAATTCTTCCGAAGGATTAAATAATATTAGAGAAATATTTTTAACAGTATGTTTTACTATAGATGATATAAAATTGTAACATACCTAGCATTCCAACTGGAAATTTATTTGGTTGTTGCATCGAACCAAGAACACTCTGTGTAACGATCCAAACAAAATTTTCTCCAGTCAGATGAAGGTCTCCAGCTGATGACAATATATCAGCAGCTTCTTCTTGTGTAGCATACAATAGCATTACGCGCGCTTCACTCGTTACCAATTCGTTCAAAACAGCTGCTTTCTTTTTTTTTACTACAACCGCATTGAGTATTGTAAATTTAAATCGGTCCTGTAAATATTCAAAAATTTGAAACTTAACATAATTAATATCAATTTAATTTTTCAAGTATACAAATTAAATGAAATTGAAAATCATACTTGAAGTGCTGTAACTCTCTCTCTGACAGCTTGTATGAAATCATCATGCCCAGCAATAGCTGATGTGACGACGCTAAATTGATGCCACTTGTATCTCTCGAGTATAGAGAGCATGGCTGCCGTCTGATGCTCAATCGTTGGCGCCAATTGAAGCCGTAAAGATGCATGAGAGGCATGTTTCTCAAGACCGCTGTTATCAGCATTCCATGCAATAACCTACAGAATGTGTAACATTTTTATGAATTTACAAATTTTTAATTAGTTTTTTTTATTCAAAGTTAGATATTATGTCAAATAGAATTTTACCGGTATGCCAAGGTATCCGGCCAGTTGAAGAAAATATTGCGCAGAGGCAGTGGAACGCCCATATTGTTCATGATTCATAAGATATAGTATTGCAGACACGTTCACTGCTAAAAATTCCTTACACAGCGAGTCCAAGATAGCTGTAAGTATTTAAATTGAATGTAATAAACATGTTTAATGCATATTCAGGCAGATAAGAAAGTCGAGACCATTAAAATTTTCATAATATTATTCTTGCTGTTTTCTAAATAACTATAAATAATTTTCAAATCGTAATTTGACAATGGCAACATATAAGATCAAATATATACTGGTTTTTTTTTTAATTTAATTAAAATAAAAAAACAGTATATATATGACATTATTGATGGTATGATAAATATAATAGATAGCGATTGTGTAAAAGTTTTCAGTGACATTATTTTTATTTTTTTATAATAGTAGTATATATTTAATTTAATTTAACTAAAAGATTTCACATGTAGGTATTTCAAACTGTCGAAGTGCAAAAATACCATGAATTTAATAGTTATTCTAGTTGAAATAGTTAAATATAATTAAAACATCTCAACCTATTCATATTGTAATTTTTCCTGGCTTCTCACGTGTCATACCATATTTCTCGAGCAGATGTTACCAGTTAGGTCACCCATAATAAAGAGTAGCATTAAACTTAACTAATGTTGCGACAAATTAAATTGCTTGCGTTTTTTCCTATTTCCTTTTACACATTGATGTATCGTTCTTAAAATAATTCCCACGTTTAACAACCGTACCAATTACTTAAATTAAGCAATGATTTGTTTTGTAGCTTAAACAATGATTGTTATTTAGGAAAAAAATAACAGGTAATTTTATTTATTTTTGTTCTCGCATTCATTTTTTTTAAAACAAGGGTAGTTTTTGAATTAGTATTTATATATATAATATAGCTCCTACTTAAGTAGTATTATTATGAAAATAATAACATTTACGATCGACATAAAATAAAGTTATATTAATAGCGAAAGCTTAGACGAAAGATTATACGCCTTTAATTAAAATAATATTTTTAAATTTTTTTTATTATATGTTGCATAATATATATATATATCTATTTGTCAATTTTATATCCGCACATTTACATTGATTCATAGTAAGATCATTACGCAATAATTTTTAGCTTCATAATTATATTATTTGAATAATCACTTACACATAGGACTAGGCGTAAGGCCCTGCATAGAAAGCGTAACGTTTAGGCGCACATGTGAAAAAAGTTTGAGTTTTCGCGGCAGTTTGGATAGAGCCGCCTTCTCAGCTCTAGTATAGTCGCGTGCACCAAAGGCTTTGTGGGGCACGACAAGGGCGGCAGTGATTACAGATGGTGCTCGAGGGGCCTGAGGTGCTGGTGAAGTTCGCGGGCGCCTCAGTCCATCAACGCCAAGACGCACGCCACCTCCACGTGCGCCTTCTCGGCCACCGGCACCTGTCGCGCTGCTACCCACTTTGATGCCACCGCCACGCTCCGCCGCCGCTCCCGTCGCCGCTAATGCGCCTAGCGCCGCCAGCGCCATCAGCGCTGTGCGCGCATGCATCTTCTTCTTTGATGCTATAAACATATTCATGCTTTAATTTTGAGATATAAATTTCCATTTTGTTTCTTAGTTGTATGTTAGTTGTTTTTCCTAATCTTATTTAACTCAGAATGCGGTGATTGATGAAATAATACTATAGATATCAAAGTACTCAGCGAATATTAATATACAAGCTACAGAGTCGACCGCGTTAAAAAGTACTGCTCTACCACTGTAAGTCGTAAAGCTTTGTATAGTTGTCCTTTATTAATACATGGTCTCAGCTACGTAGACTTACTTCATTATTTATTAATAATTTATGTATGTATGTATTTTTGTGTATTATTTTCTTTGCGCTATTTCACTCCATTAACTTCGAATTTATATTCTAATATATAATATATATTATCTACATTCTAGCTATAGAAATGGTCCCGATATGGTTCTTGATAGCCTCGTAAAAGGATATCAAAATTTCGATATCCTGCTATGTGGTATAATTTCAAATTACTGATACTGCACTATCCGCACTTTCTTTACGGCATTTATTACGTTCGACGGCGTTCTATACTGTTGCTGGTTCTTTAGTGATAGATATAATTAGATTTTTTTCTATGTATCATTTCATCTAGTTTCTTTGTACCCTGTCGATCCAATCATTTCCGAAAATTTTCAGGATTGCCAAGTCTTGTCCTTAACTGTCAGCAACTACCTTTATATTTTGCAGGACCAATAGGACTCTTTACGATATTGTACTCATACATCTGGCCACTGATATTAGTGGATAGATGGAAGCTATCGCTATTATAGAATGTGAAAGTAGAAATAATACTATACATGTTATAGAATTGAGCCATATCCTTCTTAATAGCTCGATAGAATTATAGAACACATTTAAACTATATATGCGTTTTGATTTATGGCCGGAATTGTAGGGGGTGACTTTCTTCTGTCATCAAGAGTGAAGTTGGATGCGAACAGAGAGCTTTCTTTTTCGCTGTAAAAGGTTGCGATGGAAAAGAAGTTTTTTTTTTATTATGACACAAATGTGTCGTATAATAAAACTAGTTTATTGGCATTTTACGGAATATTTCAAAGGCACACTGATTTTTTTTTTTACAATAGGAAAATTAGACAGGAAATGGAAAAAACATTGTACTCCATCGATTTAGCTAATGAATTCCATTAACCCATCGTGAAAATGTACCTTTTAAAAGCTACATTGAAAAGGTTCCTTTTTCAAGATAAATTTTGATAAAGGTGAGGTGAAAAGTAGTAAAATTGTCTATGTAATAAATCTCATTGTCATATGTAATAAATATGATAGAAAGCTATGTAGAGTGAGGTCTATACTCGAGGAGTCACTGGTAATAATTATAGTGTAATTAGTAGTTAAAAAAGATAATTACTCTATAAAGATAATAATACACTACTACTACAGATCTATCAGTCACAGACGACTTAACGAGGGCAAGCCGGCCTTCAAACAGGCTACAGCACGGTAGACCACGTCCATACTGTTTGGCAGATTGTGCAGAACATCGAAGAGTACAATCAACCGCTTTGTATGGCTTTTGTGAATAACGAAAAAGCCTTTGATACTATCGAAACCTTGACAGTGTTCAAGGCTCTGCAGATATAATATCGATTGAAAATATATCGAATTGAGGTATCTGTATAGCGCTACATCAAGATTGTCCAAATCCAGCATCTTAAGATGAAGGCAATAAAACTGCACAGATGGGTGAGACAAGAGGATGTTCTACAAAACTGTTAACGTCCGTGGTAATTAATAACACATTGGAAAACGTCTTCAAGACACTGAATTGTGTTGGATTTGGAGTCAATGTAAACGGCAAGTTTATCTCACATCTTCGATTTGTCGTCGATATCGTCGTCATTGCAGAGTAGCTGGAACAGCTTACCGAATTGCAGTGAAGCCTACGCGAGTCTACCCGGCGCGGCGTGTCGGTTGGACAATACTAAGGTCATGAACATGACGTGCGTTGCGTACCGGGACTGATATAAGTCGAAGGGAAACCTCCCGAAGTCATACAGTTCGGTAGAAACAACTTTGAAAGGGAAACCAAAGTATTCGTTTGGGATGGGTAACATTGCAACTTTCGTCAAGTCTTTATATGTCTTAAAATAAGACTATATCACGTTTTACGTACTAGACTCGGCTATGCTCGGCGTATCTTAAAGGATAAAATCAGTAATGGACCGATGGCCGTTAGTCCCGGGCTGGTTAATTTTTCGCTCAGAAGATCGGAATTGCGATTCTAAATGTTGCTAGCGTTCTAATTTATATACTTAGTAACTATTTTTGATTTTTATTTGTATATAGTTAAGTACTGAATGTAAATAATTCTTTTGTAAATACATATCTATACTAACACTATAAAAGTGAAAGTTTTTGTCACTAAACTGGTTCTATTAGTTTCATTTGAAAACAAGTGTATGTATTTTTTGAAAGATTTAGTCCCACTGAAGCGACGAATAATAGAATAATGTGTAAGAATTTAATTGAGTGACGGGATCAAGAGATAAAAAAAGATATATTTTAGAGTATGGTATTAATGAAGTTAAAAATAGTATTGAGAGACAGTACTCCATATTACGTTACCGGTATATTTTGCAACAAGCCAAGCAGGGGTCATCAACTATGATACGATTCCTGCGTTCATGCGGGTAATTACGGACCCATTTGCTGTTGAAAAACTACTTTTTCTAAGACTTTAAATTGAAGAGTCAAGTCACGAAAAGAAAGATAGAGGTACTAGGATAGGTACTACATCATGTCACCACTAATGTCGTCACTATCGATGGAGTTGGATGAGATGATGCTGCTTTAACAAATATGATAATATTCATTGAATTGATTGAAATAAACGTTAGATTTTAGAAATGACCGAACTTATTTTGGACAATTTATAGAACTTAAACACTGAACGCTGACTAGTTGGTTAAAAAAATTTTCCAAGGATTTGAAGAATACATTTCAAAACTGGATTTTCTTCTCGAATGTAGCTAGTGATAATTGAAATATGTCAAAGTGGCAAATTTAATTCAGAAATAATGCCAAAAATGCTATTATATTTGTCATTTATTGTGATGTGTGTGTATCGAAAAAATATTTCATAAATTATTTTTATTTAATTTTTTCTTCATTTATTTAAATTCCAATAAAATCCCTTTACTCATAATCGAATTATCTGAAAACATACGAGCATTCCATTTATATCATTATGTTCATTTCATTTACAATTTTTAAGTAATACTTTGTTTTATTGTGTACCATATAAATCACTTTTTATTAAGCTAGCTTTAATGGGCTTGCAAGGAACACGGCTCCAAACAAGGCCAATATTATACATCAGTCGTTTGACTTAAAAATAGAATTGTAACAATTGATATATCTGCTTTTACTAAAATTACATAATAAGCTCTTTCATTTAAGCGAAACATTAAATGCTCAATATGTTTTTATCATCTATAAAAAACTCAACGAACATTAGTTGAACACCATCCTATAACTAAGAATATATTAATGGGAATTATTTAAAAATAGTAGTAATGAGTATCTATTATATTGACATCAAATAACTTGCTAACGCGTTTTATAATAAAATTTAAAACTTTTTTTTAACTAAAATGGCCTTCTTATGGGTCCGTTCTTTGTAAGGCCAAAATGTTCCTAAGAAGGCCAAACTAACAATTATTATCAATAACTTTTTTTAAGAAGTGTAATTCTTGAAAATGTTGTTTTACAATGGGCTTATTCATTTTTTGAGTTCTAGCTGGGTTCATTAGCTGGGGTTTTCTGTTTGAAATGGCTTTCGAGCCAAAAACATATTGAGCCATTTGTATCCAGCCATTCTTGTGCATACATATTGAAAGTGTTCTAGATTTTAAACCCCTTACAAAATAAAAAGGCTTGCTTCCTGATAAATTTAGGCGTAAGCGGTACATCCAGTTTTGCAAAACGTTTGATTCGCTGTGATAAATCCTCTTCTAATTGTTTTGTCAAAATAATTTTAAAAACGAGTATTCAATATGACTTAAAAAATTTAATAAACCTTATAAATAAAAATATTATAAATATAAAACATTGTTTTATCTACAACGGTGCGTCTTTATAAATAAAAAGTAACTGTTCATATGTTATATGGTTTAGAGAAGTTCCTTGTAAGGCCCATGTACCCTAGCAAGGCCAACCGTCAAATTTTTGATTGGCCTTATAAGGAACCAACGACTTTCCTAAGAATACTACCAATATTTTAACTTATATCGAGGCAAAACTATTTTATTTTTCTGAAATACCATAAACATGTCCTTATACGATCATTTACAGTAACAAATATGAGCTAATAATACGTTATTAAACTAAAAACCTTTGTTTTTCTGTGCGCGCGATTAACAATTGTAACGTCGACGACAAAGTCTACGAAGCATGAGATCGCATAGCCACAATAGCAGCACATGTGACTTGCCGTTGCACCTGTGGCCTTGATTTTGATGCATCTTAGTGTATAGCAGAAGGAATATGTCTTTACATGTCAATAACTACGAATTTTCAATAGTTGGCCTTCAAAGGAGCGTGGCCTTCCATGGTCCACCCACCTTATGTCAAATTATAAAACTATTTAGAGTCAATTTGACATTCAAACAATACCTTGCTATGTATGCGAAACAACGTATTACAGGGAACTAACAATATGCCGTTTAGTCTCGGGAGAATGCACACAAGTCCACATAGGTACTCTAATCTCAAGAACTCTTGACAGTAACTCCACCACAAAGGTCCCAAAGAGTCGATTGCTCATCTACTAGTTTAAGTGATGTAGGAGTAACTACATACATACATATAATATGATGAAGCAATTGAACGTCATTTTATTTAAATGTTATTGCCGATTGGAAGAAGTTTTGTTGTAAAAGATTTATACTAACACAAATTATTTTGTATTCCTTTTAATATTATACTCCATCAAAAACTGTTGAGGTTATTTTTTCAAATGCAGAACAAATAATAATGTTTTTCAAACGACAACGTGCCTGGATTTATAATCAAAATTTACCCTATGAAATGAAAGCCACATCAATACTAAGCGGTCTCACGGATAAAGTGAGCAAACAATGTATAGTATTTTTCAATTTCTATGAAACACTTAAATTTCTTCCACTTAATAAAATTAAACTTGGAACGAAGACCTATTCAAAAAAGGTCTTTTGACGTGAATGGTTTTTTTTGTACTTTCAACACTCTATCGTAATCGTATGTAGTCGTATGAATTGGAAGAAAATGAATTTATACCATATAAAATACATAAAAATAACACGTATCAATGAGTAGTGACTCTGCCCTTAATTTATTTATCGTCTACAATATTACAGTCTTTTAATGTTTAATTCACCTTATTAATTAAATATTGTAATCGAAATATTATTAAACTTAATAAGTATTTGCGTGCTTTTATTATGGATGCGAATACGATGACCAAGGCATGACGAGGAAGGATAAACTTTGCGGAGACAGAAGCTTGTGTTACAAGTTTGTTTTACAAACTCGTGTTTATGCAATTGCCACTATTTCTATCAAAATAATCAATATTGTTGTAAATAGAATGTGATGTAATTGTAAGTATTCCATCTATGTTAAAAACATTTCAAAGTAGTCTGTAGAGACTACTTTGAAATTTCAATCGTATCCTTGACAATCGTAAATTGCAGTTCTTTTTTTAATGAAAGATTGTTTTTATGTCTCCAGTGTTATCGAATAGTAGGTATAATATACTAAAATACTTGAGATAATTTGAAAATATCAGGAATAGATTATTTTTTTCTGAAAATAAGAGGAGCTCAGTGCTTAAAGTTCGAATCCCATCACGATTTCAAAATCAGTGAAGTATTTTTAAGTAATAATTCATCAGTTTTATGCCACATTATGTATGTTAAAAAAATCAAAAATATAGTATTTTATTAGAAATACGAAGAAAATTCGTTCAGTATCAACTATCAGCTGTTTTGGAGCGAATGCAGGTCACGCGCGTCGACGCATAAATAAAGACTACAAGCAATGTATTCGATAGACGCTATGACGAGCGACGCGATCGCTTAATAATTTATTTATGATTTGTTATAGTTTAGAATATTCATTAGAATAAGGTTTCTAGTTATTATTGGGTTCTTTTGCAAATAATAAACCGAACTGAAATTATACTTTTGTATAAATAGTAATATACATATTGTAGAGATCACATCGCTCCTAATCTTATGAGACTATAATATCTCTGACTGATATCCCTTTTCTCTCTTACCAGGTGTACAACTGGGAACGTTCTTTTGTGCCGTGGACTGAGGTCTGCGTTTAAGTCAGAGAGAATATTTGCTATCGTCGTCTCGGAAGCCTTGAAAGGGGCCTATTCATTAGCTGGCTGGGCGTTGACTACGAGGATCATCAATGAATGTATGCGTTCCTACATAGGTCCCATAATGGTAATACCGTAACTGATCGACTTGTTGAACACATCTGGCTACAGATTTCATGCTACTTTAGGAACTCTTCATTCTGTACTCTGCAATACCCACGGGTTGCGAGTTCCAGTCTTGGTTTGGTCGCTTCTGCAAAACAGATTCTTTCCAAAAGTGCTACCAAGATGCAAGTATTACCAAGATTGTGCTTAAAATACAGAAAAGAAAACAACACTGTCTTAAGGTCAAAGGACCTTTCCTTTACCATTCTCGCACAACCATTCTGTGGAACCAGCTTTCGCCGGCGGTTTTCACAAACCTATACGACTTCCTTCTCTCCGGGAACGTTCAAGTAATAGACTACATATTTAAGACCAACAATGCACCTGCAAGCCTTCCGGTGTTGCAGTTGCCCACGATGGTACTTACGTTCCATCAGGTGAAAGTTGTGAGTACTTATGCACGCGCGTGAGCAGTTCAACTTCTTCAGCGTAATTAAAATAATAAACAATGATTATAACAATACATCTTCTTCCTTCACCACTACAATAATACTCTTTAAAAAATTTAAACATTCAAAATCTTATATATATCTTATATATATACAAAATAACCCGACTGATTGATTCATCATCGCCGAGCGTAAACAATTAAAGTTAGGGCTATGAAATTTGGTGAGTAGGATCGTTTTATTGAGTAGACACCCCCTAAGGAAGGAATTTTGGAAATTGTACCCCTAAGGGGTGAAATAGGGGTTGAAAGTTTGTATGGAAGTCCGTCATTTTTTAAGTTAGAAACATGAAACTTCATTTTTGGGATACTGATTAAAAATGAGTAGATATGTATTTAAGCGTTTCTGGATATTCTACTTCTAAGGGATGAATAGAGGTTGAAATTTCGTATATAGGATAGTCTTTGACGAGAGAGCGAGACGCGAGAGAGATTGTCGTGTCAATAATGTTACTGGGAAATTTAAGACCTCCAACGGCACCAGACTTATAGTAACGGCACTCTATCGTAATGTCATAGGTTACATTTATCGCTGGATGTGCTAAAGGTGAAACAGTGTATATTCCGCGAATATCTTTGATACCATCAGAATATCCCTTTAATTTCAAGAAAAGACTGCTTCGCCATGACAATTAAAATAGCACAAGGTCAAATCTTTAAAATGGCCGGAGTAGACCTAAGAGACGACTGTTTTTCGCATGGACAGTTCTAAATAGCCCTTTTCGAGAGTGAGCTCTACGAGCAGTCTGATGGATCTAGCCCACGAATGTCGAACCACAAACCTGGTATCTAAAGAGGTCTTAAATTAACATAATATTTTAAATTATTCTGTAATATAATAAATTTCCACGCGAGAAAAGCTGCGGGCAGCTAGTTTAACATATTTTATTAGGTTTAGCGATTAACTTTATGTAGTGTTCACATGTGCGCATGCATTATAAGAATTCACTCTCATAATTTTGTCATAACACGCCAAAAGAAGTATAACTTCACAAAAAATACGTAAATAATCAAAGACGACTTTGAGCTTTATTTCAAATCAATGTTGTTTATTTAGGATTTAGGGATTAAGAAATAGATTTATGATTAAGGTTTAGTTGATTAGGAACTTGTTTTTGGCTAGTAATATGTAATATAAATAAATCGACAAAATTATTGGTATTTACTTATTTTAGTCCTTAAAATAACTATGTTGAAATACATTTTATAAAAATTAAACAACAAATTTTTCCAGAGAAATATTAAATGGTCTCAAAAGTTCATAAAAGTTAGTAAATTGAATTATTTTAAAAATAAAAAAAGTTTGACAATCGCTTTCTGTTTAATAAAAGCACGGCCGAAGCCGAGAGTTTAAACCTTAGTTTGCAATAAAGTCTATATACTTTTTTATACATAAAACAAACTCTCGTTAGACTAACATAAGACACTGTCCATTAACACAACTATATTACGAGAGCGATTTTATAAGTACTTAGCCTAGAAATTAAAAAGTTTTCATAACGACACAAAATAATTTATATTTTTCGACGTTGTCTCCTAAAATCTCTTAAACTTATCTCATCAATGTTCTAAAGCATTATGCCATTATTGTATAACTTTTTTCTAAGGCTGAAAAATTAGTTTACATCTGACTTAAATAGAGTCTGTCTCAATAAACAAGTGTCCAGTTTAGAGGATAAGTAGGTGATATAAGATGGTAGCGGAAATAAATTGTAAGACAATTCAGTTGATTCGGATAAATTTAATCGCCAGTCAGATAAAACTACATCCTGCACTTTTGTGTTTATTTAACAGTGACTGTTGGCAATGCGGATATTCATTTTGCACACTCATTATAAAATAAAATCCTAAACCATTTTTAATGTAGTATCAACAACTTTTTGAAATTATTTAATCGATTTGGATGATATAAAAACTATTAAACTATTATAGTTCCATTTTTATTTATTTTTTTCATATGTCAAAAAAAATTCAATTCCTTACGTACTATTTTCAGAAATTCAGAATATCATATTTATTAAACTGTCATTCTTGTATTACTTATTTGACGATTTAGATTATTAAACTTTATTAACTTTAATAATACAATCTGTATTGATATTGAATTATAAATCTTGTTTAACTACTCCTTGATATAGTCAAGTATGTATATCATGTACATATATAGTACATATGTATTATTTTTTTATTAAAAGTATCCAGTATAAACTCTACTCATATATAACCTTCTGGCATTCTGTCAAATATACTTAATAGATAATGTCTTACCTAAGATGATGCGATGTTTTTAAGGATTTTACATATTCCTAAGAAAGACATATGTACATGAATCACATCAGCACATCACTAGTTTCGTAGATCATCAGTACACCTAAGATAGTAGGTACCGCAGCTAACATTACCGCTAATTTATTACATTTAGTCATATATAAGTTCAATTCAAATTAATTGACCCAAAGTATCAAGAAAAGAATGAAAAATAAAAATAATAATGTATGTATATTATTAGTATTAAAATTAATGATTTTGTAATTTTATTCCGTTTTAAGTTAGAAATATAAATATGTAGTCTTAATATTTTCCTTTTGCAAAAATATAAAAACTCTATACCTGTGTAACTAATATGCTAACTTGAATTTCTATACATGATATTGATTTTGATTATATTCCGGATAAAATAGATTACTATATCATTCCACTCTCGCTACTAGACTCTCGACTCGACTTACTTACGTGCTAGACTCTCGACTACAGATATGTTTCTCTTTAGTACTTGTAAAATCGTTTATAAATAAATCCAGTTGATTTATATTTCACTTTTTGATGCTTTTTATTTATTTCTGAAGTCGGTATATTTGTTTATAATTAGCTATTTTCTTTCAAAAGCTAACTAGTAGAAGGAATTTAATGAATACTGAAAATATCAGGCAGAGAGTAGCAGATAAACGAGTAAGTATGGTTATTTAAGTTTTTATGTCTCTACAACAATATTGATAAACATAAACATATAGTGGCATGCCTTTTATTCTGCGCCATATTATATTTTTATAAAAAGGGTTACAAATTTCTAATTTAAGCTTCTAGGTAAGCTCCAATCACCATATTTTTTACCGCCAAACAACAATATTTTATATTGCTGTGGTCAAGTTTAAAGAGTGAGTATGATAGTACACAGGCACGAGGGAAATCTCAGACCCCGTAGAGTGTAGCACAGTGATGATGCAAGAACTGTTTGATATTTTTTAAAGTGCTAAGTAATACTTATAGCAAGAGGAATAAATTATTATTTTTTTGAAAAGAAAATTATCCATAACCTAATTTATAATACAACTAGCTTTGCTGATGCCGATGGGATTTCCCACCGGAATCATCAGTTAGGGACCCACCGAAATAACATTAGTATTAGAGTTTTTGGTAATCTGTGTTCAGTCGCTTCGCTAGGATAATCAAAATAAGTAAGTCTTCATTTTAAAATCCTGACTAATATTTATAAACAACAATAAAACTTATATAATGGTACATTTACAAAAATATTACTCAGACAAAGTAGGTATAAAACCAATTGGGCACTAAAAATGGCGCAATTGTATAAGCTGTAAAAATATAATCCACACAAGAAGTCTTCGATCCATAACGATATTACAACTAATTCTCCAAAAACCCAACTATAACACAATCAAACAGACTGGTTTTTGTTTTTTCATATAAAAAAGTAACAGAGTAAGTAATGTTAATATCTATATAGTTAGGTACATCACATTATTAAGGACACGTCCGTTTAACGATGTGTAAATATATAGTATGTATATATATTCGTTTACTGGGGCTCCGGCGCCACCGTTTCACGAGATAAAACTAGGTACCTATAGAACAAGTTGCCAATATTTATATATGTAAGTATAGCATACATAAGAACATATGTATGTGCCATATTTTAGATATTCGATCAATTAAATAGAAATCTTTGAATTTAGTATTATTTATTTACAGAAAAAAACTGATCTCCGTTCATTGAAAATATCAAATTGAATCGATTCAAACCAAATACATAGTTACATGAGGATAAAATATTTTAATTGAAAAATCATAGATTTGATAACGTTTTTTCAAAATCAAGTGTGTTATATGGCCTTTTATTCCTGTGTCAAGGTATTATTCAATATTGCCATCGATATTGAACATAGAATATTTTTTTGAAAAGCTGGATAAATACACATATAAGTTTTTTAATTTACAGTACCTATAAGCGCGGTAAGCGGCGGTGGCAGTGGCAGCGGCGGCGGCGCGGCAGCGTGCTGTGAGCTATGCACATATATTTCGAAGGCGGCGGGCCGACATGGGGTCGTTCTAGGACGGACAGTGGCGTGGCCGCCGCAGCGCGAGTACCACGCGTGTTTACGTAAGCGCCACGCCCCGAGCCACGCTCCGGCGGTGAGGGGCGCGGCGCAAAGCGCGAAGCTTTACCGGTCGCCGAGCGCCGACTGACGCACCCTTATCCCTCGCGCGCAGCTCTTTAACGCGCTTGCGCCAGTAACTTACAACCTCTACGCCTCCTATTATATAACCGTCTACAAAGCCCTGTTAACTGAGCATTGACTACTCACTTCACAACCGAAAGCTGTGATTAAATACAATAACCCATTACAATAGCTTCAAAATCATATTACACGAATAGTGGGTTAGCAATAGCGGTTAATAATTATATAATCAAAATCTAGTCAAATCTTACTTTAATATACACCACATTAAGCTCGTGTAAGGTGAAATCACATTATTTAAGTACCAGTCAATCGATTTTGATGTAATTTGAATTTCCATATGCTCTGAATATTATGAATAATGTTTACTTAGAGATATTTTTTTAGCAGATACAGTCGTAATTTGATTTCGACTGCGATACTTACCAAAGTACCTATTTTCTAGGTACCTAAGTATATCAGTATTAGCAGGTTTCTAATCTCTATAATTTAAATCTTTGTATATAATTCGGGATTATAGTTGCTACTTAATTTAATTTTGCTATACTTAGTTCTTTTATTATTCTCACCTACTTCTGCAAAATGAAGACCTAAAATTTTCCCTTTTTTATTATAATACTTGTGTGGAGCAGGAATTACTATTTTTGTTTTCCGGTTTGAAGCATGAGTAAGCCAGTGTAACTGCAGGCACATTGGACGTAGCATCTGTTAGCATCAAAATTTCATACTATGACGATAAAAAAGGATTATTAAAAAAGGAGACTTGGCTCGACAAAAGCTAATTTTCTGGGTTATACGATTCGATTATAAAAACGCAGAACATTCTACATTTACCAAAAAATCAACTTAAAGACGATTTAATATTAATAATAATAGTTTGAGAAAAATGAGTACCAAAAATGTGTAATGAAGTCTACACCCTCCGCTCCGCTTAACTGAGCTCCCCGTGCTGACTCTGGGCTCGCCATGGCATTACTGACCGCCACGATATATTTTTGTTGCGCGAAAGATTTATAAATTCTAAGATATTAATTTCAATTATATAGCTGGTATAAAGGACAAATATGTCCCAAATTATATTCAAGATCATAAACATATTTATTTATAAAAAAAATTATTAAAAAATAATCATTTTATACGTAGGGGATTGATCAATCAATAGAATATCTATTGATTTTATTTCAGTAAATTCAAATATTAATAAATTATATAATAAAATCCTAAATACCTATTTATTTTGAAAATGACTTGTATTATGGGTTTTGTGCATCGAAAATTAAACAGTTTAATTTTTACAGGTTTTATTAGATTCATAGAATTATAAATTAAATATGTATAGTAGTACTTCTGATTTTACTTTCAAAATTTCACAAAAAACTATTATCGGAATTTTGGAAGAAAAATTAAAGTGGAAATACAAATAAGTAGTTAAGTGCAATAGTGTTGTATTAAAAATAAAGATAAACTTAAACATAAAATCTTAGTAGTGCATAATATAGCTGAGTTATCGCATAAAATATGTAAATTTAAGGTTTTTTTTTATCTTTTTTCCTACTTCCATAGGAATAGGTTACGTGTAAATATATTTGTTTTAGGGTTGCAGAATTATCGATAGTTTGACTATCGATTGTTGATTTTGAAAAATATTTAGGATATCGATAGTACTATCGATATTATTGTCTTCTGTCAATACTATCGACAGTAACGATAGCTCTCCGATTAACTGACGATACTATTGCCTAGACCTTAACTATGGATAGATAATCAATTGTCTCTCGATAGTGGAATATCGATATACAATACTAATTTGATTTAAATAATTAAAAAATAATAAATAAAAAAAAAATAATAATAAAAAAAAGCTGCGGCGCGGTGTTGTTAAAATAAAAGGACTACTGTAATTTTTGTCTCCGTTATGTAATAGTTATAATCGTACATACACATATATTTTTAAAGATAATAAATCACAATTTATTTCATTAATTAACATAAGAATTATTAATATTATGTCGTTAAATATATTCAAATATTAATTAAAAATTGTTACTGTAGAAATCCTGACCGCGTGGAACAGTGTCAAGAATGCTAGCAGCATTTCCCCGTTGAATGGCAATACCGATCCTCTGGGCAAAAAACGAATCAGCTCTCCTGTCACCAGTGGAGACAATAAGGCGTGGTGTTTTACTTTTAATGAAGCTTTTTGCACCACTACTCCAAGGGCCAAATAGTTCGGCTTTTTGCTTCATATGTATTCACCAACCATTCTTTTATAATAACATACCAAAAAAATATATATGTATGCGAAATTGGTCCAGCCGTTCACGCTTGATACCGTGACCAAGGAATTTTTTTTTTTTTTTTATGGCATTGGTTGGCGGACGAGCTTATGGGCCACCTGATGGTAAGTGGTCACCACCGCCCATAGACAAAGGCGCTGTAAGAAATATTAACCATTTCTTACATCACCTATGCGCCACCAACCTTGGGAACTAAGATGTTATGTCCCTTGTGCCTGTGATTACACTGGCTCACTCACCCTTCTAACCGAAACACAACAATACAGTGTACTGTTATTTGGCGGTAGAATATCTGATGAGTGGTTGGTACCTACCCAGACGGGCTTGCACAAAGCCCTACCACCAAGTAAAAATAAAAATAGGGATTCACTTGTATATAAAAACCTCTAGACGCTTCTCTCCTAAAATCTTGAAATTCAAAAATATATTATAAGTATCCTAAGTATATGGCAAAAACACTTTCAAACATAACGGTCTTTTTCAAGTTATTATGTATGTACAGTAACAAATATTAAATGCACTTAGGCCCTATTAAAAATTGTAAAGAAGAATAAAAATAATCAAATCCTGGGTTAGGTTACGTAGAAATCATAAAATATTACCAATTTTTCACGTAAAGTATTGTCAATAATTATTCATATCTTAGATGAAACCTCCGGTTCAACGCATATTATCTGATAGCTAAATTTGACGGAAAATAACGAACATAATTATGGTAAAAGAAAAACTTGTACCAACAATGTATATGTAGACCATCGTCCGCTTCTCATAGTCGAGACTCTTGCGCTGACTGCCGTCGCATCGCTGACCGCCTCTATAATTATTTTGGTTATGCGAAAGTTTAAATTTTACGATAACTCCTAAGCTATGGATTCCAATTATATAGTGTAAAGTGCAAATTTGTTCTTGATTTTAGTAGAGATAATAAACATATTAATTTATAAATATATCAACACCATATCGATTAAAAAAGCTTTGCAAACTAATCATTATTTTTGGCCAAATTTTAAAGGTAAAGATAGATATTGTATGTTATCCTTATAGGATAAATATATACTATCGCAGACTTTTTTTAAGACTTGTCATGTGGAAAAATACGGACATAAATTATTTTCGGGTAATGATAGCTATTTACGCAACGTACGTAATGGAAGATACACGACCTAGTCAACTAATATCACCATGGATTTAGCTAATTTATAAATATTTATACATAATATATAGTCTATGACTATCTGGAATAATGTACCTAAAGGCCACAAACTCCACAATGGATTTGAACCGCTCTCTAGAGATGCATCTCGATGCTTGCTTGAAGCCGAAAGGTAGCAGTAGCGATGGTAGATTTCTTTTTTCTTCCTTCTTGTATTGTAGTTAATTCAGTGTTTTATATGTGTTTTTGTGTATATGATATATTAACGAATTTATTCCTTAAATTAAAAACTTTTTGGATTTGAAAATAATCGTTTCAATATGTCATAAATAATCCTGATATTGGCAATAAAAATTCTATATCAGAAGTGGACTCTAACGAACAACCTGATACGGAGACTTCTTCCGGTGAGCGAGGTCCTTTTTTATTTGACAGTGGATCTTCTTGTTTCTTTTTAAAAGCAAGTCACGTCTATATGTTCCGCCTATATTTCACGTCTATATGTCTATGTATTCCGGATCTTAGTACCCGGAAACATATAGACGTTACTTATTAACCTTGTATACCTTTGGGCCCTCGCCCTCTGCAACTTTTTGTAGCGATACAGTAGCAATGCTGTCGCGCTTCCGAATAGATACAGTCGCGAAGCGGTCGCTAGTTGTGTGCCCTCGCCCACGGTCTCAAATTCAGTCACGATGCAAACGCGATATCGCCGCGTTGTTCTACTGTCTGTGTTGTACTGATGCTACTGATGTCGTGATACGGTCGCGCGTTTGCATCGATTCAGTCGCGACACAGTAACGCGTTGCAAATGCGATTAACACGCGTTAGTAGTGATGCTGTCGTGCGTTTAGTAAACGCGCTAGTAGTAGCAGCGCTACGAAATGTCGTCGTGGGCGAGGGCTCTTATTGGTATTGGTGATGATGATCTTAAATGCACTGTCATGTCAGATTTTAAGTAAAGTAAAATAGGAGATAATGTTGTAAGATTGCTTTTTACGTTGTTTCTGATAACTTTATTTCTGACCCAGTAACAATCCGTATTGATAGTTTAGACTTTAGATGAAGGTTTAGTTTTAGGTAACAATGAATACTGATAATAATCTAATATTTAAGTCTAAAACTGATTTACTTTTGTGAGTAGGTATCGAATAGGGCGGCTTTTTTTTAATTGTTTCGGACTTATGAGGCGACTATAAAATAGCCCTTTCGAATTAACTGGGTAAATACAGATTACTTCAATGGAGGTGTTCCCACTAGAAGGTTTGATACAGGGGTGCTAGAGATTAATTGATCCCTATAAAACCCGTTTCACGCCGCACCGGTTTTCAACTCAAAAATTTGTTCATGTAAAGATTCAGTAGCTTTTATGGACAGGGGTTATCCGCGAAAGCTCTTCGACATTTGCTAGTCCGATGAAACAACAAAATGTGGCGCACCATCCATATAGATTTTACCAGGAAACTGAGCGAAAAGAGCGACCGCAAGGAATACTGCTCAGTTGTAATAGATGCGTACTCTAATTATGTTTTGCTGGAACATACATTATCGTTAGATGCTAATACTTTATGGTAGGGCTTCGTGCAAACCCACTTGGGTAGGTACCACCCACTCAACAAGACATCTACCACCCAACAACAGTACTGTTATGTTCCGGTTTGAAGGTGAGTGAACGAGTCAGTTTAACTTCAGACGCAAGGGACGTAACATCTTACTTCCCAATGTTGGTGGCGTATTGACGATGTAAGAAATGGTTAATATTTAGTACAGCGCCATTGACTATGGGCGGTGGTGACCACTTACCATCGATTGGCGCATTTGCTCCTACCTATATCATAAAATAATAATAATAGTGCTGTACAAGCGCTTACAAAGGCAAAAAACGCAATTTGTCTTTTTGGAGCACCAAGACGCATAATTGTTGATCAAGATCGTTGTTGCCGAACTTAAGGAATGCCAAATTTAAGGCTTTTTCCTATTGTAGTTATTTTAACGAATCGATATTGATGACTATTCTTAATTTATCCATGAAAAAAAACTTACTGAATTTATGAATAATCGTTTGAATATATATGGTCATGAATAATCTTGATAATAATTCAATATCCTGATCCATTAACACGTCTGGATATAAATGGTTTGAAGTTCAAATAATATTTCGTCTATTTGTCAAGGCATCAAAAAACTTGTTTGAGAGCCAGAGATAATCACAAATGTTTCAAATGTAATCAAGTGTTTAGGTTATAAGATTCTTATAACCGAAACACTTAATTACATCTATCTATACATATAATAAAATGTAAGCGTCTGTTTGTAATATTAAAATAACTACTTTTTACTAAATGCATATGTATGTTTACACGGAACATATAGCAAAATAACATATTTTTCAATTTTTATCTGTCTGTCTGTTTGTTCCGGCCAATCTCTGAAACGGCTGGACCGATTTTGACGGGACTTTCACTGTCAGATAGTTGATGTAATAAGGAGTAACTTAGGCTACAACAATAACTTTTTGTTAAATTCAAACGCACACGAAGTCGCGGGCAGGTAGTATTTATTACTTTCCCATTAAATTTTCGAGTAATAAAATCCAACTAATTAAATATGCAACTAAAGTCCCCCAGTCTTTACTTGGAATCTTTGGCAGCAACCCCTGCTGCACTATACATTTCTCAATGTATTTACAACAATATTATGTATATTTAAAATAATAAGGACAATTTTGGAAGATCCAGTGATAATCACAGTAGGTATAGGCACGAGAAGTAGGGATAAGCTGATAGTGCAAGTTATCAATAAATTATTCCTGGGACATGTTATTTGTTTCTATAATAAGATTAGATTATGGAGATGTTTTTAAATTTATCAATTAATAAATATAATTATATTACTCGTCAAATGATTATAATATAGGGAGATGACAAAAAAGCGTGGCATTTTGATGATTGATTCAGCCAAGAAATATAAATTTTACTGTAATTGATTGAAATCGAAAAAAGAACAGCCACTGTATATCTTGCTGGTTCTTTTCGATTGCATTTATAAAACAAATAGATTTAATAGAATCCTATAAAATGTTGATCTAATTGTTTTTGTAAGGTACTTGAATAAAGTTTATTTTCGATTTACGATTGCTTGTAAAAAAAATCATATTTTGCATCTCAAATTGAGTAATCATCATCTTTCATAAAAGCAATCAATGAACACAGTAAATGTAAAAAAAGGTAGAAATGCAGTCAGTTGTCTTTTGTAGAGCATGTCATCATCTTATTGTAAAATGTTCCTTTTACATTTATCTACTTTACTGTAGACTATTAAAAAGTAGTAGTTTCCTGAATATCTCGATTTTTCTGCAGCAAGCAACAATTCTAGTAGACCATATCCCGGTGCTTGCTGCACTCTGACTATCCCCAACCTAAACTAATAAACTTAGAAAAATTGGTTAATTATGTATACAATTATGTATGAAGTATACAATTTTTTTACTAAATTTAGATAGTTTAAAAACAAAAAAAAAGTTTATACATATTATTATTAAATATTTAGTCAGTCTTCTAATATCACAGATTGACACAGCCCCTCACACTTAGCAGAAGTCTTGTTAATTTTAAAATCTTTTTTATACAAACGAACTAATATAGTTAAATTTCAGGCTGAAAATTTAAGTAATAATATGATTATTTAAGCTATTTTTAGGAAGTAGGCTAGTTTAACAAATAGTTTTAACATATGTATGCTATTTGTTTAAGTCCATTGATAATTTTTATAGCACTTCTATACCCTGTTCACTTCACAATTTTTAATATTAGACAGTCTTTGATAAAGAATAAAGAAATTTTTAACAGTTCACCAGAATTTCAAAAAATGTTCCCAATGTATAAAGTTTTTCACAACACTTGTAAAGGCAATAAAGTTCAAAGTTCATACACAACTTTTTATTAGCATTCATAAAATAATTAATACATCGGTGGTATATTTACTTTAACGACGATCTCTATATGATCTATGTGATTCACGTTCCCGACTGCGACCATGTGAGCGGTCAGAGGTTCGCCATAAAAATTCATCTACTGAACGTTCATATGACCTTTTGTCATAAACAAGGACTGAACGAGGATAATCAGCTAAATCATAGTATCTGGGTGGTGGTGGTGGAGGTGGCAAACCTTCATATGTAGCAATAGCCCCGCTAAATCCAGGTGGAGGTACATATGGCAATGGAGGCAGTTGATGATGCATAGAGCGCATGTATTCTGCAACATATGCTTCTGCTGCGGCAGAGCCAGTATTGTTATAAGTTTCACGGTTACGTGCATACCATGAAGGTAATCGATCTCTCATATATGGTGATGGTGATCTCCTCTTAAAAGAGGAAGATCCTAATCGATTCCTGGGGGAAATAAAGGGCTTTCTTCTACTTCTTGAAGATGAATTCATTCGATTTCTGTAGCTTGTTCCTCTGGAGGCCAAAGGTGCTCTGTATGTCCTATAGCTACCCCCGCTTTTTAAATAAGCTTTCTTAGAAGCCTCTTTAGATTTTCTTAATATGGGTGTCATTTCTATGCCCTCATCTTCAGGAAATAGTCTACACAATTCTTCAGCAACCTTAGGTTCGATTTCTTGACCATCTCTGCCAATTTTCACAGGTTTACCCTCATTCCAGGGATTGTACAAATGAAGTGTACTGCTAAAAGACAGTTCTTTTCTGCAAATCCAATCCACTTTGAATACTCCATCTAAAACTTTTGCAGAAAGTCCAGGAGGAAGTACCCAAGATATTGGAGGGACATCTCTACGAGATTCACTTGCTAGTCTAGCAAAACCAGCAAATTTACCGCTTTCTTTAACAGAGAATATTAGTAGCACATTTCTAGATTCTCTAAAAGCTTGATTTAAATTTGCTTCATTTTGGGGTAAAGTTGACCATACACCTTTTGCTTTTGACAGTGTTATATTTTCGGCATTGTTTGATTTTATAAGAAAGAACCGTGTATCTCTAAATAAGTAATTTAGTTTTGTCATATAATCATAGGTTTTGATCTTTGAATTAGTCGAAGTAACACAACGTCGCTTGGTCTGAACAGGAGAATGGCTGTCAGATTTAGTACGTTTACGATTAGCACGTCTAACTTTAGATTTATTGCTGCTGACTGTACTTATGCTTGGCGTACTTGAATCACTTGATGAAGAACTAGATACTTCGCTTCGAGTGTCATAATCTTTACCCTCTTCTAACTGTTTTAATTCTTCTCCAATTTCTGCTTCGACTTCACCAACGCCAAGATTTACAGCGTCGGTGTTATTAGACACCTCCATTTTCAATGTGCAATGTTTTCTATTTTAATTTTATAATGAATTTACATTCCTTTAGAAATTATAAAACACAGATTGTCCAGAAATTTTACTTGAATAATAAATATATTATAACATTATAGTCTTAAATCTATTCAGAAAAGATGAACTTCTTAATACATACAACAATAAATTTGTTACAAATATCGCTTCTTATATTGTTATAGATAATAAAATTTCTACAAAAGATACACAGATCACACAATTCCAAATTGATCATTTAAATTTGTAGGCAAATCTGCACTATCAATATTTAATTAAACATATATATTATAAAAAAAGTTTAATATGGTATTATAAATTCTTAAATAATTTACAGATTTTTTTCTATACTAAGGTCTAAAAGTAATAAAGAGTAAAAAAAATGTGACAGCTTAAATTTCTAGACCTAATTTGTGTTTTATATGAAGGCAAATATTAACCGCCTGAGATGTGATTTAATATTATATACGTTGAACGTTCTTTGTGTTGGTCATTACCCTAGCTCAATACATGTCAAATCATATAGAATATAATATTTGTATCGTAAAACAACTACACAAATAATGTTGTTAAATAATTATTGGCTAAATTAATTAATTGCCTGGTTGTTCTAGTAGTTATCTAAATATGCAAACAAATGGCATGGGATTTTCCATCGTATACATCTCAATGGCAGACCATATCGATGAGTAGATGGTACCTTACCAGACGGGCGCTTAAAAAGCCATGTCAATCATATTTACTTTCATGTTTTATCTTTTGATATTTAACTACTTTACGTTAACCCTACTATTTCCTCTCGTTGAAGGTGAAATTTCCCAAAGAGAGTTAATGAGCATCTACTTCCTGAAAGGAGCAAGTAATACTAAATTTAAAGTTTATTGGACGTACTCTTTAAAGATCTTGTATATATAAATAAAAATGATATATATAAAAAAAAAACATTTCGATTTCGATTTGCGATTTCATGATGCTTAGAATGAGACAGAATACCTCATAGTCAAAAGCTTTAAACATATTAATAATGCTGTAAGTATTTTTTAAGAATTAAATATCAATACCAAAAAAATATTAATAAATTAATATACAAAAACTAGATTTCAAGAGAAGTGTATATATACAACAAATGATAAAAATGTATATAACATAGGTCAGTACATATTAAAACTTTTTTTATTACACTTATCACCTGATTTTATTTTTTTAATGTTGGCAGCTTGTGTTTTGAATTTGCAGAAGTTAGCGAAAATTAAAAGTTCGTAAAATCTACTTTTTAGGTTTACGTATGTTATTATTGCATTATTATTAATTTGATCAAACAAAGTGAAACAATTTAATTAATAATTGTATCCCGTATAAAACTAACTTACAATAATGCATTATATACAAAAATATTTGGATAAACTCCAAATCCCTAAGACAAATAATAAACCAATAAGTAATGGATATAAAACAAATATCTTCCTATATTGCAATTATTATAGCTTTTATTCTCAAAAGGTAAGTTTTTGTTATGATGTTAAAGTTTTTTATAGTTAAGTGTACCTACATAGAAAGTATTTTGTACAGCGATTTTCTTTTAATAGGTGTTGTATTTATTTGCAGGTTTTAATGGCCCTTTATGAAAAAAATATTGATTTTGAACCTCTAGTAATAGACATTACTAAAGGGGAACAGTACTCGCCGTGGTTTCTTGAAATAAATCCCCGTGGCGAAATCCCAGTTCTCAAAGTCAATAATTCTATTATACCAGATTCTACCCGAATTCTAGATTACCTAGAACTCTACTTAGACCATGGTGTTTATATTATTTTAATTAATGAAATATATTTTAAGTTAAAAACAAATATATCACTAATTATTTATGTTTTAGATATGCCACCACTGATTGAGGTATCTCAGGATAGCAAAACTTTAGCAACCATTACTAAGTTTAGAGAACTTATTGAGGCTCTACCAGCTGGTTTGATTACAGTGGGATCATTTTTTCACCCTCATCTTTGTGTCAGCCCTAAACTACCTTTTATTCTACCAGTCAGAGAAGTGCTTAAAAGTAATGTATCACACATTAATTTTATCACCATCAAAGAATTGTTAATAATTAAAAACTTACATCTTTGCAATAAATTATTTACAGGTGGAGATTTGAGTAGTTCAAAAAATCTTAGAAAACTAGCAGAGGAAAATCCTTCAGCTAAAGGAGTTTTATTGTATAAAGCGGAAATACAAGACAGAAAGCACGAAATAATTGCTAATGAAGAAGAATATATAAAAGTATTAAATATAGTAGATGATGTTCTAGGCCAAGTTGAAATACAACTTAAAACACAAAGTGAAGGTAATTTATCTATATATTTTATATATATTCTCTATGGTAAAAAGATCAATATTAAAAATTTTGATACAACTGCATATTTATGTTGTAATAAATTTATTTGAGTAACTGTTGAGATCTAAAGATAAATTAAACTTATTTTATCCAATGCTATATATTTATGTTTTTCAGATGGTTGGCTTTGTTGTGAAAAATTTAGTATAGCAGATATAAATTTGACTGTTCTTCTTCAACGACTTTGGGAACTAGGCTTAGAAGAGAGATTTTGGATGAATGGTAAACGGCCCAACATAGAGAATTATTTTGCCCGTGTTAAATTACGTGAGTCCTTTAAAAAGACCATACCTAACTTACCTGTTCATTTAAAGATGATTTTAACATCACAACCTCCTATTTATGTTGGAGCTGCTGGTGCAGTATCTATTGGAGTTGTGTTTGCTTTGGCATATGTTGTCAAAAAACTTATCCGTTAACAATATTATTTCATTCATGGCTAAAACAAACCAACAGTATCTATATCTATAAAATATTTTTTTGAATTACTTATAGGATCCAATTAACATAGACATAAGCATATTTCACTTTCTTTTAAACTTTTTCATGTATATAGTAATATAGTATTTTTTGACTGTATAATGAATACAGGAAAAAGCAAATGTGAAGATGATCATATGTATGAATTAAAATTATTGTATTTAAAAGCATTTGGCATGTAAATTAGATGTTGCCATTGTATAGAAATATATTATGATTTATATAAGACCATATTATTTATTTACATAAGACTATATAGTATTATATAAGATCTCAACAGAGAATACAGCATTAGTTAATCTTATCTCAAACATTATCCTGATTTGTCTAAAAAATGTACATCACTTATTGTTAGTTATGTAAGTTTGCATTGTTATGTAAAATATTCATGCTTTATTCTTTGTTCTGATATTAATTACGAAACATAGAAAGATTATTGATATAAAAAACACGAAACAATTTTCTTAGTGAAATAAATTATTATAACCCTGATTCATAGCATGTGCATGGTATATTTATTTCCCTTAATATTCCTTGTGTTTATGTATAATAAATTTCATAAAATGAGACTTAGAATATGTAATATATGTAAGCGAGCGACCCGTCCCGGCTTCGCACGGGTGCAATGCTGATACTAAATATACTACAGAATGTCTTACAACGTTCAGTTTTTCAGTCGTTAGACAATACAAACTGAGTTTTAAATCTGTAATATCTTAGAAAATATTCATTTAAATAACATGATGTAAAAGACCATATTGATGTATATTAAATGCACAATGTATTAAAGGTACTTAATTGGGTAAAGATTAATGTTGTATTGCTTAAAATCGCTTCGAAAATAAGCCATTATTTCTCGTAAAAAGTAAAGCATAAATTTTTTTTGTTGTGGGCTATCCCTAAGA
Source organism: Vanessa tameamea (assembly GCF_037043105.1). Lineage (NCBI taxonomy): Eukaryota > Metazoa > Arthropoda > Insecta > Lepidoptera > Nymphalidae > Vanessa > Vanessa tameamea. The sequence goes on from NC_087324.1 coordinate 6,902,071, forward strand.
GGAAGACATATACCATCGCGGACTTTTTTGAAGACGTTTTTGAGGTGTACAATACTGTAGTACATTATTTTAATCGTATCTCGTAGGGTTCAGCCAGCGTTTGCAATGTAAGCGCAAAAAATATGTTTATTTAAGATATCACTTCAGAAACTTCTAAAATTATCAGTGTTTCTCTACTATATATGTGCATTTATTATACATATAAACCTTCCTCTTGAATTAATCTATATATTAAAAAAAACCGCATCAAAATCCCTTGTGTAATTTTAAAACTCTAAACATACATATGGACATACAGCGGTAAGCGACTTTATTCTACTACGTAATGATGATGATACATTTAAAAGGTCTACCCAGGTTGGTATAATGTATACATTTAAAAAATATTAGTTACACAAAATATGGTGTAGACATAAAAAATTTAAAGTTTCCGTCACGACGACCTTCTATTTTGTGTGACGTACCTAACAGTGTGTCCTTAGTATGACCTTGTAGTCCAATCAATAAGGTGTAAGGTGATGGAGTAATTTTCTTGTCGGCATCTTATATTTATAATTTATTTACTTTGATCTGATTTAATTAATTACGTCCGTACCCCAAAACAAATATCTTTGACATACGATTATTTTTTAGGTATCTTAGGTATTTTCTTTTAAGAAGGACACACTATAATTATGGGCTTGCCTCTGTGTAGTACGTTTTCATATCAAATTATTTACAGTGAAGGTTATAAAAGATAGATGGATCTGTAATCTGCCTTTGTAAAAAAATAATATCGTATGTATAAGAATAAATGAATCTATACTAATATTATGCAAAAGTAACTTTTGTCCGTCAGTCTGTCACGCTTTCACGGCTAAACCGTTGAACTCAATTTGATGAAATTTGGTAAGAAGCAAGCTTCAAACCTACGGAAAACATGCGGGCGAAAACTAGTGCTTCATAGTTAATTTAACTTGTACGTAGATTTTTGATTTCTCGATTTATGTTTTCGGATAGTAATATATATAACTCTGCATTATCTCAGTTACGTTACATTACATTAGCAGCCTGTAAATTTCCCACTGCTGGGCTAAGGCCTCCTCTCCCTTTGAGGAGAAGGTTTGCATAGCATATTTCACCACGCTGCTCCAATGCGGGTTGGTGGAATACACACGTAGCAGAATTTCGTTGAAATTAGAGACATACAGGTTTCCTCACGATGTTTTCCTTCACCGCCGAGCACGAGATGAATTATAAACACACATTAAGCACATGAAAATTCAGTGGTGCCTGCCTGGGTTTGAACCCGAAATCATCGGTTAAGATGCACGCGTTCTAACCACTGGGCCATCTCGGCTCTGTTATCAGTAGGTATATATAAAACAATATTATTATTAGGCTTATTAAATGATGCACTTGTGATAACAAAGAGACTGCTAGAATTTGCTTTAAATAACAAAAAAAACAATTAATAGGTAAAAATATATATTGCAAACAAAGAATAACAAATATTAAGAAGTAGGTATATTATGCCAGTAAATTTATTTTTAAAAATGTGTAGGTACTAACTACAAAGTGTCTGTTTATCATAATTTTATTTAGGTGGTTAATTTTTTTTACAAAATGCCTCTCATGATATTTAATTTACTTTAGTTATAAAATCCTTTAATTAAATAAGATCCTTAATAGTTTAACTTAAAAAGGTTAGTAATTTACTAAAGTTTAATGCACACAAAAGTCTAAAATGAGGATTCCATAAAGATTTATTATAGACCACGATTCAAATTTTAACGTCTTAAAAAAAATACAATATTACATAAGTACCAGGTAAATTTTATTAACTAACAAAAAAAATGTTAATGCCTTAAAAAATGAGGAAGTTTAAACAATTCTTCCATATAGGCAATATTTTTACAGCCACCAAAACAAACATGTATAATTGTATATGTTATCACACCATTTTTATTTTAAAGCTTAAGATTAAAAAGACCCAATTTATTAAATTATTCATTACCATAAATATTAAAATTACAATTAAGAGAAATATAAAAACAAAAACATTTATATTTAAATAGCCCTATTTTGTGTCATTAGATTCTACAGGTTCTTGGCTTTTGTTTATCGGCATTCCCATGAAGTGTTTGCCATTACTAATAATTGATCTTCTCCTTTGTGGTATATTTGCAGTAGCTGTTTTGTCTGAATTATATTTAAAAACTCCCTGACCTGGTAAGTTTGGAAGTATGTTAGGTATTGTGTACCACACTCTGTATGTTACAAACCATGTAAGTATTGCTATGATTCCACTTATAAATTTCTCCACCATAATGTGGTAATACAATATTGTTGATACCAACATTACATCCCATAATAGTTGAAAAAGAGCAATAACTATTAAAAATGCTCTTACATATGGAGTAAACTTTTCATATGAAGTTTTCAGAATATTTAATTCATCAGTTTTGATATTTCTTAGTGGATTTACACTAGGTGACTTGTCATTAACACTTCTGTAATATATTTCATCACGGATATAATCTTTTATTCTTTCCCAACCATTAATAGCTCTTGCTTCTTCTATTAAAATTAAACTTGAATAAATTAAAATAAAACAGTGACCTGATATATCAAATCCATTCCAAAAATGCCCATTTTTTAAACAAGTAACTTTATCGTCAAATTGTTTTGAATTGCAGCGGCCATATTTTGTTTCTATTATGTTAAATATTGTTGTCCATGTATACCAAAATACAGTAGCAATTAATAGCCTTAATAAATGGCCTGTAAAGATAATCTTTCTTTTGCCGCAACATGTAGTGTAAGAGGTCAAAAATACATATGGTACAGTCAGAAATAATGTCCAGAACCATCCAAGTTTTACAAAATATTGGTTAAATATGTTATCGCTTCTCGAAAAATATGACTTTGGAAAAGTTAGGACATCAGCTATAAGAGATAATAAAAAGAGAGCTCCTAAATAAATAGCTATTTTTAAACTTGTGTCAAAAAATAACACTTTCTTACAAATGTGCACAATCATAAGTATTAGAATTTCTAATACAGACGAGGCTTCTCGGATGGGCTTGGTACCTTTTGAATCTGGCGATTCATTTTGAACTTTAAAATTCATTCGAGTACTTTTAAAACTGGCTCTGCTTGTCATGGTTTTAGAAAAACTTTCATAACTATTTCACTAATCGTTAAGCGAGTTCTACTTTTCGTTTCAATAAATCTGACAGAATGACAGATTAATCTGTATGTGACATGTGTATTCTGATTACTGACATATGTAAGACAATATCGATGTTACATTCTTGACTCGATATCATAATATTATTTATAATATTATATATATTTAGGAGAATCCTTTAACTATACAACTGGCTGGAATGAATAAAATAAAAAAAAAACAAAAGCGCGCGAAACCGTTGTCATTACTTTGGCTTTTTAGGCGCGGACAGTAAGGTCAATATTGGCGCGACTTGTAATTTGTTAAAAGTGTTATTTGTGTTTTTATTTGGATTTGTAAGCTCAACTGAGTAAGTAATTTAGTTCAATATTTATGATTTGGTGATTTATTTATGTTAAGATACATTCGAAGTTGGAACTGTTTGGTTTGTTAGTAAATTGTTTAAACTAACTTACATTCTTGTCTTTTTTTTATCTATTTCACTTCTGTATGCTGAATATATAGTAATGGATATTCATTATCGATATTATAAATACTGATCATACGATTCTATACCTTTATTTAAATTGTTAGATTAGGTAATTCGAGGAACGCCTGACGGTATATTCTTTAGACGATATTCATGTAAAAAGCGTAAAAAAGTGGTCATGGTCATTTCACCATCTGTAAAGCTATAGAAAGTAAAGGGAGATCAGTTTGTCCGGATGGGCGATGGAAACTACGTACAGTACTATGTGCTTTATAACGTTATAATGCTTACTAATGCTGCAACTAGAGCCTATTACTTATTTACGATTCGAAGGACAACTATAAAGATTTTATATCCAACATGCAGAGTGATACATAAATGACAAAACCATAAGAGAACTTGGCTTTAATTAACTCGTCTGTAATAAGAGCATTTGCAGTTTGTTGATTACCGCTTCGACAAACCTTAGCAAAATGGCCTTGTTTACTGTTTAGAACAAAGTTGACATATGACTTTAAAAGCAGGACATTTTATTCTTTGATGTATATTCCCACCGCAAAAGAAACAGCGTCTGCGTTGTGTAGTAGATACCGCTACATATTGATTAAAATCATTTATATTATTAGAAAATGCATTTAGTTGCGAACAATTTGTGTTACCAACAATTATTTCTGATTTTTTTTGCCGTTTCTAATGATATAGCTTGATTTAAATCTTCATCCATAGTAATTGTAATGTTTTCTAAAAGATGCTCTCGAATTTTCTGAGAAGTTATACTTGCAATAAATGCTCCTCTAATTGTTTGTTGTTTGTGTTCTTTGGCAGTAACGTTTCGGACGATACAGTCATGGGCCAAGCGTTTCAAAGCTCTTGAATATTCGGAAATGGTTTCTTCCGGTCGCTGTTTTCTCGTAATTAGTATGTGCCGTGCTAGAACTTCGTTTCTAGGCTTTATGTAGATATTATCAAGTAATTTAATAGCATCTTCGTAAAATTTACAATCACGAATATATGACAAAATTGTTGGAGCTAAATGATTTACCAACAACATCAGTTTCATAGATTCGGGAGTGTAGTGTACACAGATCTATAACATATTCATTAGCATTAGATTTTATATTTTATGTAAATATATATTATCTGTGTATTTATGCATCTCTCATCTCGAGTGACACACATCGCAAAAGCGCGGGAAAAGAGGATATATAAAAAATAGGCGCTCGGTGAAGTGGCGTGTGCACAGCGAGGCGCGAGCTGACATTTAAATATAATATTTATTTTATTTAATTGGTAGATCGATTTGACATGTGAACATTACAAGGAGTATTAGTGGAAATTTCTTCTGATAAAAAATCTGTAAATGTAAATCGCCAATGAGTTCATTTTAAGTCAGGATTGCTAGAATTCGGTTCTATATCAAATCTGTCAGGTCGAAGATAGCGAGACATTGTGCCTTGTGAAAATGAATGTGTAGTATCGAGAGAATCCTCTTGAGACATATTTAAAGTTAATTTAATTGATAGTTAAATGACAAAACCATAAGAGAATTTGGCTTTTAAGAATTGTACATAATAAAGTGACAATATATAACATTTGACAAGATTTTTTTTTTTTTTTATTTATTTTATTTATTTATTTATTGGAAAAGTTACACCATCAACATATCACTAAGCACTTAAAATTAATATCTGTTGGGTAACATACAAAATGATACGTCTTTAAAGGTGTAAACAACAAGACAATCAATCAATCAAAAATCAATAACAAAGATAATCAATTACTATAATTTCTTCTTAAATTATACGTCAAAGAGGGTATAAGGGTTTGTAAAATTCAACGACTACAACCAATTTTATTATAGTATCATCATGCGATTTCTACGGCAATTGCTTCAAGGTGTGCAGAACCGAATTAGTTGAACGAAAATTAAACGGGTAAAAGATGTTTTTCCCTGTATTGATATCAAAGCAATATACGAGTACATACATATATCTAGCTGAAATTACAAGAAAAATTGCTTAAAGGAGTCTTGAACATGATTTAAAAAAAAAAACATAATAGACTTGCTCAAGGCAGGCTCGACTCCGGTCTTGAAAGAGCTAGCCTGCCTCTACTCAACTCAGCTAGTCTGCCTCCTCCGTCATTAAACACCGTAAGGAGTACCTACTCCTCAAATTAACTTTCAGAGTTATTTCCAACACGCTATTCCAATGTAAGCTAATGGACAACAGTGAACAATTTTCATTCAACACATGCAGGTGAAGTGAAGTTTTTCATCAAAGCCGCGGTTGAGATTAAATTATAAACAATTAAACATTTATTAACACACAAATTCACAGATGGTTGATTTAAAGCCGCAATAACGCCAATGTAAATATCTGAGAAGAATTTACCATATATGTTTATTTTGTCACTGTCAATATAATTCAACAATCAATTTTATTATAATCCATCTGTGCCATTTGCTTTCATGTCATTGTGTCTATGGTTATGTAGCGTTCTCGGTTCTATAATAAATTATATTTTCCCTCCATTGTATTATAATTTGCGTGGAAATTTAAAAGAATAATAATTGATATAACGTCTATCAACTCTTCCATTATTGTTTACTTTCCAAAGTTCAGGATGCGGAAAGTATCGAAAAGTCGTACGGACGATGATATGGTTTCATCCACAAATGGATCTGGATCTTTAAGCAATGAAGAGCATCAGGAAGCGGGGCAATCAGTTCATGACGAAAAAGAGTCTAATGATAAATTAGACGACAGTGATTTTGAAAGTGAATCTGAGAAACCCAAAGAATCAACTAAGAAAAGTAAAGCTAAAAGTAAATCAAAGAAAAAAAAAACTGATAAAAGTAACAACAAAAAAGACGCTGAAGAAGAATTTGAGGTTTGTATTGTTTGTTACATATTTTGTATCATGAAGTTGATATTTATTTGACTTGTAAAAATGTGTTTATTTTTTAACTTATATATTTTTGTAAGTTTGTTATTAATTTAATATTTAATACGCTTTTGACGAAATTCTTGCATTTATTTTATTGTGAGAAATTGCCTCAATGTTTTATTGTTACATTTTACAGGTGGAGAAAATTGTAGATTCTAAGAGAATCAAGGGCAAATTGCATTACTTAATTCGTTGGAAGGGATATTCTGTTGATAGTGATACTTGGGAGCCTGCTCATACACTATCATGCCCGGACTTGATCAACAAATTCAATGAAGAAGTTAGTTGACTATGTTTTCTTTCTATACTCTGAGAACAATATTAAACTGTTCAAAGATCTTTGCAAATATATTTAAAAATTGTGATTAGATCAATAATAATGATAAATATAGCCCATTCAAATGACAGAGTAGATAAACAAACCTTAAACATACATATTAGTTTGATTGGCTCAATCAATCAATATTATATGTATGGTAAACTGTTTTCGATTAATATGTGTTACTTCCAATGTTCTGTTAACAACTATGCATAGAACATTCAAGATCTTGATAAATTGTTTCAGTTCAATCCAACACAAAAGTTGCTTATCTGTCTTTTCTCCTCCAGGAATAGATTAAGGTTTCCTAAAATTCAGTATGGTATTTTGTTTCTTTATCATTTAATTACATTATTTTATATTGTACCGAATTATAGCATAAATTTTTATATTGTGAAAACTCAAAAACATTGTATTTTTCAAAACTAGAAGGAAAATTCAAAAAACACACCCAAGAGTAATAAAAAGAGAAAAGGTGTAAAGAAAGAGAGCAAGTCACCACCCAAAAAGACTAAAACGGAATGGGATGGAAAAAATGCAGATGCCAATGCTGAATATGAGGTAAGTGTTTGAATATTATTGTGCAATTTATTTTGTTTTACAAAATAATTCTGAATACTTTATAGTATAGTTTCTATGCAATCAAAATGTGATCTGACCTTTTGGAACTGAAACAGTCTGTCCATTATTATTAGCAAACTCATGTCTGCTGACTTGCGAGTTGTTGTCACTTGTTTGTTAGCATGGATATTTGCATAAGATTTATAAACAAAAATGTGTTATTTTTGATTTATGGTTGTACAATTATTAATTCCAATGTAAGTAGTAATAATTTGTGTTTCATGCGATTGCTAATAACTCAGCTATATTGTGCACTACTAAGAGATTATGATTAATATATCTTTATTTATAATACAACGCTATTATAGTTAACTACTTATATCCACTTCAATGTCACTTCCAAAATTCTGTTAAGTTTTGTCGATGTTCAAAATGCCATTATTTCACAAATCCATAGTGAATATTATAGATTAATCAAGCTCTCGACCAAATATGTCGCATCAGTTTGCTATCAAATGTTGTTTATTTGGCTTTACTCCTCTGATGGTTGGAATGAAATATACATACAAACAGGTATTAGGTAGATTTTATTATTTTTAATTTAATTTTGCACCGCCCAGTGGTTGTTTTGTTTGGTTGCTTTTGTTTGTATTAAGCTGCGAAATGTTTTTGATTTTAATTTACTAATATAATATAAAATATTAATAATCAATTGAAATACTGTTATATATTAAAAATCAAAAACTATTTAATTGCTATTATATTATGTTTCATTTAATGATTATTTAATGTCGTTTTTTTTATTTTTATTATGTGTTTAAATGCAAAATGTTAATTTATTACACACAACAATAAATATTTATATATCAATATAATTTGAAACACCGTGTGTTTTGAAACACTGGACGCCTGCAACTGCGTTGGCGGCATTTAGGGAATGCGTAGGCTTTTTTATTGAAAATTCCTGTATTGCCGTATCGATTTGGCAAAACCGCCGGCAAAGGCTGGCACCATAAAGTGGTTGTGCGAGGTAGAAAATGCCTTAAAAGTCGCGCTGTTGCGGATATTCGGACATGCGGATGAAATTTTGAATTCTGACGCGATGTCCAAAAGTAAAATTTGGCGGTCGGGATTAATCTAAAAATGCGGAAGTTAATGCAGAGTGATCCAAAATCTCTACGCAAATCCAAAGGATCCAGCAGGTCGGAATAAGCTGGTTCTAAAGAACTCCTACCCAGAGGTGAGAGCAGTTATCCATGTGATGCCGAATTTTCGTCGTATATAGTTTTAGGCAAAGGGTCGACGTGAAGTACCTTTGCGCCTTATTGCGCACGCTAATCTTTTCAAATTTACGTTCCAATTGGCTGCGGAACTGAACGAGGATTTATAGATATATAGAATTTATATACTAGCTGTGGCAGTAATGGGAATTTGAAATTGGAAAGTGGAGATACGACAAATAGTAACTAGACTTGATGCGAAAACTTTTGTCTTTTTGGGGTTGAATTGGACTAGGTTAAATCGGCCCATGTCTAAGACTTGGTTTTTTTTTTTATAGTAGAGGTGGCAAACGAGCAGGAGGCTCACCTGATGGAAAGTGACTACCACCGCCCATGGACATCTGCAACACCGGGGGGCTTGCAGGTGCGTTGCCGGCCTTTCAGGAAAGAGTACGCTCTTTTCTTGAAGGTTCCTAAGTCGTATCGGTTCGGAAAAACCGCCGGCGAAAGCTGGTTCCACAGAGTGGTTGTGCGAGGCAGAAAGTGTCTTAAAAACGCCCTGTTGTGGATTTTCGGACATCTAGGTGGAGCGGGTGATATTTGGAATTTTGACGAGATGTCCGAAGGTGAAATTCAGCAGCCGGGATTAATCCGAACAATTCCTCGGAACATTGCCCATGATAAATTCTGTAGAAGATGCAGAGCGATCCAACATCTCTACGCAAAGCCAAAGGATCAAGCAGATCGGAGAGGGCTTGATCGTCGATAAATCGAGCCGCTCTACGTTGGATACGGTCAAATGGAAGGAGCTGGTACTGGGGAGCACCCGCCCAGAGGTGAGAGCAGTATTCCATGTGAGGTCGAATTTGCGCCTTGTATAGTCTTAGACGATGGGCCGACGAGAAATACTGTCTTGCCTTGCTGAGCACACCGAGCTTTTTTGATGCCAATTTGGCTTTGCCTTCCAATTGACCGCGGAACTGAACGAGGCTCGAAACATCGACGCTAAGTATTCCGATACTAGCTGTGGCGGCTAACGGATTGTTCTCGAATCGTGGAGACACGACAAATGGTGTTTTTTTAGCAGTTAACGCGCAAACTTGCGTCTTTTTGGGGTTGAAATGGACTATGTTTAGCCGACCCCAGTTCGAGACTTTGTCTAACGAAGACTCGATTTCAGACACAACTTTGTTCCGGTTTTCTTCAACGTTTTCCCGAGAAATATTAACACGGCCGGTGTATGAGGTGTCTACGGTGCTGTCGTCTGCATAGCAGTGAATGTTACTGATTTGCAACATGTCATTGATATGCAGAAGAAACAGAGTGGGTGAAAGAACGCAGCCTTGTGGAACACCAGCATTGACAAATTTTAAGTCGGAGTATGCACCGTAGACAACGACCTTGATGCTCCGATCTGCCAAAAAACTGGTAATCCAATTGAGTAATTTCCCGGGAAGCCCATATGAAGGAATCTTCGAAAGAAGCGCTTTGTGCCACACGCGATTGAAGGCCTTCGCTATGTCCAGACTGGCTGCTAATGCCTCCCCCTTGCTCTCAACTGCTTCCGCCCATTTATTAGTCAGGTAAACTAGAAGATCACCGGCTGAGCGACCCCGACGGAAACCGTACTGGCGGTCGCTAATCAGCTGGTACTCCTGTAGGTACCGCAGGAGCTGGCAGTTAATAATGGACTCCATTACCTTGGAGAACAAGGAGGTGATGGCTATAGGCCTATAATTGGACGGGTCTGAGCGGTTGCCCTTTTTAGGGATCGGATGCACCAAAGCAGTCTTCCAGAAGTTCGGGACGACGCCGAATGCATAGGATTGCCGGAAAAGACGCGTTAAGACCGGTGCCAACTCGGGAACACAAGTCCGTAGCACGATTGGAGGGATGCCATCGGGTCCACTCGACTTATGAATATCCAAGCACTTCTGCTTTACGAACTGCACTTTGCCGGAATGTAACCTCCGGCATCGTGGTATCACACCGCGGGATTGTTGGTGGTGACTTTCCTCGGTCATCTAGAGTCGAGTTTGCCGCGAAGAGAGGGCCTAAAAGATCAGCTTTCTCCTTCGCGGTATGGGCCAATGACTCACCGTCTCTGTGCAAAGATGGAAAAGAGGGCTGACAGAAATTCCCTAAGACAGCCTTAGCGAGAGACCAGACCGCACGTGTTCCTGAAGGCAGGCGCACCAGTCTCTCGCCAATTCTGCCAATGTACTCCGTCTTCGTCCTAGCAATCACGTTTTTGAAGGACCTAGAGGCTAAGTTATATTCCTTTCTGAATGCGCTGGTATTTACATCACGAGACGCCGATGCGTTAGCCCAGTCTTGGTAGCGTTCCAATTTCGGCGTGAAGCCGTGAAGGACTTGCCACCGATGGGGACCGCAGAATACGGAATGAACAGTTCCATACCCTGAAGTACCACATCGGCGACAGAGTCAGCAACAACGCTCGGATCATCCGGCAAGAAACAAACCTGCCCCCATGGGTAGGATGCAAGGAAGGACCGCATTCCATCCCAATCTGCTGACTTGAAGTGCCATACTCGGCGGCAGCCCACGAAACGAAGACGTGAGTACCACGCCACCGGCACTGTACTCCGGACGAGACAGTGGTCCGACTAGCCCAGAGGGGGATCGACGATAACCTGGTAGCCATCCGGATGGGAAGTCAGCAGAAGATCCAACAGGGAAGGTATATGATCCTCCACGTCCGGTATTCGCGCTGGCGAGGTGACCAGTTGTGTCAAATCGTATGCTAAAGCCAAGTCGAGAACAGATCTACCCGCATGATCGGTAGTGCGTGATCCAAGCCATTCGGCATGGTGGGCATTAAAATCGCCAAGAATTACGATCTCTGCGGATGGGATCTGCTGCAGCACGGAATCTGTAGCCACTTGGACGTGCTCAACCAGTCGGTCGGTTTCGGTATTACCGCTATGGGACCTATAAAGGCACGCGTAGATTCGCGGATGGTCGTCGCAGTCTACACGGAGCCAGATAATCGATAGGTCCTGCCCTTCAAGGCTACCGAGGCGTCGAGAGCAGATATCATCTCTGACGTAAACGCACACCCCAGCTCGTGGTACAAAGGAATGTTCCAATTTGTATCGGGGTAAGAAAGAAATGTCGTATCGGCAGGAGAGGATATCTGGGTCTCGGTAAGAAAGAGCAAGGCCGGCTTCGCCGTCTCAAGGTGAAAGTGAACGGCGTTCAAGTTGGAGTTGCGTCCCCTTATGTTGCAGAAGTCCACAGTGTGGGTGGTAGGGGTTGCCTTATGATGCCTGCTCCGCTTGCCCCGAACAGTGGCGAGCACAAAATTGCCCCCTCCCCCCCAGAATTCGGAGGGTAGCCTGGGCATCCTTGCTCAGGTGGTGTACGTCCTGAGCATCGATGCCCAGAGGGATTCTCCACCGCAGTCGCTGATGGTACCCGCCTGGGGTAATGAAACCAAATTCTGCATAACCATTATGTTTTGGGGGGGAGGGGGATCGGGCCTCCGGGACTCTCACATACCCGACGAAACGCGGTAGCATAGCTACCACTTTACGCCGATTTTGAGTGAGAGAGTGGTACTTCCCCGGGCGTGCCGGCCCATTCGGCTGCAACCCAAAAGTTCCGGTTCTCGTCGACGTGTTCCCGTAAAATATTAGCGCGGCCAGTGTACAAGTCATTGATATACAAAAGAAAAAGAGTAGGTGACAGTGCGCTGTCTTGTGGAACACCAAAATTGACGAATTTTAAGTCAGAGTATGCACCGTCGACAATGCCCTTGATGCTCTGATCTACTAAAATGCGAGTGAGCCAGTTGCATAAGTTCCCGGGAATATGAAATGTTCAAAAGAAGCGCTTTGATACGCGATTACTTATGAATATCCAAGGATAGAAGTGCATTACGAACTGCATTTTGCCGGAGTTTAACATCCGGCATCAGCAAACCGCGGGATTATTGGTAGTCACTTTCCTTGGTCATCAAGAGTCGAGTTGGACGCGAAGATAATATAGCCTAGATAGTTTTCCTTTTGTGGTATAGGCCGGCCCGCCCTTTCCAGAGATGGAAAAGACGGCTGACCGAAATTCCCAAAATAGAGAAAATGTAAAGTGTCTAATAATAAGTATTATAGCCCTTGTTTAATAATGATTTATTCTTGATTCAAACATTTTTTTAAGTTTCTTATGTATGTACGTATTTACTTGGTGAGCCCCAACGTTATATCTTTTATATTAATAGCGTAAGCCGATTTTTGTCCCAGTGATTATGGGACGATAACTGCACATAAAAATCGATAATGGTCTTATTTTGAAGAGCTCCAGCCGTAGATGTGCAGAAAAATAAAGATAATTATTGTTTGCAATTTACTAAATTATTACAAAGAATAGAGAAAAAATGATTTTAGAGAGCGGAATAAAGTTACTGGTCGGTTAGAGACCGGTTCTACAGCTGTATAAAAAAAATTTAAAAACGTTAACAAATTTAAGTAAATTGTTATCGACTAACTCCAATTCTAACTAGTTTAGTTTAGTAGTCTTATTTTTAACTAGTTTTCACCCGCCTGTTAGGGTGGCTCATGGCTTCAGGATCATAGGTTTTAGGTTTACAAACTTCATCAAATTCGGTACAGTGGTTTAGCCGTGAAAGAGTAAAACTAAAAAGACACAGGTTTGTCCGATTACTAATTTTCTAAAGTTAATTTAGAGGAGCAATATGAATAAATTGAGTAATGAAAACACTATACATACATGTAGTTCGCAATTCGCCACTGAACGGTTCAAACAACAGTTCTAAGAATGCTTGCGCTCCGTGTGCCTGTTCAATTCACAATTATGGAATTTGCTACAAACCTCTACAATATGATGATACAATATGATATATATAGCTTTAGGCCTGCATTAATAAATGTATAAATGTCTTACACATTTACAGACTTTTCAGCCTTATATTTTATGTTAGCGACCAAATTTTACGTATAATCTCATTATATTTCCTCACAAGATTGACGTCCGCGGTATCCGACATACTTGCATTGCCTAGCGTGTCGCGATGCGTGCGAACAATTTTTTTGGCCCGCTGCGCAGCGCATGTATGAACGCACTGCTACGGTTTTATATTTAACATGATGTAATTAATTCATCTTAAATCTTTAACAGGTGGAACGTATTCTTGAAGTACATCATAAAAAGAATGGAGCTCGAGAATTTCTTATTCATTGGAAGGGGTGGGCTAGCCAGTTTGACTCGTGGGAACCTGAAAGCAATTTAAATTGCCCCGAATTGATAAAGAAATTCATGGACAAGGTAATATAAACGACCGAATCTTATTATTAAGAGCGCTTATTCCGGAGTAGCCCTTTTCACGACACTTTTTACAGGGATTGTGAGTCAAATATTTATTAGTTACTCAAACAAAAAATACTGTACAAAAAATTTGTCTTTTTTTAATAAAATCTATTGAAAAAATGCTAAATAAAAATTACAGATATTTGACAAATAAAAATTGCATGTTTTCAAAAATTTCTACTTTTCCATGTAAATCGAACGCTGTTTTACCCATAAAAATGTATTGTAAGTCATTTTTGTAAACATTACATAAACGAGGAGATTGCCTTCTCCAGAATGTTTTGATGAAATGTATTCCTATATATTTAAAAAAAGAAAGGGATGAAAACGAGGTCAAATGCACAATATTAAGCTACAAAGTTCGTGTTATTTCCACAAAACTACATTGTTAAAAAAGTACTTAAACTTTATAAGTATTTATGCAATTATAAAGTACAAGACTTCGCTTACTAAAAAAAAAAATTTAAGTGATGGTTAATTATATTTTTTTTTTCAAAATTACCTATCATCATTGAAATGGGAGGATGTATCGTATACACATTACACATAGCTATTTTCAATGTAAACTGCCTCTCGGTACAGGTATAACGCGGCTAAGAAGTTTTGATCTGAAGTATTTATTTTAACTTACATTAAACTTTTTTAACTATAAATAAAAATATATTTTTCTGATGACAAAACATTTTAACCGACTTCAATAGAAGAAAGTTGTCAATTCAATTGGATTTTTATTATTCTTTGTTGAGAACCAGGTACTGTGTTTTTATAAAAATGAAAAACCCTATTTCATTATTTTATGGTATTCGTTTATGAACTCAAGACTACCGGCGTCCTTAAAGGTTAGAGTAATATTTTTTGTAGAATTTGCCTATTGCCTATTTGCATAACGGCAAAATTTTATGATACAATTACTCAAGAAATCGTATGCACGGCAAAATTTACGGTTACTATGAGTGAGAATTTTAATATTTTACATAAAGTTTTTATTTATTAACTATGAATACATATGTTCAATATGTTATAATTATTTCAGTAATTTATTATGATTGGTATATCATTTTATTTTCTATACAATTGAAAATAAAACGCATAGAAAATATATACGGAATATATAATGGAATAGCATCACGATGCTTTATATCGATTGTCTTGACTATAGTAGTTGTGTCTATACACGCATACGCATTTACACGCACACTAGTTTAAAAATTGGAATAAGCGCTCTTTAAGTATAAGCATTTTAACATAAGGAATAATATCAGTTTCTTTTTTTATTCAAAATCTATGCGTTAGTCAAAAATTTCTCAATTTAACAGGTGGATGTCGCTCGCTCGTCGGAGTCTAGAAATCTCAGGGTGGCACCGGAAACGACACATCGTTTTACATTGCAAGATCCATCGTCAGGCCGTCGACTCAGCAAACGTAGAGGGCAACGTCAACGGTAACTTTCCATTTATATCAAAAACATATTCAATTACCACTTAAGTTTTTAGTTCAACAAATTTTTATTTTGTCAACTGTTAATTATGAAAAGATGGAGGTATTAAATCATAATGAACAACATTTTGAAATTATTTACTACCCTTTTTTGTTTCAGTGTGCGATATGATAATGCAGAGTAAAGTTTGTAAAAAGGAATTTTTCTATTTAAGCTTATGGTGCACAGTACAAATTTTGTGCGTCATTATTTTATGTATGAAATTATTAGTCTTCATGGGCGCAGTGTTAGCGTATAGTGATGACTTACATGTAACATATTTTTCAAAAGGACCATTTAAAAACATCTTAAACATTTTATTTTAAATAATATATAAAGCATAATTTAATGGAGTTAATAAGAAATATACTTTTGGTTTATGGTTGTGTCGTATGAACGGAATATGAAAGCGTTTACGGGAATCAAACCACAAAGGATGTACGAAATATTTGTACTATAAGTTTTTAAATTAAAACGATTTGTATATTTTCAAAAAAGCAATATTTATGTTTTTAATAAGGCATTGCTGCAGATAGTTTTAAGCGTTAGATAACTAATGCTTAAAACTATTTAGTTGTTGTCAATTTACAGTTCGTCAAAAAAATGCCACGTAAGGATTTAAAAAAAATATTTTAAATAAAAACAAACAAAAAGTGATGCCTTGAAATTTCTCAGTTCAATTTATGATCTCAAAATGCTTTCTAAATAAAAAAATCGTTGGAAAACAAAGATGTAATAATGTTAAAAAGGGTTGGCCCGTACGGTGACATAAATAAATAGTATCCTACGATTTTTTAGTATTATCTTATTTTTTGGTAAATTAGTAATTACTGGCGTATTAGTTGGAAGCAAATTGATAAACAAATTAGTCTAAAAATGTTTTATGAATGTTTTGTACTTGTTTTAATCTAATTTAAAAGTGAGTGTTTTTTTCTTAAAAAATCACTAAAAGTCTAGTTAATAAATTAATAATGTAAATACATTGAAATTTGTTGTGTTGCAAGTATTAAAAATGGATATATATAACTTTTAAGTAACTTTAAACTGTTTTTTTTTATTTTTTTAAAACAGTAAAGTTTAATGATTATACAAGATAATATGGGGCTCGATATTTTTCTTTAAAATCATGTGTTTTAAGTGTATTTGTTTATTGTCTATTAAATTGATATATTTTGATTGTAAAAAGTACGTTTATATATATATAAAATCGTAGGATAGCTGTTTGTGAATATCACCAAGGTAGTATCATAAAACTTCGTTACTCCATTTTTTGTTTATTCTACGAAATACATATTTCTTAGTAAGTATTATTGAAATTTCGTTATATACATATATACCATAAGAATTACTAAAATATTTTCATTTAAGTAATATATTTAAAAATGGAGATGAGAAGTTTTATTTCGTTAATACTGCATCAATACAAATGCCCGTATGTTTATACTTTAAAAAAATGTGCAATAAAGTAATCACAGGCATACTTGTCTATTTCATATTGTTAATGTGTGGGGTATGTTAAAATAATAAAACATTATATTGCGTGGATGTGTTCTTCAAAACTAAATATTTATTTGTAACCTTAGTCTGATATATGTAATATTACGCGAGACTAATTTCGCTCTGTGTAAACATAAATGTTATATATTATAGTTTTCAAAAATATTGTCTTATTATATAAATGTATGTTTAGAGACGACTACAGGCGTATAATATATTTAAGTATTCATGTATCATGATCGTATTCTGTACGCAGTTCAGTTGATGGTTGATTTTAAACTAATATGAAATGCGTACAAGTACACGCTCGTAACTACTTGCAAGTACGCTCTGTATTTAAAGTGCGTGATTTTGTTTATACAATTTAGTATAAACACGTCTTGTGTAAAATAATTGGTGGTTTTCTTAACGATTAACACTCTGCACCACATAATGTCACGTTAGTAGCCATTTAATGGTAAAAAAGTATTCTTATATTTTCGATGATAGTTAAATGGCAAATATTCTTATAAAATAGTTAGCAATTTAACAATTGCCAACGATATAAAAATTATATTCATTAGATTGCTATTTCTTTTTAAAATTGTGTGTTATAATATATTTTAATAGTCTAAAACGAAACTATTTTAGGTATTAGATTTAATAAAAGTCTTACATCTCTGGAGGTGTTTTTTGATTTTGAAGTACATTTGTAATCTGTAGAACGTGTGAAGTAAATTAATTATAGTTAGGCTAAATATATCTCCTATTGCCGTAAATTCGTGTAGAATTTGTTTCATTTAAATTTATGGTAGTTGTGTTAAAATACAGTCGCATATTTTTTAAAATATTAATTAAAACACATTTTGTTTAATAGTTATTTACAAATTATTGTAAATCTTACAGTATACTTTACTATAGAAGCGTTTATTGTAACTTTGCAGTAAAAATAAATAGTCAGTGCACGTAAGAGTTTTACTGTTCTAATCAAATAATTGCTCAAATATCTCGCTAAACTAATAATAATTGGTCGTGAAGCAACAGAAGTTGAAAATATTAGTTTTTATTATGATACGTATTGTCTCAGATACATTAATATAAATCAGCGGAGCGTCAAATAGGTTCCCGTATTACATCATCAATCATCGTCATCACCGACCCTGGGAACTACGATGCTCTGTCCTCGTGTCTGTTGTTGCACTGGCACACTCATCTTTCAAACCGGAACATAACAATACTAAATATTTCTGTTTGGCAGTAGAACAAGTGTTTGCAAGAATGTTTACCACTTGTACCAAGAAAGTTTTGCCACTACCACTACCAAAAAGCCTTGCCACTAAATAATGATACCTGCGCACAGTTTTTGAAGTGATAACTTCTCATGGGAGGGTAAACCGCTTCGTTAAGTAACACGTTACGGCGCCAGTCTGTCTGGCGCATTTCCCTTTCTCTAATGCATTATTATTTACAATTCTTGAAAATTTACATACCTACATTGTTAGGGCTTGTAACTAAGAATAAAATATATTTTATAATCAAAAAAAGATTTTATTAATAAATAACATATAAAATGACTTACTACTATTAAATAGTTCAACTTCAATTAGTTAAAGTTATCACTTCAATCGGGCGTCCCCAGACGAACACGTACGTTACATTACTTTATATATATATATGTATTATGTATATATATATATGTATACGTTTTTTGTTTTTTATAATATAGGTAGGCACACGAGCAAATTTACCAACCGAGAGTCAGTGATCACCCATAGACATTGGTGCTATATTAACCTTACCTTACATCGTCAATGCGCCACTAACCTTGGATGCTCTTTGTCTATATTCACTCGTACTTTACGATAATGTAATTATAGTGTGTTGCTAACTAACCCCCATTCTTTAAATGCAAAATATTTTTTGTCTGCACCCTCAAGTTAATAACAACAATAAGCCACGATACTAAGAAAAATATAAACAATAAAAATGGCTGTTACCTAACTTTTGTAACCGGATATCACGTAAAGGACAATACATGAGAATAACACTCGAACTGTGAATCTAAATAATTCCTAACAATAATGTGGTTTAATTTTATTATTATTTAATTTAAAAATATATTAAAATTAACTCCAGTATGTTCCATTCAATTCTTAGTTTAATGGCTGTGCCCCCAGGGCACACATTAATTTGCCAATGTCACGTAGGATGGAGAAGACACGAATGAGATTGATCGGAAAGGTTGAGATAACAAACTTAATTAAATTTTGAAGACAAGTATAGTAGCAGCAATTTCCTTGTTAATCCTTAACATAGAACAACACAAACATTAAGAGTTATTAATAAGGAACATTATAAATAATTGTTAGTATTTTAATATATATGTGGAACTAAATACGGTCGTAGAAAAGGAACGGGATTAATAGTAATAGTAATAACCATATTCTTGGCGATAAACAAAAATCCGTATTCTCTTTCCAACTGGTTCTATAGCTTAGTAATGTCCATTACCCAGCAACCATTTTGTATGGACGTACGTACAAAAACGTTTCAGCGATCATTTTGAACTAAGACTTATTTTTTTCCTGTAGTTCGCTAGAAGTAAAACGTCGCCGTGCATTTCGGCACCCTTGAGATTGAGGTAAATGTAAAGTTAATTTCTTATTTTTACTATCCAGCCGACTGTCTTAAGTAGGCCTCGCATGGTTTCTTTTAAAATCGGGTTTGGATTGTGGGCGAAACTGCGATTTTCAGTTTGAATAAACTCCTATTTTTTCAAACATACAATCACTGCAATTATTTTCTACCTCTAGAGACGGAATATTAAATAAACTTTAAATAGACACGCTATTAACGTAGAAACGTTGATCTCGTTATCCAACACTCCATTTTTGATCCTTGTTTCTGTATATCAGAACACAGTCATGATTTATTCATTTCTTTTTGGAGTCGAACTTGAACTACCGATTGAATGAGTTCAATCTTGTTATGTAAGGGCACGCCAATATTCGTTGATTAGTTTATGGAAATATCACCCAATTAATTATTTAGATGTTATCTTTACAAATGCGTTAAGCTTGTCTTTTGTTTTAGATTGTGTTCAATTTTACCGTCACCCTTATATGCACATACATGTTCATGGATCAAATCCTCTTTGCCTTTTATTACTATTTTCTCCGTAATCAAACTCAAGTTTCATACGACGTTCACACCGACTTTTTTTTCCAATTCACCTGGTATTAAAAGATTCAAATTTTCTTCCTGAAATACTCTTATTGCCGAAGTTAGGAGACTCCGCGACCCTAATAGTGGATTTTTCCTGCCTGGTTTCATACTAATTTAACTGTTTATTTAGATTTGATTTCCCTCATTCACTTATATGTTTACTAAGCCGACGCACTCTTTACGTAGGAGTTATTTCGAACATTTTCTTGTCGAAATTGAACTTGAATATTGCACGAACCGCGTGTTTGCTTTATTACCGGCAAGGTTTTTCAGTATCAATATTTCTAAACTAAAACAATTTATGTATTTAGGTATAAGAAATATCTTATTTAAATTCACATAGCCAGATAAAATATTTATCCAAGAAAAAGATTTTTTGAATATTTTATCCAATAAAAATAAACTATATATCGTATTGTCATTAATACGGACATTGTAAGGCGGCCTCTTTATCACCCGGAGCGAAACAAGTACCTCCGAGTGGTGCGGTGCAGTCTGGGTCGCGACTGGTCGGTATATCACTACAGTTGCATACTGAACGTTGGCAGCGACACTATTTGCCTAGTAACTGCTCACTTAACGTTTAGTAACCAACTACTCGTTTAGCGACTTATTGCGGTTTGTAATTGATTGAATTGACAGTGATTATTTTTAAAGGTTGTCTTATTTTGCCCGATATCTACGTACACCTACACTATGCCCTTCGAAGACGTAGACTGTAATCGTAATTTTGATAAAATATATAATTTGTTATGTAACGTAATCAATTACCCCCTTTAGATATATATGAAATACAAATTTTGCTCATAGTTATACAAATTAAAGTCTTTTCTTCTTAGGTAACATTTAATCTCACGATTCTTAAGGCCATACGTCGGTCAATATCACATTTTATATATTATATACATATTCACTGGAAACAGTCGCCGTGATTAATATTATAACACGTACACATTACATTAATCTGCGAGTCTAGATTATACTCGATCAATCTTGTTTCAGGGCGAGATGTAAAAATACATATTTTTCATGGGCGATTTATCTTGGAACTAACGGGGATAAAAAGTATAATTTATGTATGTCGAATCTCTTTAAAATGTATTGCCATCATGCTGAGTTGCGAAATCCATATATTAGCTTCATACTATTCTTTGTTTTATAGATTGACGCGAGGATGTTTCAAGATAATAAAACTGGAATACACATAATATATTATATTATACTAAGTAATAAATACGGACTCAACTATTTAAAAAAAAAGCACCGGTCACACGACTCCGTCTAGGTCGGGTCGAGGCGGGGCGACCAGCTGCAGGTTGTAGTCTTGCGGCGCGGCAACGCGTCGGCGCGGCAACGGCGCCAGCGACAGCGACTCGCTGGGCGCGCGCCGCCCGCACGCGCAGCTCGCCTCCGCCTCGCACTCGGCGTGGAAGGCGCGCGCGCAGTGCGCCGTGCGCACGCCGGCCCGCGAGCCCAGCGCGCGCTCGCAGCGCCGGCAGCGCCCGCGCACGGCCAGCCCGCGCCGCGCCGTCGACAGCGCGCGCGCCAGCGCCTCGTGCGACTCCCTCCGCAGCACGCGCGTCACGCACTCCCACACTTCCCGCCTGCCGGCGCCGCCGGCCAGGATGGTGAGGGCCACTCGTGAGGAGTCGCAGGTCTCCACCACCAGCTCCTCGATAGGGAGAAATGCGATAGCTTCGAATAGCAGAGTCGGTGGCACGGAGCCGACGCTGCGTAGCAGTCGCGTCCACATCTCCGCGGCCGCCTGCGGAGGGACGGTCGGCGCGACTCTCAAGCACAGACCGCTGGCCTCGCTTATCAGGTTGGCTTTGGTATTTTCGTCTTCGTTTGTCGATATTAGGGCAAGGAGAGCTTCGAGAGCGCCCGCGTAGTCGCCGGTGGCTTCTAGGCAGACCGGTTCCGCTTCGCGAAGCCTTAGATCTTTTACGATACTCAAGGCGTCCTCCGGTCTTATGATACCTGGGTTCTTTATTAGAAAATCTTTAACGTCACTAGGATGCAAAATACCCAGATTTCTCAAGTAAATCGCAGCAGTATCGCCGCGGAGACGCCCCATTTCTATTAAACATTGTCCAAATTCAATTTTACATTTCGAGCTTAGGCTGTCTAGAATCGTGCCGAGTGACTCATGACAATTTTCATCCAACAGAGCAGCTGCTAGTCGTGGTCTTAGTTCGACGAGTGCTGAAAAATACGGCTGGATACGAAGTCTTGTATCAGCATCGGCCTCAACTCTTGTCCTGAGGTACTCAAAAAATTCGTCTATATCTTGATCGGAGGGATTTTGAATGTTAAGAAATTGTTTTAGAGCTTCGTCGTGTCTATCTAGCATGGAATCTATTCGCCAGAGAACGCGCGGCCGTAGAATTGCGTCTCTGTACTGCAAGAGCATTTGGTCTCGTTGAGTTCGTATTCGCGTGAGTATCGCCAGCCACGCCCGATCGGCTCGCTCGCAGTCAGTATTGTCTACTAACTGTTGCATATTTTTTATTACTTCCTGGTCGAGCGGCAATGCGCCCGCTTGTAGCTGTCCAGCGATAAATTCTATAATTTCTACTCGTCTTTCGGATTCCTGAAAAAGTACATCAATAACCTATAATTATGTCAAATCACATATGTATACTCCTCGCTTTTTATATTTTTTGCGCCACCCGTTTTAATTTTTTTAATATTATAATTATTTTTAAATATAGCGATACAAATAAATCCTTAAAGATACAACAAGAAATGAGACAGATAAAGTTTAACATTTTCTTGGAGGCGGTTTAAATTTTCATGTCCTATTGATGACACGCTAGAAAGTGTTGAGAAAATTATATCTCGTAAGCATGAGCGTCACTTACTCATACAAATATGTGGCGATACTAATTTAACAGGGAAGAGCCCTTCTTGAGTGAATGGATCTAAAGTCGTTTTACATCGGCGCCGCTAATGACTCCAAGGGTACACACACGGTACATTAGGTACAATACCACAAGCGAGCAGCTTCAAAACGAGTATCTCGTACCTGCAGGTCGGCGGTGCAGGCGAGCAGCGCGCGCGCCACGCGCAGGCGGTTCTGCTTGCCGAGCGGGCCCGCGAAGGGCGGCTCGCGCGCGCACTGCTCCAGCAGGC